>NC_138970.1:116742500-117367500 GCF_055761805.1 Camellia sinensis
ATCAAACCTAAGAAAAACCAACGTAGAACCTCTTTTCTCTTGTTTACTCAGGGAAAGAACTCCAAGAATTCTCAAAAGTTGAACAAAATATCTATGTGGTTACTATTTATAGATATATATATATATATATATATATTTTAACTAAACAAATATCTAACCATATATATATACACCTATACATATATATATATATATATATATATCAATTAAAAATACATTTCAGCATCTTTAATGACAAAAGTAAATATAATATTTTCTCACCACAAAATATATTTTGTTTAATGGTACACACCATAAATATTCACAACTCTTTTATGGTAGTCAAATAATAATAATAAAACCACAACACTATTACATGGTTACTAACCAGTCACAATTCAATCAATTGGGTCCAAAATGAATGGAATTTAATAATTTAAAATAAATCCCCAACTGATTTATCTCAAATCATGGTCCGAACACCCAAAACTCAATTTTAAATTCTGCTATAAATTAAATTGAACACCAATCAGTCCGTGAATTTTCATAAAATAAATACTCATCATTAAATTCTAAAAGTTTTATCCAACGTGCTAGACTCATATGGGAACAAAATATAAAAATTTCATAATTTTCTGAGATCGGGAACTATTTTTAAAAGATACAAAACCGAACTGTTTTCACACAAAATTTACACGGCAATCAAATTCGAAAATTTGCTCAATTAAATTATGTGCTGGCTATTTAAAAAAAGAATTGGGTCATTATAGTTTCGGGTGGGGTGGCGACAAAGATGAGGACGAATAAGAGATTTTTCTCATCCTCTTCTCTACTGTAATTGATATATATATATATATATATAGAGAGAGAGAGAGAGAGAGAGAGAATGATGGGTTTTGGGGTTTTGCAATGGGGAGGTTGCCAGAAGGGAGGTCATCGAATGACGGTGAAAGGCTATCGACTGTAGGAAAAGGTTATCCAAAGATGAATTAGGGGTTAAAAGAAGAGGGGTATAGTTAGGATTAAGGTGGGGGTTTAGAGAAAATGGGTGGAAGTCAATTAAATGGGTAGGGGTTCAAAGAAGTGAGGGGTCCAAAGAGATTAAATAGGTACTAATAGCAGCTCTCCATATATATAATAGTATAGATTATTGTTAATTACTTAATAATTATCTTAAAATAAAAGAAATTAAATGCATCCATGTAAGTAGATATAAAATGACGATAAAAAAATTGATGACATATAACATTTCTAAAAAAAAATGGTGGTTTAGACGTGAAATTATTTTATTTTCTGGTTTTAAACAGTGTTCACCGCTTAATAAAATTTAAAATGATTCTACATTCTTTATTACATATAATATCATAAAGAATGCATATAATCATTGTGAGGATGAGCTCCCTTTATACATATTTTCCATACCCCTCTTGTGAATTTTAATTAGGATCTAAATTGATGATTCAAATTGTCTATTTCGTAGATCCCATAATAAAGGTTATCTATACAAAAATTTAATTTTATTGGATATCTATAAACACAGGAACAAATCTCATTTATAAAACAAAATGCGATTTGTTCCTGTATTTATAGTTGTCCAATAAATCAAATTTTTTATATAGATAACTGTACTATGAGTCTTATAAATAAGACAATTCTAATCATCTATATATACCCAGATTAAAGCTTGCACCGGGGCTATGAAGAAATATATAGAACTGAAGTACAGTGAGGAGCTTACAAACAAGTGATCTTAGAACACTTCATAACAACATTCTGTTGGAACAATCTTCTGTGTAAAATAAATAACTTGAAACAAATCAAACAAATAAAAATAAATTACTTACAAAATTTATTTACCGAAATGAATAAGTACAAAAAGATCAAGTCGAGTGTGTGACACTCTATCCTTAAGACAGATTCGCCCCGCTTCGGTGCTTACGAATAAATGGCATTTATCTCTCATAATACAATGAACTACATAGATTGTAGTAGCACTCCAAACGATGATCTATACGGTGAACCAAACCTGTGTTCTATACTTTCAGAATTTTTCCAAGAACTAGTATGAAGAACAATGCAAGTAATGAGCAAAAACAAGAAGAGAATTATTTTTCTGGATCTCCAAAACTGCTGGAATGAATATGTTTTTATAGGCAATTAGGTGCCTTTTCAGAAAGGCTAAATATGTATATCATTGAGCCGAACAGGTGCAGAAACAGATTTGAATCTGTCCATAACTACTAGGCAGTTTTACATCATTGAGCCAAACAGGTGTAGAAACAGATTTGAATCTGTCCATAGCTATTGGGCAGTTTTAAGCCTATCTAGAAGAAACAAAATCTGTTCAGTGGAACATGTTGAAAAATAGACTGGAATGGGCACTGCATTGGATAGAAAATTTGAATTCAAATTTGCTACAAAATTTGAATTAATTTCATTTAGAAAAATTAATTTTCTCGCAAGAATTTTTTGAAAAAATTTAAATAAATTAATATTAAAACCGACTCGACCCACAACCCACACCTGCGCCCGGCACGATTGGTTGTACGTGTGTGTGGTGGTTTGAGCCAAGGTTCACTTTGTCCATAACTCCTTCCCTTCTATAAACTTGGGGTGCCCCTTGGGGTCCAACCCAATGTTGCCACCGAGAACTTATATATACGCATAAGTTCTCTTAAGTTTTCAATGTGGGACCATCCATTTCAAGGAAACCCACTTTTGACTCTTTAATTGTCCATTTCACGAACCCAAAAACAACGTCAAGTCCTATTCACTCGTAAATGGTTTTGACGAACCGTTTGTACCGTGTGACTTGCCACGCGGTAAGGAATACGTCACCTCTTTGGATCTACCCCAAAAGACAAGTGGGACCCACTTAAATTTGGGCTCAAAATTGGCCCAAAATAAGCCTATAAAACTATAATTCCAACACATCCTTCATTTATTAAGGTAAGTAGAGCATTTATGGTTTTCACTTGAGATGCTTCGTTAAATTTAGGGCAATGTTAGGGATACTAAATTTTCTACCAAATAAATAACCAAATGTTTCACATGGGTGTGGGGTCCACACTTTTGTAGACCCCGCACCCATGTGAGACATTTAGTCATTTATTTGGTAGAAAATTAGGGACTTATAATATTTTCCTTAAATCAAAGATAGTGATCTATAAACAATTTTTTTTTTTTTTTATACAAGTTGAAATTTTTTTCATATTTATTGAAAAAAAATTTTAAAAAAAATTTGTCACAAATATTTAAATTTTAGATGCATCCAAAAATTTAAATTTTTTGAATAAAATATGGAAAAAATTAATAAAAATAAAAAATTACGAGGAACTATTAGAAAAAACTAAAAAATTGTATTTTAAATTAAAAATAAAAAATAAAAAATATTTAGTTGAGGGAGTAGAGTAATATTGAGCGATAGATCAAGCGGTTAAGTGTAATATACTTATATAGGTAAAAGGGTATTTTTGTCATTAAAGTCTGAATTGAAAAGAATTAATAGATGGAAGGTTAAGTGTTATAATTTTTAGTTTAAGTAAAGTGATATCAAACAATAATTTAAGGGGATAAAATGTAATTTTCCTTTTAAATGACAAGATCTCAATGTGTCATGTCATCTTGTAGGGATAAGCTCCTCTTATACCTCATCTCTCCATATCTCTCTATCCTCTTATTGTAGGTTTCAATCCGGACCCGCATCGGCCTCACAATAAGTCATCCTTGCAAAAAATTAGCTTTATCAAAATATTGTAAATACAAAAAATAAATCACATTTTATAGCGATCCCGGGTTTACCCTTGTTGTACAGTGATCCGGACATGTGTCCGTGGATGATAGTAGTTGATTATTACCTGGTGTACATCCTTTCTTACTTTGTATTTGGGTTATAGGATGTGTTAGGCAGGTTTGTTACAGGTTGGTTGAGTTTAGAAACCAAAACTAGTTGCCCATATTTTGACCTGTCCGCTCGAGCGAGGGTTTTGGCGCTCGAGCGGGAAGTTCACCCATCCAGTATTTCCTGTGCAGTGTTGGACGCTCGAGTGTGGGATTGGACGCTCGAGCGGGTTTGTGTGAGTGCCGCTCAAGCGGGGAGTTGGACGCTCGAGGGGGAGACCTGTCTGCAAAAGTTCTGGGAGTGTGCATCCGGAGCTCGAGCGGGGGATTGGCCGCTCGAGCGGGAGTCTGTGAGTGTCGCTCGAGCGGGGAGTTTGACGCTCGAGCGGGGCGACTTTTATATAAATCCGAGATCCGACTTTTGGATCACTTTTTCAAGATCTTTTCTCTCTCTTACTTTTCCAAAAAGCCATTTTCAGAGCTTCTCACTCTAAAACCGGCCCTTCTCTCTTAGATTTGGTCTAGTAGAAGTTGTTTGCTCACTTTTGGTCTTTACGAAAGTTGTGTTAATCGTCGAGGGCTACATTTTAATCTGAAAATTTCGGAATTTGAAGCATTTTGGTTTTGGTCTTCATCTCCATTGGAGCTCAAACTTTGAGATAGGGATATCCTACTCCTTCCTATGAGCTTTGTCTTTAAATTTTAGTATTTTGAGATGTTGGGGTTGGTTTGGTAATTTAGTGAAAGTTTGGGGCTTTTGTGTAAATTTACAAAAGTTGGGGTTTTAGCTATATAAAGCCTAGATGCATGTTCGGCATGGAAAAAGTGAAATTAATGTTAAAACAATAATGAAAATGGAACCTAAGGGTTGTAATGTTAATTATCGAAAATGCCCTAATTACATTGATTGATTAATTTGTATAATTAATTGTTGGGAATGAGGAATTGAATTGAGAATGTGGAAATTGGAAAGGGAAGGGGTTAAAGGGTGTAGTTGGATTATTTATCACTCACCTAGTTGAAATGTTGATTATATATCCATTGTGCATTTATTTTCTGTTTAGAAATAACTGCTTTGGGCTATCAGTGGAGGATAGTCGTGATTGTTGTAGACAATGCATGATGATTATGCAAACTAAAACTAATCGATTGAATGTGTCATAGAGTATGACGGTGGATTGAATACATTAATTTTATGTATTGATTGATTGTGTATAGAACCTTTGTGTTTATATGCATTGTGTATAGAGGAGGAGATGAGGGATGTACTCCGCGGTTTAGGGGAAGATGGGGGATGTACCTCTAAACCGGATAGTGTTGAGAGGAGATGGGGGATGAACTCCGTAGATACAGCTCATATGCTTGTCTAGAGAAGTGAAGATACAGCTCATAGGCTTATCTTTGAGAAGTGTAGATACAGCTCATATGCTTGTCTAGTGAAGTGTGGATATAGCTTATATGCTTATCTGTTGATGCGTGATATGTTTATCTATTGATATGTTGATATAGCTAATATGCTTATCTACTAAATAAAGGTGGAGAATGAAAAGTAACATAGACTTGTATGTTATGAAACTGTGATGAGATATATGTGGATGTATCGGTATTGACCATCTATCAATTGCTAATCTTTTAGTCATCGTTCATAGTTGGTTTAGTATATCTCTGCTGGGCTGTGGCTCACCCTATATGGGAATATCATTTTCAGGTACAGGTAGCATGCCACCTCCAAGGACGTAGTTTGGGAGGCTAGAGGCAGGCGGACTTTTGTCGTTTTATTTCTTTGATGTATTACATGTATATTCAAGCCAAGGGCTTAATGTGTAAATGAGTTAGCACTCTTTTGTTGTAACCAAGTGTTAACTTGGAAAGCTGTAAGCCCGTAGGGCATTTGCTTTTGTTGTTAACATGTAATACTTTTGTAAGAAACTACTCTGATGAATAGAAGAATATTTATCTTTATTGCCAATTCATGTCTATATTGATGGGTTTAATGTTATTATTTTGAGGGCGTTACACATTTTGTTTTATAAAATAAATGATAAATATAATTAAGTTTGAACCATCTATTTTATAAAACAAAATGCGATTTGTTTCTATATTTATAGTTGTCCGATGAAACTAATTTTTTACATAGATGACTTTCATTGCGAGGACTACGAAATAGATGGTTTGGATCATTAATGCGGGGTCGAATTAAAACCCATAAAATGAGTATGAAAAGGTATAGAGATATGAGGTATGTGGGGAGCTTATCCCAATTTTGTATTATTGACTTGAGTTTAGATTGTCTCCAGTCCATGAGATAAGCTTCCCTCCATATCTTTATCTCTTCATACTTCTCCATACCTTTTTATAGGTCCTAATTCGAATCCGCACCGATAATCTAAATCATTTATCTGGTAAGTTGCAATAAAGGTCATCCATGCAAAAAATAAGTTTCATCGAAAAATTATAAGTTAAGAAAAAATAGCATTTTGTTTGATAAAATGAACAACAAATGTGATTGTGAACTTAAAGCATCCATTTTATAAAATAAAATATTTTTCGTTTCTCTATTTATAATTTTTCAATGACATTCATTTTTTGCATTAATGACTTCTATTACAAAACTTATAAGATAGGCGGTTTAGATCATTGGTGTGGATCTGAATTGGAGCCTACAAGAGGAATATTAAGAGGTATGATGAGATGAAAGTATGGAGGGGAGCCTATCCCCCAATCCACTTTATGAACTGGACTGTGCTGTTTAGACACTTGGGGCTTACTACAGGTCCCACCTCGATGATTCGAACTGTTCATTTTTTAGACCAACATGGAAATCATTTATGAAAAAAAAATTAAGTTAATCTGATAATTATAGTTACGTTAGTTTATTACATTTGTCTCCCAAAAGATTGATGATTTAGTTTTTAAATAATATTTATCGTTCATTTTTTATAAATAAATAACATAAACTAACTTAGCTACAGTTATTGAATTGACCTAGATTTTTGCATAAAAAAAATTACATGGTGTGATCTTAAAAATGAATAATTTAAATTATCATAGTGAGATTTATGATAAATCTCACAGTCCCAAATAACACAATCCAATCCATAAAATGGATCAGAAACAAGCTGTGCCGATTTGGTTTTTTGTATTTTTTTTTTTTTTTTGAGTTATGCTAGGGATCCCAAACAAATTACCAAATTTTCTACCAAATCTCTCACATGGGTGTGGAACTCACACAAAGCATCTTTTTTTTTTCTCGATCAAAGGTCCATTTGAGATTTAATGATTGATTTTTTTTTGTTTAATTTTTTTAACATTTTTTTTATTCGAGTGAAAAATATTTTTTATCAAAAAATAATTTATATAATACCAATCTTTTTTTGATTGTAAGTGTTTTAAGAGTATTGGGTTTATTTTTAATTATTGTTTACATTTAGTTTTTTTTAATTCATATTTAATTTGCTTTTATGTAATACTTCATTTGAAGATTTTGGTGTATAAATTATGTATCTTGAAAAATTGGAAAATTAAAAATTTTGTTTTGTTGATTATGTTGATTGAAAAAATAACCAAAAAAAAAAAAAAAAAAAAAATTGTATAACGGATATACATTATGTAATAACCCGACCCTTTCATATGCCTAAATCCCCTCATGAGATAGGATTATATATGTGTTTATATGTTTGATATGAAATTCCATGTTTTAATATGTGAATTGTATGTTTATTAATTTCTATATGTCGGTTAATAGAAAATCTGTTGAAATTGCAATCTTTCGATTGAAAATTGAAAGCTGTAGACGCGCGATAACTAGAAACTGACTTTATAGTTATGATTAACATGATTTTTAGGACATAATATGAACTTTTGTAAAAAATTGATTCGTAATGATTTAATTAGCTTTATTTAGCTAATTTCTTAATTATGCCACTTTTGACTCAAGAAGCTTAAGTCTTAGTTATAGGAGATATATGCACTTGAGCCTTAAGTAGGGGACTTAGGCAAAACCTAAAGTATTTTCTTGGGAAGAGCTCTATAGAAGGAAAGAAGAGAAAAGAGAGAAGGGAAAAGAAAGCTCAACCTAGGGTTTGGAGATAGAAGAATTGAAGAGGGAATTCAAGAAATTTAGCTTAAGGTATGTCTAATTCATCAAGAATACTCTATTTCTTGCCTCAATTGATTAGAATCAAGATTTAAAATGAAGCTTTGGCACTCATGGAATTAGGGTTATGAGTTATGAACTGGATTAAACAAATCTCATGAAAGTGAACATGTGGTCTTTACATTTTGCTTGCTTTATGAGTCAATTCCTTCATTTTGAGTTGGATTATGTGAAATTTCTATTTAACCTCCTCTCTTGCATGCCTTGAGTTCATGTGTATATGTGTATATATATGAAAAAGATGAAGTAATGAAGGAAATACGAGGAGTAAGGTTTGATATGTCAAATAAAAGAAAGTGCTTGAGATTCACATGTATTGTGTTCATATGTCATAATTTTGAAGTTATATTGCTTGATTTGTGCCATAGAAATGCCTTAGTAAGCATGAATTTGTTGGATTTTGGACTACACAAATAGAGCCAGAACCACACATGCGGGATGCACAGCCGCACGTGCGGGGCTCACAGCCGCATGTGTGGAAAATAGGGGAGGCAGAGGTTGGCATTCTGAAATAAAAGCACATGCGGGGCCACACGTGTGGTGAGGGACCTCTGCACATGCGGGAAGTGGGAAAAATTTCTGTTGTTTTTTGAAACTATTAGGTCCCTTAGTTTTGTCAATCCCACGAACAAACATTGTTAATCGAGTTGTAAGTTTCTTGGTTGTTTTGCCTTGCTCGCTCGAGCGAAGGAGTCTTGGCTCGAGCGAAGAAGTTCTGTTTCCAGAAGTTGTCTTTGTCTGCAAAAATTCTAGGAAGGAGTATTGTTAGCTCGAGCGAAGAAAACTTGGCTCGAGCGACGCCACTTAAGAAATACACGCATAATTGGTACCTCGCTCGAGCGACCTTTACGGCCTCTGTTTTCTATATATATGTATTTCAGTCCGTTTTGGGGTTAGCTTTGCTAGATCTGTTTTGAGGGCTCTAGCGTTTTCTTTTGGGACTATTTTGCTAGTTTTTCCTTTGATGTTTGCTTGAGTACTAAACTCACATGGTTGGTTAATATACATCAAAGGGTTATTTGAGTGATCATCTTCAAGAGTGTTCTTCTTCGGTGGAATCCGGAGATTCAAGAGTGGAGTGTTCGAAGGTGTTCGAAGTTGTGTACGGTCGTTGAGTCGACGTGGATGTTGTGGAATCAACATCAATCTAATCAATCCTGGGACGATGGTTGTGGTGAAAGATATAGAAAGCGTTGAAGACAAATTAACAGTGTTTGGGTAATTTGTTTGGGTTTTTTGTATTCTTTCTTTCTTTCATAGTGGATTGATTTGTGGCGTTTCGCTCGTGGTTCTTTTAATCACAATTGGAGGTACTCCAATAGTGATTTTTTTCACGTAAAAATTGTTTGTATCTATTTATTGTTTCTGAAACAACACTTTTGTTCATGCTTGATGATTCAGATTGTTAGTTTTAATTGTTTGGGAATTGGCACAATTAAATCTTGATCTAATCACGAATCACTTAGGTTTTTCAATTGGTATCAGAGCCGGTCACTCTTTGTTTTTATCAAAACTATAGGAGTGTGATTTTGTGTGATTGATGATATGGATTCAATTCGCGAAGGTAACTCGACCCATAGACCTCCGTTACTTGATGGTACAAACTATTCTTATTGGAAAGCTCGTATGAAAGCATTTTAAAAATCTATCAATGAGAAAGTTTGGCATTATGTGATCTATGGGTGGAGTGAACCTGTTTTCACCATTAATGGTGTTGATATTCCCAACCTTTTGATAAATGGGATGCATTCGATTATCAAAACTCGAGTTGGAATAGTAAGGCTTTCAATTCCCTTTTTTGCTTTGTCACACGTGAAGAGTTTCGTAGTATTTGCATGTGTGAGGTAGCAAAAGAGACTTGGGACATTCTTAAAACAATTCACGAGGGTACTACTTCTGTTAAAAGGTCAAAACTTCAATGTCTCACATCTTCGTTTGAAACTCTTTTTATGCGTGATGATGAGACGTTTGATGATTTTTATGCTAAACTTAGTGACATCGTGAATTCGTGTTTCACACTCGGTGAAAAAAATCCCTGAAGCTAAGGTTGTTGGAAAAATTTTGCTGTCTTTATCCGAGAGGTTCCAATCAAAAGTTACAGCTATTGAGAAGACTTAGAATGCTGATACCCTCAAGCTTGATTAGTTGGTTGGAAACTTGCAGACTTATGAAGCCCACCAGATTTCTAAGAAAAAACAAAAAGATAGTGTGGCTTTTACTAGTGCTCATGAGACTGCAAAGACCCCCGAGATTAAGTTTGATCTAGAGTATGAAATGAAGGCTATGTTTACTAAATAGTTCAAAAAAAATTTAAAGAAAAAGAAGCCTAATTTCAAGGACCCTATTTCAAAAGATAAGAGTAATGAAAAACCCAAAACTTTTTCACTAAAAATTGCTCCAAAAACTGAAAAAAAAAAAAAAAAAAAAAAAAACTGTGAAGGGGCAAGGTGTCAAGTGTTACGAATGTCAAGTGTTTGGACATATTGCTCTTGAATGTCCTTCAAAAAAGAATCGGAAGAAAGTCTATACAGTGACTTAGGATGATGAAAGCGGGTCAGAGCAAAAACCTAAAGAAACCGAATCCGGTGATGATGGAGATAGTACTTACATGGCATTCTGGTCTACTGTCACTCAATTTCCTCCAAAGCCAGTGAAATTTGCTTGTGGTTAGAATTTGCATCGTGCTCCTACCTCTGATGGAAGTAATTACTTGTTCCAGAAGATCAGAATGAGGATGTTTCTGAGAGCTTACGACCCTGAGGGCTGACAAGCCATTGAAGAGGATATTGAAAGCGCTGAGAATCCGAGTAATCAAAGAGTTCTGACTACTATTCGTGAAGCAATTTCTGAAGAAGAACAGTAACAGATTGCTTACTGCACAAAGGCCAAAGATGCATGAGACATTCTGAGTCAATTTCATGAAAGAGGAGAGTCATCTTTACCACCATCTATTAATTTTCATGCCTTGGTTACTCAACTGGATGAGGTCCAGGAGAAAAGAGGAGCAAAAAAAAAAATGATGAAACCTCGGAAGACAATGATGAGATTGATGGTGATGACCTACAATAAGCTTATGAAAAGCTTTATGATGAATCTTTGAATTTGTCCAAGATCAATGACAAACTCACTCTCAAGCTCAAAACATGTGAAAGCGAGAATGTCAAGCTAAAGGGAGAGAT
The DNA here is from genome assembly GCF_055761805.1 of Camellia sinensis. Taxonomy (NCBI): domain Eukaryota; kingdom Viridiplantae; phylum Streptophyta; class Magnoliopsida; order Ericales; family Theaceae; genus Camellia; species Camellia sinensis. The sequence goes on from NC_138970.1 coordinate 116,753,655, forward strand.
TGAAGCTACAAAAAGGGATGTTATCAAAATCTCAAATGACAGGCAAGACATTTGCGGAAAGCTTCTAGCTTGTGAAACCGAAAGGAATCAACTTTTGAGCATCGATGATACAATTGAAGAGAAGATTGGAATCCTTGAGATGCCACAAGCCACGTTGGAAGAGCTGATTAGTCAGAAAGAGGAAGAACTCAAAGTTGCTAGAGCCATAATTGATATGTGGAACAAAGGGTCAAAGACACTTGAAGGCATTATCGGGTCTCAACAAATGAGTGGTGATAAAAGTGGGACAGGCTATACTGCTATAACGCTTCAAAAAGGACAGACTTCTATATCACATAACATCAAGACTCAAACAAAGGGAGAGATGAAGGTGCAACAGGGTGATAAAACCTAACGAGGGTAAGATCAATAAAAGGGAGGTAAAACCTATTTTTGTTTGTCATCATTGTCGTAGGTATGGACACATTCGTCCTTATTATTTTGAGTTGTTTGGTAAGGTGTCTTAAAAGGGTAGAAATTCTAATACTGTTTGGGTTAGAAGACAACCTTACATGTCTAGGCGGAACACCAAAATTCATAAGGATGTTCACAACGCTAAGACATTTACCAAGACTACCAGTCCTCATTTTACTAAGACCAAAAAGATATGAGTTTAAAAAGTGACTTAACGTGTTTCATTGTTCACATTGCACTGAAATCACGTGACTCATATATGTGGTATCTTGATAGTGGGTGCTCTCATCATATGTTTGGTGACAAATTCTACTTCACATCTCTTGATAAATATGAAGGAGGAATTGTTATCTTTGGAGATGGTGGCACTTCTAGAGTCATTGGTAAGGGCTCTATAAATTCTGCTGGTCTTCCTAAACTTGAAAATGTTTTACTTGTTGACGGCTTTAAAAGCTAATCTGTTGAGCATTAGTCAAATGTGTGATTCCCATCATGAAGTATTATTTTCAAAAAATAAATGTGAAATTTTGGATAAGAAAGGAAATACTGTATGGGATTGTTACCACTAATGATCTTACTTGTCACTCGGCCATCATAAGTAACATAAACCTGTGGCATCAAAGATTAAGTCACATGAATTTCAAAGACCTAACTAAGATTGACAACAAAGAGCTTGTGAGATGAGTACCCAAAATGGGTAAGAATGTGAACCATGTGTGTCGTCCGTGTCAACTTGGGAAGCAAACTCGTGGTCCTTATAAAAAGGTGAATAGTTTCATAACCAAACGTCCTCATGAATTGGTTCATATGGATCTTATGGGACCCACTCGCACTGAAAGCATTGGAGGTAAAAGATACATTTTTTTAATCGTTGATAATTATACTCGTTTTTCATGGATAAATTTTTTAAAAGAAAAATTTGATACGTTTTCCAGGTCTTAGTCCTTTAAATCCAAAATGAACAGGGTGTTTCTATTAGGCGTATCATAAGAATCCGAACTGATTATAGTCGTGAGTTTGAAAATAGTTCATTTTCAGATTTTTGTGATATGCATGGAATTAAGCATGAATTTTCTGCACCGATTACTCCACAACAAAATGGAGTTGTTGAGAAGAAGAACATGGTTATTCGAGAGATGGCTAGGGTCATGCTCCTTAGTAAGAATGTTCCTCCAAAGTTTGGGCTAAAGCCTTAAGTACCATTGTTTATGTTATAAATCGTGTGTCTTTAAGGCCCGACACTTTACAAACTTCATATGAATTATGGAAGGGATTGAAACCTAATGTAAAATACTTCAAAACTTTTGGGAGTAAATATTACATTTTCAAAGATGGAGTGCCCTTCGGCAAATTTGACTCTCGAAGTGATGAAGGTATTTTTCTAGGGTATTCAACCTCTAGTAGAGCTTTTCGTGTCTATAACCTGCGTACTTTGTCTTTAATGGAATCGATCAATGTGGTTATAGATGACATATGTTCTCCTACTTCAGTGTTAAATGAGGAAAAAAATGGTGAGTCTCCAATCCTGGATACTGAACCACAGAGTCAAGGAGAAGCAGAGGACTAAGCTCAAGTAGGTGAGCCAGCATCAATTTCAAAAGTAAGTCCGAGTGCAAAAAGTGCACAAAAAGACACCACTTTTGATGCTCCTGTCACTACAAGTCCAGAATTCAAACCATCAGCGAGGGTGAAACTGAATCATTCGACTCAACAGGTGATTAGAAGTGTCTCAGATCAAATGAAAACCCGGAGACAAATTCGGGAGGAAGTATCTCATATGTGTTATGTTTCATTAATTGAACCTAAGAATATAAAAGAGGCCTTACTAGATGATACTTAGGTCAATGCTATGCATGAAGAATTAGGTCAATTTGAACGTAACAATGTTTGGACTCTTGTCCCCAGACCTAGAGACATGAATGTGATAAGTACCAAGTGGATCTTTAAAAATAAATCTGATGAGAATGGTATTGTGGTTAAAAATAAAGCTAGGTTGGTTGCTCAAGGCTATACTCAAGTAGAGGGTGTTGACTATGACGAGACGTTTGCCCCAGTTGCACGTCTCGAATCTATTCGTATTTTACTTGGTGTTGCATGCTGTCACGACCCAAACCCGGCCCTATGGGTTTAGCACCGTAACCGGCCAGTAATCCGAGATTACCGAAGGCCTGCAGAACAGTAATACAGTAAAACAGAGTACAGGGCCTGGCGGAAGCCAATACAGTAAATAAATAGTGTCCATTGAGCTGTGACAGTCTGTATGCCAAAAAGATTTTTCATACATTTATACATAAACAATACAGAACAGTAAGTACAATATTTACATCCATTCAAACTAGGGACTCAACCCTATAGAACAGTACAGAAAACATTCCGTCTGTACAAAACAGTACGGTCTATACAAAATTTACAGTCACACAGTACAGGGACCTAATCCCTGTATAACAGTACCGTAAACAGTCAGGCTATACAAAACAGTTAGACAGTACAGAAGACAGGCGGGGGAAACGACCAAAACACCCCCAAGCCATAACAGTAGGCTCGGAACCTCGCAGTGAGGCACAAAGGCTGGCTTGACAAAACTGGAGTAACCCTGACGCCTCTAGCTGCGGTCTGGTGCCTGTACACCTACATATATATATGAGCAGTGAGCTAAAGCCCAGTGAATAACATAAAGCGTAAAGGGGTTTAGAATGAATGTCCTTACAGTAATGAAAACAGTTCATTTCAATCAGTAATTCAGTTGCTCAGTACAGTAAACAGTCATATGTGGTACATCCATTAGCATAACAGTAACAGTAGGTCTTAAAAGACCGAACAGTAATGATGGCCATCAGTCAGTAAACAGTAGTGGTTCCACGAGGGAACCGACAGAGAATTCTGTCGCAGTAACAGTAACAGTAAACAGTAAGTACTAAGGATGCCACAGTACAGTTCAGAAATAAAGGACATACATTCATTCAGTAAATAATACCAGTTCAGTTCAGTATTCAAAAGATATCAGTTGAACATATCTTTACACAATTGTTACTCACAGAGTTCTGGGCTACAGTATGCTAGAGCGTGTCTCCCCAGTTGCCAACCCTACACAGTTCACAGGTTGAACACACTAAGCTACACAGTTGGGAAAACTCATAACTTAATCCCTAATTTGCCTTGGTGTGTTCTACAATGATATCCTCATCAAGGTGCCTTAAACTAGGCCTAAGAATGCCTAGGATGGGATGAGGATGCAAAAATACACTTAGAAAACATTTCGCAAAGTTTGCTGAAAATAGGAGCCTCGCTCGAGCGAGACCTTCTACGCTCGAGCGTAAGTCCAAAATCAAAGGCTTCGCTCGAGCGAGGAATCCTTCGCTCGAGCGGTCTGCAAAACAGTAAAAGTACTGGATGCTGAAATTCTACGCGCGATGGTCGCTCGATGGTCGCTCGAGCGGAGCCCTGGACAAAGGTGCTCGCTCGAGCGGGGAATCCTTCGCTCGAGCGAGGAAGCCAAATCTGGAATTTCCAGATTTGCCTCCCAAGCTCAAACCAAGCATTCAACCTCTCCAAACTCGACCTCTTGGGCCCAAATTCTGGAAAACATCATTAAATTCAATGTATAACAAGTTTCAAAGCTCAATGTGTGAATTCAAGCCCCAAAGGTGAGTCAATTAAAACCATATTCAAACCCATTTTCAAGAATATGAAGAACATGCAACATGCAAGGATTTAAACCAAATCAAAGCTTCAAAGCTTGATCAAATGAGCTCATTCTTTTCAAAACAAGATGAAAACATAGTCTATAACAACAATATGAGCATGCATGCACTAATGTCCATGTAATCAACCTCAAAATGCAACAATACTAACATGCATGCAAGAAATGATCTTCAATCCATCATTAATGAACCAAATCATGACTTAGTTCTACAATGAAGCATGAACCATGCAAGAACTAGTTCAATAGCATCAATAAGAAGATAAGATCCTTACCTAGAGCTTGAATTAGAAGACTAGGAGCTCAAATATGCAATCTATACTTCAATTCCTCAAACAATTCCAAGCAATTCAAGATGAAAACCAACTCCTCAAGTCTCTCTCTCTCTAAGGTCGGTTGAGGCAAGAAGAGGAGAAGAAATGTTTGGTTTGATCACATACGTGGAGTGTAAAAGGCTCAAGTGTGTGTGTGTGTGAGATAGTGGCCCACTCAAGGGCATAACGGTAAATAAGTCCAACTCTTTAATTGGCTTATTTTAATCTAATTTAATCACACCTAATCAGTTTTCCGATAATTACACCATAAAATCATATTAATTATGAGGGTCACGGAACATCAATCGGTTTCTAATTCGGCCGCCGATAAGGCCTTCAATTAGCAGTTTAAACATATAAACATGAACAGATAATCAGACAATCAAACAGATAGAATGCAATTAACTAACATATACTCAGTCAATTCAGTTTCAATTTCAGTCAGTCGTCAGTCATTATCAGTTTCGTTTAACAGTAATCGGTGATTATCGGTAATCGGTCAGTCATTAATCAGTAAACGGTATGAGGGTTGTTACAGTCTCCCCTCCTTATAAAGAGTTTAGTCCTCTAAACTCGAGTTACCTTCAATCTGGAAGAAAACAGGATTCAGTGGAAACAGTTCAGGATATCGTTTAGCCATGTCATCTTCCCTTTCCCAAGTGGCATACACGCCACCATGGTTCTGCCAGTCAACTTTCACTAACGGGATCTCTTTATTCCTCAGTTTCTTGATCCGTCGGTTTACAATCTGTATAGGCCGTTCCTCGTAAGTGTAGTCATCACTCAACACTACGTGGGTAGGCTCTATTACATGGAAGGGATCCCGGAGATAGTCTCTCAACATAGAAATGTGGAAGACGTTATGCATATGCTCCATTTCAGGAGGAAGCGCAACTTGATACGCCACTGGATTGATTTTCTCAATGATCTCGTATGGTCCGACGTATCTCGGTGCTAACTTGCCTTTGACTCCAAAACGAGTCTGGCCTTTCATTGGTGTCACTTTCACAAAAACGTGATCACCCACTTCATACTCTCTGTCCCGCCTTCGGACATCGGCATAACTCTTCTGTCTGCTCTGCGCAGTTTTCAGTCTTTGCTGTATCAGTTTCACTTTCTCAGTTGTTTCATACACAATCTCGGGCCCAAGCAAAGGCCCATCTCCAACTTCTGCCCAGCAAATTGGAGACCTACATTTCCTGCCATACAATGCCTCGAAAGGCGCCATACCTATACTCGAATGGTAGCTGTTGTTGTAGGCGAATTCAGCTAATGGCAGATGACTTTCCCAGTTTCCCTGAAAATCAAGGACACACATTCTCAGTAAATCCTCCAGAGTTTGGATGGTCCTTTCAGATTGGCCATCTGTCTGAGGATGATAGGCACTACTCAGTCTTAATTCAGTACCCAATGCAGTCTGTAGGCTCTGCCAGAACCTCGATGTAAACTTCGAATCCCTGTCAGAAACAATAGACACAGGCACTCCATGCAGTCTCACAATCTCATCAATATAAATCATAGCCAATTTGTCCGCATTATAAATTGTCTTGACAGGTAAGAAGTGAGCAGATTTGGTTAATCTATCAACAATAACCCAAATTGAATCCATACCTTTTCTGGAGCGAGGTAACCCAACGATAAAATCCATCGTGATATGCTCCCATTTCCATTCTGGTATGGGTAGGGGTTGCAATAATCCGGCAGGTCGCTGATGTTCAGCTTTGACCTGTTGGCAATGAAGACATTTGGATACAAAATCAGCAATTTCTTTCTTCATTCCCGGCCACCAGAAATTCTGTTTCAGATCTTGGTACATTTTCGTATTCCCCGGATGGATAGACAATCTTGAGTTGTGGCCCTCCTGCAGAACTCTTCTTTTCAGTTCAGTATCATTTGGTACACACAGTCTTTCATGAAATTTCAGTACATTGTTCTCGAATTTGAATCCCGGTCTCGGTTTAGATTCCCTTTCTTCGATGATCTTCTTCAAGAAGTCATCCGGTTGCTGTTTCTCTTTAATCTCTTCAATCAGTGCCGGTTGAGCAGAAATAGCAGCTAAGGTTCCACCTTGTTCTCTCAAAACAATTTCAATTTCAGATTTTTCAAGGTCACAAAGCAACTCTTTCTGTCCTGTAAGCAAACAGGCTAAGTTTCCAATCGATTTCCGGCTCAATGCATCGGCAACGGTATTGGCTTTTCCCGGATGGTACAATATCTGTAGGTCATAGTCTTTAATCAGTTCCAGCCATCTCCGCTGCCTCATGTTCAGTTCTTTCTGTGTGAAGAAATATTTTAAACTCTTGTGGTCGGTATATACTTCACATGTCACCCCGTACAGATAGTGACGCCAGATTTTCAGTGCAAATACTACTGCAGCAAGTTCCAGATCATGGGTCGGGTAGTTCTTTTCATGCGGTCTCAGTTGTCGGGAAGCATAGGCAATAACTCTCCCATTCTGCATTAAAACACACCCCAAACCCTTATGAGAAGCATCACTAAATACAGTATAACCATCCGTACCTGAGGGTAAAGTCAAAACTGGTGCAGTCACAAGTCGAGTTTTCAACTCCTGGAAGGCAGATTCTCTTTGGTCAGTCCAGTCAAATGACGTCCCCTTCTGAGTTAACTGAGTCAATGGTAGGGCAATTTTGGAGAAATCTTTGACAAATCTTCTGTAATATCCAGCCAATCCCAAAAAGCTTCGGACTTCAGTCACATTTGTTGGTCTAGGCCAGTTCACTACAGCTTCAATTTTCTGCGGATCAACAGAAATTCCATCTTTGCTAACAACATGCCCCAAAAACATAACATGGTCAAGCCAAAATTCACATTTAGACAGTTTAGCATACAGTTTCTGTTCCCTTAAGGTTTGTAGGGCAAGTCTCAGATGATGTTCATGCTGTTCTATACTTTTGGAGTAAATCAATATGTCATCGATAAATACAACAATAAAGTCATCAAGGTATGGTTTAAAAATTCTGTTCATGAGGTCCATAAAAGCAGCTGGTGCGTTCGTGACTCCAAAAGGCATAACTAGAAATTCATAATGTCCATACCTCGTTCTAAAAGCAGTTTTATCAATGTCTTTTGGTTTAACTTTCAGTTGATGATACCCCGATCTGAGATCGATCTTAGAAAACACTTGTGCACCCTGTAACTGATCAAACAGGTCATCAATACGTGGCAATGGGTATTTGTTCTTTACAGTTACCTTATTCAGTTCACGGTAGTCAATGCACAATCTCAGTGAGCCATCTTTCTTCTTGACAAACAAAACAGGAGCACCCCATGGCGAAGTGCTAGGTCTGATAAACTTTTTGTCTAACAGTTCTTGCAGTTGTACTTTCAATTCTTTCAGTTCAGTTGGAGCCATTCTGTATGGAGCTTTAGAAACTGGTTGTGTTCCGGGAATCACATCAACGGTAAATTCGATCTCCCTGTCAGTCAAGTCTCCTGGAAGATTATCTGGAAAAACATCTGGAAATTCTCTGACTATAGGAATGCAGTTCACATCAGTTTTAACACTATCATCAGTAAACACAGTCAGTACAGAACACAGATACCCTTTACATCCCTTTCTAATCAGTTTAACAGCCTTCACAGATGAAATCAAATACGGAGGAGGTACTACTCCACTCCCATTAAACACAAATTCAGGCAGACCAGGTGGACGGAAAACAACTTGCTTGGTCACACAGTCAATAGTGGCATGATATTTTTGTAACCAATCCATCCCCAATATTACGTCAAAATGATCAATGTTCAATGGCAGTAAATCAATAAACAGATGCATATCCCCAACAATGATTTCACATGCGGGGTACATATAAGCACATGTCATGGATCCCCCTACGGGTGATGATACGGCTAGCAGATAGTTCATAGGTTCTAAGGGTCTATTCAACTTCCGTGAAAAGCATGCGATACATAAGAATGCGTAGACCCCGAATCAATCAATACATATGCATTTTGTGTACAAATAGAGAGAATACCTGACACAACGGTCTCGGTATTCTGCACATCTCCCGGTACTAGTGCGAACACTCGGCCTTGCCTCATAGGCTCTTTTCCGGTAGCTTTAGGGTTAGGCTTTGGTGCTACAGTTGATGCTACTGCGCTCGGTGCAGCTTTACTACCGGCTTGTGGAGCAGAGGGGCAGTCTTTAACCATGTGGCCCACCTTGCCACACCTGTAACAGGCTCCAGATATTCTGTAACAGACTCCTTTGTGCTTCTTGCCACACTCAGGACAGGGTGGTACGAATCCACTCCCTTGACTGGGGCTAGTTGTCGTCCCCGTATTCTGTTTCTTGTTGGCTGGGTTGTGCTTGCCTTTCTTAAATTTGGAACTCTGTCTTTTTCCATGCCATTCAGTTGTTGGTGTTTCAGATTGTTTCACTGCTGCAATGTTCGACTCGGCCATCAATGCCCGGTCGAGAACACCCACAAAAGTCGGTAATTTCAAAACATTTATCCGGTCAAGTATTGCCACATTAAGGCCACCTTCAAATTTTCTGGCCTTCTTATATTCAGTATCCACCATGTGTGGTGCATAACGGGCAAGTTCAGTGAATTTCGTCTCGTATTCTGCGACGGACATTGTGCCCTGCTTCAGTTGTTCAAATTCAGTCACTCTTCTATCCCTGACACACTGAGGGAAGTACTTTTCAAAGAAGGACTCCTTGAACTGAGCCCAAGTCATAACAGTGTTTGTCTCACGGATTAACATCCACCACCTTCTAGCCTCTTCTTGTAGGGTGAAGGTAGCTAGCAATACTTTATTCGCTTCTGAGCACGGAAACACTTCAAATAATTTCTCTGTTTCCAGAACCCAAGCTTCAGCTTTTAGCGGTTCAAGGCCTCCCTGAAAGGATGGCGGTTTCATTTTGCTGAACTTCTGGGTAAGAGCAATTATATCCCCATCATTCACATTCACATTAGGTTCCGGCTGAACCGGAGGAGGAGGTTGGTTCTGTTGTTCAAGTCTAGCAGTTATCAGTTCTATCATTCTTTCCATTCTTTCCATTCTTGCCTCGGTAGATGAGGATTCAGGTTCATTTGCATTGTCCATTTCACTATAAGCAGTTATAACAGTTTTATACATAAGCAGTCATTTGTTTAACAGTTTAACACATTAGCAGATATTCAGTCATAACGTAATCACACACTTAACATGCTCATGAGATGCCCTAATAACTTTCTAGGACACCCTATAGCTCATTTGGACACGTGTGTGCGGTATAACTCGTGGTAAGTATCGCTCTGATACCACTCTGTCACGACCCAAACCCGGCCCTATGGGTTTAGCACCGTAACCGGCCAGTAATCTGAGATTACCGAAGGCCTGCAGAACAGTAATACAGTAAAACAGAGTACAGGGCCTGGCGGAAGCCAATACAGTAAATAAATAGTGTCCATTGAGCTGTGACAGTCTGTATGCCAAAAAGATTTTTCATACATTTATACATAAACAATACAGAACAGTAAGTACAATATTTACATCCATTCAAACTAGGGACTCAACCCTATAGAACAGTACAGAAAACATTCCGTCTGTACAAAACAGTACGGTCTATACAAAATTTACAGTCACACAGTACAGGGACCTAATCCCTGTATAACAGTACCGTAAACAGTCAGGCTATACAAAACAGTTAGACAGTACAGAAGACAGGCGGGGGAAACGACCAAAACACCCCCAAGCCATAACAGTAGCCTCGGAACCTCGCAGTGAGGCACAAAGGCTAGCTTGACAAAACTGGAGTAACCCTGACGCCTCTAGCTGCGGTCTGGTGCCTGTACACCTACATATATATATGAGCAGTGAGCTAAAGCCCAGTGAATAACATAAAGCGTAAAGGGGTTTAGAATGAATGTCCTTACAGTAATGAAAACAGTTCATTTCAATCAGTAATTCAGTTGCTCAGTACAGTAAACAGTCATATGTGGTACATCCATTAGCATAACAGTAACAGTAGGTCTTAAAAGACCGAACAGTAATGATGGCCATCAGTCAGTAAACAGTAGTGGTTCCACGAGGGAACCGACAGAGAATTCTGTCGCAGTAACAGTAACAGTAAACAGTAAGTACTAAGGATGCCACAGTACAGTTCAGAAATAAAGGACATACATTCATTCAGTAAATAATACCAGTTCAGTTCAGTATTCAAAAGATATCAGTTGAACATATCTTTACACAATTGTTACTCACAGAGTTCTGGGCTACAGTATGCTAGAGCGTGTCTCCCCAGTTGCCAACCCTACACAGTTCACAGGTTGAACACACTAAGCTACACAGTTGGGAAAACTCATAACTTAATCCCTAATTTGCCTTGGTGTGTTCTACAATGATATCCTCATCAAGGTGCCTTAAACTAGGCCTAAGAATGCCTAGGATGGGATGAGGATGCAAAAATACACTTAGAAAACATTTCGCAAAGTTTGCTGAAAATAGGAGCCTCGCTCGAGCGAGACCTTCTACGCTCGAGCGTAAGTCCAAAATCAAAGGCTTCGCTCGAGCGAGGAATCCTTCGCTCGAGCGGTCTGCAAAACAGTAAAAGTACTGGATGCTGAAATTCTACGCGCGATGGTCGCTCGATGGTCGCTCGAGCGGAGCCCTGGACAAAGGTGCTCGCTCGAGCGGGGAATCCTTCGCTCGAGCGAGGAAGCCAAATCTGGAATTTCCAGATTTGCCTCCCAAGCTCAAACCAAGCATTCAACCTCTCCAAACTCGACCTCTTGGGCCCAAATTCTGGAAAACATCATTAAATTCAATGTATAACAAGTTTCAAAGCTCAATGTGTGAATTCAAGCCCCAAAGGTGAGTCAATTAAAACCATATTCAAACCCATTTTCAAGAATATGAAGAACATGCAACATGCAAGGATTTAAACCAAATCAAAGCTTCAAAGCTTGATCAAATGAGCTCATTCTTTTCAAAACAAGATGAAAACATGGTCTATAACAACAATATGAGCATGCATGCACTAATGTCCATGTAATCAACCTCAAAATGCAACAATACTAACATGCATGCAAGAAATGATCTTCAATCCATCATTAATGAACCAAATCATGACTTAGTTCTACAATGAAGCATGAACCATGCAAGAACTAGTTCAATAGCATCAATAAGAAGATAAGATCCTTACCTAGAGCTTGAATTAGAAGACTAGGAGCTCAAATATGCAATCTATACTTCAATTCCTCAAACAATTCCAAGCAATTCAAGATGAAAACCAACTCCTCAAGTCTCTCTCTCTCTAAGGTCGGTTGAGGCAAGAAGAGGAGAAGAAATGTTTGGTTTGATCACATACGTGGAGTGTAAAAGGCTCAAGTGTGTGTGTGTGTGAGATAGTGGCCCACTCAAGGGCATAACGGTAAATAAGTCCAACTCTTTAATTGGCTTATTTTAATCTAATTTAATCACACCTAATCAGTTTTCCGATAATTACACCATAAAATCATATTAATTATGAGGGTCACGGAACATCAATCGGTTTCTAATTCGGCCGCCGATAAGGCCTTCAATTAGCAGTTTAAACATATAAACATGAACAGATAATCAGACAATCAAACAGATAGAATGCAATTAACTAACATATACTCAGTCAATTCAGTTTCAATTTCAGTCAGTCGTCAGTCATTATCAGTTTCGTTTAACAGTAATCGGTGATTATCGGTAATCGGTCAGTCATTAATCAGTAAACGGTATGAGGGTTGTTACACATGCTTTCTTGGGTTCAAATTGTTTCAAATGGATGTGAAAAGTGCCTTTCTGAATGGGTACTTGAAAAAAGAGGCTTATGTTGAGCAACCAAAAGGGTTTGAGGACCCAAAATGTCCAAACCATGTCTACAAGTTAGGCAAGGCTTTGTATGGGTTGAAACAAGCCCCTCGGGCTTGTTATGATAGACTTACTACCTTTCTTCTTGATAATGATTTTCAAAGGGGTAGTATGGACAAGACTTTATTTGTGAAATATACTAAGTCTCATATACTTGTTGCTCATATTTATGTTGATGATATTGTGTTTGGATCCACTGCTGATCATCTTGTGAAATATTTTTCAGATTGCATAACACATGAGTTGAGATGAACATGATGCGAGAGTTGTCTTATTTCTTAGGTCTTCAAATTAAATAGCCTCCTTTGGGTATGTTTGTTTTTCAGACTAAGTATGCCAAAAACCTTGTGTCTAAGTTCGGTTTAGAGTCGGCCAAACATGCTCATACTTCCATGAGCACCAGTTTTCACCTTTCCAAAAATTCATCTAGTACTGATGTTGATCCTACCCTTTATAAGAGTATGATAAGGAGTCTTCTGTACCTCACAGCCAGTCGTCTTGACATTGCTTTTAGTGTAGGTGTTTGTGCCCGTTACCAAGCCTGTCCTAAAGAGTCTCTTCTTCTTGCAGTCAAATGCATCATTAAGTATATTAATGGGACATTGGGTTATGGGATTTGGTTTTCAACCGACACTACAGCTGAAATCACTGATTTTTTCGATGTCGATTGGGCAAGATGTGCTGATGATCGAAAGAGCACATCCGGAGGTGTTTTTACCTTGGGAATAATTTGGTTGCCTGGCATAGCAAAAAGAAAAAAGCAAAATGCCATATCTCTTTTGACCGCTGAGGCTGAGTACATTACTGCAGGGAGTTATTGTGCCCACAGGTTGTGGATGAAGCAAACACTTCATGATTATGGTATAGAGCAGAACACTCTCACCCTCTTTTGTGATAATACTAGTGCCATTAATATTTCTAAAAATCCAGTCCAACACTCTCGTACCAAACACATTGACATTCGTCATCATTTTATTCGAGAGTTAGTGGAAGAGGGCCTTGTTGTTCTTGAACATGTACCCACTAAGCATTAAAAGGCTGATATTTTTACAAAATCCCTTGATCTTCTTAGGTTTGAGTTCCTTAGAAAGACCTTGGGTGTTGTGCTTAGTCATTAGGATGTGACTTGTTACTAGAGTGGATGAGAATGATTGGCTTTATGTGTGCTTGGATGCTATAATCTCATTGTCATTGATTCTATCATCTCTGCATTTAGAGTTATATGAACACCTCTCATGCTGCTTGCAAGATTTCATTCTTCTTTGTTCATAGCTCATTTTTAATGCCTATGCTCATTGACTTCATGATCTCATTATGTAGACATTCTTGAGATAAGCTATTGCGGGGGTTTCCGCACAATTGATCAAAGTTCTCTATGGACCACTAATAGTGTCACTTATACATTTTCAGAGGAATTGACCTATACTGGCATATCATGGGTGATGTTGAGTCTCTTAACCATCTACTATCATTTTTCATTTCCCCGGTTCCGCTCTCAGTTCATTGAAGTCTGGGCATTAGGAAAAGGCTACCTCAGAGGCACCAACCAGGCCATCCTTATTGATTTCATGCTTCTTTGGTTTGGTCTCCATACTCTTGAGCATGCATACCACCAGTGAGTGCCCACAAGCAAGAAAAATTGAATAAAAAAGTAAAAGAAAAAGGGACTCATTGATTGAGGGGGAGCCTCTGCTTTTACTCAACAAATACCCCTTGATTCCTAGTGGTTTGACTTTTCTCAGTGATGTTTAGTTACTCTTGCCAAAGGTCCAGCCATCTGATCACTACGAGGATGAACTCTAGCTCTGTGGCCTCTGAAAGATTGCACACACACACACACACACACACACACACACACACACACACACATTCATTTTGTGAGCTCTCATGATTATATTTGAGTTATGCATTCTCACGTAGCTTATGCTCATTGATCAATATTTATCTGATTTGCTCATGATATTATGCCTCATATTGTCAATATTGCAAGTTTGCAGGCTTTATGGTTTGTGGGTTATCTTATCTTAGTGTCACATTCTTCCTATTGAGCTCACTTCTTTTGTTTCAGGACTCACTTAATAGTGTGAGTGTTTTTGTTTTTGCTCAAAAAGGTGTTTTTCTGGTGTTTTGTTTTTTTGTCTTCGCTCAAGCTAGGGAGTTTGCGTTCGACCTAGTACTTTTTGCAGAAGGCACAAATTTTGGAAGTGTGTTTTTTGGGCTTGAGCGACCCTGCGTGTGTAAGTGTCTTAGCTCGAGCGACAACATTCCCTGTTTTGGTTTAAATAGTTTCTTCCACCTCTTCTGTCCTATTTTCCCCCATTTGCATTGATTGCTCTCTCTCTCTCTCTCTCTCTCTCTCCTAGGGCGATTATACCCCTATTGCTATTCGTCCCTTGATCTTCACTCGATTTTGGGGGCGTCTCTCATCCATCCTTCTTGCATCATCATTGTTAGTATGTCTTTCTCTCTTTTTTTTTTTTTTTTTTTTTTTACCATTTTCTTTCTTTATGTATGTTGCTCTGCTCCGTTTGTGGTGTCTAGGGTTCTTCTTCATTGTTGGTTTTGTTTCAGTCATTATGGTTTGCTGTCTCTCTATTGAATTTTGGTTTAGTAGTTTGGTGCATCATTGTTATGGTTTTGCTAGGGTTTTGTTAGGGCTTTAATTATTTTTTTTACCTTGGCTTTGCCATGTGTTTCAATTACTGAATTATGGTGGTCTCAGTGAATTGTATTGCTGCTGGTTTCCTTAATCTACAGTCTATATATCTCTCATACTGATGCATTTGTTTGATTTTGGAAATTGACCTAGCCCTGTATCTATACTTTCCCTGCTCTTACAGTCATTGTTATAATGCTTTGTTTTTGTGCATTTGGATGTTTTTAACCCTGTTGGACTAATGATTTTTGTTGTGCTCTTATGTTTGTTTTTGGGGGTTCTAATGGGCTTTGGGTGTTTATTTTCTGTCTTGGTGGGTTGGGGTTTTGTGGTGATCTTTTCTTATTGTTGGTCAGTCATGGCTAAGTCCTCTAAACGCCTTAAAACCACCGTGTCATGCCACAATTTCAATACTGACAAATTCCAATCCAAGGAAAAATCTAACCTCTATCAGAATTTCTATGTTTCTAGGAAAGTTCACTTAGAAAGGAATGTCCACCCTAGTGCTTTTGAGTCCATTTCAATTCGATCTCTGTTTGATGCTTTAGGGGGTGACCAGGTTCTGCTTCTCTCTGGACCACAAAATCTTAGCTAGGTCTGGGAATTCTATTGTAATATGCACTCAATTTGCAAGGAAATAGTCCCTTCTTTTCTCACTTGGGTTCGTAACAAAGCCTTGGTCATTGATGACGAAGTCATCAATGTCATCAATGAGGTTTCTTAATCTTCCGGAAGTCCGGAACTGTCACTATCCTTTTATTACCCGTAGCTTTGTTGATTTTGATCAGGTCACCACTGAACTTTGTGGCACTCCCCGGACTTGGGTTGCTGGTGCTCTTATTCAGCAAAATGAGCTTCTTTCCCATTTTCATCTCCTCAACATCATCGTTTGTGCCAACATCCATGTTACTTCTCATTCTTCTCACATTACCCAATATCAGGGTTATGTGTTGTATTGTATTGACCACTGTCTTCCCATCAACTTGTCTGAAATGATAGTATTCGAAATGATTAGTGTGTTTGAGGGTCGCAAGTCTTTGGGTCTCTCTTATGAATGTTTTCTCACTCAATTTCTTATATCTCTTGGTGTCCCCACCTTTGATGATGACGAGTTTGGCTCTCCCATTAAACCTATCACCAAATTGACTATCTCATAGAGTCAAGCTCATGTCAAGGGGGGTTCGTCGAGAGTTGGGGTATCTGATGCAAGTGATGGTCCACTTACCGAGGAGGCCGAGATTGATGCAGCCATAGCCGGTGCACTTGAGATGTGTCCTCGTTCATTTCGTGGCTAGCTGCAGTAGTTTGAGCAGTCTGTCACCCATCGCCTTGATCAGCTTGATGCCTGGCTCGATACACTTGATGGCTGCCTTGATCAGCAGATCGCCATGTTGACGCAGATCCTTTTCTTTGTTACAAATGCAGTCATCGCCTCCACCAGACTCAGAGCGATATTTGTTTTTGGACAGTTTCCTTTATGTTTGGACTGTATATTCTTTTTCTTTTGTCTCTCCTGGACAAAAAGGGGGAGTATGTTTTGTTGTGGTTGGGGTATATATATCTGTTTGCATGGTTGGGATATATATTTCTGTTTGCATGATGGTTGCTCTATTGGGATATAGTTGTAGATTTTGCATACTGGACATAATATTTTTGGGATTTTGATTAGTTTCGATTCATTGTGTCTTGATATCGTTTTTGATTTTGATTAATTACTCTCTCTATTCCCATGGTGTTGTTTATCTATTTTTACAGATATTTTGTCAAGTTTGTTTAGTTAGTTGGGTTGATTGTTTAGTTAGTTGGTTGTTTATTTAGTTAATGTTTGTGTTTGCTAGGAAACTGTGTTAGAATGTTTTGCCTGGGAATTGACAAAGGGGGAGATTGTTAGGTCCCTTAGTTTTGTCAATCCCACAAACAAACATTGTTAATCGAGTTATAAGTTTCTTGGTTGTTTTGCCTTGCTCACTCGAGCGAAGGAGTCCAGGCTCGGGTGAAAAAGTTCTACTCCCAGAAGTTGTCTTTGTCTGCAAAAATTCTGGGAAGGAGTATTGTTAGCTCGAGCGAAGGAAGCTTGGCTCGAGTGACGCCACTTAAGAAATACACGCGTAATTGGTACCTCGCTCGAGTGAGAGAGTCTTCGTTCGAGTGACCTTCGCGGCCTCTGTTTTCTATATATATGTATTTCAGTCCGTGTTAGGGATAGCTTTGCTAGATCTGTTTTGAGGGCTCTAGGGTTTTCTTTTGGGACTATTTTGCTAGTTTTTCCTTTGATGTTTGCTTGAGTACTAAACTCACATGGTTGGTTAATACACATCAAAGGGTTGTTTGAGTGGTCATCTTCAAGAGTGTTCTTCTTCGGTGGAATCTGGAGATTCGAGCATGGAGTGTTCGAAGGTGTTCGAAGTTGTTCACGGTCGTTGAGTCGACATGGATGTTGTGGAATCAACATCAATTTAATCAATCCTGAGACGAAGGTTGCGGTGAAAGATATACAAAGCGTTGAAGACAAATTGACAGTGTTTGGGTAATTTGTTTGGGTTTTTTGTATTCTTTCTTTCCTTCATAGTGGATTGATTTGTGGCGTTTCACCCGTAGTTTTTTTTTATCACAATTGGGAGTGCTCCAATAATGATTTTTTTCATGTAAAAATTATTTGTGTCTATTTATTGTTTCTGAAACAACAATCTAAATCACTTTTGTCTGTGCTTGATGATTTAGATTGTTAGTTTTAATTGTTTGAGAATTGACATAATTAAATCTTGATCTAATCAC
This sequence comes from Camellia sinensis, assembly GCF_055761805.1. Lineage (NCBI taxonomy): Eukaryota > Viridiplantae > Streptophyta > Magnoliopsida > Ericales > Theaceae > Camellia > Camellia sinensis. Next base: position 116,771,398 of record NC_138970.1, read on the forward strand.
GAATCATTTAGGTTTTTCTGATACCCCTTTTTGACCTTCTGAACTTGTTAATACGTATCTTTTATCCCTCCGAAATACTTAAAAATGAATAGAAAGTGAAAGAAACGAAAGAATGAAGAAGACAAGAAACAAAGAAAAGAATGCATTACTTATCAATTTCTGTGTGTGATGTGTAGGTCACTCGCCAGAAGAAATCATTGCACAACGGGATCATTGTGAGTAATAGTAGTGTAATGATATGTTATGCTTTGATATGTTATGCTTATATGTTAAGAATGCCTTGTTTTATGGAAGATGATATCACCCTGGATCACAATGGTATATGAATTGGGCCTGAGGCCATTCTGTTATTATTAGGCCCGAGGCCGTTCTGTTATTATTGGCCTCGAGGCCGTTCTTTTATTATTGGGCCTAAGGCCGTTTTTTTATTATTGGGCCCAAGGCCATTTTGTTATTATTGGTTTTGAGGCCGTTTCGAAATGTGTTGATAAAAAGAACATACATGCATTACGTACATATTATGCAGGACACATGCTCATTTATATGTCTTCATACATTATTATTATTCACTGAGCCTGGCTCATTCCGTATTCATGTATGCTTTGTAGGTGGTCAGCTTGGAGGCCAACCCTAGGTCGGCTTCAAGCGTCTTTTGAGGACTTATTTTGTTAAGCCCAAAGTTGGAGTCTTTTACCTTTTAAGGAGTCCTTTTCATGCCACATTTTTGTTAAGTTCTTGGTCGCTTTTGTTAAATATTTTTTGATTATGCAACTTGTGGGTTATTAACTCTTTGTATATACACGTGATTTGGATTTGTCTTTGTTTGAGCTGTACACTTAGATGTGAATCTAAATGATCTTGGCATATCTGCAGTACTCAATGGGCATTCTATTATTTAATTGTTTCTGTTTTGGGCCCCGTTAGTGAATAAAATATTGTTGGAAATTTTGTTTGGAGGCCTAAGTGCAGGCCGGTCATGTCCTAAACTTTTAGGGGCAGGTTTGAGTCATGACACATTATGATGTGGATTTTAGGCTCATATTTTTAAGAAAAGTTTTTTCATTTTTCCATACCATATAAAAGTTCAATCTAAATTATAAATTATCCTTTTTAGTGATTTTTTTGGGTATAAATTCTGTTACAAAAAAAAAAAAAAATAGCATTAATATATTAAAATCAAATGTTACATTGAACATATGAAAATAATGAATATCATATTATAATATTTTTCAAGCTTATACACATAATGTGTACCAATTACTAATATTTTATAAAATAAACACTTAGATAACTGAAAATGAAATATGATACATATCATGTGATGACCGGGTACGTAACGCTTCATGTTTTCCTTTTTATTTATGATTAGCCCACTCGTGTTAGGAGTGTTGGGGATTAAGTTGAGGCCTTGTCTATCGCTTGGGTTCACCGTTCTTGAAACCTTATTCTGATTCTTGCCTTTATTTTACTCTGGAGTTAAATTTTGCTTATTTCAAAAGGTGTGAAATTGGATCAGGGGTGTCTCGGGCTTAGCTAGTGTTTTTCCTGGCGTGGAGGCAGGACCGCACGTGCGGGGGCTTAAGCCGCATATGCGGGAGTGGAGTTGCACGTACGGGAAGTGAGGCCGCACGTGCGCTGAGGTGAGGTTGTGATGGTGTAGTACTGCTTTAATTGCACGAGTAAAGACAGGTGCGGGAAGTGGGCCGCACGTGTGGGGGAGGAGGCCACACGTGTGGTGAAGGACGTGCCGCACGTGCAGAAGAAGGCGCGCACATGCGGGAAATGTTGAGTCTGAATTTTCTTTTCCTTTTCTCCTCCTTGGCTATGTGTATCTCACTTTTCTCTCATCTCTCTCTCTCTAAAACACATTTCTCCCTCTTTTCTCTACTTTTCCCTTACCAAACTATATTAAATCCTTGATTTCTCCAAATCCATTAAAGTTTTGACACTAGTTCCTTCATCAAAGTTGGAGAACTCTTCAAGGGCGATGTTGTGTGAGGTGGAGATCGGGTTTCAATACCATTGATTTTGGGAGTTTCTTCTCTCTTTCCTTCAAGAACTTGAGGTAGGGATTTTCTTGGACTTATATATACATTTTTGCAAGAATATGTTGATTTTGGAACTTCCCCTTGTAGTATTGAACTTGATTTTGGTCTATGAGTGCTTGATGATTTAAAAAAAAAAAGGGTTTACCCTTTGTTCTCTAAAAACTCTTGAGGGATTGAACTATAGTGTTAAGGAGGGTTGTTGTTTTGGAAAATCCTTTCAAAAATGGGGGAAATACCTAAATTTGATGAAAACCTAGAAATTGGGGATTTTGGGAAAAAGGTAGAGTTCTCTTGAGATTTTGTTTTGACAAGGTATTATGGTGATGAATGATTGAGGATTGTCATTATTTCTGCATATAATGAGAAATCCCATGCGATATGAGGAATGGTTGGTTTTAAAGCTTGTTGTATAGCATACTATTGATTGGTCTTGAAATGACCAAGTTAAAAATAACATGTGGAGAATGCATGTAATGTGGGACTGGATTTATTCCTCGATAGACATATATATGTGTATATATGTATATTGTGAAATTACATTGAGAAAAGAGGTGGAAACTTGATCACAATAGAAGGTTGTGTGGTGGAATTAAATATGGAAACATTTGTTAATGCATTGATACATGTTGCATTGGCATTCCTTTTCATTTGATTATTATGAATTTTGAATTGAGATTTGAAAGCTATTGCATTGAGAAAGAGATTGTTTATGAATCAAGACCATATTGAATTGTTGTTGGGGTAAATACGTTTGGTAAGTCCGAACATGGGGTGTAGATTGGTATTGTTTAAGTTGGCTTGAGTATCCAAGGTGAAAGACTGAAAACACGCGCGAAGGAGATACCACGTGCCTTCCGGTTAGCTACCAGTAAAGTGGGGATTTGGTAATGGTAGTTATGTCTACTTGCAGATACCAACCTAAGGATTACTTGAGTCGTACTTATCGCTCCTTCAAACTTTATTGAAACTATTGAGTTGTTGAATTTTCAAGATTTCATGGTATATAAAAGTTTTCAAAGGATAAAGATATGTGTTTTTAAACATGGTATGGCATATGCATTCATCTCATGAGATTGTATAAAATGTATATACTTTGTTAAGATTTTTCTTACTAGGCTTTGTACCCTATGGGATTTGGTGCATGAACGGATGTGGTGATTTCGCCGAATTAAAGACGTGAGATATATATTGAGAGCACAAAGCTCTTTGTTTTGTTGTAATTATTTAGCCAAGCCGAGGGCTATATGTGTATAGTTTCGAAAAATCATTTTTGTGTAACCGAGCATAAGCCTTGGAAACTGTAGCCTTTGAGCGCATTTAATTGTTTTTGAACTGCTATGCCACATGCTACAGATTCACATACTAGGGATGTTGAATGTATATTTGCATATGGAGTATCTTTTGTAAATCTCTTATTGATTAATGAATACAAATGATGGAGATTTGTAGATGATGTTAACATTGAGCACTTACTCTTGTTTATGTCTAATAATGGGAGTTGGTGAATATTTATTGAAGAAATTTTTGAGGCGTGACATATCCCCAACAACAGTCCTCCCATTTGACGAAATTATTTATTGACCTTTAAAATAGAGGATAAATTATAACTACATTATCTGAGATTTGATTAAAATATAAATTACTCTTATAATTTTGAAAATTATATTCCACCATTGAGATTTCTAATTTTATTACAAATTAACCATTTTATTAATAAATCATCAAATCAATTAATAGTTTTTAATGATGTTAGAAATATATTTCAATAAATAATTTAGGTAATTTTATTATGGTATAGGAGAGCAATTATGAATTTTATTTTCCTAGTTAATTCTATTAAATAAAAAATTCTGACAATGGAATATTTATAATTTTTCAAATCATATGAGATAATCTGTACTTTAAGCAAACTTTAGGGGTGTAATTGTATTTTATCCTAAAGGTCCTGTTTGGTGTAACTGTTAGAACAGATTATAGATTATAGCTTAACAGATTATAGATTATGACTTCAATCAAAAATTGTTAATCTGTTTAGTGTAGCTGTTGGATTATAGATTTAAGTTGCTAAGTAGTGTTTGTTAAATAAGTTGTGAAGTAGCTTTTTCAATTAACTTTTATTTTTTATTATTCACTATTTGTCTACATTTCGCATAAAAAATAATAATAATATTCTATAATTCATTTGGGTCTTTTTCTATTTTTAAAAAAATAAAAAATAAATAAATCTAAGAGTATAACTGTGAATCAAAAGTTGATAATCAGAAGTAAGGGGTGAGCAGCTTCTCAGAATTAACTCTTTTGACTTAAAATAAGTTGTTAGAATCTGTTTGAAATAAGTTTAACCAAGCAATCCAAATAACTTTTTAAAAACTAGAAACCATAAGTTAACTTAAAAAAATCACACCAAACACCCCCAAAATAAAGGACTTCATTATCATCAACAAAGATATGAACTCTTTAAATTGGACTTAAAAATGACATTTGGGCCAATATATCTTATAACCCGATCCAGAGACTCGAGTGTTACCACAAATTTTGAGAATATTGCAACTCCAACTCCAAACTCAAACTTTAAGTCGGTTTTAGAATTGATTATTGTAGTTTTTTTTTTTTAATTTAATTTTTTTTTTTTATAAAAAATGTGTAAAATAATAAAAAGAATGATATGATAAATTATAATGAGTTTTTAGCTAAAATTCTTAATTTCCAAACGAGCTTAGGCTGTTTTGAGATAACTTAAATAAGTGATCTTTTTTTGAAACATTTTTTTTAGTGAATTTTTTTTTTTTGTAAAATTATGAAATTTTATTTTATTTTATTTTTCTAGTCTATCTTGTGTAAACAATTGTCAAAAGAATTTTTTTTTTCAAAAAATTCAAAAATAAAAAAAAAACCAATATAAATAAAATAAAAAAGTCTATTATTTTTGGCTTATATTTTTTTCTGAATTGATTTTTATAATTTTTTTTTTAATTTTTTAGTTCGCCTCATCGACTTGAATTTTGAACTTTTTAAATTTTTAAAAAAAAATTCATTAAAGAAAAAAATAAGCTAACAAAGTAATTTTCATTCATCTCATCAAGTAAAATCCTAAAATTTGCATTTTTTTTGATTTTTTTTAAAAAAAAAAAAACAAAAAGACACCAAAAAAAAAAATTAATCATGATTGATCAAATATTTTTACACTCAGAATTGAATCGATCAAAAAGAATCAATCCAATTAACTTGGGATGAGTATTCAATTGAATACCCTAGTTTTTTTTTCTTTGTTTATAGATAGATAATTTATATGTTAATCAAAAAAAAAAAATTGATATATATTAATCAATTTATTTCTTATAATTTAAAATATTCATAAATTTTGAATACTCATCTCTCAAAATTTGAACACCCAACTCCTTTATTTATTTATTTTATTGTTAGTATTATTTACAATAGCATGTTAAGGTTAGTTATATTACAACAAAAGGGCTGCAATCGCTTTGTCGACTCAAATTCTAAATCTCTGACTTTCTTATCGTCCCAAGAAACAACTACATAGACTATTGGGTCAACTGTCCTGTCCAATTGAACACCCAACTTACTCAGTTCGTAAAAATAAGTGAATCAATTGATAATAAATAATTACATAGTAAATAAGTTTTTGAACAATTTAATATAACAAAAATATAGAAGAAGTATTGTTTTAATATTTAATATTATTTACAAAATATTGTTTTGAGACAATGGCTAAGAGTGGAGAAATCGCTACAGCGGCACTGCGGTTCAACTTGTAGTATAGCCTTTTTTTTTTTTTTTTCAAAATAAAAAATTACATGAAATGATCAGGTATCGATCTCCTCTTCCTCTTCCTCTTCCTCTAAATGTGAATTTTGTGTGAGGTTTCAGAAGTTTTTTTTAACAATAAATGGATGACATTTAACATTCCAAGATAAGAAACTGGTTTCTTAAATTTTGAATTCCTATTTCTCTTTTAAAAGGGCATATATGGGAAGAAGGAAATTCAATGACATGGTTTTTTGTTGGAACTTTTGAGTTTTCTGGCCATTGATTTACTTTTTTTTGGGGTACAATTGAAGTGTTTTGCATATTATTTGTGTCTATACACGTGTGTGAATTCATCTGGGTTTGATGTTAATTGATAAAAAAATGTGGTGCTTCTGCTTTATGTGGGTTTGCTTTTATATATGTGGGTTAATTGGTATGCTAAAGGATACTTATGCTGGCTGGACTTGGCTTCTTTACTATTGGGATTGCATTCCAGATTGGTTATTGAACTCATAGTCGTTACCATGCTGTCACAAATGCACACACAAAGGCTTACAGATTTCACACACACATTTATTTATTTATTCTTGATATCTTAAAGGCTTTCACTTAAATATAAATGGTACAGATGGAAAGTTCATTGACTTTTTAATTATTTGGCTTCTTGCAACCATTAGAGAATATATTTTTTTTTTGGGTCGTTTTGTAATAATGATATCTATAGATTATGGATGATGTCCAAATACATAATCAAGCAGCTGAAGTAGAGAGGAACACTTCCAAAAAGATACACAATCAAACCACAGAGCAGCACCAGAACTAGAGAGAAGTGGACAGGAAGAAAGCAACAACCATTCTCCGGTTCCAGCTTTAGAAACCGACACTATAGCAAAAGCTGCCACACTTCATTAGGAAAATTTTGAATTCCTAAAGTAAGCAATAATTTGTTTTCTCTTTTAAAAGGGTATGGGAAGAAGTAAGGGAATTCAATAACACAGTTTATAAGCAAAACCATGTTATTTAATATTTTATTATCTTTATCTACCATATCTTATTTAATTTTTTTTTAATCTCCATTTCTTATTATTTTGAAATGGTAGGATGATTTTATTATAGTGATATGTATGATAATAGCGCTGATAATAGTTTTATAGATTTGAATGGTAGGATGATTTTATTATATTGATATGTATGATAATAGTGCTGATAATAGATTTGTAACGGTACTGAAATATTGATAATTGAATTTTTTTTTTTTTTTTCTTGTATGTTCTTTATCAAATCAAACCAAACTAAACTGTGTTTCAAATCCATCCAACTCAATAATTTGAGTGAGTGTATACAAGCAATTACCTATTTGAAGCAGATATAGAAATGGACAAAAATTAAATCAAAGCACCAGTAACAATTATATATAGAGTTCTAATAATCAAAAACTAACAAATCCACTATTCAGAGGCATGTTATTAAATCAAAGAACCATATGTCATTTTTTATGTATTTATTTATTTTTTTGCATTGTGTAATGAGTACATCTAACCATAAAATGGTGGAGGAATTCTGTTTCTCCCCAGTTTATGCTTCCATTCACCTAGCTATGTAAGGTTATTTTGGTTACTAATTCTTTTTTTTTTTTTCCCTCAAGATTGTTGTTACTTGAGGTCTATAATACTTGAAGTTTTTTTCTATAGCTATTGTGTCCATTAATGGCATTGATTGCTTTTTAGGTATTATTAGTGCTTTGAAAATTCTAAAATGTGAAAAATTATATTGAACGATAAAAATAAATATGTCGAGATATGCCTACCAAATCGAGGTTAGTACCTACTCGGTCGTATCATCTAGGGGTGCTCATGGGCTTGATCAATATACCAAAGCTGACCCAACCTAACCAAATGCATCCGCTTTTAAATGGTTTTGATGGGAGATACAAATGGAGAATTTTTAATTTTGTCTATGTTCAGACGAATGGCAGGTGAGAGGCTACCTAACCCAACTCGATCAGTCAACCCCCCTTAAGAAAATGATATTATGTTTTTATGTCCTAATTGGTATGCAGAATATGGGTTTTGATTTTTTTCACGTTCTTGCTCTGCACGTTGAGTCAATGCAGCTTTTGATGACACATTATCATTATGCGCCTAAAATGAGAATATTATATAATTAGGTACATAAAATGTGAAGATTATCCCCTCTCTTGCTTTCTTTTTATCATGTATTTGTTCTCAAAAGTTTAACTACAATTACGTGCATACATACAATTTTTATATAATTATATAAGCAAAAACAATATTGTATGTATGCCATGAAAATTTTATGTATGCTAGACACATCTATCTATCTAGCTATATATTATATAAGCAAAAGTGAGTTTTCATGAAGAGTTTTGTGAGAATTCCAAAATTTTATAATAAATTTGTGATTTTATCAAATTAAAAAATAAATTTAAATAATATTGGGATTACAATTATATTCTAATCCTAACGTTATTTACACCGTGCCTTCAGCATGGGCATACGCTAATATATATATATATATATATATTTTTTTTAAAACTTTGATATGAATGCCTATTTTTAATAAATAGATAACAAAGTTTTTTGCAAGCTTTCTTCTAAAAACTTTGATAGGAAGGACGGTTTTCGTATAAATAATTAAAACCCTATTTCTAAACACGTTTTTGTTTAGAAAACATATTTGCAACTCCTCTTTGTAATTAAATTAAAAACATAATTACTAATAAAGTTTTTTTATAAATGAAATAATATTATTTTTATGTAAGAAAAAGGTAACATGATTGAGAATCACAATTTTTTAAAAGACTTTGGGAGATGTGTTTTAGAGATAAAAAGTACGAAAAGTTGTTTGGTTTGATTTTTTTCAAAAGATGTTTTGAAAAATTGTTTTGAGAGAGAGTTTTGGAAAAAGTGATTGATTTGATGTGTGTGAGAGAGAGATTTGTTTGGAAAACTTGTTTGATTTACAAGTTTTGAGAAATTTTTTTAGGAAAATTTGTTTGGTTTCATTACTTTTAAAAACTTATTTATAGAGAAAATTTCCTAAAAATTTTTCCCAAATTCAAACCAAACCAACCCTTTGTCACCAATCCCGTTTTCTCTAGTATTAAACTAAAAAAATTACCTTATTTGAGAAATTAACTGTCTCATTTACCATGTGCAGGAAATGAGCCGCCATAGGGAGCTTCTAATTAGATGTGCTTAATTTCTTTCTGACACAGACTGTACTAGTCTATGTACAAATAAACCGAATAAACCAAACCTTAAATCCTATTAAATTAAGAAAAATGTTTGGGAGCACTAATTAGTGCTCCCACTAATTAGGTGGCAGTGGGTCCCGCCATTAATGATGTGATGTTTTGGTCTTGGAGTTGTGTTTTTTTTTTTTTTTTTTTACTTTTTTAATGCATTAGTGCTATTAGTGGTGATGTTTTTAGTGGGATGAATCATTGTTGTTAAATTAAATAAGATCAATTATATGATTTTTTTTTTTTTTTATTAGACTTTATCAACGGGCATTTGGTTAGTTTAATTGAAGAGATTCATATTTCTATTTACTACACCAGCCCACGTCAATTTAGGCCTGTCCCTTCCCCTAATACTTCCATCTACCGTCACTGTATCACTACTATTTTTGTTAGTTTCCGTTGCATATGACTAAACCATCTCAATCTACTTTATCAGTGGGCATTTGGTTAGTTTAATTGAAGAGATTATATCTCTATTTACTACACCAACCCATGTCAATCTAGGTCTGCCCCTTCCCCTAACGCTTCCATCTACCGTCACTGTATCACTACTGTTTTTGTTAGTTTCGTTATATATGACTAAATCATCTCAATCCATTCTCTCTCAACTTATTTTTTATCGGTACTACTCCTATCATTCACGAATATACTCATTCCTAACTCTGTATTTTCTAATTTTGCCACACATTCTTATCTCAGTAACACTCATCTTATCTATATGTTATTTCTTAATTGCTCAATATTCTGTCACATATAACATCACTAGTCCAATAGCCATTTTATAAAACTTTCCCTTCTGGTCTATTAGGTCCTCTTTTTATTTTTAAATTTCTACTAAAATTCATGAACCAAATACAATTTTAAACTCATAAATCTAAAAAGGTATCCTACCCACACGACAATGCATGATATGATATGATAGATTTTTATGCATCTCGATAAGTTTGTCTTGTTTTTGAATCATTGCTACTAAACTTTGAGCGTTCAACCTGCAAATCTTCATTAACACATTCTCTAAATTTACTCAGTGGTGGGGGGTTTGAGTTTTAGGTGATTGATTTATTAACCAATCAACAATTGATGCGCATGAGTTCATGTTATTGGAGGATAAATTCAGGCGAGATTTAAAGATGTTAAGTTTTTTATTTTTTATTTTTTATTTTTTACAAAACAAAAATGCAAAAGTTCAAACTCTAGTTTGTTTGGATACATAACTTCGGTGAGAAAAGGAAACAAATGATGAAAAAGAAAACTCTATCACTTGGTTGGATGGTTACCATCCAAACATGATCGTAAAAAAAAAAACAAAATCATTTCTTTATTTTCTTACCTAGATGCGAGATCATAAATACATTTAAAATTTGTGGGACACATCTCACAAAGCGGGCATGCAGAGCATGTCTTACAAAATGAGTATGAAATCAAAAAATTTATACTTGGCCTTTGATGAAATCAAAAAATTTAAACACGAATAAAAAATTATAACTTTGTTACTACAACTTAATCTCATGAGAAATCATTTGAGAAAAAAATAATTATGCAATTTGTATGTTTGTTACATCTCAGATGGAGGTTGAACTTAATCGAATTAATCATTGGTTTCTTGCAATTTCTCTCTCTTATTTGAGCATCTTTTATTACAAACTAGTAAATCTTATTTCTCTCAATCTCATTTTTCTTTTTCGAACGAAAAAGACATGCACCAATCCTCATTATTTGTTGGATAGCTTTGCTCGTATATTTATTTTGTACTGAAAACTTTAAAATCTCCAGTTGTACAATTTTATTTATTTTTTAATAATAATATTCATAATTTTCAATTCTCTTTTTAGATATTTCAAACAATATCTATGTTAATATAAGGAAAAAAATAAGATAGCTGTAACTGTATTCACATACCAACTTAAATTTGTGTAGATGGTTAAACTCTTCTTATTTTTATTTTTTAAATATAATTTTGTAACCCGTTGACCTATGAAATGGTATCCAACATCTTTAATAAATAGATATAAATGAAATTAATAACTGCTGGAACATTACTTTGGGGGAAAGAAAGGCCTGTTTGGTGGAGTTTTTAAGTTAAAAATTGATAATCAGAAAACATCCCTACCCAGCTTTCAAATAATTAACTTTTTTTAAACTTATTTAAGCTATTTTAGCCTAATAAGTTATAAACAAAAACTGTACCAAACAATTTAGCACAGGCTCGCAAATCAAAATAAACTATAATCACCGTCAAAAACTATAACAAACAGTCCCAAAGTTTAGTGTCACTCCTCTCCAGTAAGAGTGATCTCAACACCACCACCACCATGACCGCCGCCACCAGCAGCTGCAATCTAAACCCCAAGGCTTTGAGGTGTACAAAAGTTGTGATCCCCCAACAAAGTGACAGACACTTTCTTCTTTATCAACCCAACCTAACCCAACAATTGAGAGGATTCATTACCTTCATCTATTCAAACCCCCCATCAAATACACTCATTCTCACTCAATAATCAAATAAAACCTTAGTTACAAGTACAATGCCAATACCGCTCAACAACAGCTCCACAAGGAATATTCATAAAATTAGACACTTTCAAATTAAAAAATGAGAACATACGTATATCTATTTGTCTGCTTTCAAATTAAAAAATAAAGAGAAGATGATTGTATCTGTGCACTTTCAGAGAAAGAGTAAGATGAATATCATCGGTAGGGAAAGAAATGATGATAAGGTGAACAGAGTGTAAGAATAAAATTGTAACAAAAAGCAAACTAGCATGAAACAACAGAGTTGTATATGACTGAGAAGGATCACTGGGGAGTCAAACTCCTACCCATTTCTGTGATGAAATAGTGATGTCTGCAGCGTTTTAAGTTAAGTAATACTTTTAATGATTCTTATATCTAGGTAAACCTAGTGGAGTATGGCAAGATACTCTTCATAAGAATCACCTATATGAGTGTGAACTGAGCCGGTTATATGAGATTTGTGAAGGGCTATAATTCTCTAGAGCACTCATGAAAGACCAGGTTGTTCAGAGCCAAAATGAACACAACAGTGAGAACTAAACTGTGTCTGGTGATATACTATGTGAGTGTTACTATCTTGATTTACACAAATGACTGAACAGCTGAAGACATCATGTTCACTGGTTAGCTAGTAAATCTGATAGTGTCTCACAAGAGAAGGTTCAAAGTCAAAAGGTACCTATCATTTGTAGAATATTTTCAATTTTTATACTCTCTGTAAGTAGATTATGTTGTTGCATTTTCTCTCCGTCAAATTTCATTTATACGGGAGATTGTTGGAAAATTTGGTTTTATAAGGCTTATTTTGGGCCAACTTTGAGCCCAAAATTAAGTGGGCCCCAAACGTTGTTTGGGATAAGTCCGAAGAGGTGATGTGTTCCTTACCGCATGGTAAGTCACACTGTGAAGACGGTTTGTCGAACACCATTTATGAGTGAATGAGAAGTTGACGTCGCTTTCGGGTTCGTGGAATGGACAATTAAAGGAGTAAATGTGGGTTTCCTTAAAATGGGTTTTCCCACATTGAAACTTTAAGAGAGCTTTTGTGAGTATATAAGCTCTAGGTGTACAACCTTGGGTTGGGTCCCAAGGAGCACCTCAAGTTTGTAGAAGGGAGGAGTTATGGACAAAGTGAACCTTAGCCCAACCACCACACACGCGTGCGCACTGCTGCCGTCTATCAAGCCGGGCACGGGTGTCGGTCGAGTCAGTTCTAATATTAATTTTTTGGACAAAATTCTTGCAGGAAATTATTTGAATTTCAAAATATATCTAAATTCAAATTTTTTGTCCAAAATGCCTCCGAATTCCACTTAATTTCCAACTGTTTAATAAGTTTTTTAACTGCTGAAACTGCCAGCAGTTTACAGATTCAACAATGTCCAGATCTGTTTGTATTCAAAATTGTATCTGTTGAAACAGTGTTGCACCTATTCAGTGACAAACAACACTTGTTCGGGGCAGTCAAATTTGCCTATAAATACTAGTTTAATTCCAGCAGATTGGGATCTGAAATCAGTCTGAAAATCATCCAGAAAAAATCTATTCTCTTCATTTTCTTGCTATGTTTGCATAAATTCTTCATATTAATTTTTTTTAGAAAAATTAAAGAGAGTATAGAAAACAAGATTCTAATTCGACGGACAAATTTGCTTGGTGTGCTACTACAAATTTGTGAAGATCATTGTATCCTGAGAGATAGACGCCATTAGTTCGTAAGTACCGTAACGGGGAGAATCTGTCTTAAGAATAGAGTGTCACACACTCGATTTAATTTTTTTATTATTCTTCGATTCGATAAAATAATTTCGGTACGTTATTTATTTTATTTGTTTGATTTAGTTTTAATTTATTTATTATATACAGAAAATTGTTTCAACAGTTGTAACGTTAGTGTGGGTAAAAAAAGTATTTTGAAAAACTCTTTTAATATTTTGAAAAAGTGTTGTCACCAAAATGTGGGAAAAAATGAATGTTGTCACCAAAATGTGGGAAAAAATGAATTTTGAGAAAGTAAGGAAGATTTTATGTTGTTTTGAAAAGTTCTATTAATAAGAAAGTTTTTAACCAAAAATTTTATTTTATTTTTTAATCGTAGAAACTCTGTTTGTAAGAAAGTTTTTAGCATAAATTTTTTTTTTTGTTTATATTTTTAAAACTTTGATATGAATGCGTGCTTTTAATAAATACATAACAAAGTTTTAATTTTTAACAATATAAACTCTGTTAATAAGAAAGTTTCTAATGTGTATTGAGAAATTTTTTTAGTAAGAAGTAAGTTTTTAATGATTTTATCTTTTAAAAAAAAAGGGTGAGAAGAAAAAAAAATGTATTTTGACAAAACTCTTTAGTAAAAAAGTTTTTAATAAACTATTATTAACAAAGTTTTTAGCAAGCTTTCTTTTAAAAACTTTCTAAAAACTTTGATAGGAAGGGCCGTTTTTGGTATAAATAACTGAAATCCTATTTCCAAACACGTTTTTGTTTAGAAAACATACTAGCATAGCAACTTTGCTATGCACGGATAGTGTGAATTGTGATTTTTAAATATTTTTTTTAAATGTTTTATTTTTTTTTATTTTTTATATTATATTAAAGTTTAATATTTTGATAATAATTATATGTATTGGACTTTTCAAGGAATTAAATTTTTTTTTTATATATTATATTAAAGTTTAATATTTTGATAATAATCATATGTGCTGGACTTTTCAAGAATTTTTTTTTATGCCTGTTCTTAATGCATTAAAATGTTATTATGAGGGATTATCTATATATGTGAATTGTGATTTTTAAATATTTTTTTTAAATGTCTTATTTTTTTCATTTTTTATATTATATTAAAGTTTAATATTTTGATAATAATTATATGTATTGGACTTTTCAAGGAATTAAATTTTTTTTTTATATATTATATTAAAGTTTAATATTTTGATAATAATCATATGTGCTGGACTTTTCAAGAATTTTTTTTTATGCATGTTCTTAATGCAATAAAATGTTATTATGAGGGATAATAATCATATGTGTTGGGACTTTTCAAGGAATTTATATGTGTTGGATTTCAAAGAATTTTTTTTATACTTGTTCCTAAGGCATTAAAGTGTTATTATGATGGTAAGACTTGAGAGTTGGGGGAAATTAATAAATGCTAAGATTTTTTTTTTAAATCAAAAAATCGGAAAATTTAGATTAAGAGATTGAAGCTCCCAGATTAAGAGATTGAAGCTCCCACAAGACTTAAGGTTAAAAATCCCATTTTGCTTAATATATAGTATAGATAATATTAGATATATATAAGATGAGATAAATAAAGTGTTATCTTATTATAATGGAGGAAATCTTATAAAAAAAAACGTGTAGATATGAATGCCCTCCTATTTTATTGTGTTTATAATTATTTATATATGTGAATTGTGATTTTTAAATTTTTTTTAAATGTCTTATTTTTTTCCTTTTTTTATATTATATTAAAGTTTAATATTTTGATAATAATCATATGTGTTGGACTTTTTAAGGAATTAAATGTGGTTTTTTTTTATTATATTATATTAAAGTTTAATATTTTGATAACAATCATATGTGATGGACTTTTCAAGAATTTTTTTTTATGTTTGTTCTTAATGCATTAAAGTGTTATTATGAGGGATAATAATCATATGTGTTGGGACTTTTAAGGAATTCATATATGTTAGATTTTAACGAATTTTTTTATATAGATTATAAGATGAGAGAAATAAAGTGATATCTTATTATAATTGAGGAGATTTTATAAAAAAACGTGTAGACATAAATGTCTTCCTATTTTATTGTGTTTACAATTATTTATAAATGTGAATTGTAATTTTTAAATGTTTTTTTTAATGTCTTATTTTTTTTCCTTTTTTATATTATATTAAAGTTTAATATTTTGATAATAATCATATGTGTTGGGCTTTTCAATGAATTAAATGTGTTTTTTTAATTATATTATATTAAAGTTTAATATTTTGATAATAATCATATATGTTGGACTTTTCAATGAATTAAATGTGTTTTTTTTTATTATAGTATATTAAAGTTTAATATTTTGATAATAATCATATGTGTTGGACTTTTCAAGAATTTTTTTTATGTTTGTTCTTAATGCATTAAAGTGTTATTATGAGAGATAATAATCATATGTGTTGGGACTTTTTAAGGAATTCATATATGTTGGATTTCAAATAATTTTTTTATATAGATTATAAGATGAGAGAAATAAAGTGTTATCTTATTATAATGGAGGAGATCTTATAAAAAAAAACGTGTAGATATGAATGTCCTCCCATTTTACTGTGTTTATAATTATTTATATATGTGAATTGTGATTTTTAATTTTTTTTTTAAATGTCTTATTTTTTTTCCTTTTTTATATTATATTAAAATTTAATATTTTGATAATAATCATATATGTTGGACTCCTTAAGGAATTAAATGTGTTTTTTTTATTATATTATATTAAAGTTTAATATTTTAATAATAATCATATGTGTTGGACTTTTCAAGAATTTTTTTTTATGTTTGTTCTTAATACATTAAAGTATTATTATGAGAGATAATAATCATATGTGTTGGGACTTTTCAAGAGATTCATATATGTTAGATTTCACAGAATTTTTTTTAAACTTATTCTTAATGCATTGAAGCGTTATTATGAGGGTAAGACTTGGGCGTTGGGAGATGTTAATAAATGCTAAATTTTTATTTTTTTAAAATCAAAAAATTTAGATTGAGAGATTAGAACTCTTACAAAACTTGGGGTTAAAAACACCCTTTTACTAATATATAGTATAGATTACCAACTCCTCCTTATAATTAAATCAAAAACGTAATTACTAATAATTTTTTTTAAAAATAAAATAATATTATTTTTATGTAAGAAAAAGGTTGATAAACGTGATTGAGAATCACAATTTTTTAAAAAACTGTCACCAATCACGTTTTCTGTAGTATTAAACTAAAAAATTACCTTATTTGAGGAATTAACTGTCTCATTTATTTACCACGTGCAGGAAATGAGCCGCCATAGGGAGCTTCTAATTACATGTGCTTAATTTCTTTCTGACACTCAGAGCAGGAGTTGCACCTATATTAGTTTATCTACCAAATAAATAAATCAAACTAATTCAAGCCTTAAATCTTAAAAAATGAGATCGATTATATGAATTCTTCTTTTTTACTAGACTCTATCAACAGTCATGTAGTTAGTCAAATTAAACAGATTCATATCTCTATTTACTACAGTAGTTCACGTCAATCTAAGTCTTCCCCTTCCCCTAGTACTTCTATCTACCATCATTGTATCGCATCTCTTCACTACTATTTTTATTGGTCTTCGTTATATATGACTAAAATATCTCAATCTATTCTCTCTTAACCTATCTTCTATTGGTACTATTCCTACTCATTTACGAATATACTCATTCCTAACTTTGTATTTTCTAGTTTTGCCACACATCTACCTTAACATTCTCATCTCAATAACACTCATTTCATCTACATGTTATTTTTTAGTTACTTAATATTTTGTCTCATACAACATTACTGGTCTAATAGCCGTTCTATAAAACTTTCCTTTTAATCTAATAGGTCCTCTTTTTATTTTTAAATTTATACTAAAATTCTTGAACCAAACACAATTTTAAACTCATATATCTAAAAAGGTGTCTTACCCAAACGACATTGCATAATATGATATGATAGATTTTTATACCAGTTCTGTTGGGTAGCTCGAAATTGGCTGCCCCAAATGGCTTGAAATACCAAAACGAGTCATTTTGGTACTTCTTCCCCCCTTTCTCTCTCTCTCTCTCTCTCTCTCAAACTGTTTGAGAACCAGACCTAGGTGACGGTGAGAAAAAAAGAGAATGAAGAACACAAGAGGAAGAGGAAGAGAAGACGTTGAAAATGGCTTTATCGGCCAAATGGGAAGTTGTCGGAGTGGGTTTGGTAGTTTTTAAAGAGAGCGAGTATCAAATTTGAAGCAAATTCACTTTCTCTCTCTAAAATTCAAGCCACAATTAATCCAGAGGAGAGGACAGAGAGAGAGAGAGAAGGTGGGGTTGGGTTTGTTTGCCCTAAAATCCACAATTAATCCCAACCTTCAAAGCTATCTTCACCTTTCATTGTTCTTTCACTAACATAATTTCTACAACCCATCACACAGAGAGAGAAAGAGAAAGAGAAAGAGAGATCATATAAACCCAAAATCCACTAAGAACAAAGCCTCTTCTGTCAAGCAAATCTCAAACCCTTCTCTTTCCTTTTCTTCCTCTGTTCTTTTTTGAATCTAAACTCAGAATCAAATTCAAAATCAATACCCAAAATCAAAACCAAACCCAAAATAAACCCACAGCCACAAATCTCTTTCCTCTTCTCCGTTCTTCTTTTCTGAACCCAAAATTAAAACCAAACCCAAAACCAAACCTCCAGATAAATAGCTATATATATAGATATAGAGAGAGAAGATGAAAGGTAAATTTGCAGAGAGGGATGAGAGGGAGGCAAATTTGCAAAGAGGGATAAGAGGGATGCTTCTGGAGAAGGAGAGAGATAGAGGGGAGAGAAAAAGAGAAAGAGAGATACCGGGCATTCGAACCCCTTCCTTTTCGAGCTACCAGGCATTTCTCTTTTTATACATTACTTCTCCTCGAAAAGTTTATCTTGTTTTTCAATCATCACTACTACATTTTGAGTGTTCAACCTTCAAATCTTCATTAACACATTCTCTAAATTTACTCAGTGGCAGGGGGGTTTGAGTTTTAGGTGATTGATTTATTAACCAATCAACAATTGATACGTATGAGTTCATGTTATTGGGGATAAATTTAGGGGAGAGATTTAAAGATGTTAAGCTTTTTTTATATTTTGTTATTTTTTTTAAAAGGCGAAAGTACAAACTCTAGTTCGTTTGGATGCATAACTCCGGTGAGAAAAGGAAACAAATGATGAAAAAAGAAAACTCTATCACTTGGTTGGATGGTTACCATCCAAGCATGATCGTAAAAAAAAAACAAAATCATTTCTTTATTTTCTTACATAGACACGAGATCATAAATGTATTTAAAATTTGTGGGACACATCTCACAAAGCGGCATGCAGAGCATGTCTCACAAAATGAGTATGCAGTGGTATGTGGGACACACTGCATAAAGCGGCTTCCATAAAAAGCCTCACAAAATGAGTATGAAGCAGTGCTTGGGAGACACCTTACAAATCATTATGTAGAGCAGGACTCATAAAACGAGTATGAAGCGATGTTGTATGAATCGGCGTGTGGTACACAACTCACAGAACAACTCGTGGGGTGGGCCTCATAAAATGAATGCATCAAGATACGACAATCAGGGCATATAAATATAATTAAAGATGGCTAAGTAAGGTGAGACCTTGTAACAATGTAGCAAATTTCATCAAAATTCCTTCAAGCTTGCTTTTGGGCATGAACCACAAAAGTTTTTTCAAAAAAGAATTACAAGACTACGAAAAAGCAAGCCTATCCTGCAGTTTGAATTAGTGACATACCTAGGCCTCTGACAATCCACCCACAGACTTCGGGAACCAACCCCACCCTTTTTAGGGCCAACCGCACATCCGAAGGTAAAGTCGGGCAATTTCGTTTTTTAAACTTCAAAACCCTATAAATTCATTTCAACTCTTCATCCGAAAGCAAAGTCGGGCAATTTCGTCTTTTTACCTTCAAAACTCTATAAATTCATTTCAACTCTTCACTCTTCTTTACACTTGGCCTTTGATGAAATCCAAAAATTTAAATACGAATAAAAAATTATAACTTTGTTACTACGTCTTAATCACATGATATTTTTATTTGAATATTGAAGAAATCATTTGAGAAAAAAATAATTAAGCAATTTGTATGTTTGCTACGTACTCTCAGATGGTGGTTGAACTTAATCGAATTAATCATTGGTTTCTTGCAATTTCTTTCTCTTATTTGAGCATCTTTTATTACAAACTAGTAAATCTTGGGGCTTTTCCGATATTAAGTCAATTTCCTATCTTAATTATCAAATTAGGTTTAGTTTGGACGGAATTCTCAAATTAGGCTAAAGCGCTATTACAAACCACGCTTTTAATTAAGAAAGCGTGGTTACAAACTACGCTTTTAACATAAGTTTGTTTTCTGAAAAAAAACGTGGTTCCAAACCACGCTTTCACTGTGCATATTGTTTAATTTTTTTTTTCTGAAGAAAACGTGGTTTGAAATCACGTTTTCACTGTTGAGATGTAAAAGCGTGTTTCGAATTAACGTTTTCAACACAAAACTCTGCCTTCATTCTCTCTCCCTCTCTCTCTCATATATAATTTTTAATAAAATTGAGACTAATATTATTTTAATATATAATTTATAATATATATATATATATATATAATTTATTTTATAAAACTGAGACTAATATTAAATATATATAATAATAATTTATAATAGTAAATAATAATCAATTATATAATTTTTGTAAATATAAATCATTTTTATATAATTTTAGAAATAATTTTTTACAAATTAAATTAAAACAACCATACATACGTATGTATATAACCTGTCCAAAAGTTAAAATGATAATTATTTTTTACACTTAAATGATAATTATTTTTTATTTCTTAACCAAATTAATTTTTAATTTAAAAAAAAAAAACTAAAAATCAAACCATATATAGCCTAAAAATCTTTTGATAAGTCATTTTTTACGTTGGTAACTTATTTAATTATTTGTTAATTTTACGACATTTTTACCATCTGAGGCATGTTTAGTAACCATTTCGTTTTCAGTTTTCAATTTATATTTACAAAAATTAAAAAAACTATCATAAAAACTTATTTGATAATTTTTTTAGTTTATAAATGGTTGTCTCAATTTGTAAATTTGAGGAAAAAATGTAAATTCAATTTTTTTTTATTAATGTATATAACAAAATCTGATAATTAATCTTTTGATAATTAATGTCTCAATCTTTGAATTTACGTTTTTTCCTCAAATTTACAAATTGAGACAACCATTTATAAACTAAAAAAATTATCAAACAAGTTTTTATGATAGTTTTTTTAATTTTTGTAAATATAAATTGAAAACTGAAAACGAAATGGTTACCAAATGTGGCTCAGATGGTAAAAATGTCGTAAAATTAACAAATAATTAAATAAGTTACCAACGTAAAAAATGAATTATCAAAAGATTTTTAGGCTATATATGGTTTGATTTTTAGAATTTTTTTTAAAAAAAATTAAAAATTAATTTGGTTAAGAAATAAAAAATAATTATCATTTAAGTGTAAAAAATAATTATCATTTTAACTTTTGGACAGGTTATATACATACGTATGTATGGTTGTTTCAATTTAATTTGTAAAAAATTATTTCTAAAATTATATAAAAATGATTTATATTTACAAAAATTATATAATTGATTATTATTTGCTATTATAAATTATTATTATATATATTTAATAGTAATCTCAGTTTTATAAAATAAAATTTATATATATTATAAATTATATATTAAAATAATATTAGTCTCAATTTTATTAAAAATTATATGTGTATGAGAGAGAGAGAGAGTGTGTGTGTGCGCGCGCGCGTGAGAATGAGAGAGAGAGAGAGAGAGAGAGAGTGTGCGCGCGCGCGCGTATGTGAGAATGAAGGCAGAGTTTTGTGTTGAAAACGTTAATTTGAAACACGCTTTTACATCTCAACAGTGAAAACGTGGTTCCAAACCACATTTTCTTCAGAACAAAAAACATTAAACAATATGCACAGTGAAAGCGTAGTTTGGAACTACGTTTTTTTCAGAAAACAAACTTATGTTAAAAGCGTGGTTTGTAACCACGTTTTCTTAATTAAAAGCATTGTTTGTAATAGCGCTTTCACTATTCATCACATTTTCGGCTCCAAACAGTGAAAACGTGATTTATAATAGCGCTTTAGCCTAGTTTGGGAATTCCGTCCAAACTACACATAATTTGAGAATTAAGATAGTAAATTGGCTTAATATGGGAAAAGCTCCGTAAATCTTAGGCCAAGTTTGACAAGTTGAAAAAAAGTCAAAAAGTCAAAAGTTACTCAAAAAATTAAAAAGTTATCATTATTCACTAAAAGTCAAAAATTACGGCTACACAACTCACAATCCTAATTTTCTCCTACACACTAATTTATACAATTTTTTAATACACATTTTTTTTATAAAAAGTCAAAAAATTAACCCAAACATCCATATTTTTTTTCTCAATTTTTTAGTCTAAAAAGATAAAAAAAAAAAAAACTTATTTAAAATATCCCAAACAACCTCTTATTTCTCTTAATCTCATTTTTCTTTTTCGAACCAAAAAGACATGCACCAATCCTCCTTATTTGTCAGATAGCTTTGTCCGTATATTTATTTGGTATTGAAAACTTCAAAATCTCCAGTTGTACAATTTTATTTATTTTTTAATAATAATATTCATAATTTTCAATTCTCTTTTTAGATATTTCAAACAATATCTATGTTATTATATGATAATATAAGGAAAAAAAATAAGACAGCTATAACTGTATTCACATGCCGACTTAAGTTTGTGTAGATGGTAAAGCACTTCTTATTTTTATTTTTTAAATATAATTTTGTAACCCGTTGACCTATGAAATGGTATCCAACATCTTTAATAAATAGATATAAATGAAATTAGTAACTGCTGAAACATTACTTTGGGGGAAAGAAACACACTGTTTGGTGGAGTTTTTTAAGTTAAAAATTGATAATCAGAAAACAGAAGGTAAAAACACTCCTACCCCAACTTTCAAATAATCATTTTTTTTTTAGTTTATTTAAACTATTTCGGCCTAATAAGTTATAAACAAAAGCTGCACCAAACAGTTTAGCACAGACTTCCAAATCAAAATAAGCTATAATCACTACCAAAAGCTATAACAATCATTCCTAAAGTTTGGTGTCACTCCTCTACAGGAAGAAAAGTCATCTCAACACCACCACCACCATGACCGCCGCCACCAGCAGCTGCAATCTGAACCCCAAGGCTTTGAGGTGTACAAAAGTTGTGATCCCACAACAAAGTGACAGACACTCTTCTTTATCAACCCAACCTAACCCAACAATTCAGAGGATTCATTACCATCATCTGTTCAAACCCCCCATCAAATACGCTCATTCTCACTCAATAATCAAATAAAACCTTAGTTACAAGTACAATGCCAATACCACTCAACAACAGCTCCACAAGGAATAGTCATAAAATTAGACACTTCCAAATTAAAAAATGAGAACATACATATATATTTGTCCACTTTCAAATTAATTTCAAATAAAAAATAACGAGAAGATAATTGTATCTGTGCACTTTCAGAGAAAGAGTAAGATGAATATCATCGGTAGGGAAAGAAATGATGATAAGGTGAACAGAGTGTAAGAATAAAATTGTAACAAAATGCAAACTAGCATGAAACAACCGAAGTAAGGCGGGGAAAAACAATTTGAAAACAAAAGTAACAAAAAGAAAATATCACAGATACATATATATCTGCAGAGTGGTTTTCTCTAGAAATATTTTCCATTGCTGGTAGTTTCTGATTTTTGCATAAAAAGCTAATGAGGAGAGGGCAGGGGTGCGGATATCTTCTGGGCAAATAATTCGCATGTAATTATGTCATCAGGAGATGTTGCAGACCTCCCAGCCCCTAAGACAGGAACAAGGTTGAAAATTGGTTTCTCCTCCTCACTTATCTGAATTCTCTGAAACATTTCAACAAATTTATTGAATGCAGACGTGAAAATCAGCAACAATGATTCATGAGACACTTGTAGACTTGTTGGGTAATAGAGCCTCAAATTCTACAAGAGAGAGAGAGAGAGAGAGAGAGAGAGAGAGAGAGAGAGAGAGAGAGAGGAAAAAAAGATTAGAGATTAACATTATATATAAGCAAGTAAATGGCAAGACAAATAGTTGAGAAAAAAGTTCAATAAAAAAGTAAAGCATGAAATATAAAGCTGGACCAGGGTTGAGAGATTTAATAATAACATCTTGAGCATCACACTATCGTTGACTACTTCTTGAGGAGATATCCATTGTTGAACAGAATACCAGAGTCTAGAGCTGCACATGGGCGGATCGGTTTGGGTCATCAACATTCAGGCTGGAAAAATATTAACCGATTTCGACTCAAACCCCCTTTTGAAACCATCCACTCGTATTATTCGGTTTCCCGGTCAGTATCGGTTTGATAACGGGTTGAAACTTAACTCAAAAGTGGCTGAGAATCTCAGATTGACTGTTTAACTTTCACTGTCTTTCATCATAGGTCTATCAATTTGGTAAATAAAATCTTAGAAAATTTTAAAAATCCAGTAATATAATATTCTACTTGGGGTTTTGGTTGAACTTTAATAAGATATCTGTGAGGGGTTGCTCAAAGCCTCAAGTATTAGATCTAGTCACCAAAGACTTGAGCAATCTCTGGCAGCAAAGCTTCACCATTTCTCTGGTTTTTATTTGCCTTTTCAATTTGCAAAAAAACAGATGGGGGCATAGGGTTTGTAAAGTGTGAAGATGAACTAGTAAACCTAAGACCAGAACCTATGTTGCACGGACACGGGGCACGACACTGACACGACACGGACACGCGAAAATGCAATTTTTCAAAAAATAGAAGACACGACACGCTGGGGGCACGTTTAATATATATAATTTTATTTATTTATTATATGTCTAAAATAAAAATAAAATCATTAATTCTTATACAATCAAAATAATAATAAAATTAATAAATATATTTTTAAAAAATTAATAAAAAATGTGTTTTTTTAAATAAGATATATATTTTATATGTTAATATAATATAATTTATAATTTAATATAATAATATAATAACAAATATGTTAATATAATTTATTAGATATATATTTTATATAACAGATTAGATATATATATATTTTATATATAACAAATTATATTGTTATAGGTTGAAAACGGGAGGGACAGACAGGCGCGACAAGAGAGAGAGAGAGAGAGAGAGAGAGAGGAAGTCAGATCGATGGCGAGGACATGGCGACGCCGCCGGAGGAGCTGACGAGTCTCTATGACTCCATCTTTGACGAGTTCGACTGCGACAAGAGCTGAGCCGTGGACATCGATGAGTTCAGATCGAGATCGAAGGCGAGACAGAGATCGAGCAGATCGCACCAGGTTTCTCTCTTTCTCTCTCCCCTTTACGATCCCATCTTCATTTGAATCGCAATTCTGAGTAAGAATCGTGGCCTGTTTGCACGAATCTTGTAACTAAGGCCGTGTCCATGGCATGTCCGACTGGAAGTTTTCAAAAAAAAAAGGAGACACGTTAGAGAGAGTGTCGGACACGTGTCCGACGCGTGTCCGTGTCTGACACGTGTCCGACACTCGTACGCAGAGCCTTGGAACGTGTCGGTGCTTCATAGACCAGAACTGAAGCCTACTGGTAATGGGCTAGGGATTGAGAATCGCTTAGTGGAGAGGGAGTAGTGATCTAACCAAAATGTGAGAAAGTGTAATCTGGGGGTCGAATGGAAGCATGACACATGTAAAGATACATATAATTTAGTATAATACTTGGCCGGTTCAGGTTGTTTGGTTCTGTGTGTCGTCAATCTGAACTCCGACCGATAATCCAAATTAGTAAACTATTTATTTGGAACTGCAGCCAACTGCCGCATTGTGAGAAACCGTCCATTATGATGGTTAGTGCGCCAGGTTCGGTCAAGTTCACTGGGTGATCGGTTCTATGCACAACCCTACCAGAGACCAAATCAATGAGCTGACAACTGAGAATACCAATCGTCCCAAGTCCTCCAAAAGACATTAAACAAATAATAAATAAATAAAATCTAATTTCATGTATTTATTTCAAGATGCCTTTTTCTCTTGGTAAATGCCACACTTCATCCACATTAAGCTTTTGTTCCCTAGCTGTCTCTTTTCCATTTCTTTTTCTATTACATAAAATGCTAAATTCATTATTAAAACCGAAAGTTATGAAAACAAAAAAGAGGCGAAAAATGAAGTACAAATGACATCTCATCAAAAAGAGAAGGCTTCAGAAGGCATCCCAAAAAAAAAATCTAATCATGTAAGGGCCTAGTATCATGTCAAGTACTCGGACAAGTTGAGGCTGCCCCACATGACTACAGAACACAACCTGGAAGCCAGCCAAATCAGATTATCTTTTTTGGCAGACATTCTCAACAATCTTATAACTCAACTGGGCCAATTGCAAATTACAGGTTTGATACTCAAAAAATCACATATTCTTCTAAGATAATTTGGAGAAAAATGTCGGGTTATTTTGCCACTTTTGCGTAGGTGATGAATACAAGAATTGAAGAGAGAAATTCCCAGTGAGGTATACAAGAGCTCAAGCTCTGAAAAAGACAATTTCAAATTATCAAAATTAGTTATGAAGTCTATGTACACCTATTTATAGGCAACTAACTCAACTACTAGCTAACACAACGACCTATCAACTACTTACATTAGCACTCCCACCTCAAAAATATGACTTGTCCTCAAGTTAAGACAATACAACAGAAGCAATCACAATCACAATCACAAACTAATCTGCCACATAAAGAACCAAGTGTTTGACATTAAAGGTATAGAAATGTTCAAATGACGAGGCTAACAAACTCGACAGGCATTATCATTAATCTTGCTTAAAACTTCACAAGGACCCACTTTCCAATCGTCTATGTTACATGAACTCTTCTATGTCCCCAAAGTATCATGTCCATTGGATATGACAAGGATAAGGGTGTGGAATGTGTCTGACACCCATACCCAATTTAGATACTTGGATCCTCCAACTTTTTACAATAGTTGAAGAATAAGAATCTCACATTTGCTAGAAAAGAAACATTTACAACTTCTAACATAGATGAGAGAAAATTTCCATATTTTTTTTTCTAAATTTTCTTCAATTTCAAGTACATTTCTATATACTTTACAACATTTTATGTAACTATATTATATAATAGGTAATATATATGTGTCCATAAAGAATCTCCATACCCATATCCTACTTTGGATACATATTCCAATATCTTAAGATCTAAGGTTATGAAGGTATGATGCTTAGACACCCACCCGTACCCAATCATACCCGAGTCCATGTAACATAGCTAATTGTTCAACTTCATATAAGAACCATGGGGCTGCCTTTCCTTGGTCAAAACTAAGATCTCCCTAATCGTTCAACTTCATATAAGAACCATGGGGCTGCTTTTCCCTGGTCAAAACTACTCAAACAAAATCTCGCTCTTTGAAGACAACCTTCCATTTGTATAAGTCAGTTGCAGCTTTGTACTTTTTGATTGGCACTGGAGCGTCCAGATCAAAGCCCAACTAATCCCCGGGATGCACAGGCCAAGAGTTTCTCGGAAGTGCACCACGGTTAATTCAAAGGTTATTCCCACAGTCCAATGGCCCTAAGGAATCGTTAACACTTGAGAGCTTTCGATACCTGAACATTGGCGGGAGTAGACCCCCAAGACCCAAGGCCTTGCCACCAGGCCAACCCCTTGGGGTTAGTTACAACTTTGTACTTAGCATTGGATTGCTCAATTTGGCATCAAAAGAGCCTGCACACCATAGTGAGTTGCTGTTAGCACCTTCAACTTGAAGGCTGCAAGCTTGGCATTGGCAACACCTTGCGCCAATGTCCAGCCAAGGCAATGGCATGATGGTGGCATGCCAAAATAGCAAGGTGAAAAGTTGGCTAAGTGCTGAGATAGCAGCACACAACCCTTGGCCAAAGCATGGGCATCAGCTACGCAAATGCAAGGCATTAACATGACCCGAATGTGGGCTGCAGCATACTTGGGGATTCAAAGCAGTCAGTAGGCAAAACTTGGTCTGGGGGCCAAGACAGCCAAATTCGTGGCTGACTTGATGAGGCAAACAACACAGCAATTATCGACAGTTATGCTTGTCTGTTGGCAGCGGTTACCCATGTTGGGCAGAGACGAGGCAGGCTGGAAATCAAGAACCAAGACTGGAAGATAGCAGCAGTTAATAGCAGTTATGTCCCAGAAATGTTCCTAAGTCCCTAGGCAGTTGGGGGTGTCAACTGCCATGCCACTTGGCATGCTTTCCGTGTAATGCTGATTGTAAGTTTGTAACTGATTGTAAGCCTATGAAAGGCATAGCCATGGAACTCGAAAAGAAACGAGTGTTTGTAAGAGTTTCCATAGGCCTCCTTTGTATTGTTGGTACAATTAATAAAGGTTGAGAATTTTCCTGTAATCTCTTGTTGCCTACTCTCTTACTTGTTATAATGCTTTGTGTGTGTGTGTGTGTACTCATAATTGGCTGAGACTAAGTGTCCAACTTAGTGCCATTACAGGCTGGGAATTGAAACAAAAATTGACCCTGTAACAATTGGTATCAGAGCACGGTTATGCTATAATGGTTTCTGGCATGTATGCCTTGAAAGAAAGAGTAACGCGGTTGGAAAATCTTGTGGGTTACCTTACTAATGAGAATCGCTCGCTGACGGATCAATTGGATGTTGTGGCCTCAGGGTTTCTTGCCCTTGAGACCTCGACAGTAGATCGGTTCAAAGACATGCTGACGGATGTGCTAGCCATTTCGGATTCTTGGAAAGACAAGTTTCAAGAAGTTGTGGATGAACTGTTCCTTCTGAAGAAGGTCATCTGTGGGCATATGAATTCGGAAAAGACCCCTTCGAAAATCAAAGTTCCAGACCCTAAAGCCTTCGGTGGAAATTGAAGTGCCAAGGAACTTGAGAATTTTCTGTGGGACATGGAGCAGTACTTCAAGGCTGCTCATGTGCCAGAAGGAGAGAAGGTTACAATCACAAGCATGTACCTTACTGGTGATGCTAAACTTTAGTGGCGTATACGTGTCGGGGATGATGCTCGGCCAGAGATCTCAACTTGGGAGACTCTTAAGAAGGAAATGAAGGAACAATTCCTTCCTTGCAACACATCTTGGGTTGCAAGAGACGCCTTGAAACGGTTGAAGCATTCCGGATTGGTGAGGGAATATGTGAGAATTCAATTCTTTGATTCTCGACATCAAGAACATGTCGGAAGAAGATAAACTCTTCAACTTTATGCTTGGGTTGCAGAATTGGGCCCAGTTAGAACTTCGAAGACTCGGTGTCAAAGAATTGCCCTCTGCCATGGCCGCGGCAGATGGGTTGCTTGACTACAAGTTAAGTAAGGAACCCACGACTGAAACCAGCAAATCCAAGAAGAAAGGAAAAGAGAAGACGGGAGAGAAGTTTGGTTTCAAGAAGGGAAAAGAGGGTTCCAAGTACAAGCAAAAAGGGGATTCTTCTCAGACTAATGGTGGGAAATCTAACAAAGGGTGTTTCACCTGTGATGGGCCCCATAGAGCGAAAGATTGTCCCAAGCGTGAGAAACTTAACGCTATGGTCGCGGAAGATGGCAAAGGGGAGTCGGATTCTAAGGGGCCGACTAGGGTAAACCCCTTACAATTGCTCAATGCAATTCATGTAGACAAAGCCCCTACTACTGGTCTGATGTACATTAAAGTGAAGTTGGCGGATACTGACATTGCGACAATGGTAGACACCGGTGCCACGCATAACTTTCTATCAGAAAAAGTTGTACAAACCCTTGGATTGCAAGTTACCCAAAGCACTAGTCGAATCAAGGCAGTAAACTCAGTGGCTCAATCAGTACAAGGAATGGCTTCCAAAGTATCGATCACAGTCGGAGATTGGACTGGACGGGCTAACTTGATGGTGGTTCCATTGGATGATTTCGATGCCATCTTAGGAAATGATTTCTTTGTGACTACAAAAGTGGCTTTAATGCCATATTTGGGTGGGATACTTATTTCGGATGAAGACAAGCCTTGCTTTGTCGCTGGTTGCAGTAAATCAGACAAAGGCAAGGGCACAAAGAGGAAGACGGAGACCTTCTCAACCATTCAAGTGCACAACGGTTTGAAAAAGGGCGCAGAGACTTATCTTGCTGCCTTGGTGGAAATCAAACCCGATCTATCAGTAGAAGTGCCAGATGAAGTGGCAGAAGTGTTAAGGGAATTTGAAGATGTGATGCCTCCGAAGTTGCCAAAGTCCCTTCCTCCTCGGCGTGCCACTGATCATAAAATAGAGTTGATTCCGGGTGCTAAGCCTCCAGCAAAAGCACCCTATAGAATGTCCCCAATGGAACTTACGGAGTTGCGAAGGCAATTGACGGACTTATTGGAAGCTGGACTGGTTCAGCCATCCAAAGCCCCTTACAGTGCCCCAGTGCTTTTTCAAAAGAAGCAAGATGGAAGTTTGCGCATGTGTGTGGATTATCGGGCTCTCAACAAAGTGACTATAAAGAACAAGTATCCGGTCCCTTTGGTGGCAGACCTATTCGATCGACTGTGCAAGGCCACTTACTTCATAAAGTTGGATTTACGTGCTGGCTATTGGCAAGTCCGAGTGGCTGAAGGGGATGAGTCAAAGACCACGTGTTACGATGTATGGGTCTTTTGAGTTCCTAGTAATGCCGTTTGGGTTAACTAATGCCCTGGCTACATTCTGTAATCTTATGAATAATGTGTTCAATGATTATGTCGATCAGTTTGTTGTTGTTTATTTGGATGATATTGTAATATATAGTGAGTCCCTAGAGGATCACTTGTCCCACCTTCGGATGGTGTTCACTCGGTTAAGGGAACACCAGTTGTATGTCAAGAAGGAAAAATGTGAGTTTGCCCAGTGGGAAATTAAATTCTTGGGGCATGTAATTTGCAAAGGCCACGTAAAGATGGACAATAGAAAAGTGCAAGCAATCATGGATTGGCAAGCACCATGCAAAGTGACAGAGTGCGCTCCTTTTTGGGTTTAGCCAACTATTATAGAAAATTCATTGAGGGATACTCAAAGAAGGCAGCACCTCTCACAGATTTGCTCAAGAGAGACAGACCCTGGAAGTGGGATGAAAATTGTCAAGCAGCCTTTGACAAATTGAAAGTGGCTGTTGCAAGTGAACCGGTTTTGTGGTTACCTGATTTTGAACTTCCATTCGAATTACATACTGATGCCTCTGATAAGGCTATTGGTGGTGTTTTGGTGCAAGAGGGGCACCCAGTTGCGTTCGAAAGTCAGAAGCTGAATGATGCGGAGAAGAAGTATTCTGCCCATGAAAAGGAAATGGCAGCGGTTGTGCATTGTCTCCAGATTTGGAGGGTTTACCTGCTGGGAACCAAATTCATGGTATTGACGGACAATGTGGCAAATACTTTCTTCAAAACACAAAAGAAGTTGTCTCCAAGGCAGGCCAGATGGCAAGAATTCATTGAGAAGTATGACTTCGAATGGCGACACAAACCTGGGCGCCACAACCAGGTTGCTGATGCTTTGAGTCGGAAGGAAATTGTGGACTACGTTGCTACGATATCAAACATTGAAACTCAATTGTTGGAAAGATTTCGGGTAAGTGCTGCAATAGATTCTGAATATTAAAGGCTGGTTCAACAAGTGAAAGATGGCACTGTGCGTCGCTATTGGTTGGAAAACGATCTACTCCACGGCAAAGGAGACAAATTATATGTCCCTAGTGTTGGTGGGCTAAGATTGGAGTTGCTTAGAGAAACTCATGATCCGCAATGGACGGGTCACCCCAGACAACAACGCATGATGGCTACTGTCTCGTTCCTATTGTTGGCCAAAAATGGAGGAAGATGTAGAAGCCTATGCCAAAACTTGCCTAGTGTGCCAACTGGACAAGACAGAGAGAAAGAAGGCAGCTGGACTGCTGCAACCATTGCCTATTCCAACGAAGCCATGGGTGTCTGTTTCCATGGACTTCATATTCGGGTTGCAAAGGTGAACGGTATGCGTACTGTTATGGTTGTTGTTGATCGTTTCTCTAAGTATGCTGTGTTTATCCCTGCCCCTCATGATTATCCCGCAGATGTTGTGGCAGACCTATTTTACAAGTATGTGGTGAAATACTTTGGTTTGCCCGAGGATATTGTTAGTGACAGGGATACCCATTTTACGGGACGGTTTTAGACTGTGCTATTTAACTTGATGGGATCTGAATTAAAGTTTTCTACAACAAACCATCCTCAGACGGATGGACAGACTGAGAGAATGAATGCTTTGCTAGCAAAATACCTCCGACATTATATGACTGCAAGTCAGAGGAATTGGATTGACCTGTTGGATAGCGCCCAGTTTTGTTATAATCTGCATCGGTCATCTGCCACAGGCATGAGTCCATTTGAATTAGCCACAGGGCAAAAGCCCCTCACTCCGCATGAAGTGGCACGGACTGGCTCAGGGGGTAGATGTCCCGCAACATACCGGTTTGCAAGAGCTAAACAAGACATGCTGGATGAAGCACAAGACAGTTTGGCTAAGGCAAGCAAGCGGATGAAAAAGTATGCTGACAAAGGGCGAAGACCCTTGGAATTCAAAGTGGGAGACAAAGTGCTGCTGAAGCTTACTCAACAGATTTGGAAAAAGATTAGTAGTAAGACAACGCACCGAGGCCTAGTTCCAAAGTATAATGGACCCTTTGAAATTCTAAAACGTGTGGGAAATGTTGCTTACAGGCTGAAATTGCCTGACCGGTTGAAGATACACCCAACAATCCATGTTAGTTTCCTGAAACCTCATCATGAGGATCAGGCTAACATAACACGGACGCAAGCTCGACGTGCCCCTCCGGTGATCAGAAAACAGTTTGACAAAGAAGTGGAACAGATTCTGGACCACAAGACAGAGGGGCAAAGCAAGAAAAATCGAAGAACTCATTACTTGGTTAAGTGGAAGGGTTCTCTTGAAGCGGATGCGAGTTGAGAAAAGGATGTGACTCTATGGCAGTTTGAAAAGCAAATTACAGACTACTTAGAGGCTTTATCGACGAGGACGTCGGCTTCTTCTGGTGGGGGTGGTTTGTTAGCACCTTCAACTTGAAGGCTGCAAGCTTGGCATTGGCAACACCTTGTGCCAATGTCCAGCCAAGGCAATGGCATGATGGTGGCATGCCAAAACAGCAAGGTGAAAAGTTGGCTAAGTGCTGAGGTAGCAGCACACAACCCTTGGCCAAAGCATGGGCATCAGTTACGCAAATGCAAGGCATTAACATGACCCGAATGTGGGCTGCAGCATACTTGGGGGTTCAAAGCAATCAGTAGGCAAAACTTGGTCTGGGGGCCAAGACAACCAAATTCGTGGCTGACTTGATGAGGCAAACAACACAGCAGTTATCGGCAGTTATGCTTGTCTATTGGCAGCGGTTACCCATGTTGAGCAGAGACAAGGCAAGGCTGGAAATCAGCAACCAAGGCTGGAAGATAGCAGCAGTTAATAGCAGTTATGTCCCAGAAATGTTCCTAAGTCCCTAGGCAGTTGGGAGTGTCAACTGCCATGCCACTTGGCATGCTTTCCTTGTAATGCTGGTTGTAAGTTTGTAACTGATTGTAAGCTTATGAAAGGCATAGCCATGGAACTCAAAAAGAAACGAAGTGTTTGTAAGAGTTTCCATAGGCCTCCTTTGTATTGTTGGTGCAATTAATAAAGGTTGGAAATTTTCCTGTAATCTCTTGTTGCCTACTCTCTTACTTGTTATAACGCTTTGTGTGTGTGTACTCATAATTGGCTGAGACTAAATGTCCAACTTAGTGCCATTACAGGCTGGGAATTTGAAACAAAAATTGACCCTGTAACACTTGCCCTTATGTACCCCCTTTACCTTTGCTTTTGAAACTCTTCCCTCTCTTTTGGAGACATTCGATAGACCAGTTTGCTTGGTAGTGCCAAACCAAACACCAAATCAATAAAATGTTAGGTATCCTATATAGGAGGCAATTCGGAAGGAAGCAATTTTGGAATCACATCAAAGTATTGCCTTAGAAGAGAGCTAACTACGGTATCTTCCTCAATGGCAACTGTATGTAATACCAGGACCAACACCAAAATAACCACAGATCTCTACTCTTTTCCAAAAACCCCTTAGGGGCAAGCAAAATGTTGGAAGATGACTTCGGTGTAACCTTTTCCTTCATGGAAATCAATGTAAAATGCCTTTCATCCTTTGAGAACGGTATAGGTGTTACACTTGCCATCATGCAAGGTTGTCAATCATATTGTCATAGATGCTAATTAAGACATAACAAGCATCCATAAGCACCTCATCAAAGTACTTTCAAATGAAAAAAGATATCAAACATTGCTTAGTAATTTTGATCTCATTACCTTTCTTGAACCAAGAGGGAATAAGTATGAGGATGATCTTCAACTTCCTAATTTTGCTAACCACTTCTTCAGAACTACATCCTTGCAACTACTATTATCAATGATCATACTGCAAATGTCGCCGCCAATGTTGCAAACGGTAAAGATGATGTTGGTAGGTAACCAATCCTCTCCACTTTCTTGTTTGGGTGTAAAACGAGTCTCCTTGACTATGAGAGCAGGTCAATCCTCTTCCTCAACATCCCCTCAAGTCATTCCTCATTCGTCTTCCTCTTCCTTAACTCTACTGTAACTTCAATAACAAGAGCTTTGCTTTGATTGTAGCCCAAAGCCTTAGGACAATCTAAAGACCTATGACCCTGTTCTTCACACTTAAAGCACTTATAATAAAACCATGACTTTCGGGCTGATTTTGGCTTTTGCAAGCACCACTAGTGCGTTGAGTTTGCACCGGGGCACAACCTTATCCACATCTTTGTTGAAAGACTAGCCTTGGCAAAGCTAGGAGTGGATTGGCCCAGCCTAAAACCACCTATGAAAACTCCCTGAGAGTGCAATCTTGTCCAATATAAACACCTCGGCTATGTTGCTTCTCAAATGCCAAAGCCCTATTGTAACCTCAGAGACAAACAATAAAGTGTGTAAGACAAGTACGTCTTGAGATCAACTTGAGCAATAAGCTGATAGAATGCTTCCGTTTACTCGTCAAAACTCCCATATTGCTTGAGGTTATGTAAGTTCCTGTACAAGGTTTGCAAGTAGTTGACTGGAAAGATTTGCTCCTTAAGTATCTTCTTCATCTTCTCCCAACCACATATCTTGACCTTGCCTCAATGTTGCCTACACACTTGCAATTGCAACCACCAAGTGAAAGCTCTCACTTGAGACGAATCGCCATTAATTTCTCATTTTTCTGTTCAAAAACATCACAATTCAAACATCTGCTCAATGGTGTTTAACTAATCAATGAATTATCTGGATTGAGACTTCCATGAAGTTGGGAAGCTGATGTTGTTCTCCCACTTGGACTAAAACATTCCGGATTTGCTCGACGGCCTTGCGGTGTACCAAAATGATCTCAAAAGAAGGTTGAATATCCTTGGAATCATCACTACCATTGGTTGGAGCTTGCAAATGTTGCACCATCTCCGTCAGTGCAGCAATTTTCCTCCTCAACTCATCAATCTCATCTCATCATCAACTTTTTTGTTTTTTGGATTCCCATTGTTCTGTCCAACTAAGGGCAGGAATTTGCGACGTGACACGACAAGATAACACAACTTGAACCGTAAACGAAGTTAGGGGGTTAGGGTTAACCATTTCCTGACATGAGCGCGTATATGACACGATCCGATAAAACGAATATTAAATAGGTCGGGTTAGTGTCAAATATGTATAACACGAAAATGACATGGATAACACATATAATTAAGACTTAGTTACACATTTTAAAATTATTTCCACTAAAGAGTATCATGACATTTTTTAATCTCTTACATAATTACGTCTAATTTATTAAAAAGTATGTAAAATACGATTTTAAGTTTAATATAGGTTTTGTTTTTGCTTTTAATTGAACTTAATGTATTTTTTTTTTGTCTATTATTTGAGTTAATTTAAGAAAAAAAATATAATAATAAAATATAATATTTATAAATCAAGAAAGTCAAATTAAGTTGAAATCAAATATTTTTATAAATAATTTCATTTAATAAAGGTTAATTTTATTAAATTTAACTTATGAAGAAATTTTCAAATTTTTTTCATATATTTGATATTTTTGCTTAATAGTGAAATTTTTTGACATCACACGTTAATACGACACAAACTGGACACGGACAAAAAATGACAAAAAATGACACGACATGACACGAACCCGAGATGACACGACACGAACACAACCTGACACGACACGGCGCCTGCCCCTACGTCCAACCCCATAATTCATCTTGACTTCTTCACATCTAATGCTCAAATATACCACCAATCACAACTTTAAGCTATACAAGATGAATACATGCATATTAAATCTACAAATCTAACTCTAACATGATGGACCACAATAATATGAAAGAAAAACAAAGAAAATACATAACATGTAGAAATGCGAAGAGAATCCCTACCTCAACCAAAGAGAGGAGATGGGAGGAAACCCCAGACGCGAAACCTGAAACGAAAATTTGGAATAGTAAAATTGTAGCCCTCGGTGTGTTCTACAACTGTAAGCCTTGGACCAAAGATCAAGTTTCATTCTAGCTAGGTCAAACTCAAGCTCAAACTATTCAATGATGGTGGAGAGAGAGAGAGGAGATAGAAGAGAGAAAAGAGAGTTATAGAGACAGAGAATGAAAGAAATAGTGAATTTCTGATGATATTTCGTGCTTCAACGCCAAAAAATGAAGAAAAACAGGTGGAGAGCCTGCCATGTCACCCCAACAAAAGTTGTCTCAGCCTGGCCGTTCGTGCGGAAATACTAGCCACATGTGCGGAACAACTCCAGAAAAGACTGCCCTATATTCACTCGTGTGAACCTCTCTTGCCGCATATGCAGAACCCAGACGTCATATGTAGAATTCATGGCCGCACGAGCAGACCTGCTGCAGCAACATACCCAGCCTTCTGACCAATTCTGCCCGCGCAGGACCTCCCCATTGCACATGCAGAGCTCCTGAGAAAACTCAAAACTTCCAGATTTTTGTTCTGAGTCCCAATTCCACACTCCCGACTACAAAAATAAGATACAAAACAACAACAATAAGATAAAACGAGGTTCAATGAAATCCTTCCAACCTCATACACAACTGACTCCACAAGTCCTGACAACAAAGATTTGGAACCAAATAACCTCAAATCGGGTAACATTCATTTAAAATACGGTTTGAAAACCCGGAGCATTACAGTTCACAATTATATAATCCATTCAAGCAATTAGATGTAATTTCAGGTTGACAGATGAACCAAAAGGTTCACAGACCATTTGCCTGGTATTTGCATCTAAATGAAAATCCAAATGCATTTTGTAGACTCAAAACACAAATGCTAGAATTTATTAGCAGATGCAAAGACTTGGATTGATGAAGCCTTCTTACATTATCAAAAAAAATAAATAAATTAGAACTTGGTTCTACTCAAACTATAGGCAAACTACGAAACTTTCGAAAACTGGAAAGAGTGATAATGTGATTAGCCCTAGCATGAAAAAGAAATCCTAGTGGAGTAGCATTGGCGTCTTACCTATAAACTATGTAAAACATAAATGTAATCTTGAAACAAATACTGAACAGAAGCCTAGTTCATCATAAGTTAACTTAAAATGAAGGTCTCTCCTAGATAGAAAGAAACTAACCGTTACATCATTCCAAGAGAAGTTGTTCTCTGAAAGGAATCCATCAATAAGAAAAATGCAAAACCTTGCTAATCTGTCCATTTGTCTCTCTGTGCGGGAATTTGGACAAACTTCCTGATTTTCACCTGCACACTCAGAACAGATTTTCGCAGCAAGTTCATCCGTAATAGATAGGATGGCTGCACATATTTTTCCATGAATAATACATTTCTGAAAGCAAGAATCATGCCAGTCTTCATGACCAAAACCCCAATAACTTTGTGCTGTTTCAATAGATAGATCTTGGGTAACAAAATCAGTCTTGGTTTCAGTATCATCCGCTGCATAAAGCACAGGCTTTACTTCTACAGAAGCTCTACAATACCACAACAGAGAATATATATTAAGACACAAATTAAAAAAAAAAAAAGGAAGGTGCACAAAATAAAAGTAACAAAGGAGTACATTTTTTGTGGAATTTTTTTTTTTTTTTTTAAAATTTTTTTGTCATGTATACTGGTATTGAGCAGATGACATGAATCTTGCGTTCACCATAAAGATGAAAACACAAAGGCATAAAAAAAGGTGCACAAAATAGAAATAAAGTGGAGAAAGGTTTCATTCTGATGACATATGGTAGTAGCACACCCACTAACAAACAAGTTGGACTGGTTACCTCTTTGGAAAATCGGGCACAAGGACGTATAAAACAATAGAATCAAGCACTTCAGTCTTGTTTTCACCACGTAAATTTAGTAACTTCATTTCTTTCAGGAATGAGTCCAGCTTGTCCTGAATAGTGATTCTGTCTGAAGAAGGAATATATGCCGAACAGTAAATGGTGAAGAGAGTAGCAGAGGTAGATATTGAACAGTGAAAGCATTTTGCCACAGCTTCACTGTTTTGTAGTGCTAGTTCAAGCTCAGCAGTAGGACCTCCACTACAGAGCAACATTGTTGGAGGGTCAAGCCCCAACTGCCCAGCCATATGAAGTACCTCCTGGTGCAAAGTTGCCTGGAAGGAAACAAAATGAGAAATAGTGGGATCACTGAATATCAATGATTAACAATTTAAATAATATGAAAACCATGTGCATACACAAATATAAAGGTGCCTTCATAAGTAACTTTAAAGTGTTCAACACTAACACATTGGTTTATATCAAAATTTCATCTGACAACATGGAGCAGCACTCTTTTTTAAATTGTTATAAACACGACCAGCCCTCGTAATCCTCAAATCTGACAAGTTTCAGTAAGAAAAACCCTCATTTTGAAAGAAGAATACATTCGTGCTTATTTATCTCACCTAATTTTGGAAGGAGTTACTAGACAAATCCTTGAGCTCTTTGACCTATATATGTTTATTTTTATTCCAATTAAACAACTAATGTACAAATCAACTTATTTTCCAAACTACGGTAAAGCACATTTTCAAATCACGTTTTCATGAAAAACACACTTTTAAGCTCTTATGCCTTAATGATATAATAAATGACTGAATGAAATAACACTAAAAAAAGGCATTGAAGCATGTTTTCTAACTGTGCTTTTAGTTAGTTTAGGCATTAATTATAACTATGTTCATAATACACACTTTTAGAATAGAAGCGTGTTCATTAACGGCCATGAGAGATGGCTGTTGTGCTCCAGACCAGCAAGGAGAATACCATGTTGTGAAGGAAGACAACCCTAGTCTTGCTAAAAAAGACAGGTACATTGAGCTTAGATGCTTCAGAATCCTTGAGCAAACACAAAAATGAATCTAGATTATTTTGAACACAAGGAGGATGACCAAATCAAGGTAACTCAATTCTTGTATTCAGGAAGATGACTAGAACTATTGCCTGGTAGGCTACTTTTGATAAGGAGATGTCCTTTGCTGTCAATTCTATAGCACAAAAACCGCTGAGGAAGAGTGGTCCGACGGATGTCATGGCATTGTAAACCGATTTTTTGTTGAGAGTCTGAAAAACATCCTGATATGGGTTAAGTTCTTTAACTTCACTTTTGACTACAGAAATGCACAAGGACTGAAGGCAAGTTTGGGAACTAGCTAAAATAGCTTAAAAGCTAAAAAGTCACTACCAAAAAATCAACTCTTCCCTCTACTTTTCTGCACGTTTTTTTCATAAAAAGTCAAAAAGCTAACTAAAATAGCTAGCTCCAAAAACAACTCTGAGTTATATTGTGAGTATTATTGGCAAGCCTTTATAACTCCCTGACTGTGACAAAGAACAGGATTAGCTTTGCGAGAATTTGAATCAAAACTGATGTGGCCAATGAGCTCGTGGACAAGTTTGACCTGGATATGGGAGATGGGCATATGCAGAGATTAGAGCAGAGTACCAGTGGGTGCTCACCAGGTGTTTGACATGTGGTGTGATTGGGCATGATTGTGTTAAGACACCCAAAAAGAAATGGAGGCCTTGCTCAGAAGCCTCGAGAAAGTGAAGCCTGTGGGGAAAAAAAAAAAGGAACATGAAGAGCAACAAATGGAGCAAGGGAAATCATCAGACCAGGTGGCGGACAGCTACCAAATGGAGAGCATGATGATGTAGACCTAGGGCAGGATCAACCTGTCTATACAATATAGGCAATGTCATCTACTGTTTGGGAATTCTCAGGTGGCTTTGGAATCAATTAATGGTTTTGAGGGCCTAAAGGCAGAGGACTCAAACATTGAAACTCCCAGACTCCTCGACAAACTGCATTTAAGGGGGTTGGTAGGGGAGGGTCTTTCTCTAGCAACCAAGGCAAGGAGTAGGAAGAAGATGAAGGCATCCGGCTCTAACGGGAAATCTCAGGGTGAACCCAGATACGATATATATCTTTCCATTCTTTTTGTTAATGATTTTTTTAGTGCTAGAATGTACGGGCTTAAATTGCCCTATACCCCGGAAGGAATGGAGCTCATTCACAATAATGTTTCTTTCTTTGGCCTCATGGACACCAGAGTCTAAAGTGTAAATAAAGATATGGTTTTCAATTCAATAAATAGAAACTGGGGCATGATTTCATTACAGTTGGTCTACTGTGAGTAGGATATGGGCGGTCTGGGACCAAGATGTGAGGTGCATTAGTATGAATAACCAAGTTATCTATTGTCATGTTGTTGACAAAGGGATATTAGAGTGTAGTGTTTCTGTTATCTATGGAGATAATGCCCCTAAAAATAGATTGAGGCTGTGGAGGGATATTGAATTTTCGGCTGCTCTCTTCCACCAAACTCCATGACTTCTGTGTGGGGATTTTAATCCTATAAGATATATGCATGAAAGGAATGGCAGGTCTGTTAAATGGCCTAGGTTCATGGATGACTGAAATAATTGCTTTTTGAGGGCTGATCCTGATGATCTCAATTACTGTGGTGTGCAATTCACTTGGACAAATGGCAGGGTGTTTCGGAAAATTGACAGATCTCTTGTTAATGGCTGAGGCAAAATTACTCCTGCCAGGTATCTCTGACCATAGCCCCATTTTGATTAAAGTGTTGCACGCCCCCACTAAGATGAGAAGACCATTCAAATTTTCTGATTGTCAGCTGACCATCTGGAGCTTTTGGTTGTTATCACAGATGAAAGTTAGAGATGAAAGTGTTGCCTATTTCAAGTAACCTGCTGCTTAGGCTGAATTGGAATAGTGGGCTTGTAGATGTACTGTGCAGATCATTTGAGTGATGCCCAAAAACAAATGCTGAGCAAAAACCTCTGAAAATATTCAAAATTTGTAATATGTCTATAAGAGAGTTACGCTCCGTATGTTTCCATGTAAAATGTTTTCCTCGAAAATATTCTATGCATTTTCCGTTGTTTGGTCAAACAAAGAGGAAGTAAAACATTTTTTAAG
Source organism: Camellia sinensis (assembly GCF_055761805.1). Lineage (NCBI taxonomy): Eukaryota > Viridiplantae > Streptophyta > Magnoliopsida > Ericales > Theaceae > Camellia > Camellia sinensis. The sequence continues at coordinate 116,812,421 of NC_138970.1, forward strand.
AAATATATTTTCCATCATAGTCCTAAAAATGATTTACCAATGAAAATCCCAAAAGTCAATTTTGAGGAAGCTCTCAGCAAGCTCAACTCTTTGACCCTTTTAGTAGATTTTACCTTTTCAACCTCAAGCTAACAAAATTTTTAAAAAGGTATAATGGAGACTAGAAGAATTTTGTTTTGTCAACCAAATGCCAAAAAAATAATATATATATACATATATATTTTCTTTGTGCAAAATTAGTTTACATGAAAAATATTTTTTGGCGTAAAATATTTTACGTCAAATCAAATGGAGCCTTAAGTGGGGTTGGTCGGGTGGTGAAGGCTTTGGGCCTGTGAGTGCTCCCTCCAATATCTCAAGTTCAAAACCTCCTAGGTGCAAACAACTTCTTGAGACCAATCCATATGGAGCTTTGCCCCTGGCCTTAAATGGGCACCCCGCTAGTAGACGGTGGGATTGGTCTCCCGGATTAGTCAGTCCATTGGGCCGGATACTGAATTACCAAAAAAAAAAAAATTGGACCCATAATTGAAAACATTAATGAAGGAATCTTTATTAAAAAATAAAAATAAAAAAGCACTTCAGATATGCTAGAATTCACACAAACAAAAATGAAAGCAATGGAACAAGATGGAGCTGCACGAGGAATAATGTGATAGCCCACAAGTAGCAGAAATACAGTGTTGATGCAGTGTTCCATTGTGGGGAGACAAAATCGAATTAATTACAGTAAAAGCTCGAAAAATAAATACCTGGCTATACGGTCCGATGCAACTAGGAGCCCAGCAGGAGATACTTTGTACATGCAAAACTCTTTTGCTTTGATCATTTGCCACCAGGACTTCAATATATGCCCTCCCTAAACCAACTTGCAATAGGGGAAGTTCAATTGTACTGCGGGATGGAACCCCAAACTGGCACTTCTCCTGTGTAATAAATCTCACATATGTTTCATTTGCCACTGCAAACTCACTCATTTATCAGCTATATATAAATGAATATAGATAACGTTCTCCCAAGAGAATCTATATTCTGAAAGTTGTAATTCAATCTTCATTAGAACAACCCTCAAATCCTCTTGCAAATCTGGCAATAAAACAAAAACTAAATTACCTGATCTTTTTTAATAAAAAAAATACAAACCAAAGACCAATAGAGAGGAGAACTAGAGCTGGCACAAAAGCGAAATACAGAGACAAATTTGTAATTCAATCTACCTTAGAATAATCCTCAAATCCCTCCCACAAATTTCCGAATCAAACAAAAGTAAAATACTAGAAATTTGAAACAGAAAAAAAAATACAATCCAAAGGCCAATAGATAAAAGAACTAGCAGAGGCAGAAAAGGTAAAAGGGGAATGAATACATAGACAAAACGAATAAATAAAATAAAATAAATTTCAATCTTGAATGGAGTAAATTCATTAAACCATTGAGCTTCTACCTGATGAAGTTTTGCATGCATCTTGCAACCAGCAAGATATGGAAAATATATCATCCTTTTTTGTTTTTGAAATGTGAAGTTTGTGCTCAGTAACTTTAGCCAAGTCATCAACAGATTGGCACTCCACCTCACATCTTTGTAGGCAGTCCCCCAGCACTTCGCATACTGCATCCATCTTCTCAAGAAATATGCCATTGCTTCCACCATCACATAAAGATTCAGTCCCCAGCTTACTTTCTAAATGGAATGCCATGGTATGAAGGATCCCAACAGGAGCGATAGAATCTGAGGAGTGCAATACAATGTTGAATTCATCTAGCACAATTTGAGCATTCTGGGGGAAGAAAAAACGTAAGGTAATATGGTAGAAAAAGTGGGAAGAAATGAAGATCATAAGCTTGTGAAAAACTAGAGGGTGGCCCAAAGTTCTAAAAGATCATAATACAGCATGCATGGGCTTCATAGGAAAGACAACTTTTTTTCTGACACAAAAAATCACAGAGATAGAGCAAATAGATATGTATCTATATAACAAAATAAGACAGTTTTTGAAAAAAAAAATGTCCAACTTGTCACTGTGAGTGGTTATGATTAACTCAATATAATGATTATGATTAACCAATATATGGTTGAAAATGTCCTAGCTGGCATAGAGATATAATTGGATTCATGGGTTGAGATCAGCCCAACTCAAAATCCTCCAGCTGCAATTATTTGACGGTTAGTTTGAACTTGAAAAGAAAAGTGAGATTTTGAAATTTTGCTCAGATTATCCTGCCAAAATCCTTTCTCTGACATGGCTGATTTCAAATTTGAAACTTTTTTGTACATAGGATTTCTTTTTCAATCTTTGTTTCTCTTCTCTTTCAATCACATTCTCATTCTCTCTTTACTTGTCTCTCTCCATCCTAGATCCATTACTCTCCCTCCTCCCCCTTCGTCATCTCCGGCACAAAAACTCTTTTTCTTCTTCTTCTTCTTCAAAGCTTCATCGGCCACCCACTTTGGTGAAACCGTCAATATAACAATCTTGAATATCTACAACCAAACCCTAACACTCACATCATTGCCGGCCTCGGTTACCTCTTTTCCAAGTATATAATTTCTGTACAAAAATTTTATATGCAATAATGTGTCAAATTAAACATTTATACTACCAAATATTTCGTACAAGTTTCATATAAAAATACATATATATATTTTACGTAAATTATTTATCATGTTATATTTGGGTACCTAGTGGTGTCACTTTGGTTTATACTGCTTTTCCTCCTTTCTTTTTGAAGACTTATACTGCTTTTCAATTGGGCTTATTTGAGGTTGTGTATTTTTAAAATGATGGGGCCCATGTCATGCATATTGTTGTATAAACATGGTGTATTTTCCTTGATGTTGTAATGCATTGAGAATGCTATTTGGTGTGGTGCATATGGCTCCTCAATAATGCTATAGACCAAGAATTTAATCACAGAAAAATACCAAGAAAAGAAATTTGTGGTTCACATTCATTTTAGGTGAATTTTACAATACAACTACTGAATCTGGACAACAAATTTCTTTTTTTGGTAATTTTGTGTTTGAATACTTGATCTGTAGCATTCCTGGACTCTTGACTAGTGCCTGATGGACCAAGCATTTCAATTTTGAATATTAAACTCAGTATTTCATTATTTGCTGTTCAATTTTTAATTGAATAGAGTTATATAAATTTTGTTACCAATAAATTTTTACTAATAGTATTGAATAGTGGCACACTAAATTTTCTTTGCGCTTAGATACAGATTTTTTAAATTTTTAATTAAAATTGCTTGGAGTCAAATTGAATTATTAGTGGCTTCAATGGTTGTGAATCCAGATGACAGATTGGCAACATCTTTTTAAATAGTTATTATAGTAGGGGTAGCAACATTTGTGTCACTATACAAAAACTAATAAGACAAGCTTTATTGTTTATGGTTAATGCCTTATTTTCTATTGGATTTCTTGAAATTGTGAGTCCTTCCCTAAACTGTTTATATTTGCTACTTGTTTTTGTAAATTAATATGATTATAGTAGATATGTATATACTGATGTGGTGATGCTAGAACTCTTAGTGGTAATTCCTGGGTGAAGAATTGGAACTTTATTATGCATTATTTTGCATCCTACAAGTGGTGCATCTTTCTGTGGTGTAATCAAATTGACTATGAAATGCATTTTCTACATCTTACAAGTTTTTTTTCTTTTTTTCTTTTTGTTAAACAAATGATTAATGTTGCCTTTAACCATCATGTTTGTCTTTATATGACATTTAAGCCCTTTGCCTCTCGCACAAATTGGTTTCATATATATTTTACTCTTTTTTTAATTTTTTCTTATTTTTTATTTTTTATTTTTATTTTTGCTTAAGGTATGGTATTTGTGTTTATTCTTTGGAAATCAGGAAATCCTTTTAAAGTTCACCCAACGCATTTTTAGCCAAAAGTTGTACCCAATAAAATTTCAATGTAATGTGCCATGTTTTGAAGCATGCCAATGTGGCAAGTGCCTTTAGGCATGGGTCATAGCTAGTATCTCAACAAAGTGAAGACTTCACAAACTATAATATATTATTACCTAGAATCAAACAAATTGAAGCATGCAGTTAACTCATGGAAGAAAAACAAAAGAAAAGCCAAATATGCAAGGAGGAAACTTGTCCATGTAAATGAAGAAAGGTACACGTACTTTAAAGAGGGGACAATTAAGCGTTAATGTTTCATATTCTCCACCTTCGCCCCATACATTTATTCCGTACAATCTGCCAAAAGAGCAAAAAGATGAAGAATAGACTTCCAAATACTAAAAGACATTCCTTTTACCAGCCATACATACTCTTGTAACTTGTGCAAGAAGGACTCCAAGTGCGCTATTTCTTTGCCCAAGTGTTTTCTAGGGTCCAACCCAATGGCCGCAACCTATGGCAATTGAAAAGGCATCTTCACACATCATAATCCATAAGCTATTAAAAGCAGAAATAAAAAACAGTGCAGCAGTGGAAACTGGGGGCATTTCCCTAAATAAGCCAAAATAATAAAGGAATTCCCAAATTAAGCCTAGTTTTGAAAGAATTCCCAAAATGAGCTAACTCGCGGTTCACAATCGCAAGTTCAACACTTTTCCACCCCTGTCGCGCGAAACCTGCCAAATTTGAAACTCGCTGTTACGAAAAGCAAGTTTGATTAAGAACTCGCGGTTACGAAACGCGAGTTTAATTAAATTTTTTTTCCTTTGAACTCGCTTTTTACAAGCACGATTTCATCCCAAAAAATTTTTGTGCTGAACTCGCTTTTTGAAACCACGAGTTCATCAAAAAATAGATTTCTTCTGAACTCGCTGTTCATAACCACGAGTTTATCAAAAATTATGAACTCGCTATTTGTAACAACGATTTTAGGGCAAATTTTTTTTCTTTAAGTGAAATCGTGGTTCACAACCACGATTTTAGAACTTATATTTAACCCCCCCAGCCCCATGTTTTGCATTCACGCTTTCTCCTCTCTCCCTCTGCTGTCTCTCTCTCGCTCTTTACTCCTCTCACTCTGTTCTCTCTCTCTCGAGCTACCTGCTCTCTCTCTCTCTGGAGCTCCCTGCTCTCTCTCTCTCTCTCGAGCTCCCTCTGATTGATTCAGTACTGTCTCTCTCTCTCGTTGGTATGGCTTCTATCATCTACTTTACTGTGAATAAATTAGGATTAGAGTTTATATTTGTGAATATATTTGTGTTTGTGAAAATGTGAATAAATTAGGGTTAGGGTTCACGAATGTGGGGTTAGGGTTAGGGTTTATATTTGTGAATAAATTAGGGTTAGGGTTCATGAATGTGGGGTTAGGGTTAGAGTTTATATTCGTGAATAAAATGTTGTGAAATTAGAAATAATAAATTAGGGTTACGGTTTATATTTGTGAAATTTTAAGTATAGATAATTTGTTGAATGTGAATGTTGAATGTGTTGAATTTTAATTATAGATAATTTGTTGAATTTGTTTAATTATAGATAATTTGTTGAATTTTAATTATAGATAACCTGTTGAATGTGAAATCTTTTGCTATAGATAATTTGTTGTTGAATTTGTTGAATGTGTTTAATTATAGATAATTTGTTGAATTTTAATTATAGATAATCTGTTCAATGTGAAATCTTAAATTTTAAATTAGGTTTAGGGTTAGGGTTTATATTTGTGAAATCTGTTTAGAAATCTGTTGAATGTGAATGTTGAATGGTTTATATTTATCTTAAATCTGTTTATGATTGTGAAATCTGTTGAATGTGAAATCAGATTTGTATTGAATGTGAAATCAGATTTCTGTTGAATGTGAAATCTGTTGAATGTTGCATCTGTTTAGCAAAATTTAAATATTATGTTTGAAATAAGAAAATGAGGGTTATGGTTTTCTATTGAATGTGAAATCAGAAATGAGGGTTTTGGTTTTGAATTAGGGTTTTGAATTGATGAATGTGAAATCATTTTTCAATTAACGGTTTTAAATTGTGAAATCAGAAATGAGGGTTATGGTTTCAGAAATTAGGGGTTAAGAAATTTATGATAAGTTAAAATTTTTAAATAATGTTATATAATTTTTTTTAGGAACAAATAATTTTTACGTAATGAATAGATAATTATCTATAATAATAATAATTACATAAGAAAGAGAAACGTTAATTTGGCTGTAAAAATTATTATTAATTAGGTGATGTGGAGTAGTAATAACTTAAAATTAATAAAGTAACAAAAATAATTTTGTTCTAACTTTCAATTTTTTAAGTAAGAATAAGAAATTGAAAAGTAAGGAACAAAATTTGTGATAAGAAATTGCTATGGAAGTTTTCTCATCATTTTGGCCAGGAACAAAATATATATATATATATATTTTGGAGATAGGGATATGGCAAAATAGAAAAGTCAGATAATTGAATTTTATGTCGGTGTAGGCCTGCTTAATATTTTCTATGGGTGACCCTTTAAGTAGTACACTAAAATTTTATTAACAAATTAAAAATCTAACTACTTAGAATGTTGACCCAAAAATAAAAAATGAAAGAAAACTTTAAAATATGCCATTGATGCCACATGCCCCTACGATAAGAAAAATTGGTTTGGCTAAATTTATACACTAAATTCAAATGTAATCGTGGTTAAATATAAAAAAAATATAGTTTACTTGAATTTCTTGCCCCATTTACGGTTGAATTTCATTTTCGAGTTTTTCCTCCTTAAAATTCATGACATTCCCTTTTATAAATTTGATATAAATAATTGACTTTTTAGAAGTGATCTACAAAAAATTGATATAAACATTAGAGGTCGAATAATTTGATCCACAAAAAATTAGAAGTCAAAACATTACTTTTTACCTCTTTGCCAAAAGAGGCCTTCCAAGTCGTCATGGAAAATGCTATTATGAAAACATTTGATATAAAAAAAAAAAAAAAAACAAATTTGTTTAGGAATTATGTTTGAAAAAATTAAAATATTTGATTTATAAAATGAGTCATTCTCGATAATTTTTACCCACTTGAATTATCCAATTGACTTATTCTCTATGCGCCTGCATTATGTTTATTCAATTAAGTTATAACTTTTTATGATAGTCGGATGTCTGAATCAGTTTACGTATTTATCAACTAATCTTACAATTCACACCAAACGTCCATTCCACGTAGATCCGACAAATCTCAATTAATGAAACATACTGAGAGTTCAACTTGAGATCTGAAAGGAGCATACCTAATTTCTAACACATAATGAGAGCTCTTTAATATTAATGAAACTCAAGTTTGACTCGCTTCAGGTCGATAATTTTTTTGTTATGTTATTTCCCTAAGTTATTTCCTACGTTATTTCGGATGAGGTTATTTCCCTAAGTTAGGGAATAATGTCATAGGAAATAACCTATCAAATAACTTTGTCATGAAGGTCCCTATTGGCAGAGGGAATAATGTCAATAAAAGTAACTTCTCTTTAATTGTCCACAAATCTCACTAATTTGACCACCAGTTATAAAAAATGACGTAAACAATGTTTGAAATTAAAATTAATTACAAGTCATACAAAATCAGTCGAGTTATTTGAACTCAATGAAAAAAATAATAATTTCATAGAAAAAGTTACACTATGATTTAAGATTTTTGTATGACTTGTCCAATTTTGTCCAATCGCTCTGAATAAATATAATACTTCATACAAATTATAGTATAAAATTATATGAATAGAAAAATAAAAGAAGAATCTTCGTAATGTCTTCATATTCAAAATTATTGATATATCTGTCTAGGTTACAAATCACGCTTTTAAGGAAATTTTATTTATACAAAAATTTTGAAGTAATTATTTTTTTAAAGTAAATCTGATTAAGAAAATTTGATTTATACATAACCATGCTGTGGTTAAGTAATTCTTTCTATCTTCAGAAAACGTGGTTGCAAACCACGGTTTTACTGTTGACCCGTGGATAATAATCACTTCTAAGCAAAATGTAAAAATTCAACAAAGAATTCAAAATCAGCACTCATTCTTGTTTGTCACAGACACTCACAAACAACTTCTGTGGAAAGCAGGGAGTGCTAATCAACGACGAAAGTGTAATGGTTACTTAGATCAGATACAGGCTATTAACCAAGAAGCCATCGATTGGGTCCACAAGATGAATCCTGAGGACTGGGCCCTTGCATATGACGGTGGATATCGCTGGGGGGTATTGACCAGTAATGATGCAGAGTGCTTCAACAGCGTCTTGAAAGGTGCAAGGAACTTACCTATTTCAGCTATGGTTGAATTCACATTTCGACGACTCGTCAAATATTTTGACGAGATGGGAGCCCAAGCTGAAACAGATGTACGCAATGACTTCCAATACCCTAGAGAGATGCAAAGAACTATGGAGGAGGGTATCGCAAGGGGAAATACTTTCAAGTTGATATCGTATGACAGGTTAGTTTGTAATGTGAAAAAATTGTTATTATTATGTTGTTAAGTTAATTACATCTAAAACATGAACTTGATTAGTTTGTTTCAATATTATCTTATAGGCCCCGCCGTGTATTTGAGGTGCAAACATCTTTTCGCCGTGGACGTGGTCGCAATAGACAGATTGTGCGGATGAATCAACCCACGTGCAGTTGTGGGAAATATGAGATAAGACACTATCCATATTCTCATATGCTCGCTGTAATGTCTGAATGCGGTGACAATCCATTCCAGTGCGTTGATCCAGTATATAGGCTTCCTGTATACATGAGGGTTTGGGAAACTAAATTCAACCCAATACCGCATGAAGATTATTGGGATGATCCGCAGTGGACCTTAATGCCTAATGACCTTCGTCTGCGAGAAGTAAAACGGGTCGTACATCTATGGCTCGTATTCCGAATGAGATGGATATATCAGACAGGCGTTTGACAGCTCGTTGCAGTGAGTGCCACCAGACAGGTGATGATAGGCGAACATGTCCGGCGCGACTTGGTCGATGAAGACTATGTAATACTTACATGTTGTAATATATCATTTTGAAATTCTTCACTTGTAATAGATCATTTAATTATGTATTTTTAAATTCTTTATTTGTAAACGGGGTCATACATTTGAAGTGTATTACAAAATGTGTACTTGAGTCAAAAATGTGTAATGCAAAATTGAAAATGTGTACAATTTATTCAAACTTTCATAATTTATTGAAAATGTGTACTAGTTTTTCACGGAGTACTTGATTCGAAATGTGTATTACAATATTCTATACTTAATCACGTAATTCTTCTACCATTTCAAAATTTCATATTTTTGAATAAATTAAATATCGAATGCTGCAATCATTGTTCACACAATTACAAAATTTTATATGTATTTTGCAAAATTTATAATTTATTCAAACTTTTAGCATTACAAAATAAATATTTCAATTTTGTCAAATATGCCATAAATGTAATCATTAATTTCGAATTGCTTCCGTGTAAGTGGCACATAAATTTGTCTTTTTCTCGAACACATAACATTTACTTCATTGTATTTTATATCGTTCAGTACAAAATCAATAATTACAGTTTTCTCTGTTATTATGTTACGATTAAATGAGCTTTTGATATGGATCAATAATTTCAGTTGTACAGGCTTCATGACACATGTACCTGAGGAGGTTCCATTGTTCAGACAGGCACATCGGGCTGACAGTATGTGGGACCGTCCGGTATGCAATAACGTTTGTTGCACTTTACGGCTACAATTAAAATACATTGCATTTTGTTGTATATTTCGGGATAATGTTATTATTTGAACTGGTAATTCTGTTGTGCAGGATGAGGCACGCACCGTGTTGACATGCCGTCGGGCAGATTCTGGATTGTGGGAGCATCCGTTGGACCATAGAGTCTTGCAGTATCTATTACGCGTGGGATTCTATGGTGTGTATCGTATCGGGCACATTCGACTGGACCACGCACTCATCACCGCTCTCGTTGAGAGGTGGCGCACAGAGACTCATACATTCCATTTCCCGATCGGGGAGGCCACCGTCACGTTACAGGACGTATCCGTCCTATATGGTCTTCGGATTGATGGCCGAGCAGTTACTGGAGTTGACTCTTCTCTCGCGACGGGGCAGTGGATAGCCCTATGTGCTGAGCTATTGGGAGTAGCACCTACACCAGCAGATTTACAGCCAGGTAGAGTAAGGCTGAGGTGGCTGGCCGAGCACTTTGCTCATCTTCCAGATCATGCTCCAGATGAGTCGGTACAGCAGCATACCCGAGCATATATTCTGTGGCTTATTGGGGGGGTACTTCTCCCTGATAAGTCACAGAACCTGGTCAAGCTGATGTACTTGCCATTGCTGAGAGACATTGAGGAGATTGGGCAGTACAGCTGGGGTAGCGCGGCTCTGGCATGGTTGTATAGGATGCTATGTCGAGCAGCTCAGGTGGGTACGAGGGAGATTGGAGGACCACTTGTGTTGCTACAGGTTAGTAACAATTTTATTACATGTCAATTCATATTTATAGCCATTTATCAGTATTGTAATTGTGTTCAAACTATTGCAGATTTGGGCATGGGAGAGATTGATTCGTATTGCCCCGTCTAGGCGGCAACCGGTTGGTCCTGCTGAGCTTCCTATGGGTGAGGGGGACATGCAGTTGCCCACCGGACCGCGAGGTAGCCGGTGGAGGGTTGACATGGGCCACGAGGTCATCTCGACCCGCGTAGTGGTAGTTTATAGAGACCAGCTGGACCGGATGATCGAGGGCGAGGTATGAACTTTTTTGATTGCGTTTTAGTTGTCTTCTTCATTGTATATGTTTTGAGTTCACGAGCAAAATTTAAATTATTTGTCGTCATTGTAGTTTATCTGGCAGCCTTACGCTGGGGTCCTCGATACGCTCCCAGACTACTGCCGACTGGGTCAGGAGATATGGATGGCGAGAATGCCACTTATTTGTTTTGACGTGGTTGAGTGGCATTTCCCCCATCGTGTCCTCCTACAGTTTGGTCGAGTGCAGTCCGTGCCGGATCGGTTCGACACTGAGTGGCAGTTGCACGTCACTGATAGGCGTGGCCGAGCTGGCACTGACTAGCGTCTGTTTTATATGCGATATATACAGTTGTGGGATGCCCGCCGGGACAGTAGTGTATAGGCTGACTACAGCGATGAGGTGATCCCCTCTTCCGATCCTTACATGTTGTGGTATCGGCAACATACACACCTACTAGTCGGGAATCCGAGCCACGTGTCTGAGTCTGGATATCAAGGAGTTGGCCCTTATCTTGAGGCATTGGTGAGTATCATATTATGTGTCAGATAATTATTAAAATCATACTTGATTTACTTTCAGTGAACTGTAGCCTAATAATACGTCTGAATGTTTGTTCAGGTGGCTGGAGCTGGGAGGTTGTTTCACTTGGCTGAGGACGCCCATTTGAGACGTGATGCATAGCATGCCTTGGAGGCCGTTGCAGAGATCCGGGAGTTATTGTACCAGGCATTCCAGCTTGCCCATCGGGGAGATCGTTTGCATTTCGGCCACTACGGTGTACACACTTCAGCAGCTGCTCCAGACACATCAGCGCCATCCACGTCAGCGCCTTCCACTTCAACGCCTGCCACATCAGCTCCTTCGACACTGCCTTCGACCCCACCACATACTACCCCATACATATCTACAGATCCCTCGACGTACTTCTCACGCAGCATACTAGCACACCTTATGTGCCTGACCCTGATTGGACACCGCCCTGATACATGCATGACGTTGTTACCCCACCCACCCAGTTACCACCACCAGACAGTTCGACCGCGACCATGAGTACACATGATGCAGTTCTCACTGACATCTTCCACGTTGACGCTGAGGGCCATATTGAGCCCCCCCCCAGAGCGCGCGGGAGAGGCCGAGGTTTTGGTCGTGGCGGACGTCGCGGCAGAGGTCAGGGTGCGGGCAGAGGCAGAGGTCGAGCTCCAGCTGCAGATCCTGATACAGTTGCACCAGATGATGGAGTTTCACAGCTCACAGCAGTATCCGATCTTCCGCCACAGCCAGGATCAAGGCCAGCACATGCAGTAGAGGGGGAGTATTATGAAATGCATGGATTTAAAATTGCTTGTATGTCAACAGGGTGGTTTTGCTAAGGCCTATATGTTTGTTGGCCCAACTTGCAGCAGGCATGCCATTGAAAATTTTCTTTAAACATTGGATCTAGTTTTGACCAAAGAGTAAACCTTCAAACAAAAGTTACTTTTTTTAAAAGAATGACCCATTTTCTACACAATTCCTTAACATAGAGGATCATTTGACTTCTATATACTCTTAAATTGTACACAAGGCAAATTACTTTGATTGTTCAACTTCCTTCAAACCGCTCACATGACATTATCAAACAAATACATCTTTTGCATAATGTTTTAAAAAACCCAGCCGGGACAGTACTCTACCACATTTTTATACAAAGGAATTACAAGGAAGAAATTATGTTCAATAACATTTTCCTTTTTTCCAAATGGTGTAGTTGTCCAAAGCAACAACTAAGTTTCAGAGTTTAAATTACCAAGCTTTAAGAAGAAGTTTCAAAGTTAATACAATACTTATCCAACATATGCTGGTTGACAAAGTAGCAAAAGCAAAGAACTTCTATGGGCCAATATACAACAGAAAGTTACCATCCATGATACTAGAAGTATGATAACTTTATCGGTCATGTAAAGAGCAAAGATTGTAGTTTCCCCTAAATAAGATAATTGGTTTAATCAAAGCTTCCCACTAAAGGACTTGCCTTGTGGATCCTTGTATTCGCCTTCGGAATAATGGCACTCCCATGCATCTTGCATAGCTGACAACAATCTGGTGCCCAACCTGAACAAAAAGTTCAAAATTGCGAAGCAAATAATAAGCAGAAAAATAAGTGAAAAATAGATAATTACAGGTTCTCCCTTGAAATAAAAATTGCTTTCTTTGAATGCCAAACACTCACTTGCAGCAACCAAACAACAATTATATTTGCACAAACATGCACATACACAAGCATACCCACGCACATAACACATTCAGACACCTACTTGGCGCAATCAAATTTAACATCTAAAGAAACAAAAATCATTTGGAAGTAATCGTCGTCAAAGCTATTTCATCTGCAGTTTAGTTCCCCTCAGCAGCAGCAATTCCAACAAGCAAACTGTCAATAAGAATTTACTTTTGCTTCTTATAGCAAGTACTAAGTAGTGAAAATCGGAAGCAGATTAAAATTTTTGAAGATCATTGGCTTCTTTTTTTGATAAATAAAAGCAACTTCATAAGAGCATCATCAAGCTGATGCAAAAGAACACGAAAGGAAAACCCCAATTTGGGGAAACCCCCTAACCATCCAACCAATTAAATCATCCAAAAAATGTAAAAAGCCAAAGTGTAATAACCCGACCCTCTCATATGCTTTAATTCCCTCGATATATGTGTGATTACATGTGTGACTATATGCTTGATGTGAAATTCTATGTTTAAATATGTGAATTACATGTTTATATACATGTATCTGTCGGTTATGAGAAAATTTGTTGAAATTACGACCTTTGGACTGAAAATTGAAAGCTTTAAAACCGAAATTGACTTTACCGTTATGATTAGCATGATTTTTAGAACATAATATGAAATTTTGTAAAAATTTGATTCGTAATAAATTAATTCGATTTAATTAGACTAAACCCTTGGTTAGGCTTGGCTTAGGCTCAAATAAGTTTAACTCTTGGTTTAGTATAGATAGAGATGAGCCTTATATGAGACTTGACTCAACAAAAACATAAAAATATCTCCTGGAGAGTTTCTAGAGGGAGAAAGAAGAGAAAAGAGAGAAAGGGAAATTCAACATAGGAGCTCAGAGCCTTAGAAATGCATTTGGAAAGCTTGAATTTGTTGGATTTTTGGACTACACAAATAGAGCCCAGAACCACACGTGTGAGGCTCACAGCCGCACGTGCAGAAAACAAGGGAAGCAACTCGAACATTCTGAAATAAAAGCACGTGTGGGCCGCACGTGTAGCACATCTTTCCGCACGTGCGGTGGGATTCTTCCGCACATGTGGGGAACAAGGAGAAAAACTGCATCGTTTTGTAAATCTTTTCAACCCTCTGAATCTATTAATGTGTATGTTTAAGCCCTCTGAAATGCTTCAAGATAAATAGAAATTGAATGAAACGGAAGAATGATTAAAGAGAAGTAGCTAAGAAAAGATGAATTGCTGATCAAGTTGTGTGTGTGCCATGTGTAGGTCACTCGCCGGAAGGGACCGTTGCACGACCAAATCACTGTGAGTAATAGTAGTGTAACGATATGCTATGATTTATGTATTTCTGATCGTGACTGGCATACATTATATAACTTGTGTTTTGATTGGAATGATTGAGCATTGGATTACAATGGCATACGAAATGGACTCGAGGTCATTCTATTTCTGTTATGTATGATGGGCCCGAGGCCGTTATGTCTGATATGGATTGTTTATGACTAATGGCCCTAAGGCCGAGGGAGATGGAGACATGCCGATGTTCCATCTACCCTATAATATTCGGAACAGCTGTTGATATGTTGGGCCTAAGGCTGTTCCGTATTATGTTAGGCCCAAGGCCGTTCCGTCTTATGTGGGCATGGATAAGACATGTATATGTTGTATATTTATTCTTCAAGACATATGCTCATTCATATGAACCTCTTTATATTATTATTACTCATTGAGCCTTACTCACTCCGTATTTATATATATATTTGTAGGTGATTAGCTCGGAGGCCAGCCCTAGGCCAGCTTCAGGAAACCTTTGATGGACCTGTTTTGTTAAGCCTCCAAAGTTGGAGCCTTTTGTCTTTTGAGGAGTCCCTTTGATGTTACATTTTGTTAAGTCTTTTGGTGACTTTTGTTGGATACATTGTCAATATGTAACGTGTGTTTGGTTTGCTTTTGAGAGAGTGATTTTCAAAAAAAAAAAAATTGAGGAGAGAGTTTAGAAATTTTTTTGGTTTGTTTAGTTGTATATTTTGAAAGTAGTTTTGGAGTTTGGGATGATTTGATCTTTTGTTGTAATTGAATAGATGTGTGTGAGAGAAAAAGTGATTGAGAATGAGAGAAGAAAGAGAAAAAATGATTGAGTGATTGATGTGTAAGAGAGAGAAAGTGATTTTGAAATTTTTTTGAGAAAAACCACAAACCAAACAAAATTTTGGAAAAAAAATTTCAAAAACAACTCTCCCAAAAGTAAACCAAACAAACCCGTAATTTTTGGGCTGCTAACTTTTTGTATATACCTACATGACTCATACTTGTATGTATGGACTATGTATGTGAACTCTCTATATATGATATGATGTTTTAAAATCCTGCCATTTAAGCACTGCTCAATGGACGTTCTGTCATTTTATTCGCTTCCGCTCAGGCGCCATTATGATAAATTCTTTGTAATTTGTCTGAGGCCGTAAGTAATCAAGAGGTTACTAGCCGGTCATGAACCAAACTTTTAGGGGCGGGTTTGGGTTGTGACACAAACACATCCGGATCCACTTTCCCTTCAACCCAACTATACAAAACTGTTAACAACCGATTCTCTAACCAAGAGGCAAGATGATGCACCCCTTGAAACGTTCAGCGATTCTACTCCAACCAAACCAACAACATTAAACATAACAGCGGTGCCAAAGCCCAAACTTTCTACCGTCATTTCCCAACCCGAGCCCCCCTCCAACTTCAAAGCACCTCCATGACCCCCCTCAGCTGAACCCAACCATTTATGTTTAGCTATCAATCAAGTTTACTAATAGTATGTAAAAAAAGAAAAGAAAATTGGATCCTTCTTGACTTTCACATTCATATTTATGATGCTAACATAATTAAAGCCAAATTATTTTTTTGTTTATTAACCCAATTTCTTTGAACTTTTTTACAGCCAATAGTTGCCAATGTTCAAATCAACACTCATAATATGAATTCTAACTCGAATGGCCATGGACATCTCTGGTCTAAAAACACTAAAACAATATCCAGATGTTTATATAGACAAATACATAACTGTGTCTCAAAAAAATAAAAATAAAAATAAAGTATTACCTAATGTTGAATTTGCAAATTCAAGTCACCCAATACCTGGCATCAGCTGTTAGTTAATGTTACAATTAACCAGAATCATGATATATAATCAACAAAAGACAAGAAGAAATCCCTAATTCCTGGTAGTTAGTTGATGATGTATTTGTTCGATTATATCTATAGACAAGCCTTATATAAACGTGAATCCGCACAATTAAATCAACAGAGTTTACACTCGCTGCTCACCGTTTGGTACATGTAGCTATCAAGCTCATCCACAGAATCATCGATGGGTAACAAATTCGCCAATGCGACAATCTGAATTGCAAATAACACAAAAGTTAGATTGCTAGATATATATATATACATAGAGAGAGAGAGAGGGAGAGAGATTGTGAAGTGTAGAAAATATATATATATATATATAAATGAAGTGAGAGAGTGAGAGACCTCGTGGCCATATTCAATGCATTTCATCATGGCATAGCAGCTGTCCTTGCCCCTGCTGACCAATCCCACAACCTTCATCTCTCCCACTGGGTGCAAGGTCGGCCTGAGTTTTACAAGGCTCAAGGCGAACTCTTATGAGGGGGCCCTTCTACATATTTACCACACACAAAAAAAAAAAAGGTTCATGTAATATGGTAAATAAAAAAACTAAAAATATATAATGCTAGTATCCACAAATAGCTTACTTGTATATATAAAACTAAAATTTACTTACATATATTAAGATAGGAAGAAATCATTACAAGAAATCAAAATGACAAAAATCTAGTCATGTTGCTATATAGTTTAGCAAAATCCAGTTTACAATAAAATATCACTTAAACATTACTCTTCTTGCATTTTTAGCTGCAAACTTACTAATTAAGCTTGTATAATCTAATTCAGCTACCATATTCTTTTCAATGGATAACAAAGCTAATCCATTCAATCTTTCTTGCGACACGGCTGACCAAAGGTAATATTTGATTAACTTCAACTTTGAAAAGCTTCGTTCTCTCGAGGCAACTGTAACCAGTATGGTCAACAAAATTCTATAAATAATCCATGCATTTGGGAAACAACAATCCATTACTTTAAAATAATTTACCACTTCAATTGGCCTCTTGGTTTCTTTCCGCAAAACTTCTTTCAAGACTTTCAACTTTGAAAATAGATCTCTTCCATCAATATCAGAAAGTTCATCATGTTAAAGAAAATCCTCAAGATTAGCACGATAAGTCATCAAACATTCATCACTGATAGAACTTAACTTCTTCAAATCAAACAAATCCCCAAAAGTTTCTTCATATATTTGAAATTGTTGAAACCTACTCTTAAATGAAAAAAGAGCTTGATCTATTATAAATATGAAGTAATTAACTCTAAAGGATTCTTCTAAAGGATTCTTCAGCTATGTGTGTCTCCTCTTCACTATCATTCTCATCAAATTGCTTCTTTCTATGAATGACACGTTTTTCATGAATACTAGATCAATTTCCATTAGAGTTGCAGCTTCAATCATAGTCACCAAAAATTTTGTTTCTCCATACTTTTTAAGGAAGGTATTGAGTCCTTTTAATTGGTCTATAGCAATATCAATATGCATGTCTTTACTTTGAAAGGTTCTGCTAACTGAGTTGACTACAAACAAAAGATTGTGCCAAATAACCATACCAAGCAAAAATTCAAAATTTTCAAGTTCATATGATGCCAAGGACTCAGCTTCACTATTGTTTCGGGTTCGTCACTAATATTTGCAAAATAAAGTATAGCATCTCTCATTTGCGGAGCTTGGTATCTTATTGCTTTAACACTTTTGACACGACTCTCCCACCGTGTTTGTGACAACAACTTAAGTGTAAGACCTTCCACATTAACTTTTAAGACTTTCCGCTGGTTTGGAGAGGATGAAAACAATTAAAATATATGTTGTACCACTCAAAAAAATGGAGACAACTTTGGAACAAAAATTAGCCATATCACAAGGTGTAAGGTTAAGACTATGACAACCACATGGTCTTATTTCAAGTAGTCTTTTCTATACACCTTGTGTTTCCCCTTCAAAATAGAGACATTATCATATGCTTGCCCTCTTATATCACCAATATCAAGTTGGAGTGTGTGCAATACCTCTTGAAGTACACTAAAAAATACCAACCCCAATGTATCATCCACCTTTAAAAATTCTCAAAATAACTCTTCTATCTTTACTGGACTAGTTGAAACATCCATAGATCTGACCACAAGAGACATTTGTTCTTCATGAATAATATCAGGAGTACAATCAAGTACAACTAAAAAATATTTTGCATCTTTGATTCTTTTCACAATTGTACTTTTGATCTCACCCGCTAATATCTGTAATATCAATTCATTTTGGATTTTGTGACCAAGATAATAGTAATGAATTTCACTCCTTTTGATACATTAAATGTGCTCTTGCATTACTGGATCAAATTCAGCGACCATTTCAATTAAGCTTAAAAAGATTCCATTACTTTCTTCATAAATCTCATCATTGTCTCCATAAAACGCTAAATTATTTTTAGCAACAGTTTTCACAACAACAATTATCCTTAATAACAGTTGTTTCCAATGTTCTCTCTTTATTGATTTGTTCTTGAACACTTCTATGAATTGTTTCATTCTTTGGCAATGTAATTTCCAATTCAATCCATTTGTCCAGGCAAGTAATGTGTTCATTGCTAGGTTCATGACTTCTAAGCACGTGCTCTAGATTCTTCCAAGCTTTAAATCCATCAGTAGCAAATATGTAACGAGATATAAACGAAAGATGAGAGAATTCTGAGGAATGTACACACTTCATTTCTTAGGCTTCAATGCCATTTTATAGAGTACAAAACTTATAATAATAAAATAATAATAATAATAATAATAATAATAATAATAAAAATAATTAAATAAATAAAATAAAAACTAAATGGCCAAGTTTGGCATGATTGAAAAAAGATAAAAAGTCAAAAAGTCACTATCCTATTTAAGTCACATCATCTTATTTAAGTCACATCACCTCTCTAACACATCACTTCAAACTCAACCCAAACCCAACCCATATTTCATAAAAAGTCAAAAAGTGCACTTATTTAGTCTTCCCAAACTAGGCCTAAAAAAGCCTAATCTGAAAAGTCTAGTCTTAAGCCATAAGCCATTATTTACAAAAACTATTCAAAGGCAATGCCTACAAAAGGCTAGTCTATCTAGTACATCTTTTTTGTACATATTACATATTATATTATACGAGTTCAATCTCCCTTCCTCCTTTTTGAAAAAGAGAAACTGTATCATATAAGATTTGGTTAATCTTATCTTTTTCTTGTTATCGCATATGCTACAACATGTGCGACATAAATTTGCAGTCGATCAAGTACATCTGCAACAAGTCTTCATAGGCCCACTATGCCTCCATCATGTTGTCTAGATTGTGCATGAAGACTCTATCTTCAGATAATGGAGAATCTTGTGCTTCACTCCATTCCTATGTTCTGTAAGGTTCCACTTCATCGACTTCCGCAGCCAAATATAAAGGAAGATCTAGCAAATTTCTTTTTGCTACATTGTTGAGGAATTCTTCTGCTTCACATTATTGTTCAGCAGTTCTTGTATATGAAATTGGTTCCATAGTAACAAACAGTCTTCTGCAATCAGCTACCATGAAAGGCAATACACTGCAACTTTTTATGCTTCGTGCAACTTGGGACAACAATATTAGACTTTCCATTCAATATTGTGCAAGACTTAAAGATTCAATTAGTCCATGAGGATTAACAATATGACCTTTAGAATTTATTAAAGGTCCTTCATGAGCTAACTCTGATTCTTTAATCTTTTTCAAATACCAAATCTAATATAGTTGATAAAATTTTTCTCTTTCATGCCATCCAATGGTGTTAGCAATCCAAAAAGTGAAATATTTGCTCCATTTGTAATTCTCTTCCAGGAAAATCTCTCCATTGTACATGATGAGAACTTTGAAGAATAACTTGATTAGTTATTCCCCAATCAATTTCTTCAGAGATCTTCCAATCATTATCTTCATAGAACCATTCTTGGGTATCTAGAAATAATGTGTTCTTTGGAATGTCTTCTTGTAAATTGATTTTATTAACTGATTTAAGAAGAATTTGTTTAATTCTTTCATAATGATCTTCCACTTTATTTTTAATGATTTCAAAATTTTCATGAGGAAGAATTGTTGATGCTTTTTCAAAAAGACAAATTCTTCCAATTATATTAAAAGAAGGATCTGAATATTCATGGTTTATGATTTCAGAGCTTTGAAGAAAAGTATTTATCTTTTCAAATCTAAAATCTTGATCCCAATTCATATGTTTAATGAGCTAAAAACAAAGATTTTGTTACTCATTTATCTTAGTGGTTTGTTCCACTAATTGAAATGATAAATTAGACATGTGTGATCGAAAACCTTTTTTATTTTTTGAAATGTGAGTTTTCCATGCACCATTTAATTCATCATAAACTTTTCTGGGAATACCAGGATTAAAAAAGTCTTTAATTTCATATTCATCTGGTTTTGATTTCTGAAATTCAAAAGGAATTTCATTAGTTCGCTGTTGCTGAAAAATAGGCAATGCTGGAGCACTATAGAAAGCCTTTTTAGCTTTCGCCAGATTGTCATACGCTTGATAGTTAGCTCCAGAGAATTTCCAAACTTGCTTATGACAAGCCTTCCATTCTGCGTAAATACTAGGTTGCCTACCTAAAAAAACAACATAAACGTTTTCTGGTTTGAGGGTTGCTTTTTTAGCAATTGTGTCTGACTCAGCGGGCTGTTTACCCTTGTTCATGGCTGAAAAGA
Organism: Camellia sinensis; assembly: GCF_055761805.1. Classification (NCBI taxonomy): domain Eukaryota; kingdom Viridiplantae; phylum Streptophyta; class Magnoliopsida; order Ericales; family Theaceae; genus Camellia; species Camellia sinensis. Next base: position 116,833,253 of record NC_138970.1, read on the forward strand.
CAAAACACTAGTATAGTGATTTTTGCAAGAAAATTATTAGTTCCTTTCAAATGTTCAACATCAAAATTATATGTAGCAATTTCATTATACCATCGAAGTTGTCTACCTTCTTCAATATTTTTCTTGTTAACTACAAAATCTTTTATTGCTTGATTGTTTGTTCTAACAATAAAGCATTCAAGAGCAAGATTTATGCGGAATCTTTTTAAAGCAAGTTTTATTGCTAAAAGTTCTTTTTCAAAAAATAATATATCTTGTTTCAACAAGTTTAAATTTACCAGAGTTGCATCCACAAATTAATTCATGTTTCTGAGTTTTTATGGAGATATGTCTTTTCTTGCTTTTAATTCCATAACTATCTATTTCTTCTCACTTGGTCCAGAATTGAGAAGGTATTGTTTTTAATACACATCCCCAACATAAATTTGAGGCATCAGTTTCAAGGATAATTTTATTTCTTCTCACTTGGACGAAATTATGCTAGATCTTTAACATAATTTCGTCCATAATTAAGAATTCCTAAAAAAACTTTGAAGCTGTTTTACTTCAGTTAATTCATCTGAAAATTCTTTTACTTTTGAAATAATATGTTCATGAAGCATTAATCTTGTTGAAGTTAAGATTACCTAAACACTAGATTTCTTCTTTCTCTACTTCAATCTTTTTAGGGGAGAGAATAATTCTATGTATTTGGAATTTATTACATAACTGCCTAAAGATGATTCTTGTATTCTTCCCCAGATTTGAAAAAAACAAGAATGTCATCTATATATACCACACAAAAATCTTTAAGGTCATTAAAAATAGAATCTATCCATCTTTGAAAGATTTGTAGTGCGGTATTTAATCTAATAGGCATTACATTCCAATGGTAATGTCCTCTTGGAGTACTGAAAGCAGTCAATGGTTTTTGACTCTTCTGTTAATTGTAATTGCCAGCACCCTAACTTACAATCAAATTTACTAAAGACTTTTGATCCTAGGGTCAAGTTTATCAAAATATCTTTTCGTGGGATATAGTACCCATCGAATTCTACATGTTCATTAAGCCTCTTATAGTTGATTACCATCCTGCCTTTTCCCCTTTTAATTTCCGCATGATTTCTAACCATAAATGCAGGACATGAATGAGGGCTAGGATTACTTCAATAAGTTTTTTCTCAAGAAGTTCACCAATTTGAGTTTCGAACTCATCTATATCCTAGTGAGTATCATGGTCGGCCCTGAGTTTTCGAGGGCCTAAGGCGAAATAATTTTTCACCAATAATTTTTCATAAAAAATAAAAATTACCCTATTTGGTTTAGAGTTTTCAAAAATAATTATTTGAGTTTGCAATTCGTATTTTTTTTTTTTTATGTTTTGTATTTGGCAACTTTTTTTTTATAAAAAAAAAAACACAAATATTATAATTTTTAAGCGTATCTAAATTAGGTGTATTTACAAAATAAATAAATAAAAATTGCGCGAAATATTTAAAAAAAAAAACTAAAAAACACATAACTGGCCATAAAGAGAGAAAAAATAGGCCACACAGAATTAGGCTAACGATTAATACATATACATATATTTTACATTTTATTTTTTAAATTGGGCTAACAACTAACACTTGTAAATATTTTTTAATTGGGCCTTTTATCAATTGGGCCAAATAGAATTTTTGAGGCCCTTTAAAATGGCCTAAATTAATTAAACAAAGTTGGGTCATTTTGAGTTTTTAATATAGTACAAGACTAATGAATTTGGAGACCTTTTTTGGGCCTAATATTCGGGGCCCTAGGCACAGGTCTCACTAGCCTTAGCCCAAGGCCGGCCCTGGCAGGTATAGATCATCGGTTTTACCCTAATTATCATATTAGGATCTTTTAACTTGAAACTACAATATCTTGGACTACGTTACCATAGTTTCAAAGGATTGTCACTAAATTTTTCATCAAAAAATTTATAAATCCAATGAGATTCATCAAGAGTGTATGGTGTTAAGTCACCATAAAATTTTATGTACGGTGCTAAGTCACCACTCTTGGTTGGCAAGAACTCTCGATCACATATGTAATGATGTTGTTCCAACAAAGGAATTGTTACCAATTGCTAGTTAAGAGTTAAACTGATTGTTTATCAGCAAGCATTATTGGTAAATATGCAAATAAAAATTTATTTCCTAGAATGAAATCTCCATGCATATTTGGGAAGCACAAAACTTTTGAAATAACAAATTTGTTGTCAAACCAAACAGTTATGTTTTTTGCTGTAAGAATTAATGGAGGTGTCTTCTCCACTAACTCCTTTAACTGAGAAAAGATATTTCATTAAAATCCATTTATGCTCAGGTATAGCATTCATTCTGGGAATATTTACGTGTAGGTCCTAATAAGTGGACTTATTGTTTAATAGGACCTATGGGAAAATTTTGTCATAAAAAAAAGTCACTAATTGTAAGTTTTAGCGATAATTTATAAAAATCATGACAAAAAGTCACTAATTGTCAATTTTTAGTGACATACATAAAAATTGTCACAAAAAAATTATTTTTAGCGACAATTTTACCAAGACTTATTTTCAATAGGACTTGATGGGAATTAAATCCAACTATTAGGGCCTATTGGTAGTTTACCCTTCATTTCTACATGTGCAGTGGCTCCAGTATCAAGTAGAACACTGAGACTATATTGTTTGTAGCCTTTAAAATTAAAGGTTCCCAAAACATAAGTATATTTTCACTTTCCTTGGCTAGAGGCAAAAATTACTTCATCATGTTTTGATTGATAATGATAGATTTGAAACATTTTTTGTTCTTCAAATCTATAATGTGTTCTTGGCATAAGAGGGATTTGCACTGTCTTAATACCAATAGGTTCTGTTTGAGAACTAATGTTATTAATATCTTGTACAATTTTTAATTTATTGAACTTTTTCTAGTCAGTTGATAACACAAATAACTGCCAAACACCTATATTTCTACATTATTAACAAATTTTCTCGCCTCATCTTTTGTTAGTTCAGAAATTGACAAATTTCTTGGAATTTCTAAATCTGACTAATTCATAAGTTTTGGTTGAATTGTTGCTTCATATGGCTTTGGTTCCCACATGTCAACTATTTTTGTATCAATTGACTTAATTGATGTTTCATTCCTATATTTTGTGTTTTTAAACAAATCCTAACAGCATCTTCTATAGCAGGATCATTTATAACCACAAAGAAATTTGGTTTTATGTTAAACCATACTATTCCATTTACTAGATTAGAATGTACTCCTCCAATAATTGCTCTTATTGGATCCTAAAATCTTTTATCTAGTAAGACTGCTAAGATGGGCGTATCAGTACCTTGTCTAACCAAAGCAGTGATTTTTATCTGAATTAATCCTATATGAATATATCTTAATTCAGAATTATTTTTTTCCATCTTGCAATTTTCTTTTTGTCAAATAAGGTTATATCGACATTCCCTTCATCTGTAAATTGAGCTCTTGTATTTCCAGCATGTTGCTCAAATATTCTTACTGACCAAGGCTATTTTGAAATTTTATAAATCTCTTCTTTTCAGATTTCTTAAAATATTTCATACTTGGCCAATTGTTCTTCAGTAAAAGATAATTTCTCCAGTGATATAATCTCCTAGTCGAAATTTTCTGATTCCTCCTTAGGATAATCTAGAATTGTATTCATCATAAGAATGTGTTCTTCATCCTCATACAATGAATATTCTTCGCTTGAAATTTCGTACAATATTTCTTCAATATCTGAAATTTCTTCACCAAAACAAATTTCAAATTCTTGTTCTTCAATAACTTTTGTCATCTTTTTAGCACTTGTTCCTTTCTAAGGACACTGAGGTGCATAATGTCCTTCATAACAAATATAACATTTACAAGATTTTTTTCGTCTTATAGATGTTTTCAAGGCCGGCCCTGGGCCAAGGCTAGTAGGGACTACGCCAGGTGCCCCACAAATTATGCCCAAAAAAAGGCCCCCAAATTCATTAGTCTTGTACTATATTAAAAACTCAAAATAGCTCAATTATGTTTTATTAATTTGAGCCAGTTTAAAGGGCCCCAAAAATTCTGTTTGACCCAATTGATAAAAGGCCCAGTTAGTTGTTAGCCCAATTGAAAAAATAAAATATAAAATATATGTAGAAGCATTAGTCGTTAGCCTAATTCTTTTTGGGTTTTTTTTTTTTTAACTCACTTTATGGCCCAATTGTGTGTTTTTTTAGTGAATTTTTTAATATTTCATGCCAAAAAAAAAAAAATTGTAGATATACCTAATCTAGATACACTTAAAAAATGTAATATTTGTGATTTTTTAAAAAATATATATATATTACCAAATAGAAAAAATATTGAAAAAAAATACGAATTGCAAGCTCATAAAATTATTTTTGAAAACTCTAAACCAAACAGGATGATTTGTTTTATTTATGAATATCTAAAAGACCCCCAGAAAATTATTGCACCTTCAGTCCCTGGAAGCTTAGGGCCGGCCCTGGATATTTTTGAAGTTGTTTTTCTTTTCTTTAACATATTGTTTATATTTAGAAAAAAAAAATAGTTTTCCAAGGTTTCCATTTAAATTTCTTTTTCTTAATTTTATCTTTTCTATTATAAGGTGTGCAACCAATTTTCCAATTTTCTCGTAAAATTTGGTCACAACAATTTTTCCCTCTTGTAGAACTGGTGATTTGATTTTTTAAGCACTAATTTGCTTGTGCTGTTAATTTTCCAATTTGCTTGTACTGTTAAGCACTAATTTGCTATCAGTCTCAAAACAAAGTTTATCCTAAATCCAAGAGTATTTCTTTTTTCCAATTTTTCTAAAATTTAGGATAATTTTTTAAACTTAAATCATCCCATGGGTTCGGGAGTTTATGAAAAACTGATCTAACCAATAGGTATTTTGTGGAGGATCTAGAACATAGTAATATTTTTCAAATAATGTCACATATTCTTCATATTGACAAATATTACATAGTTCTAATTTGGCTAGAGCATAATTGGCATCTTCTTGCAAATTAATTTCTCTTGAATAGCCACAGATTTTCTTTAATTATGGTGACAAAATCACTCAACATTTTATCAAAACTTAAAAAGTTTGATAAAAGAGTTGTCTTCTAGTATTTCCCATAATCAGATTTATCCCATTGTCCTAGCCATTACAAACAATTTTCTTGTAGGGTTGCTACAATATAATTTAAGAACCTTTCTTTACTCCATGTTGACTTATAATTTGTTATTAAAATAGTCATGGATTGTGCCCAATCATCAATTGTTTTTAACTAATCTTTGAAAGCAACGTGTTAAATCCAAGTAAGTACCATGTTGGGTTACTAGATTTTTGTTTAAATTATCTTTTCTTTGGTAAGATGGTTTTGGATCACTAGGTTTAGTTTCACTAGCGGATGTGTGTTAGCACCTTGACATTTGGGAGCTTGTGGTCTGACCTATGTTACTTGGAACGTGGATTAATTTTCTTTTAACTCTTAGGCATCCAATAAAAATTAAAAAAAAAAATTCTTTCATGGTTCATGTTTTTGTCTTGTCAAAACTTAACTCATCTTAGATGTTTTTTGATCGGCGAAAGTTAGTGGTTAGTTATTAGATTAGCACCTCAAAGAGTTGAAACTCACACCCATACACCTTGCAAGAAAATCTTGCCCTCCCATTCCACTCTTAAGAGTGGAACCCAAGACCTCCCTTCCTTAGGAGAGACTTGGCGGCTAAAGGGCTAGCCAACTAGGCTAGAGCCCTTTGGTTAACTCATCTTAAATTTTAGTTCATTATATTTAAATTTTTTTTTTCCTCTTAAAGTAACATTTAAGGAAATATTGGGAAAAAAATACTTTTGGGAACACCTTGGATCACTAAATTTACTGTTTTCGAACAGAAGTACACCATGTTTCAGAATGTGCATACCAATACGAAATTCGCTAAGGTATTAGCGTTTTTGGTAACATAGGGTTTGACATTTGGTGGCACTATACACCTATGTCAAACCTGGACCAAGGCATAAGGAAGGCATGCCAATGTAACAATTTGGGACCTAATCAATTGTGTCGCTCAGCGGCGACACTCAACCCTTGGACAAGTGTGGGCAACATGGTAGATGCAAGGCATTAACATGACCTGAATGCTGGGTTGCAGCACGCTTGGGGGTTTAACATAATCAAATTATTTGACTTGGCTATATAACAAGGCATGGTTGGCACTTGGTTGGTTAGCAAGGCACATGGGCTTGGCCAAGACCAACAAATGGCACTTGGGGCTTTGTTTGGCTGGTGGCATGAGCAATTCGAACTGTCTAAGGCAAGACAAAGGCATCCTTAAATATAGGGGCGGTTATAGGCAGAACAAGGCATGTTGGCGAGGGACAAAGGAAGGCCGAAATGTAGGAGAAGTTGGTGACAGTTACACTTGTCTGTTTTCAGATCTGTCCTAAACCCTTTGGCAGTTGGGGTGTCAACTGCCATGCCATGTGACATATGTCCCTTATGTTTAGTTGCCTGTTTGAATTTCAAATATTCCGATTGTAGCCTATGTATGGGCATGGCCATGCAAACTCGAAAATTAGCAAATGTTTGAGAGTTTGGCATTTGGCTTTCCTTTGTAATTGTTGGAGCAATAATAAAGGATGGGCTTTCCATAATTGTTGTGTTGCTTTATCTTAAGTGCTTGACAAACATTATTGAATGTGTGCGCATTGGCTGAGACCAAGTGTTGGGACTTAGTGTGTGTTTGGGAAGTGGGTTTTTTTGTAGGCTTTTTTAGTTGTAGCCTGTATGATATTATTGAAGAAAAAAAATTGTGTTTGGGAAGATAGTTGAGTTTTTTTGTGGTTAGATGTGATGTTTGTGAGAAAAAAAGTAAAATGATTATGGAGTTTGATGTGATATTTTGTTTGGATTTATTTTTTTTGGTTTTGTAAAACATTTGTCGTGTAGTGAAAAAAAAACAAAAAAAAAATCCAAAACCCAAGTTCCCAAACACCGCCTTAGTGTCATTGCAGGAAAAACTTGAGACTGAAAATTAGCAATGTGACACTGTGGCTAGTGCCATTTGTTCGGTAGTTTTTATGAACAAATTAAATTCTGGTTTTGCTTCAAATTAATGGTTCATCTATTTTTCTTTTACCTTTACCTGTGGTTGCAGGTTTGGTTTCCTCATCAGTGGTTTCAGAGTTTGAGGAGATTTTAGATTCTGAGGTTTGTTCGTCCTTGATCACCACACTAGTTGCGTTAATGAAGTGAGACGAGGAGTCATCATCAAGAGTAAAAACTTGATACCCAAAATGAGTAAACAAATTTCCATTCTCCAAATATAATTTTTGAATTTCAGTAATCAACTTGTTGCATTCTTCAACAGTTAATGTTGGATCTACATAAAGTTTTTTTTCCAATACTCAATGACTTAAACAAGATTTCGTATTCTTCTTTTTTGTAAGAAGAAATTGAACTTGAATGACGTTTATTTCGTCAATTCAATAAAATAAACGAGGTATTGAGGTATCCTCAAGAAGATCTCAACCTTCGTTCTATTCATTTAATAAATCTAATTTTGTCATTAGATTTTCCATTTATTTTTTTTATTTTTTCATTTAAATCTATATTAATTTTATTACCAAGATTTCTAACATCTTGTTCTACATTTACTAGAGCTTGATGCAAAACATCTAATTTCTTATCTATATATACGATTCTGTTTTTGTGTTTTTCTGTGGTTTCAAACCAAGAAGAAAATAAATCACACATACCATTAATGGTAGAAGCTCTAGCAAGTAAACTATTACTATTACATTTATCTATGTGCATACTAGTTTCAAATTCAGATTCTATAATGTTCTTATTTGTAGCTATACATCTAATATTTTCTTGTGTATTTTTTGCCATATTAGTCTATCAATGGTACTTAAACCTTCATGTTTTTCTTCATATGCCTAAAACCGTGTCCCAAAATGACTAATCTCGTAGGAGCCTTTGACTGGCGATTATGGGTTAATAGCTTGTGGGCATATGGGCTTTGAAGATTATCAAGAATGAGTTTTTTATAGCAAACAGTGAAACAAAAATACCACAATAATTTATTAGTTATATAACTATCCAAACAAAAAATAAAATCTAAAAGGGTATACTTACATAGAACTTGATCTTACTATGAAACTCTTCACCAAGTTCGTTACTTAGGCTCTGACACAAAATTCATAGTAGACATATTTAACTAACTAATTGCAGAAAGTAAAAATATGTAATATGTACAAAAACGTATAATAGATAGACTAGTCTTTTGTAGGCATTGATTTAGAATAGTTTTTGTAAATAATGGCTTATGACCTAAGACTAGCCCTTTTAGATTACGCTTTTTTAATTTTATTTTTTATGAGTTTTGAACTATGTAAAATGGCATTGAAGCCTAAGAAATGAAGTGTGTACATTCCTTAGAATTCTCTCGTCTTTCGTTTACATCTCGTTTACATATTTGATATTTCTACTTACAACAAAAGCAAAATAATTTGTCTAAAGCATCTGAATGTACTAGCTATTTCCTATCCTACTTCTCTTCATTTGATAAATCTTGAATGTAACATGTAGAGGAGAATGTCTATTTTTGTCATCTTTAGGAAAATTGACACCATTACCTCTTATAGGACTTCTTTCAACTAATAAATCTTAGAATTTCTGACCAATCTTGATGCTGAAGAGATTTTAAGATATCTATATTTTTGTTATATTATTTAATATTTAACATTTGATTCAGAATATTCTAATTTAGTATAGAATAATATTAGAATTATTTAGTTTCTTGCTTTGTGATCGTTTAATTTTCCTATTTTATTAGTTTTGATTTTATTTCCTGTTTAATTAGCCTCTTATTTTACAAGAATTAGGTTTATTATAAATAATGATGGTAAGCCTTAGGGCAAAAGAAGTTGATGATTAATGAAATTGTGAATTGATATACTCTTCGTTCCAACCTTGGTTATTCTTTTGAGAATCAACCATTGTTGAGCTTTTATTCTCGGTATTCTTCATGAATCAACGAGCTTTGAGAAGAATCTTGCTTCCGATATTCTTGCTTGAATCAACGGATTCTAATATTGTTACTATTTTGCGTTTCCCACTGCATCAAATCTTGTCCCAATTACTTGGGTCATAAATGTTTAAAGATGCACATTCAACATTGACATGTTCACTTTCATTAGGTTCTTCATTCACCAAATTTTCTTTATCATTCTTATTTAAACATTGACTAGGTTCTTTAATTACCAGATCGTCATCAACTGAACCTGAACTCTCTACTAGTTTCTTGCTACTCAAAAACTTATCAAGTGCTCCCAATTGAGATTGAATAAAATTTTCTACTTTTTGCTTCTTTTTTTCTTTTTTCACATCCAGAACTATATATCTCCTACGAAGCATGACTATATATCAAAGATCCACACCTACTCAAAATCCACTGATATCTGCATATAATAATATGTTTCAATAAATTAGATGATAGAAATTATAGATTTCCATTGGGGCACATAGATTAGATACTATTCTTTTTTCTTTCTTTCTTTTTTTTTAATTTCAGAGACAATACCATTAGGGCACAGAAATTATGGAACACATTGGAAAACAAAATTTAGGGACAAAAATTAGGGCAAAGGCTCTTCCATTAGAATCTGATAGAGAGAGAGGGGGAAGAGAGAGAGGGAGGGAGGGAGAGAGAGAATGGACTCACACAGCCGCCGGATTACCTCTGCACACAGCCGTCAACGGAGCAACCAAGAGACGCCGTTTTCTTCCTTGGAAGAGTGGAGAACTGAGAACTTGGTTGGAAAATCAGACAACTTGGAAGAGTGAGAACTAGATCGACATAATTTTTTGGGGGACGTTATTAAGTGGATTTAGAGTAATGCTAAACCCCTCAAATATTTTACGAAAAGGTTAGTTTGGGCGTTCTAAAAAAATGTGTATTTTTTGTCTTTTATAAAAAGATGTACAGAAAAGTAAAGAGGTGATATAATGGAAAAAAGATAAAAAGATGAATTATATAGTTTATGTCAAACCAGATTACGCTCGGCTCATATAGGTCTTACGGCTATGTGAAATATTTTGTAGAATTTTTAGTAAAATTTATGGGGTCTTTAACATTTTTGGTGGATTCACTACGATAATTAATAATATTTTTTATTATATATTATTTAAAAAATATTAAATATTAATTTTAATGATACTTTTAAAATTTTTGTTATAAAAAATACCAATAATTATAAGTTTTAGAGATACTTTAAAAAATCATCATAAAAAAATTAATTTTCAATTTTCAGGGACAGTTTAAAAATTTTATCACAGTAAAATGTCGCTAATTATAAGTTTCAGCGATATTTTATAAAAATCGTGATAAAAAAAAGTAATTAATTATTAATTTTTAGTGACATATGTAAAAAATTATCATAAAAAAATATTTTTAGCAACGATTATACTAGGACTTATTTTCAATAAGACTTGGGGAGAATTAAGTCCATTTATTAGGACCTATTGGTAGTTTACCCTAATTTTTTTATTTTGGGTTTATTTCACTTTCTATCCTTTAATTAAAGTTAAATTGGTTATTTAATCTCCAAACTATTGACTGAATTTACTAATATTCAATCCCTAAACTATGATTGAATTTATAAATTCCTAAATTATTTAATTCAAACCTATTTAGTTCTTAAAAGGGTTACAAAAATAAAATATAAATTCATAAGTATTACAAATGTGCCTTGTAATGTTCCAGGCCAAGCAACTTCTATAAGCCACACTTAAGGCGCGCAACTAGGCAAAAGCACAATAAAGCCCAAAGCTTGCACTTCGAGGGCTTTTTTTAATGGTTGCTTTGCTTTGATTGATTTTGTTTGAAATCTGACCATTGATTTAATATGGTGCAGCTACAAAACATAACTATTCTTAATTACATATGCCAATACATTGGGCATTCAGCCTCAAATCAATGATAAAAGAAAAATTATTCTTAATTCCTAATTTTTGAAGAACACTTTGTTACTGCCTGCCTTTGTTATCTAGTTTATCAGCTTTGAAAATTTTCTTCACATTGTTGTCTTCTTCTTTTTCTCCTCATGTTTCTCTCTCATTCTCTTCTTCTTCTTTACTTCTTTTCTCTACGTTGCTATCTTCTTCTTCACATGGTTGTGATGTTGCTGCTTTATATATTGAACCCTAAATTATTTGTTTATATTAAATTATATATTTTTTACGTACAATGTGCGCCTCACTTCGGTAAAGTCAGTGCTTTGCCTTGCGCCTAGGCCTCAGGAGACCTTGTTGGTGTGCCTATCGCCTTTAATGACATTGCACCCATGGAAGCATATGAACTACGAACATACTTGATTGGCTTAAAAGTGTTAGGTTCTATTGGTACAGAACATATGAATAACCATGATATATAACTCAAATGAATTAACTAGAAACATAGTTAAGTCATAGAATTACTTAATCAAATCAAAGTGTCATGGTGACATTTTAATTAATAGTTACCCAACAACTGTAAAGCAAATCCCCCTACCCAGAAAAAATTTAACCAAAAATGAAAAAGAACTAAAAAAAAGAAAGATTATACATATGCAATTAAGACATTAGAAGAAAAAAATATATGTAATAAACTAAACCACATTATAATGCCCACTACATTAACATAACAAATATCATAAAATAAAAGGAAAAAAGTTTATGATCAAATCAGTTTGAGCCAGTTAGATTTTGTTAATGTCAACACCCAGAATTTGAAAATCCCCAAATTTTGAAATTGAAAAACCATAAACTCTAATATTGAAATTGAAAAGCACTAAATCAAAACTCAAAACCCTAATATCTGGACATGTACTTGAAATTGGGCAGTGGGAAGGAAAGGTGCGAGAGCTCCGGTCAAAGGGAGAGGTGAGAGCTCCATTTGCTTAGTTTGTTGGTCACAGGCGGAGAGAGAAGCTAAGGACTCTGAAGAACTTCGTTTGCTGGTAATGGCTACAGATAGAGAAGCGAAGGATTCCGACAATGGTCATCGATGTCTGGCTTCCTTCATTCACTGGTCCCCTTCATCTCTTCTTCATCATCTGTGCTCTCTCTCTCTCTCTCTCTCTCTCTCTCTGTGTCCAACCTTAAGTCCGATCAAATGAAGTCGGCTATATGAATTCTTCTTCTCCACTCGACTCTATCAAAAGTCATTTGGTTAGTTACATTAAGGAGATTCATATCTCTATTTACTACACTAGCCCACGTAAATATAGGTTTGCCCCTTCCCCTAACACTTCCCTCTATCGTCACTGTATCGCATCTCTTCACTATTGCCTTTATTGGTTTATGTTGTATATGACTAAATCATCTAAATTTATTATCTCTTAGCTTATTTTCTATTAGTGTTACTTTTAATCATTCATGAATATACTCATTCTTAACTTTGTCATTTTAGTCTTTGCCATACATCCACCTTAAGATCATCATCTCAACAACACTTATCTTATCTATATGTTATTTCTTAGTTGCCCAACATTCTGTCAAATACAACATTGCTGGTCTAATAGCCGTTCTATAGAACTTTCCTTTTAATCTAGTGGGAACTCGTTTACCGCATAACATCCCAGACACACTCCTCCACTTATGCTACCTCGCTTTAATTCTATGGACCACATCTGCTCTAATCTCCCCAACCGTTGTGATAATCGATCCTAAATAACAAAAATGCTCACTCGTAGGTAATTCTTGGTTCTCAATCTTCACTTCTCCTCTGTTTCCATTGTTACCATTACTACAATTGCACTCCATGTATTAATGCCACCACCGCTACTGCCACCATCGCTACAGCTACCACCACCACCACCACTACTACTACTTTTATCACCATTGTCATTGTTGCCATAATTACCACTATCATTTTACTATCACTACCATCTCTACCACTACCGCTACCATCACCACCACCACCGCCGCCGCCGCCGCCTTCATCATCATTGTTATTGTTATCATAAACACTACTATCATTTTACTACCACTACTGTCGCTACCACCACCACCACTACCACCACAATATAAAAACTAAAATATACAATTTGAAAATAATAAATTTCAAATTTGATCTTGTAATATTAAACAATTTATTTTTAGTTCAACACTTAAATATTTATCAAACTGTTTTTCAACTTAAAGATTCAGCATTAAGTTTTCAATTCTTAATTTTCAGTCTTCAATTTTCAACTTTATCAAACACCACCTAAGTGAATCACTTATTTCTAAACCATGAACAAAACCTTCCTAGCAATGGAGTAATATTACAGTATGAGCATTATCGTCATGGATCACAAGACATATGTAATGTCAAGGGAAAAGTTGAACTTTAATTAATTATAATTAAGACCCAAACCTCTTATTTAATCTCATTCTTGATTAATTTAATTATACAAGTTACGTAATCGATACACATGAATGGCTTTTTGTTATAGCTTAAGATTACAGGGATATACACTCTAAAACCAATAGACAACTTTCTCAATGATAATAATATCATTTTGTTGTTAACTAGGGTTTAGAATAATTAATTGCACATCAGGGACTATAAGGTTGCACAATTGCATGAAAGGTTTGAGATATTTTGAATATTTGAATTTTGAGGCCATTATGCAATAAGACAAAAGGCCCACCTACGCTCCCTTAAGTTCTCCTCTCTCTTCTCATCACATGTCTCTCTTTGCCATTTTTGTGGCTACAAACTATTAATCTTTCTTACACATTTACTAGGCATTTGGACCATGACACTAATTGTGTAAGATATGCACTAATGAGTGTAGTAATGATGTTTATATAAAATATGACATATGTGAATGATTGTGATCACTTGGAGTTTGTCTTGATCATTTTGGACCATTGGATTGAAACTTGTTTAAATCTTAAGAATCAAGACTTTTAAAATCTTGAAGTCTACATTTGGAAGACCAATAAAAAATATGTATATGCCCATTTCCTTCCCAACCTGTGGCATTTCCTCACTTATCTTTCAAATCTTTTACTCTTTATTCCTCCATTTTTGGAGCTTCAAGGTTTGACTTGGATCTTCCCCATAGATCCTTGGTTATTTCTTTGTGTGTGAGTGTAGACTCGACTTTCTTCGCCCGCCCCCCTTTCAGAGAGGCGTGAATTGGTCTCTTACAGTTCGGACTCCTGTCATGGTTCTGAATCTAATCTCACAAAGTGCAATGCGAGACTGATAAACACCAAAGAGTTCAATCCGGCAAATCATTTTGAAAAATCGATTTTAAATCAAATAGTGCCAAAACTGGACTGCTTTGCCAGATTACAGAGTCGCCACCTAAATATTTTATTTTGGAAAATTTAAAAAACCCTGACTCGTGCCAAAAGTCACGTGTCTGTCATCACCAAAGTTGCCTTGGCTCAGGAACTTGGGTACGAGAGGGAAAGGTCATGCAATGAGCACCCCCGCTCGCCCGATCAAAAGATCAGCCTTTACTAACATGATATGTAGTTTTATAAACCTCATGTGTCTTTATCCGGTTATTAGCTAACTTTACTACGTGATGCACACAGCATACAAGTATAGACTAAATCGCAAGAATTGAAGCAAAATAACTCATGTTTGTTTTCGAAAATGGTTTGAAAGTGCCACTCGCAAGTGGGCTAAAGTGCGGATTTGCCACTCTCAAGTGGGCTTTAAAACATGATTTTGCCACTTCACAAAGCGGGTTTAAAACTCACATTTATCGAATTGTCCCAATTCAAGTAATAAAGCCTTCATTAACAGGTATTCATGCAGTTTAACAATTAAGCAAATAGCCTCATGGTAAGCATGCGAAAACATGGCAACACTCACACTGATGCAAATATGCTAAAGCGTAAAACTTACAGTGTACTCCAAGCTAAAACAAAAGCTAGTTAGAAATATGCATGATCCTAACTATGTTAGATGCCTAATGTAACACATGCAATAATGCAACTAAATAGGCTCGGCTATCTAAGATGGCCTATGAATGCAATAATTTGATAACATGTATTCAAATAAGTGTATTGAAATACAATGCAGTTTGAATGATGCGCCGAGCCCGGTGCATGCAATACAAATGAATGATGCAAACATGCAAGCATAAGGTATGCTAATCAAAATATGACCCTAATCTAACCATTGAAAGCGGGTAAATAAAAGAGAGAAAGACGTGGGGGAGAAAGACGTGGGGTTGAAAGACATGCACACACACACGCACCCTTATTACAACATTGCGCCATCGCGAATGAGGGTCCGAATGAATAAGCTAAGCTAATCTAAGCTAAGCTACGCAAACTAATCTAATTAAACTAATTAGACTAATTATTACAACATTTCAACTAATTAGCAAACTAATTAATTAAATTACAAAAGCAATGTATACTAACTAAAACATGCAAGATATGTAATGTAAACTAGACTGCCTCTGCTCTGCCTTAGGTAATAAAGGATGCATGCTCTCGGTTGTCGCCCCGAAACGCCCTCCGGTTTGCTTTTGAGAGGCTCTATTTGCAGGGTTGCTCCAAGAACTTTTGCTCCACCTTACCAATTCCATGCTGGGGAATGCACCAGTGGCCTGCCGGCCACCTGCCGACCAAAGAGAGGCACTGCCAGCCAAGGATGAAGCAGTGCCGGCCACTGATGAAGCACTGCCGGCCACTGGTGTGCTAAAACACCACACTACAACAAAGCACAGATAGAGGAAAAATTGAGGGGCTCCCAAGGGTATGTTTATACTGTGCCACTCCTTATCATCTCAAAACATCAAAAGAGTTGCACTATTGGATCCAAAACCATCAATCAAGCATTTTAATGCATGATGGCCAAAGATCCAACTTGTACACATTCAATAAATGCACAAATACAAGACTCTAGACCACTACCTTATCATGGATGATCAAAGGCAATGGAGACAAAGGGGATTGGCTTATTTTCATCACTTTGAGTATGAAATGGGCCAATCTACCTTGTGTTCAATATAACATTCGATTGAACACAATGCAATGCAACACAACAATGCTTATCTTGGCCATGTTTTACTTGTCTAATTCTTGTTTACACATTTTAAGATTACCAAGCCATTCATTAACCAATTTGTCCCAAGTGAAATTCCTCTAATGAGAGGGAGGTCAATCAAAAGATGACTTAAGACATGAGAGAAACCATGCCTTTGACTAGGAGGAACCCTCAAAAGAGGGTTAAAGCCATTTAAGCACAAGCCTCAATCTCAAGCTTAAACACAACTTTAAGACTAACCAACCCTCAAAACAAATAAAAAAATGAAGAAATGAGGGAGGTTATAGAATTTCAGTGCTGAAATGGCATGAAACACAAGACTATAACATGCAAACAACTCATGTACAACATGTTAAAGGCCAAAAGCATTGAAACTAGTGAAGGACACAACACTAGAGGCATGCAAGGCAATGCTCAAAAGGGACCAACAGTCCTAAAACACCCTAAATAGAGTTCTAAAACATGCTTGAAATAAGCTAAGAATAGCTATATTAAGAGGCCAAAACAATAGCACATGCTAGACAATTTAGCACAATTGCACTACAAGCATATAAAGCAAAGCTCAAGTGATCAAACCAGCTCAAAACAGAGCTTAATCATGCCAAATCAGTGGCCTAAACATGCTGAAACTTAGGCACAAAAGGCAAGAAAAACATGCTCGCATGTTAGCTCACAAACAAGACACAAAGCACAACTCTCAAAAGCAATGAAAGGGTGGGATATGTGAGAGTGTGACAGTAATATATGCTCTGAAATCACATGCAAAATGATGCTATATCATGTAAACATCACAAGCAAAGCATGCTAGAGGCCTTGAAACTCAAAGCTAGTGAAGACCATTTGCACTATAGCTATACAAAGCATGAGTCATATGATCAAGACCATCCAAAATAGAGTTAAAGGATGCTAAATCAGTAGTGAAAATGTGCTGGAGTTGAGCTAACACAAGTTAGAATGATAGGCTAACTCATTAGGCATGCTAGGCTAGTGAGCAAAATTACACTATAAGTGTAAGAAGCAAACAAGAAGTGACCCAACCAGCCAAAAACAGAGTTGAAACATGTCAAAATAAGGCCAAAAGCATGCTTGAATTAAGCTACAAAAAGGTAGAAATGCATGCTACTTTGTAATGCTATCTACATATGCAAACAAGACAGAAGGAGGGCAGGCCAACCCCTCCTATTTTGGACCTCAAAGCATGGTTTTTGTCACTGAAAATCCCTTGGATTTCAGTGGTAAAAAGGGCCAAAAAATTTTGATTTGAAAGGCTTGAAAGATGGCACAAAAAGCTATACAAGCTAGGAACAAAAGGGAGAGACAACCCCCTAATACAAAATAGGTTCAAACCACCATTTGTAGGACTGAAAAATAGAGATTTTTTCAGTTCAAAACCACCCCAAAAAAGAGCACAAAAAGATGGCAAAAACAAGTATGAAAACAAGCTTAAAGGGTGATAGTTATACCTCTTGAAGCACAACACAACTTTAGGCCACAAAACCAAGTCAAAACCACCTTAAGGAGCTCCAAGAAGACCTTGTAGAACCTCAGCTCAAAGATAACCAAGTTTGGTCAAGGATGTATAGGCAAAGGAGGAGTGTATCTACACTTGTATAAACTTATGCACAAAGGTTCAAGAGAGAGAGAAATGTAGAGAGAGAGGCTCCCAAAATTATCTTCCTCAAATGTTCTAACCTTGAAAACCATAGAGAAGCCTCTCTATATATAGAAGAATGAGGCTCCAGGTCAAAAATATCCCAAAAGGGACAGCTGTAACAGCTGGAGAACAAATATCTGCCAAAAACTGCCTTTCTGCATTAACGGCCGGCATGCCATCATTGATGGCAGCACTACATCATCCATGGCCGGAAAGGGGCACTCTTGGATGGCAGGGGGTCGGCATAGGCCATTCATGGCCGGCACATGGCCAAAAAAGCCCATTTATGGCCAGCATCCTCCACCTTTGGTTGGCCAGAAAAATCTACTTTTTGGGCCCAAATTCAATCGGACATAACTCGTTCATATGGACTCCTTTGCAGGTCATTCTTGAGCCTAAATTGAAGCCCTGGAAGACTTATTTCCAATGGTGGAAGTCTCACATCAAAATTCCAATTGTGCAAAAAGTTATGCTCCTTTGAGTGAAGACTGCTCAGTTTCGATCCTACCCGGATTCATACCGAACTTCTCCCAAACTAGTTTTCTTCTCTCCTCTCCCATTTTATTCAACTCCAAACCCCTAAATAAGGTGTTTTGAAATATTTTCTAAAGATTTCACCTCTCTTTCATTCTTTTCCACTTTGTCCTTGCTTGGTTTACCGAAAAATGCAACATTTAACGAAATGCGAGCCTCGGAACATCGTAGGAACTCTTTGTTTCAAAAATATTTTGAAAGAGAGGGTTTTAAGGTCTAAAAATCTTTTTGGTCCAAAAATGGGGTGTGAGGTTGGGATTTGACGCTCTCCTTGCCAAAGAAATCGAACATTTACACTGCACACCTTTCATCACCAAGTAAGCGATCAGTAGCACCCAAGTCTTAAGGGCGGTCAAAAATAGGGTGTCTACAGTGAGAGTGTTAAGGAGTTTCTTAGAGTAATTAAAAGAGATTGAGTGTGCTTGGTGGAGCTACTTGGGAATGTTGGAGCTTGGAGTGAATCATCTTCCTAGGATCTTCATCCTTTGGTTTTTCTTCTCCTTGGCAAGGATTCTTTCTACTCACTTGTATATAAGAGCATGCTAGGATGTCCTTTTGATTATACTAGGATTTTTTGCCTATAGTAGATGAATCCATGCCTATTTCATTAGTAAGTTATTATTTTTCATCTTATCCATAATCTCTCGTTTTTTTGGCTTGAAATTCCTACAGAGAATATATTAGGATTTCTTTTCTCAAAATATTTCTCCCCTTGATTGGGCATTTGGATCCTCTAGAGTGATTGTGTGAAATGATCCTCTAAAGTAATTGTTGTTGGCACAACACCTATCCCACTTATGGAACCAAGGGCTGAGGTGACTTCCTCATCAAAACATTTCGTTTTGATGTGGGGAAAAGAAAAAAAAAAAGAGTTTCAGTCGATTGAGAGAAAGTGGGAGAAAAAGATAAAGGAGAGCGACGGTGTCAACGGGGTAGCAATGACCCGAGCTTCTCCTTCTTTAGCTCATCCTCTACAAAGATTTACGAGATCAACCTGGGGAAAATAATGAAAAATATTGGTTAAAAAACCATGCTTGAAAAAATAAAAACAAATTGCAAAACGAAGAGATCCACATTTCAAAAAATACACAAAACTGCAGCCAAATCTGAGTTAAATTTCCACAAAATTCAAGAGAGACACACACAGAGACAGAGATAGAGATGTAAATTAAGAGAAACAATTAAGCATATTTCAATCATGTATAACAAATTCAAGCAAAACGGTAAAGATATACACATAAATGTATACATATATGTATGACTTTGGAAGGTGGAAGAACATAAGCTGGCACGTTTATCCATGTTTTTGTGAGGAAATTCTACGATTCTCTGAGTTCCCATTTATGAATTTCATAGAGAGAATGATTCATTGGCGGCGACGATGGCGACGCAGTGAGCTTTTCCTTCTTCAGCCCCTTATCTCTTTTTCCTTTATCTTTCTCTCTCATCCTTCTCAATCAACCGAAACTCAAAATATTTATTTATCTTTTGTTCTCTCTCATCAAAACGACATCGTTTTGATAAGGGAGTCATCTCAGCCCTTGGTTCCATAAGTAAGACAGGTGTCACGCCATGAACAATCACTCTGGAGGATCACTTCACACAATCACTCTAGAGGATCCAAACGCATTGATTAGGACCAAAGGCTTAGTGTAATTTGGTTACTTATGGCTCATGTTAGAAAATGTATGTATAGACTTAAAACCCTAAAAAGAGTAATTTTTAAAGCATATTTATCATTTTGATATCGTTGTTGTAATTTTTGGTCAACTTCAAAAATTAGTATTTGAAATAGTGTAGGAAAAATGGAAAATAGGATTTTGGATAGATTATGGTCACTTATGATAATATTTAAAAGATGACATGATTTTGAAGTATTATTGATTTTCTATAGATATTTGAAACTAGTTTTACTTACTATGGCTAATTTGATGTATTTTGATCAGATTTCATGCCCTAAATGCTTAAAATTATGTTTAATATATTAAAATAAGTTCCTTTTTTTTTGTTGGGGTTTAAATAGTAATTTTGAGCATAACGGGTAAACGACTTATTTTGGCACTTATGATTAATTTAGTAAGAGGTCTGTTATTTATCCATACCGTTTTTCTTAGAAACCCCCCACCTCTTATATTTTTTTTTTTCAATTCCAATTTTGTCCCAACATGAAATTCCATTTTTAATCTTATCCTTAATCTTCAAACCCTAATTTCCTAAACCTTAACCCTTACCCTAATCCTAATCTCATCCTTATCACCTTGGGCAGTCACTACCACCTCCGATTGTCACCATCCCCCTTTTCCCACCTCCAACTGCCCCTCTCTGACTTCCTTTCACCACTCTCAGCCCTTATTTTCATACCTCCATCGCTACCCACCCCTCCCTGTCACTTCCCAATGCCAGCAGTCACCATGACCTTCGTCACCGCCCCTCTCCGACTCTCCTCCACCACTCTCTCCTCTCTATTTTCCACCTCCACAATTCCTCTTCCTCTTCTTTCAATCGAGGAGTGACGGTGGTTGCAGATCTAGGGTTTGCTTGTGCAAAGTGGATCGAGAGAGAAGAGTCTTGCGGCGGTAGTAGTTGGACGGCTATGGCACAACGATTGACAATGGTGGTTGGGTGTTGGTGACGAAATCAAGATCGAGATTACGAGAGAAAAGGGGGCTCATGAAGGTGGCGTTGGCTATGTGTTTGGTAGGAGGAAGAAGAGGAGAAAGGAGGTGGGATGTGGGTTGCGGGTTGCGATGGTGAGATAGTAGTTGCGATGGTGAGATGGTAGATGAGCTGGAGTGTCACGCCCCGATATTTGTATACCATTTTATAGATTACCAAACCGTTACTATTACCCAATTCCATAACATTAATGTGAACAAGAAATAAAAGACAACAATCTTATGAGCCAAAACTCATCAAACAAATTCTTCATTAAGGTACTTACATTAGTTTACAATACACAGAAATATAGAATATACATCAAATTGGCATAAGGGTTTATAACAAAATAAAGTCCTATCCTGGCAAGTAAGCTCAATAGATGTAAACAAAGTAATATCAAAAGGAGTTTCAGTGCTCCATCTAGAACTCCATTTGCTTGGCAATGGGTTGGAGGCACATCTTCATCACCTGGAACTTTGGATATCCAGCCCATAAAAGCGAGTGATCTTTTACGCCCAGTAGGAAATAAACTAAGCACAATGTATAAATGTTTGATATGATTATGTTCATGTGATGCTATGCCATGCCTAATACTTTGACTTTGGTTTGAAACTCTAATGCTCAATGTGTCATTTAAAACCCATGCTTGACCCAAACTCTTTAACCATTATCACACCCGAGAAATTCTCATTTGGTATTAAAAATCCATAACACATATTTTAATCTCCTGCCACATTTACCAGTCACCGAGTACGGAATGGCAAGTAGGCACCTAACACATTTTCGAGAAACCATTTCCACTGCCATTATGCACGGAGGGGCAATTGGACACCCAATTACATTTTTAAAATATCCTTACATTTACCAACCATCGAGCATGAATTGGACACCCATTTCATTTTGAAAACATCTCCACATTTATCGGCCACTGAGCACAAAGGGACAATTGGACACCAACAATCTATTTAACCATATCTCCCATATTTACTAGCTTTTAGTACGAAAGGGCAGTTGGACACCTTAACAATATACCGATAACATTCCCACATGTTCTAGCCTCTGAGCGCGGAAGGGCAATCGGGCACCTCAACACACGCAATGTGTTTCCAAAACACACAAACACACACACACACACCCCTTTAAATCACTCGACACTTAGACCAAAGCCATGAGAATGCAATGCATGAGTTTGCAAATATTCTAATTTGCCTAAGGGTTCCATTTAATTGCATAAGAATTCAACAAGTAAAAATTAATGAAATAATCTCATTTCCATGACTCCAAGTCTTCCTCATTACCAATAATAATGCATTAAAAAATATGTGACCAACCGAGCTCGACCAGAAGGTTCAATTGTCGAGGCTTACATTGTCAAAGAGTGCATTACTTTTTGTACAATGTATGTTGATGGGATTGAAACCGTGCATAATCGACCATAACGGAATGAAGATTGTGGTGAACGTCAACAAGGGTTGACAGTATTCACAGAAACTGCACGTCCAATTGGCCTAATCACACGGGATGCTGAAATGTCTCAAGAAATTCGTGATATTGCTCATTGGTTTGTGTTGTACAATAGCCCAGAGATAGAGAAGTATTTGGAGTATGTGTTTCATTGTATTATGTTTATGTTTAGCTTTTTTATTTTCGGAACTACGTAGTAATCACTTTTTTTTTTTTTTTTTTGGAGTAGGGAACACAAAAATCTATTACAAACTCAAGCTGGACATGACATAACCCACATACAACGACAAGAATTTCCCAAGTGGTTCAAAGAGAGGGTAAAACATTTATAATTTTTCGACATTTACAACTTAAACAAAATTAAAGTTTTATAAAATGTCGTCATTTATAAATTATTTACTTATTGTTTGTTACATGTAATTGTAGATAAATAGATTGAGAGTGGAAGAGTGATCAGAGGCAATTGATGAATTGTGGTCATTAGCAAATGGTCTTAATTTGCTAGTGAAACAGTACTTAGGTTGCATAATCAATAACAGTCGGTTCTATACTCGAGATCTAGACAACTGTCGTACGAGTCAGAATAGTGGTGTGCTTACATAAGGGGATCATGAAGGAAAATTGCATGACTTTTACGGTCACTTGTGCAAGGTTTTGGAATTTGACTACATATGTGATAAAAAGGTTGTTTTGTTCCAGTGTGAATGGTACAACACCGGTAACACTGGTAGAAACAAAACAATACGATTTGATACATATTGCACAAGCATTTTGATGTGAAAAGTCGGTGGTACCAATCTGACCCATTTATCCTACCTAGTCAAGCTAAACAAGTCTTTTATTTGAATGATACCAAATTGGGTGAACCTTGGAATGTCCTACAAAGGGTGCAACATAGAGGTGTCTTTGATGTTCTAGACGCCAGTGATGGAGAATTATTGGATCCTTCAGAAAATAATGATGTGTTCTAACAAGAAAACATTATTGATGTTGTTCCAATTGACATTGACCCAATTGTTCGATACTGTAGGGATGATGTTGAATTCAATGTTATTTCGGAAGTAGGGTCATTAAATGAGATAATGGAAGAGAATATAGATGATGAAGGAGATGAAGAACATAACATTCCTGATATGGATCCTGATATAGATTATGATATGTAATTTTTATTTTATACTTTATTTTTGAACAGATGTTATTAATTAATGTAATTTTTATTTTATATGCTTATGTTACTTTCTTTTTCTTCTTTTATTTAATGGTGCATGATGACGTTGTCTATATTTTTCAATTAAAGTTGAATTATGTTATGTAGTTGTAGAAAATGGTCAGTGGCAAAAAATAATGGTTGAAACCAGGTGATTTGAGAACTAAGAAGCTAACAGAATATGAGAAACAAAGAAATAAGCGAATCAAGGAGAACTGTGAGATAATGAACAATCTTGGAGTGAAGAATATTACAAATTCTTTAGTGAGTGCGGTTCAACCCAAATGTGCAAATGCAAGGGAAAAAGGAATTAGGGTTGGGGTAGATAATGAAGTTTAGTATAACCCTTCAGAGAGTGAGGATGACAATGATGATAAGTCATTGGGTTCCTTTGACCGTGAGGTATTATACACATTATTTTATATTTGTGTGTGAACATGTCTTTTACTATTTACATTTCTTCTTCACATATCTTACACGTCATGTCTTTTTTAAAATATATTTTAATTATGTTAAATATCGTTTTTACTATTTGATTATGTTATTTCAGGAACAAGAGATGGCACCAGGACTCCGTTTACAATCTCATTCAAGGCCATTAACTCCCACCCCAGAGGAAATGATGGATCTCCCAAGTCAGGAGGTCAGTACCCAACCCTTACGACCTCATAATGTGCAACCTGAGCACAAGGTGACTGCATCTAGCAGCGTTGGTAAGTTTGCAAAGTTGTTTTTAAAGTTTAACTTGCATTTGTTTACTAACTAACTCAATTAATATTATGTCCTTACAGTATCATATGACATACATGATCGTGGCCCGACACGCGGCATACAGGCCCATTGCATTGTCGATAAGGATGAGAAGATGTTAGTTCCTATACCTGAATAGTTTTGTGCACCAGTATGAGATAACGCCTCTAAGCGGGTCTCCAAGATTGGTATAGAGGTTCGAACGCAATTGCCAGACCTGAGCATTCGTAGGTGAAAGAAGGTGAATGCTGCTGATAAGGAGCCGATGATCCAACGCTTAGCGATAATTATTAACAAACTCTTGTCTTTGAAGTTGTAGCATTGTTTGTGATAAGGCTTCAAATAAAAGGATATGACTGTTCATTTCTTGATTTATACTTTATTTTGAACATATTGTTTTGGACTATTGTTTTGATTTATACTTTAATTAGTTATAGTTTTCATGTTTAGGCTCTGGTTCTTTTTTATTTTTATTTTGCAGGATCAGTTTGATCTACAAGGAAATCAGACTGATGTAGCAAAGGCTTTAGACACATAGTTTGGTCGGCGATTGAGTGGTTTCACCTATAAGTTGCACAAACAATACAAGCAACTTAAGGATGCAAGAGGGGAGGATTACGCGAGAAGCCACCCACCAGCAAGAGTTCCTCTTAATTAGTGGACATCTCTAATTGACAAGTGGAATAGTAAAAAATTCAAGGTAAAATGTTTTATATATGTTAATTGTCAAAAATTAAGTTTCTTTTTACTAATGTTATCTTTTCTTGTTTTCATTGGTGTTTCAATTGTGTAGGAACAATCACTAGCTAATGTGAATAATAGGATGCAAATGAAAACAAAACATCGATGTGGATCAAAATCATTCCCGATCAGGGTACACAGTTCGGTGCATTCTACAAATTTGTTTTATTGGATTAGTGTGGACTTGCCTTTTTCTGCGCCCCGTCTTTCGGAAAGGGTTTGAAATGAAGGCCTCACAGTTCGGACTCTCACGGTTCTGAATCTAGTCTCACAAAGTGCAATATGAAACTGATAATCACCAAAGAGTCCAAATCTGGCAAACCTTTTTGAAAAATCGATTTTAAATCAAATAATACCAAAATTGGACTGCTTTACCAAATACAGAGTTGCCGGCTAAATATTTTATTTTTGGGAAAATTTAGAAAACCCTGACTCGTGCCAAAGGCCATGTGTCCGTCATCACCAAAGTTGTCTCGGCTCGGGAACTTGGGTACGAGGGGGAAAGGTCATGAATTGAGCACCCCCGCTTGCCCGATCAAAGATCGGTCTTTACTAATCATGATATGTTATTTTTATAAACATTATGTGTTTTTATTCCGATTATTAGCTAACATTACTATGTGACGCGCACAAGCAAGTATAGACTAAAATTGCAAGAATTGGAACATTTCAAGTCATGTTTGTTTACGAAAATGGTTTGAATTTGCCACCCTCAAGTGGGCTTAAAGATGCGGATTTGCCACCAAACATAGTGGGCTTAAAACATGATTTTTGCCACAACAAAGTGGGCTTAAAACTTACAATCGTTGAATCATTCCAATTCAAACAACAAGCCTTCATCCACAGGCATTCATGCAGTTTAGCAAATAAGCACATAGCCTCATGGCAAGCATGTTAAATCATGGCAACATCAACACGCATGCGAGTATGCTAAAGCGTAATACTCACCTAGTACTCCAAGCTAGGGAACAAAACAAAGTTAGAAAAAATGCATGATTTCTAACTATGCTAAATGACTAATGCAACACATGCAATATGTAATTAAATAGGCTCGGCTACTTAATCATGGCATTTGCAACACTTTGATAGCATGCTTTGAAACACGTATTCAAAGAAGTATTGAAATGACAATGCAGTTTGAATGATGCACCGGGCCTTGGTGCATGCAAGACAAATGAATGGATGCAAACATACGAGCATAAGGTATGCTAATTGAAAATGATCCCTAATCTAACCAGCGAAAGTGATTAAATAAAAGGGAGAAAGACGCAGGGTTGGAAAACACACACACACGCATGCACACTTATTACAACATTATGCCCTCGCGAAGGAGGGTCCAAATGAATAAGCTAAGCTAATTAAACTAATCTAATTAATCTAATTAAACCAATTATTATAAATCAAATGAATAACTAGCAAACAAATTACTAATTATTACAACACTAAACTAATTAGCAAACTAATTAATTAAAATGAATGCACACTAACTAATCATGCGAATCATTAAACTATGCTGCCACTGCTCTGCTTCGAGAAGTGGAAGATGCATGCGCTCGGTTTTCGCCTCGAAAAGTCCTCTGTTTTGCTCTCGAGAGGCTTTGTTTGCAGGGTTGAGCATACTCCAGAATCTTTCTGCTCCACCTAACCAAATACTTACTGGGGATTGCACCAGTGGCCTGCCGGCCCTCTGCCGGCCAAAAAAGGTTCCTTGCTGGCCAGGATTGAGGCACTGCCGGCTACGGATGGGACATTGCCGGCTTTGAGTCACCATACTGCAACAGAGCACAAACAGAGCAAAATGGAGGTTTTTCCAAGGGTTTGTTTGTATTGTACCCCTCCTTATCATCTCAAAACCTCAAAGGAGTGACAAACTTGGATTCAAAACCATCAATCAAGTAATTTCATTGCATGATGGCCAAAGATCCAAGTTGTACAATTTCGATATATGCACAAATAAGATTTAAAGGACCACTACCCTATCATGCATGATCAAGGACAATGGAGACCAAGGAAAATGACACATTTCATCACTATTGAGTATGAAATGTCCCATTTGCCTTGTGTTTAAATTAACATCTGATTTGAACACATGCAATGCAACACAAAGATGCTTATTTTGCCTCTTTTACTTGTTCATTTTTTTTACTCATTTTACATTATCGATTCATTCTTTAATTGATTAAGTCCAAAAGTGAGTGTCCTCTAATGGAAAGATGGATCAAACCACAAGATCCTTTGGGCATGAAAGAGGCATTACACTGTTGGTAATGAACCCCTAAGGGGATTAAACTATTAGGTGCAACACCTCAATTTCATACTTAGGCAAACAAGTGGTTTGAAACCACTTTCAAAGCAAACAAAGAGTGAAGAATTGAGGGAGATTGCATAGATTTTAGATGCTGAAATGAAGTGTAAAACAACACTAGAACATGCTATTGACTCAAGAGAATGATGATTAAAGCATTAAAACATCAAGCTAGTGAAGGAAATTGCACTAT
This sequence comes from Camellia sinensis, assembly GCF_055761805.1. Taxonomy (NCBI): domain Eukaryota; kingdom Viridiplantae; phylum Streptophyta; class Magnoliopsida; order Ericales; family Theaceae; genus Camellia; species Camellia sinensis. Next base: position 116,860,799 of record NC_138970.1, read on the forward strand.
AACTATGCAATACAAGCCTCAATTGAACTAACCAGCCCAAAAAAGAGCCAAAATAGGTTATTTCAGAAGCAAAAACATGCTAGACTTAAGCTAGAAAAACATGCTAGCATATGAAGCTATCTAGGCATGCAAACAAGACACAAGGAGGGGAGGCTAACCCCTCCAATTTTGGACTTCAAAAGTTGATTTTTACCACTGAAAAACCTCTGAGATTTAGTAGTTAAAAGGCCATAAAAAAGTTGTTTTGAAAGCAGTGAATAATAGCATAAAAGCTTAACAAACAAAGGAGCAAAAACGGTGGACAACCCCTTAACTCAAAATAGCCTGAAACCATCATTTTTAGAGCATAAAAACAGAGGTTTGTACACTTCAAAACCATCCTTAAAACAATTTAAAAGGATGGAAAAACAAGTATTTAAAACAAGATTAAATAACAAGTATTATACCTCTTGAAGCTAAGGCACAAAATAGGCAACAAACCAAGCTCAAACCTCCTTCTAGAGCTCAAACAAAGCTCCAAGTAACCTTAGACCAAAGGTGAGAGTATTTGGTTAAGGGTTGATATGCAATCGCTAAGAGAAAACAAGCTTAAAGGCACAAAATTATAGGAGAGAGAGAGAGGAATCTAGAGAGAGAGATAATTTTTGTCTTCAAATTTTTCTAACCCCTACACATGTAAGAGAAGGGTCCTATATATAGAAAATACAAATTTCCCTCACAAAGATCCCGCCACACACGTGTTGGAAGATGCATGAACCTATGCAAACAGCTGGCATAAAATATCACAAAATATCTGCTGGAAACACTGATAGCCGGCAAAGCAAATCAATGGCTGGCTGGCCAAAAGCCATGGCCGACAGCCTTCAAGGATGGCCGCTAAGCCATCAAAAATCTCATTCTGAAAAGACCTAAGCATGGTCCAAAGATGAGGCAAAAAGCATGCAGGGTTTAGAAAACTCAAACCTGTGGCGTTCTGCCACGGACTTCGAGCGTTCGGTGAACAATCAGACTCACCATCGGATGTACCTGCAAGATCATCCAAGTCTTAAAGGGCCGTCAAAAATAGGGTGTCTATAGTTGTCCCTTTTTGACAGAACCCGGAGTCATGAAATGACGTGAGTGAATGTCAAAGCCCAGAGACGACCTATTTTGACAAGACCGTAAGACTTGGACAAACAATCAAGATAGAAATAAATGGTTGCGCCCGCAAGCTGCCTACATATCCCTTTGCAAGGAATCAAACCAGCGTAGTTCTGGGGCAAGATGCAAATGATATGCAAGATGCAAGAACATAACTTATGATCATGCAATGAAGCTGTGCAATGTCTCTAATCGAAGCGTCCTAACATGTCGCATGCGAGAGGAGAAGAGGTAACGAGAACACTGGGACGCACCCAAATGTCTCTAACCAAAGCGTCATAACGCGTCGCACGCGAGAGGAGAAGAGGTAATGAAAACACCGGGACGCACCCAAATGTCTCTAACCAAAGCGAGTGGTATAAACACCGGGACACACCCGAATGCATTTAACCAAAAGAAGTGGTATAAACACCGAGACACACCCGAATGCATTTAACCAAAAGGAATGGTATAAACATCGGGACACACCCGAATGCATTTTACTAAAAGGAGTGGTATAAACACTGGGACACACCCGAATGCATTTAACCAAAAGGAATGGTATAAACACTGGGACACAGCATTTAACCAAAAGGAGTAGTCCTAACGTGTCCAAAAGCGAGATGGGAAGGTGAACAGATACACAGGGCACGAGTGATCAAGTGCGATAGATGCACGAGTTAGCGGAGTGCGATAGATGCACAAAGCTAAGGAGAACATTCTCTTACCGAGACGTGAATGATCTTATCCAGAACTTCTCTGAATGAACCGTATATACAATATCGTGCCTGTATAAGAAAAAAACTCAACAAGTACAACATATTAAGGATGCATGTTCTATGCATGATATGGCAGCATGTTCTTTGCGAGATAAATTGGAAGCATGTTCTATGCAAGAGATGAGCATATTCTATGCAAGTACGAGAAATGCATATTCTATGCATGATTGGAAAGAATGCATATTCAATGCATGATAACAACTGGGATATAATGGCATGTTTTGCGCAAATCAAACAAACTGAGAGCATATTCTATGCATAGTACAAGAGTGAAGGCCGTGAGCATGTTCTATGCATAATATGGTAGCATGTTCTATGCAACGGTATAAGTGGAATGCATGTTCATGAATGTCAAAGAAACACATATTCTATGCGATAACAAAAACGCATCCGTTAAGATCAATTCAAGAATAACTCTCGATGTACCTCTCAGGGAGAGTTGTAATATGTTAAAAGGATACACCTCGCTTACGTCGACGAGCAACAAACATCGTACCCTGGAAACGCCATTATGAGCCTCTGCAAAGACATTATGAACCCAACACTAAACATTCCCTTCACTTCTTGAAATCCAAGAACACAAAACAGAACCAGGGACACATAGGAGACTCTTGGGCACTTGCCGGCCACAAAGGGGAGCCACCGGCCACCTGCCGACCATTGGTGTGCCTTGCCGGCCACTAGTGTGCCTTGCCGGCCATCGATGGCAGGCCGAGGGCAAAATGGGTTTTTCGGCTTGGGTCTTTAAAAATAGGGCATGGCATTTCATTTCCACACAACCCTACCTCCGAAATTCTTCCCTCTTTCTCTCTAGGTGCTCCTTCTCTCTAGATCCGTGCTTTCTACGTGTTTTCTAACACCCCACACAAACTTTATTCGCTAAATCCTCCTAGTTCTCTTCACTTTGAACCGATTGGAATTTGATTTTGACGCTTCTTTCCTCATTTCCACCATTCTAGGCTCATACCCCTCGAGTTTCTCTTGAGTTTTGTTCTTAGGGTTGACTTTTTCAAAGTTTACCCTTTTTCTTCACTTTTTCGCCTTTTTTACCCATCTCACACCTATTTTTAGATGGCGGTCTCCCTCATGATGGGGTTCCTCCCGAGCTTTCTCTAGTAGACTTCGAGGCGGACTTCGAGGCCAAGCCAGACGCCGAGCCAGAGCCATTACCGTTGAGTATACGGCCTTTTGATCCAGTGAGGTACCATCCTCTAACACACATAGTGCCCACTGCATGAGGCATCAAATCCTTTACTGACTTTGCTGAGGACGCACTAGAGGACCTCCTGTTGAGGGAGCCAGCGTCTAATTTATCGGCCATTGCTATTGAGGTACGAAAACTATTTTTATACATTATTGCCCTTAACTGTTTGCATTTCTTGCACTGCCTTCATATATACACTGTATCTGATTGCATTTCATGCATCGCTTTGGTCTGACTGCACTTCGTGCCTGGCCATAAGGTGGGTCTTGCGCCTTTAGAGGTTATTGTTCGACGACCGCTCAAGACTGGTATGGCGAGCTCCCAGCTGGAGTTCGTGACATTGTTGATGAGACAGGCTTCGGTCTCTTTTGCTCCAGCTTGACTCAGGTTATAGCGAGCTGTCCTCTCTTAGGAGCACTGGTGGAGAGGTGGTGGGACACCACCAACTCCTTCCATTTTTCCACCATGAGGGAGATGACGATGACTCCTTACAGCTATTTTGACCCACACATTATCAACTGACAGCGACTAATAATCTATTCCCTTCTATTTTAGATCACATGGCAGCCCTGGGCCATGATACCGATAGGGCTTCAAGCCCGGTACATTGCAGCTCGAGGCATTTCCCGCCATCACATTCTTCTTGGGCGAGCGTTTCGTGCTTGGTTCTTGGGCAAGCGTTTTGTGCGTCAGACCTTGGGCCTGCCTGCTCCATTTATACTGATAACACCACCAACGTCTATGAAAGCAACACACAGCCTGACTACCAACGAGGTGATCCAGTTCATGGTAGACCTGGAGGCAGAGTACTTCCGTGTAGAGGGCGATTATGCAGCCTTTATCCAGACACACTTGATGCCGCTTCTGACTGGCGTTCGCGGGGATGAAGAAGCGAGACCTCCTACCGTGAAGGTGAGATCCAGAGCCAGTCGGGGTGAGCAGAGCCCGTGGCAGAGGGGCTTCCCAGGCAAGGCAGGGGACTGGTTGGCCAGAGCTTCCCACTACAGTTACCTGTTGGCAGCATACCGGGAAGGCTTACCAGATTCCTATTGAGCCTGCACCAACTGAGCACGAGCTTGTCGGGGTTTGAGGCCCGACTCCAGTATGTACCACACTCTGCACTTTATATGTCAAATTCATTTCAGTTATGCTTATAGAACACTGATCACCTTAACATACTTGTAAGCATCTATAGAGTACACCGGGGACGCTCTCGAGCTAGTGGCTTCCCTAATGGGGATGGTGCAGAGGAGCATGAGTCTGCTCAGCCTCTACGGGATTCAGGGAAATTTTCTTCAGTTTACATTTTGTTCCATTAAACTTTCTGCTGATACACTAGCATTTCAACTGTAATATGTCCCCCAATGCACTGATCTGATACACTGCACCCAAACACTGCATATGACCTACACTGCAGTAATACACTACATCTGAAATACTGCACTTCCAGCCTATACTCATACACTGTATCTGAATTCTTACACTCATTCTGCACATCACACTTGCATCTGATATGCATACTGTGGTTGACATATGACAAACACCTTTTCAGGTTCCATCAATTCTAACAGCATCAGCCGCAACTGCAGCAGGACCATCAGTACCCCTTTCGGCGGCAAGGAGGAGAGAGAGAGAGAGAGAGACTTTGGCACGCAGTCGAGGCCAAGTTGGGAGCACATGAGCTGAGAGTGGCCCTTTAGAGCCTATTCTGAGCGATGATGACGCTGAGACCAGTGTGTAGACGTCCTCGAGCGTCCCGAGAAAATCCCGTTTTGTTCATTTGGGCTTACTACAGTTCGGACTCAATGTCACGGTCCTGTATCTAATCTCGCGGAGTGCAATGCAAGACTGATGAATCATCAAAGAGTCCAAATTCGGCAAATCGTTTTGAAAAATTGATTTTTAGAAAGAAGTGCCAAACATGGACTGCTTTGCCAGATACAAAGTCGCCACCTAAATACTTTATTTTGGGGGAATTTAGAAAACCCTGACTCGTGCCTAAGGCCACGTGTCCGTCATCACCAAAGTTGCCTCGGCTTGGGAACTTGGGTACGATTGGAGAAGGTCACTTCGTGAGCACCCCCGCTCACCCGATCAAAGATCGGCCTCTACTAACCATGATATCGAGTTTTGAAAACATTATGTGCTCTTATTTCGGTTATTAGTCTAGAATTACTATGTGATGCACACAGTATACAAGTATAGACTAGATTGCCTAAGTTGGAACAAAGCATCGCATGTCCGTTTGTTTGGAAAATGGAATGAAGTTGGCTACTCGCAAGTAGGCTAAAACACGGGTTTCGACAAATTATTCCAATTCAAGCAACCCAACCTTCACCCATAGGCATTCAGGCAGTTATATCACATAAGCACATAGCCTCATGGTAAGCATGCTATCATGGCAGTCACTCACACGCATGCAAGGATGCTAAAGCATAAACACTTACCGAGTACTCCGAGCCAAAGAAAGAAGCTAATTAGAAATCATGCCTGAATCCTAACTATACTAAGAATGCCTAATGCAAACACATGCAAAAATGCAACTACGATAGGCTCGGCTATTCTAAGATGGCATATGAGATGCAACAATCGATACATGTATTCAATTTGGAATTAAAATACAATGCAGTTAGCATGATGCGTCGAGCCCGGTACATGCAAAACAGATGAATGGATGCAAACATACGAGCATAAGGATGCTAATTTAAACGTTCCCTAAAACTAACCATCATAAGCTGGTAAATAAAAAGGAGAAAGACGTGGGGTTGGAAGACATACATCACACACACGTACACTTATTACAACAACATATGAAATGGACTGCCTCAGCTCGATTTTGAATGACAAGGAATGCATGCATGCTCGAGTCGCCTTGCCAGAAAATCCATCGCGATGCCCCGATTTGCCTCTGTTGGCAACTGGTCCCAGAACACTGAACAAAACTCCAGAAGGCTGAAACTCCACCATGTTGTAGGGATACAACCGACCAGTTTTTGCTATTGGCTTTCGGTTTGCTGCAATAGAGAGCAAGAAAGGGGCATGGCAAAGTATTTTCAACATATGTGTGCACGACCACTCTCCTCATCATTGTATAAGCTCTAGGGAGTGTAGTCCTCGATCCTTGTGCCACCAATCACGCATCTCGATGCATGATGGCCGAGGAGTCGGATTGCACGACTCGATGTAAAATGAATACACATATAAACACAACAAGGCCTAAACTCCATCATGGGTAATCCGGAGTGTCGGCGATCGAGAATCGAGGCACGTTTCGTCACTTGGAGTACGAAACAACCCTCGTTTCCCATGTCTGGACTAAACCCTACTCCAAACACAATGCAATACACATGGCATGCATGAATGCAACTCTAACATGCAACCTAAACATAATGCCACTAAATGATGCAAACATGCAAATGATGATATGCAAACATGCTACTAGCATACACAATGCTATGAAATAATCAATGGCATACTCAATGCACATGAAAACTATATGGCATACGCAATGCACACATGGAGACTAACAATGAAATGATCAAGGCATACACAATGCAATGGTCAATCATGCAACAACATGGACTGAATGGCATATACAATGCAAGATGGGCTTAAACCAAGATAGTTGAGCCGTAGCCACACCCAAATCAGTGGCCAAACATGATGAAATTGGGCAACAAAAACACATACAAATATGCACGAATGCAAGGGACCAAACCTAAGGCACCAAATGCAACTCTACCAAAGCATGGCAAGGGATGAAATATGGCATACAATCACACATTTTCCAGCTCTGAAATGACATGCAAGATGGTCCCCAATCATGTAAACACCTCACACAATGCATGTTAGATGGCCCGGATACCGAAACTAGTGAAGTGCATTACACTAGAGGTATAGAAAGCAATGCTCAAATGACCCAACCAGCCCCAAACAGTCCCTATGTAGGTCCAAGACAGTTGGAAAATGGTCTAAAATGATGGCTCGAAATGCATAGAAATGAAGCTCATGCAATGGCCCATAAATGAGGTATTTAAGCACGACCCTCAAACACATTTAAAGAGTGGAAAACATGAGAATATGGCACAAGTACAGGCTCTAAAATGACATGCTCGATGACCCCAAAACATGAAAACACCTCAGTATAAGCATGCAATAGGCTTCAAAACTCAAGGCTAGGCAAGGGTATTACACTACAACCATGCATAAAAAGCATCATTCGACCATGAGGCATAAAAATAGAGCTAAGGTAGTCCAAAACATGCACAAAATCAGTTTAAGACATGGCCAAAAAGTGCTAGAATCAAAGACCAAAATAGCATGAAATACAAGCTAGTGAAGAGGGTTTACACTACAAGTATATGAAGCATTCAAGAGGTCACTAAACCAGAAAAATTTAGAGGTATGCCATGCCAAATAAAGCCCAAAAACTCATTGAAACATGGTCAATGCATGCAAGAATGACATGCTCCTTTGATAAGCTATGAAGAGGGTTATTCTACACATGCAAGATGGACACCCAATATGGCAAAACAAGCTCTGGACAGAGCCTATGCAAGTCCTAAAACTCACCAAAAATGGCCTGAAATATGGCTTGGAAGCATGCAAATAAGGGCTCCTTTGTTAGGCCAAATATGCTAGAAATCAAAACAAGGAGAGAGAGGGTCACCCCTCTATGATTTTGGCTCTCAAAAACACATAATAACCACTGAAAATCCGCCGGATTTCAGTGGTCAAAAGGGCAAACAAAGCTCAAAACAAAGGCCTTAATGCATGGCTCAAAACAAGGTAAAATGAAGCATGCAAGGGAGTAGAAGACCCCCAACAGGAAAATGATCTAAACAAACATGTTAAGGACCTCAAAATGAGACTTTTTTCAGTTTACACCAAAGCTCAAAAATGCTTGTAAGTATGGCTAAAAGATGGAGCAAAATAAAGCTCAAAGGAGGGAATAGGGTGTTACCCTTGTAGCTCAGCAACTCCAGCAGCTTATGGACCAAAAATACAGCTCCTTAGGACCTCTCAAGACCCTCCAAGAAGCTTAGGTTGGTGTTGGAGGTGTTAGGCTAAGAGGTAGTGTGCAAAGGGGCAAGAACTTAGCACTTTTGAACACAAAATATAGAGACAAGGGGAGGATGTATGTGTGTATGCTTCAGCCAAATTTAGAACCCTTGCAAAGGAAGAGGAGGCATTCCTTTATAGACAAGAGGGACTAAAGCTTCTCTAAGAAGCTTCAAGCCAAGGTGGAACGTGTATGGAGGATCCAGTCTATTCCTCCCAGTTGGCACAGCTGGAATCAACTCACTGAGACAAAACTGGAGGAAAGGGGCTGACCAATTCAGGTGGTCGGCTAGCCAGTTCAAAAGGGTCAACTCAACAAAAAGTGGTCGGCAGCGCCATTTGGTGGTCTCCCAACTGAATGCAAGCTAGTGGTGTGGTGGGAGACCAGCAATTGTGGCCCAAAAATGAGGGAGACTAGTTACCTGACAAGAAAATCGGCCGGTGGGGGGAAAGTGCTCTCGAAGGAGAAAAGGTGGCCTCCCACCCTTGTACCACCTTCCAAACAATGAAAACAAGGTCTATGCCAAAAATGAACCAAGATGGATGCAAAACGAGGGTTCGGGGGCCAAAACGTGCAGCCGGGTGCCCCGTAGACTGACTGTTAAGCATCGAAAGTGGCATGTGACCACAAAGGTGGTCTCCCGGGCCACAGTGTTCCTCTAGAGAGAGGAAACAAGGTGTGTTCCAAAAACCTGAGCAAACGGAGAAAGTTAAGTGGTCCCAAACCGAGGCGCACGACCGACGGCTCCGAAAATTGAAAACTGGTCTCCAAACGGGAACAGTGGTCTATGACCACGAAAAGTAGCCTACGGCCACTAAGAGATGGTCTACAAGACCTTTCCCTCCCTTCGGCAAAAGAAAATAGAACCTGGTTCGCAAACCGAAGCAAAGCACAAAAGTGTCCTGAAGTTCGGAGGCAAGTCTCTCAGCCGAGACTCCGTTACCTCAGAACGAGCACAGCATGCGCAATCACCGAGTGCTCAATCGATGACGTCTGAGTCTTAAGGTCGGTCAAAAATGGGGTGTCCACACAGTGAGACTGAGGAAGCGGTGGGTCAGCATTCAGAGTCGTCCGAGAGCGGGAACGATGACACTGTCTCAGGTTTTGAGAGTGAGGATGCTGATGCCGAGAAGGGCTTCAAGGAGGGGAGTGGAGACAGCTCCAGTTCAAACTCTGGCCCAGACTCAGACAGTGGTGCCGATGGAGACAGTGCTGTAGAGTTCGCTCTGCCGAGGAAGAGGACGAAGACGGCCTTTAGAGCCTGAGATAGCTGGCGCTGATCTTTGTGTTTTTGCTTAGTTTCTTTTGGTAGTAGTGTTAGCACTTTGTACAGCCTCAGACGAGTTTTGTTTTGCTTTAAAAACTTGTACTCTTTTGTAAGACTACCATGATCAGAATGAAAAAGTGTTATATTTTTGCATTCTGGGCACCGCACGAGCACTACAATGCATAAAAAAAAAAAAAAAAACAAGATTGAATTTGATTGATGGAAATTGCACCTTGTATTGGCATAGTCTTCTCAATCAAGCAATGAACCAACCAACGACTGAAATAACAAACAGAGTAAAACAACTCGATAAACAACACAACAACTTGACAAACAACACAACAAACAAACTAATCAACACAAATACAACTCGATAAACAAAACAAAACAAAACGAATTCAACTCAATGAATATGCTCGAGCAGAAAATGGACTCAAAACAAGATCTTGGAACACACAAATAACAAAATAAAACTACTGCATACAATTGAATCTTCATAAAGGAGGGCAGCAAGCACAAAAGGAAGGCTGTCGGCCATGAAAGGTGGCCTACCGGCCATCTATTCCTCCTGCCGACCATAAATGAACCCCTGTCGGCCATCAATGAGCCTTGTCGGCCATCAATGTGCAGAACCTCCAAAATGTTAACACTTGGCCTCCACTCACTGCCTTATCTTCTACAAAAGCACTAGCTTCGTGGTTTCTTCATTTCAGTTGCTATTTTGCCACAAATGGAGCCATTTTTCACAGAAAAACTCTCCGATTGGATTGTAACTTTAGATGGCTCGGAAAAGCTGAATTTCCAGGGTTTCGACATAAATGCACTATTCCCGCTGAGTCATTCTCGACTTTGTTTTCCGTTCCTTCGTCCCACGGTTAGGTGTTGGAACCCGATTACACATGTTTTTAGCTTTGGGGGGCAAGAGATATGCCCTACAATTGAAGAATTCCAAGTTTTGATGGAATCCCGGCGTGGCGAGGAAATCTTGCCCCAGTCCCGTTTTGGTCATATCCAAGCTTTAGGGAGGATGTGTGGGCTCACTTTACATGAGGCTCGATGCTTGGTTCACAATGGCGAGTTGGATATTCCCAACCTCATTCATCAATTTTCTGACACCGGTGACTGCTGCGACCGTCTTTGGCAGAGTTTTTAGCAGCATGCCCTTTGTTTGTGTATGTTGGCTCATTTTCTTCTTGCCCCAAGTTTCGGAGGGTCTAGCATCCGCTTGGTAGAAGTAGCTCAAGGCTTGAAAGAAGGCAAGAGCTGCATTGGCTTAGCATTGACCGAGACTTTGATGAGCTTGGATGCCTTCCATCGGTGGGAGGTGACCAAATTTGCAGGAAGTCCACTACTTTTGAAGGTAATGTTTCCCACCCTATCTTGTATGTGTTTCTCACATCACTCGGCACTCAGGTTCTGTTTTTCTCTCAAAACCCTTTCTCACTTCTCCACATACACCTCTCTATTCTTTTATCTCTCTTATTTTTCATCCCTCCCCAGATATGGCTTATGAACAGATTGAAAGTAGTGGACTCTTGCCCTGCATATTCAGCACGAGGCTATTTCTTTCGCCAACAGTTAGTTGATTTCCCGAACAATGGGTGGTGGTGCCATTGGATGTGCAATAGGTTTGTTGTTGACATTGTTTGGCGTTGCCCCTGGTTTGATATGCCCGAGATGAGCTACAGTATGCCTTGGCAACCCGGCATTCAGCTGACTGGCTTGACACACTGTGTGTTCTACTTTCTGTTTCGGTTCAGGCATTAGTTCTGACATGATCAGACTTGCCCGGAAGAGGGGGTAGAGTAGCCGGCTTCATTCTTCGTCCGAGGCTCACAATTAGCTCGATATCCCACTGCATGGAGGACAAGAGAACTTCTGGCTCCTGCTCCCAATTTCAGTTGTGCCCTTTCTGGCGAGTGCCTGGCTTGGCTTGAATATGTGGCACAAACCGGGCCTACTTTAGTATCTGAAGCTTCCACAAGCTCTAGGAGGGGACGCAGGAACTCCTGACTCATCCATGCCCCAAGTTTATTGCTTTGATCTGTACTTTCAAGTTTTCCTTTTGAACGTAATAAAAAGCAACTTCGATTTGCATTGAGAGCTGGAGAACTTTGTATTGAATCAATGAAATTGAAGTTGTGGGTACCGAAAATTTTTCTTTTGGTCCAAAAATGGTCTAAGTTGTAAAAAAGATTAATGTGAACAAAATCAACTTTTATTAAAACTTTTCAAAACCATTTTCGATAAGGATCACAACTTGACACACATGGAATCTATCCTTGGGATGTACAGCCCCGAATCCAGGAAATGGAAAATTACCCCTAGACTGAATAGCACTGCTTAGCACTGTAATCAGCTTTTCTCTCAGGGTAAGGATCACAACCGATCTTTCGAATAATGAGTAGACAAGGATACCTTGATCGAACACATGGGCACAGTTGATTTGGAAGTGTTTACGGTCGAACTTCAGAATGAAGTTGCCTACGTATCTCAAAGATGGGAATTAGGCCTTACGTAGTTCGGTGCGAGTTCACTCGGGTATTAACACTCTCCTTTTGTACTCCAACTTTTTTCAAGGCCGCCCTTTTTGGGTTTTCAACCTTGCGAGCTCAGTTTTTTTGTATTTTCAATTTTTTGTGCTCTAACTTTTGCCTAGGTCGCCCTTCTGGGTTTTTGGCCTGGCGAGCCTCTCAAGGGTAGTATTTCTTCAACTTGTCCATGCTGATTGATTAGGAGAATTCTAGGCCATCCAAGTCCATAAGAATGACAGCTCCACCTGACCAGATAGATTTGATAATGTAAGGGCCAGTTGTAGACCGCCCGAACTCCGCTCCGCGCACGAAGGCGCGAATTGGGTTCATAGCTACTACAGTTCCTAATCTTACAAAGTGCAATGTAAGACTAATAAATCACCAAAGAGTCCAAATCTGGCAATTGGTTTTGAAAAATCAATTTTAATAAAAAAGCGCCAAACATGGACTGTTTGCCAGATTTCAGAGTCGCCACCTAAATATTTTATTTTGGGAAATTTAGGAAACCCTAACTTGTGCCTAAGGCCACGTGTCCGTCATCACCAAAGTTGCCTCAGCTCGGGAACTTGGGTAAGAGAGGAGAAGGCCCTGAAATGAGCACCTCTGCTCACCCGATCAAAGGATCGGCCTCTACTAACATGATATGTTGTTTTTATAAACACATGTGTTCTTTTTTCCGGTTATTAGCTAGCTTACTATGTGATGCGCACAGCACACAAGTATAGACTCAATCACTTAATTTGGAACAAAACATCTCATGTTTGTTTGTCAAAAATGGTTTGAAGTTGATACAGTCAAGTAGGCTAAAATGCGGATTTGCCACCCTCAAGTGGGCTTAAGAAAACATGATTTGCCACAAACAAGTGGGCTTAAAACGCATATTTTGATGAATTGTTCCAATTCAAGCAATGAAGCCTTCATCCATAGGCATTCAAGCAGTTAAGCACATAGCCTCATGGCAAGCATGCTAACATGGTAGTCACGCTAACATGGCAGTCACTTACACATATGCAAGGATGCTCAAGCATAAACACTTACAAGGTACTCCGAGCCAAAACAGAAGCTAGTTAGAAATTATGCATGATCCTAGCTATGTTAAGATGCCTAATGCAACACATGCAAAAATGTAACTAAAATAGGCTCGACTATCTAGAATGGCATATGAATGCAACACTTGATAACATGCTTTGAAACACGTATTCAAGTAAGTGTATTGAAATACAATGCAGTTTAAATGATGCGCCGAGCCCGGTGCACGCAAGACAAAATGAATGATGCACGCATACAAATATAAGTATGCTAATTGAAACATGCCCTAAAACTAACCATCACAAGCTGGTAAATAAAAGGGAGAAAGACGTGGGATTGGAAGACATTCACACACACACGCACACTTATTACAACATTGTGCCCTCTCGAAGGAGGGTCTGAATAATAAGCTAACTAGCTACACTAATTAAGCTAACTATTATAAATCAACTAATTAACTAACTTAGCTAATTAAATATTACAAACCGGATTGAATAGACTAACTATTCTAAGTTAATTAAGTACAAACCAAATTAATTAATTAAACACTTAACTAATTAATTACAAAATAACTAAGCTAATGAACTAGTTTAGCTAAGCAATTTAAACAAATGGCCTTGGGAAGTGAGGGGGATATGCATGCTCGGTCGGCTTCGCTCGGAAATCCATTACCATGCCCCCAATTGCCTCTGTTTGCATTTGATTTGATCTCTGAAAATTGCGCAATCTCCAGAATGCTTTTTCTCCAACATGGGGATCTCCTGGTGGGCTACCGACTAGAAAAGGGGGTCATAGACCAGAAAAAGTGGTCGGTCGACCACCCCTACTAGTCGGCCGACCAGAAAATTTGCCAAACTCCAGTTTTGTTGCAACAGAGAACAACAAGGGGCATAACAGTGTATTTGCAAGATATGTGTGCACAACCACCCTCCCTATCATTTCTCAAGCTCAAGGGAGCGCAGTACTCGACTCTGGGGCCACCAACCGAGCATCGCAATGCACGATGGCCGAGAAGCCAAATTTGCACAAGTCAATGTCAATGAATGCACAAATAACACATAAGGGTCTCCACCTCTATCATGCTTGATCAAGAGGGTCAGCGACTTAGAAATGAGACGTGTTTCATCACTTCAAGTATGAAATGCCCATCGTTTCTCGTGTTTGGATCAACATTAGATCCAAACACAATGCAATGCAACACACATGCAAACAACATGCTAGAACACTTAAGCATTAAACACTAGTGAAGGATACAACACTAGGACCATGCAACACAATGCTCAATGGACTAAACCAACACCAAACAGACCTCATGCATGCCAAAACAGTGGCCAAAATGATCTGAAATGATAGCATGAATGTCAAGAGAATGATGCTCACACAATGGCTCACAAAAAAGGCATAAAGGTGCAACTCTCAAGAGCACCTCAAGAGTGAAAAACATGGAAGTGTGGCAACATTATATGCTCTGAAATAACATGCCAAATGATGCCAAAACATGCAAATACCTCAAGTCAAGCATGCAATATACCTCAAAACTCAAAGCTATTGAGCAAGATTGCACTATGGCTATACAAAGCAAGGCATGCATGACCAAAACCACTTAACACAGAGCTAAAGCATGGCAAACCATGAGTAAAAACTTGTTGGAGCGGAGCCAAAACATGCTAAAGTGATAGGCCAAAACACCAAGTGAGCTAGACTAGCATGCAAGATTGCACTACAAGTATGTGAAGCATGCAAGAGGTGACCTTATCGACCAAAATCAGAGCTAAGACATGCCAAAATAACACAAAAATGGGCTGAGACTAAGCCAACACATGCTAGAATAAAAGGCCAAAACACCAAGTAAGCTAGGCCAATGAGCATGATTACACTACAAGTATAAGAAGCAAATGAGGGATGCTCTAACTGACCAAAAACAGAGTTGTATCATGGCAAAATAAGACAAAAAACACACTGAGATGGTAGCCCAAAAGCTTGGGGCATTTCCCTAAATAAGCCAAAATACCAATTCAATTCCCAAACTAAGCCTAGTTTTGAAAGAATTCCCAAAATAGGCTAAAACGTGGTTCACAACCACGCTTTCAACGTGTGTGCGCCTGTCTCGCGTGAAAGTTGGGAAGTCTTAAAGGCGTGGTTATAAAACGCGCTTTTGATTAAGAAAGCGCGGTGACAAAAGGCGCTTTTAATTAATTTTTTTTCCTTCTGAAATCGATATTCTGAACCACACTTTTATCAAAAAAAAATTTCTTCTGAAATTGCTGTTTTGAACCACGCTTTTATCCAAAAAAAATTTCTTCTGAAATCGTGGTTATGAACCACGCTTTTAGCTTAAAATTTTTTTCTTCTGAACATGCGGTTCTGAACCACTTTTTTGGCAGATTTTTTTTTAGTTCAGTTTAATTAAACTGTTTAACTGAACTGTAAAGAAGATTTTTTTTTTTTTTTGGTTTCTTTTTTTGTTTCTGTTGTCATTGTTTGGGTGATAATGTATTTCAGAATAATTTTTTGGGTTAAAATTGTTTTACTAAAACCGTTCTCATGTTAATTTTTTTTTCTTTTCTTTTGTCTTTATTTTGGGTTAGAATGTGTAATTCAGCATTTTTTTTTTGGCTTGACTAAAGTAAATTTATTTTGTTTTTCTTGTGTTTGTTTTGGGTTAGAAGGTAATAATGTAATTCATAAATATTTTGAGCTTTAGTAAAGTCGTTTTGATGTAAATTTTTTTTTTTTATTTTCTCTTTGTTTTGGGTTAGAAGGTGTTATTCAGTAATTTGTTTGGGCTTTAATAAAGCTGTTTTCATTTAAATATATATATTTTTTCTTTTGTCTTTGTTTTGGGTTAGAAGGTGATTATGTAATTCATAAATTTCTTTTCGCTTTACTAAAGCCGTTTTCATGTAAAGTTTTTTATTTTTTATTTTTTTCTGTTGTCTTTGTTTTGGGTTAGAATGTGTTATTCAGAAATTTATTTTGGCTTTACTAAAGCCGTTTTCATTTAAATAATTTTTTTTTCTATTGTCTTTGTTTTGGGTTAGAAGGTGATAATGTAATTCATAAAACCTTGAGGAAAAAACACATAAGTCTCCCACAAAAATACATAGGTAGTACAAACATAAGTCTCCGACAACAATACATTTTGGACACCATGAACTGAACACACAATACATACATAAACATAACAGTTAGACAGACAAATATTAGCCAGACAATCTGACAAACTCATTATGGAAACATTTACTCTAACACAGACATTACATATTAATGCATGACCTAATATTGCCAAAGTGTAGACATTAACACCTAATTCGCACTTAAATCGGTAGGTGGCTCAGAGTCTGAATAATCCGAAAGCTCAGTGTCAGAGACAAGCTCAGGATCCTCCATGATAACCTTGATAGCCGCATCATTTGGTTCTGTTCTGTTCTTCTGGGCATCCTTCTTAACTATGTATAGCTGCATATCGCGGGTTAACCTACGGCGCATTTGAGAAATCTCACGTTGTAGTATTTCACATAGTCGATCAACATTATCAGGATCTTCCTTTTGGATCTCAACAGAACGTGCTTTTGGCACCTTCAATCGATTTTCCCGACATAATCTTTCCATTTGCACTCGCTCTATAAATAGTGCGGGCCACTTCAGAAGTCTAGCGTTTGCTAAACCATATCCTGTTTGATTATCTGATGGTTCCTCCACCAAACCACATGGATCTCGATAGTACTTGGGCATGACAAAATATCGCTTCCCAAACCTATCATGATAAGCACAAGAGGCATCTAACAAAGTAAATGGTGTTTCATCTTCAGCATCGCCACTTCCACTTCCCCCCTCTCGTCGTGAACTGTCATCCCTTTGCAAGTTCCTACCACCTCTGCGATTCCCACTCCCTCCCATGAACCATGTAGCCATGTTAATTTTTTAAAACAAACGAATGATAATTTCGTAGGGCGAAATGAGTTGTAAGGTTGTGTCTTCACCTTTAGTCGTTTATATAGTTGGTTATGATCAGCTTTAGAAAGATGCCCCTGCATGACAATCCCACATATACGAACAAGGTATGAGTTGTCAGCAGAATGAAAAAACAGAGAAAAGGAAATACTGTGTACCAAGTCACGTGACTTGACAATCCATCTACATATACCGACAAAGTAAGGGCATGCTCACTGTAAGGTAAATAAGTTAATTCACTGTTGGCATATGACTTTCTGAATTAAGAATCACTGTAACAAAAAAATCGAGCAAAAAATTGATAAAACCAAAGCCTGTGCACCAAGTCACATGACTTGACAGTCCATCTGCATATACCGACAAAATAAGGGCATGCTCACTGTAAGGTAAATCAGTGAATTCACTGTTGCCATGTGACTTTATGAATTGAGAATCCCACATATATCAATAAGAGTGTAGATGCGCCCTTGGGCCTCACTATAGTTCGGACTCAATTTGTGTCACGGTCCTGTATCTAATCTCGCGGAGTGCAATGCAAGACCGATGAATCATCAAAGAGTCCAAATCCGGCAAATCGTTTTTGAAAACATATTTTTTTGAAAGAAGTGCCAAACATGGACTGCTTTGCCAGATACAGAGTCGCCACCTAAATATTTTATTTTGGGAAATTTAGGAAACCCTGACTCGTTGCCTAAGGCCACGTGTCCGTCATCACCAAAGTTGCCTCGGCTCAGGAACTTGGGTATGATTGGGGAAGGTCACTTCGTGAGCACCCCCGCTCGCTCGATCAAAGATCGGCCTCTACTAACCATGATATCTAGTTTTGAAAACATTATGCATTCTTATTTCGGTTATTAGCCTAGATTTACTATGTGATGCGCACAGCATACAAGTATAGACTGGATCGCCTGAATTGGAACGAAACATCTCATGTTTGTTTTGAAAACGGTTTGCTACTCGCAAGTAGGCTAAAATGTGGATTTGCCACCCTCAGGTGGGCTTAGAAAACATGATGATTTGCCACTCTCAAGTGGGCTTAAAACTCACAATTGATGAATTGTTCCAATCCAAATAACCCAACCTTCACCCATAGGCATTCAGGCAGGTATATCACATAAGCATATAGCCTCATGGTAAGCATGCTATCATGGCAGTCACTCACACGCATGCAAGGATGCTAAAGCATAAACTTATCGAGTACTCCAAGCCAAAACAGAAGCTATGTTAGAAATCTATGCATGATCCTAACTATACAGAAATGCCTAATGCAACACATGCAAAATGCAACTAAGATAGGCTCAGCTATTCTAAAGATGGCATGTGAAATGCTACAGCTAACAAGTATTCAACTCGGAATTGAAATACAAATGCAGTTAGTATGATACGCCGAGCCCGGTGCATGCAAAACAGATAAATGAATGCAAACATGCTATCATGCTGTATGTTAATTGAAACATGGCCTAATCTAACCATCATAAGCTGGTAAATAAAAGGAAGAAAGACGTGGGGTTGGAAGATATACATCACACGCACGCACACTTATTACAGTTGTGTCCTCGCTTAGAGGGTCCGAATAAATAATATACAGTACGAATAAATAGTACAGTCCGAATAAATACAAAATCCTAATTAATTAACAAATTAATCTAGGAAAGCAGGTAAATTAGCATGCAAATCCATGGACCGCCTCAGCTCTGTTCCAAATGATGAATGATGCATGCTTGAGTTGCCTTGCGCAGAAATCCATTACGATGCCCCATTTTGCCTTTGTTTGCAATTGTTTTTGGAATATTGCGCAACGCTCCAGAAGGCCGCTGATTTCTGATTTACTGCAACAGAGAGCAACAAAGGGGCATGGCAAAGTATTTTCACATATGCACGCATGACTACTCATTAAGGAGTGTAGTCCTCGATCCTCGTGCCACCAATCACGCATATCGATGCATGATGGTCGAGGAGTCGAATTGCATGACTCAATATGAAATGAATGCACATGAAAACACAACAAGACCTGAACTCCATCATGGGTAATCTGGAGTGTTGGCGACAGGGAATTGAGACACGTTCCGTCACTCGGAGTACGAAACGTACCTCGTTTCCCGTGCTTAGGCTAACTCCTATCCGAAACACAATGCAAATGAGATGGCATACACAAAGCGATTAACATACAACCTAGCATACGCAATGCTATGAACTGGCATAAACAATGCTCGATGTGACATGGCATACACGATGCTCTAACATGCAACCTAGCACACGCAATACTAAGGACTGAATGGCATACACAATGCACGATGGACTTACACCAGCATGAATTGACCTCAGCCACACTCACATCAGTGGCCATGAGATGGAAAAGAGACAACCGAAATACGTGCACACGTGCACGCATACCGAGGACCGAACCTAAGGCATAAAATGCCACTCTACCAAAGTGAAAGATGGCATACAAACATGTAATTTCCAGCACTGAAACATGATGCTAAATGGTCCCGAAATATGGAAATATGGCACCCGATGCATGAAATAAGCCCCAAAACTCAAAGCTAGGCATATGTATTGAATTATAACTATGCAAAGCAAGCATTATTTGGCCATGAAGTATGAAGACAGAGCCAAGGCAGTCCCAAAACATGCACATTTCTAGTTTAAAGCATGGCCAAAAGGTGCTAACATGATGGACTAAAATAGCATGCAACATTGGCTAGCAAGCATGGTTTACATGGCATGTATATGAAGCATATGAGAACTCATCAAACCAGCCAAAAACAGTGAATAAAACATGTCAAAATATGCCCAAATAACCACTGAATGCAACCAATGCATGCAAAAATGATGAGCTCCTTTAGAGGGCCATACAAGGAGTTATTAAGCACATACAAGATAGACATGTAACATGGCAAAACCACCTCTGGAAATGAGTTATGACGGCCCTAAAACCCACCAAATAGGCCCTAAAATCAGTCTCGGAAACATGCAAAGAAAGGCCCGTTTGAAAGGCCTTGAATGAGATTGCTCTATACAAGCATCATAGACATAAAATATGGCAAAATGGGTTCTTGATAGAGCTTAGGCAGACCTTAAAACCCTCAGCATGAGGCCTGAAACATGACTTCAATGCATGCAAAATAGGGTCCCTTTGGAAGGCCAACCATGCAAGTAAAGAGAATGAGGGGTGAGAGGGTCACTCCTTCATGATTTTGGGGCTCAAAGACACATAAAAGCCACTTAAAATCCACTGGATTTCAGTGGCCAAGATGCCAAAACAAGACCAATGCAAATGCTCAAATGCATGGCTCAAAGCATGAAGAAGTGAAGCATGCAAGGAAGAAGATGACTCTAAACAGAAAAGTGACCTCAATAAAACTTAAAGAGGAGGTCAAAAAAAGACTTTCTTCAGCTTAGGCCGAGGTCAAAAAATGCTCAAAAATAAGGCTAATATATCATGCAAAATAAGCCCTAAAAGAGAGATAAAACATACAAGGATGTAAGAGACCTCAAACAGAAAAGTATCTTTAATCAAACATGAAGAGGAGCTCAAAATAAGACTATTTTCAGTTTACACCAAGGCTCAAAAATTCTTGCAAATGGAGCTAAAGTATAGAGCAAAATAGTGCAAAAAAGGGGTAAATGGAGACTTACCCTTGTAGAGCCGACCCTCAGCAACTTCTGGACCAAGAATGTGACTCCTCAAGCTCTGCAAATGACCTCCAAGATTCTGGAATGGGTGGTGGGGGTAGTAGGCTATGAGGTGTAGTGTAAATGGCCAAGAATATTAGGGTTTGGAGCTTGGAGAAGAAGGCTATGGAGGATGGAGTGTGTATGCCTTAACCAAATGTCTAACCCTTGCAAAATGAGATGGAGGGTTGGTTATATAGAGGGAGAGAAGTAAGGCTTCTTAGAGAAGCCAAGAGAGAGGTTCAAAGCTTCTAAAAGAAGCTTGACCAAAGGGGTCAAGCTTCTTGAGGAAGCTAGACCAAAAGGGTCAAGCTTCCTCAAGAAGCCTGACCAAAAGGGTCAAACTCCTCCTACCAACCAAGCAAAGGGGTCAAAACCCCTTTTTAAGGACCAAAACAAGGATAAAACCCTCGGATAGTGGGTCAAATGCTTCACAGCTGGCACAGCTGTGTTGCACTTGAGAAGAGCAAAAAGCAGAAAGCTGGCCGACCAGCTAAGGTGGCCGGCCGGCCACTCCCCCTGGTCGGCCGACCAGGGGTCAAAAGGGTCAAGCAAAAAAGCTGATCGGCCTCCCCAGAAAGGTGGCCTCCCAAATGAGTAGAATACAGCTGTGTGGTGAAAAACCAGAAAATGTGACCCAAGAGAGAGAAAAACCAGCTTTTTAGAGTGGTTCAAAAGGGTCAAGAAGAATTACTGGTCGGCCTACCCATATTGGTGGCCTCCCAGATGAGCACCACACAATGATGGTGTGAAAAACCAGAAATTGTGGCTCAAAAATGAGAAAAACCAACTTTATGTCAGAAAAATCGGTTTTTGGAGAGAGAAAATGAGAAAACTGGTTTTTTAGGGGAAAAGGTGGCCTCCCACCATCCTACCATCTTTCTAACAATGAAAATTGGGTCTCTACCAAAAATGGACCAAAGCGGATGCAAAACGAAGGTTCGGGGGCCAAAACGCGCAGTTCGGGGCCCAAAAAACAGGTTGTTAGGCACCGGAAGTGGCGTATGACCACGAAGGTGGTCTCCCGGGCCACAGTGTCCCTCAAAAAGGAGGAAGCAAGGTGTGTGCCAAAAATCGGAGCAAACGAAGGTAGTTAAGCGGTCCCGAACTGAGGCACACGGCCGACGGCTCTGAAAATCGAAAACTGGGCTCCAAACGAAAAAAATGGCCTACGACCACGAAACGTAGCCTACGGCCACTGAGAGATGGTCTACAAGACCTCTCCCTCCCTTCAGGAAGAGAAAACAGAGAAAACAGGACTTGGTTTGCAAACCGAGGCAAAGCACAAAAGAGCTTCGAAGTCCGAAGGCAAGGCTCGCAGCCGAGACTCCGCAACCTCAGAACGTGCACAATATGCAACATCACCGAGCGCTCAGTTGGTGACGTCTGAGTCTTAAGGTCGGTCAAAGATGGGGTGTCTACAAAGAGATGAGTTGTCACTGTAACAAAAAAATCGAGCAAAAAATCAAGAAAACCAAAGCCTGTGCACCAAGTCACATGACTTGACAATCCATCTGCATATACCGAGAAAATAAGGGCATGCTCACTGTAAGGTAAATCAGTGAATTCACTGTTGCCATGTGACTTTATGAATTGAGAATCCCACATATATCAAATTGGTGTTGAGTTGTCACTGTAATAAAAAAATCGAGCAAAAAATCGAGAAAACCAAAGCCTATGCACCAAGTCACATGACTTGACAATCCATCTGCATATACCGAAAAAATAAGGGCATGCTCACTGTAAGGTAAATCAGTGAATTCACTGTTGCCATGTGACTTTATGAATTGAGAATCCCACATATATCAAATTAGTGTTGAGTTGTCACTGTAATAAAAAAATTGAGCAAAAAATCGAGAAAACCGAAGCCTATGCACCAAATCACATGACTTGACAATCCATCTGCATATACCGAGAAAATAAGGCATGCTCACTGTAAGGTAAATCAGTGAATTCACTGTTGTCATGTGACTTTATGAATTGAGAATCCCACATATATCAAATTGGTGTTGAGTTGTCACTGTAATAAAAAAATAGAGCAAAAAATCGAGAAAACCAAAGCCTATGCACCAAGTCACTTGACTTGACAATCCATCTGCATATACGGGCAAAATAATGGCATGCTCACTGTAAGGTAAATCAGTGAATTCACTATTGCCATGTGACTTTCTGAATTGAGACTGTAATAAAAAATGAAACTTATGTAGGCAATGTTGTGTTTCACTTAGCCATGCATCATTCGTTGTTACGACCAAACGTTCGTGTATTTCATTGAAAAGTATGACTATTTGAATTATTTGTTGTCATTTGGGTACAAGTCAAGTTTCTTACATTTTTGGCCTTGCGTTGATTGCTATTCTATTCTAAGAGAATCGTCAATTTCTTGAAAAAGGCGCAGAAAACAATCTGTTTGTGTATAATTAATTGTAAATAGTGATTTTCACAAGCAAATCAAGTAAAACCAATTGGGTTTTAAATTTAGTTTCCCAACTGGACCAACCACTTGGCTTTGAGCTTGTTTGTCCAGCCCCCAAGTTTAGTTATCTGTCAACCCCCCATTCCTTAACAGGGTCATCATTTTGACTGGACTTCTAGGAATTGGAAGGCGACTCTTTCTTCTTTCCTGATGGAGATTGAAATTCTTTACGTACAGGATCCCTATTTCATGAGCCCCAGTTAAGGGAAACTTTTCACCGAGCCACCTGTTCTGTTTTATGTGTTGTTCAAGGCGGTAGTTCGTTTGTATGAACTTTATTTAGTCCCCCAACTGGACCAACCACTTGGCTTTGAGCTTGTTTGTCCAGCCCCCCAAGTTTAGTTGTCTTTCAACCCCCCATTCCTTAACAGAGTCATCATTTTGACTGGACTTCTAGGAATTGGAAGGCGACTCTTTCTTCTTTCCTGATGGAGATTGAAATTCTTTACGTACAGGATCCCTATTTCACGAGCCCCAGTTAAGGGAAGCTTTCACCGAGCTACCTGTTCTGTTTTATGTGTTGTTCAAGGCGGTAGTTTGTTTGTATGAACTTTATTTAGTCCCCCAACTGGTCCAACCACTTGGCTTTGAGCTTGTTTGTCCAGCCCCCCAAGTTTAGTTATCTGTCAACCCCCTATTGCTTACCAGAGTCATCATTTTGACTGGACTTCCACGAATTGGAAGGCGACTCTTTCTTCTTTCCTGATGGAGATTGAAATTCTTTACGTACAGGATCTCTATTTCACGAGACCCAGTTAAGGGAAGCTTTTCACCGAGTTACATGTTCTGTTTTATGTGTTGTTCAAGGCGGTAGTTCGTTTGTATGAACTTTATTAGTCCCCCAACTGGACCAACCACTTGGCTTTGAGCTTGTTTGTCCAGCCCTCCAAGTTTAGTTATCTGTCAACCCCCCATTCCTTAACAGGGTCATCATTTTGACTGGACTTCCAGGAATTGAAAGGCGACTCTTTCTTCTTTCCTGATGGAGATTGAAATTCTTTACGTACAGGATCCCTATTTCATGAGCCCCAGTTAAGGGAAACTTTTCACCGAGCTACCTGTTCTGTTTTATGTGTTGTTCAAGGCGGTAGTTCGTTTGTATGAACTTTATTTAGTCCCCCAACTAGACCAACCACTTGGCTTTGAGCTTGTTTGTTCAGCCCCCCAAGTTTAGTTGTCTGTCAACCCCCCATTCCTTAACAGAGTCATTATTTTGACTGGACTTCTAGGAATTGGAAGGCGACTCTTTCTTCTTTCCTGATGGAGATTGAAATTCTTTACTTACAGGATCCCTATTTCACGAGCCCCAGTTAAGGGAAGCTTTTCACCGAGCTACCTGTTCTGTTCTATGTGTTTTAAGTATTCACGTAATTCAACATACATTAATCCAGAACATTCATTAATTCATTGCAATTCAATAAAGAAAGTCATGAAAAAATAAATGTGCAGTTATAAATGTAGTTATTTCATAAACTTCAGGTTCATAAAACTAATACTTGAAATACATCCGTACGTTAGATGAACAACAACATTGTCTTACACTCCAGTAACGAAGATATAAGACAACATACAAACATATATGAAAGATAAAGGTGTTTGATTTCTCATTCCTCATCTGACATGTAGTAGTCAGAGAGATATTTTTCATTGTTTAAGACATTATTTCGCTCAATCACTGTCAAATCTCTGTTGTTTGCTTCTGCCATTTCGGTGGCTAGCTGAAGCATGAAATGTCGACATCTCCGCATCAACATTCTGTTGTTCTCCTTCTTAATTCTGCTAACTGCTTTTTCATAGTCACTCACATTTCGTCTAGCCATGGTCAATGAACGACGATGAGGTACTGGTGCCCTAAAGTTACGTAGATCATTAAACAATCCTTCTTGCTCCGTTACCCTGAATGCCCATTCTACTCGGATACCAGCATAATAATCCTTCGGACTCGAGTACTTTTCGCTCTTGTAGTCATAAGTAAATGGAGGTAGCAGCCACACTTTCGGATTTCTTTGCTGGCATGAACTTCCTGCACCTCTTGAAGACATTGTTCATAAAATAAACAAACAAATAATAATAGTAATTGTAGATATATTACTATTGTTATGACTTGAACAAACATCATACTGGGGGTGTCGCTATTTATAGACATCATACTGAGGGTTAACTAGAGATGATCTAGTGACGATAATGCATGCTGGGGCACTATGGAAGAAGTGATACCCGTGATATTATTTTTTAGCTTTTCATTTCATGCAATCCTGAGTACCTGTGACTTTGTGTACCTGTGATGTAGTCACGGACGTGGTTGTCAGATAAAATCATAATTGTAGGCCAGAGGATGACAATGCAATCCCTTCATAGTGGAGCAGTGAGTTGTCAAATAAAACAACATGCAGTGAGTTGTCATATCGCCACATGAAACTATTTTTTCATGCTTACTTTTTTAATACAGTAAGTACTCACTTGGAATTGACGATTTCAATACAAATTGGTGTTTTCAAAAAATTATAAATGAAATTAAATGCTTAAATTTTCTTTGTTTTAAAGTAATATTCTTCATAAACAACTATGAAACAGAGTGCAAGTAAATACACAACCGTCCAACTCACTTCGACCTGCAAAACTATCGTCGTTTTTTCACCAAAATAATAAAATGGTCACCTGATATGTAAACACGATTGGAACTTTGCAGCCTATATTTTATTTTATTTTCACTTAATGAACTTCACAGTCATCCCATTTTCTCATCTTTGCATTTTTTGCTTCTTTTTATATTCGGTAAATTACACTTTACTCCTTCAGTCCATCACATAATTGTTTATCAACACTATTGCCATATGGTCGTATTGATGTGACTTAGATGAATTCTGAAATGTGAGAAAAAAATAAAGCATTTATTTACGCTGCAGAAAGTCACATGCATCACGTAATGTGAGGAAAAAAGTGACAAACTATATAAGCATGGCAAAGTCAGAAAGTGACATGCATTACTGCATCACTGCATAAAGTGACATGCATCACTGCATCACTGCACAAAGTCACATGCATCACTGCATCGCTGCACAAAGTCACATAGCATCGAGGAAAAAACAAAGCATCCAAATTATTACATCTGTTCAAGTCACTGGCGAGCATCACTGACAAATGTTGGACGTATCACTGCGCCGAGCTACAATTTATTATCGTACCATACCTACTGTGCCCTTGTGAATTATGCAGTTCATTAAAATTTTGAGGGGGTGTCATAACAAAATAACAATAAATTAATAAATATGTCAATACACCTAAAAAGTAAAACAAATTTGTGAATAAATATTTCCAAAAATTTAAAAATATTTTAAAGATTTTTAAATTGTAATTTCACATTTATTTTTTTAAAAAAATTTCAGGCAGAGAAATTTGACTAATTCAGACGTTTAGTCGGTTGATCAGCTTGGTTCTTTTCATTTTTCATAAAATATTTTTCCGAAAATTCTAGTTTCTTAATTTTCATGTTTTTTTTCCAAAGTTTTTACTGATTTTTTAAAATATTTTAAGCAATTTGACTAATTCAGACGTTTTTATTTTATTATTATTTTTTTTTATGTTTTTACTTTTTGTTTTGGAATAACAATAAATTATGCAATTCATAAAAGTCGAAGTGACAACTCCTATCAAGTTGATGCATAGTTGTTTAGGTCATAAAAGTTGACGTGACAATTCTGATGCATAGTTGTTTACAATAATTTCATACATACAGCTACCATGTGTATATATGGTATAAATATCGCATCATACCACAACAAAATTTTTACAGCTATTTCAAGTGATATCATCATGAGATATACGGTGGTTGATCTATATTCAGCAATGGGTTGCTATTGGGTTGCAGATGGAGATGAATTTGAATACCCATTAAATCCAAATTTGCGTTACTCACATGCCACCGTCAATACCATGAGAGCTGAGTGGGAATTTCGCAAAACTCAAGCAAACGTTCTCGTTGAGCTATGTTATGAAGTTAATCTTAAATTTCCTCGCCGGTTAGCCATGCGTATGCCAACTAACACTCCACAGTTGTTGCAAAGGGCATTGCATCGTATCCGCGACGAGGTTAATCGCATGACCCAACGTTTGCAAAGGTCCGGACTAATAAAGACCGCAAATGAGCGTGCCGAAGATGGGTTAATGGATTATGCACACCAGTACTTCCCCTGGAGCATGGATGTTATGTATGAATATGATATTGAGATGTCAGATGATGATGATAATGAATGAAATCGTTTGGATGAACGCCCAGACCATTTCTGTAATGCATGCAATTTGTAATGCTTATCCACGACTTATCAATGAAGGGAGATGTTTGGGCATTGTTTTCGAATAGTTCTTGTAATTCTACCTTTACTTTCTCTCCGTTATTGTTATTTTGAAGAATGCTACTTGAACCCTACTTGTAATTCTACCTTTACTTTCTTTCCTTTTTATTCATATTTCTCCCCACAACTATCCATCCATTATGCAATGTTTACATTTTTTCCCCAGATTTTTTTTTGTATAAAATTTTTACTAACCTGTAGCAACACAAGTGGTCCTCAAATCTCGCTTAATAATAAAATCCTATCAATTCTTATCCTTGTTTTCCTGTTTTCCTTATCATTTTTATGGAAATCATCAAAACAAGTAAGAATAAAAAATTGTAAAATTATATTTTTCGAATAAATAAGTATGAGACATTTACATCATCTGTACAAGTTTGATTTACAAAAACTATAAATAAAATAAACTATACACTCCATATCACACCCGCTAATGCTCTAACCTGCCCCCAGTCCCACAACCCCGACCGTGGACCTCCCACCTCAGTCTCATGCAGTAGACTCTCTGAATATCTAGCTCCCCCAATCGTAAATGCGTATCATGTGGAGCCTGTGAGTGTGACCCCCCCTCTACTGCATGTGCTGCCCCTGATCCTGTCTATGGCCGAAGATCGGATACTGTTGTGAGCTATGAAACTCCATCATCTGGTGCAACTGTATCATGATCTGCAGCTGGACCTCGACCTCTGCCTCTGCCCGCACCCCGACCTCGGCCGCGACGTCCGCCACGACCAAAACCTCGGCCTCTCCCGTGCACTCTAAGGGGGGGCTCAATATGGGCCTCAGCGTCAACGTGGGAGATGTCAGTGAGAACTGCATCATTTGTACTCATGGTCGCGGTCGAACTGTCTGGTGGTGGTAACTGAGTGGGTGGGGTAACAACGTCATGCATGTATCGGGGCGGTGTCCAATCAGGGTCAGACACATAAGGTATGCTAGTATGCTGCGTAGGAAGTACGTCGAGGGAATCTGCAGATATGTATGAGGTAGTATGTGGTGGGGTGACTGATGTCGAAGGAGCTGATGTGGTAGGCGCTGAAGTGGAAGGCACTGACGTGGACAACGCTGATGTGTCTAGAGCAGCTGCTAAAGTGTGTACACCGTAATGGTCGTAATGCAAACGATCTCCCCGATGGGCAACCTGGAATGCCTGGTACAATAACTCCCGAATCTCTACAACGGCCTGCAAGGCATGCTGTCCATCACGTCTCAAATGGGCGTCCTCAGCCAAGTGAAACGACCTCCCAGCTCCAGCCACCTGAACAAGCATTCAGACGTATTATTAGGCTACAGTTGACTAAAAGTAAATCAAGTATGATTTTACTAATTATCTGACACATAATATGATACTCACCAATGCCTCAAGATAAGGCTCAACTCCCTGATATTCAGACTCAGACACGTGGCTCGGATTCCCAACTAGTAGGTGTGCATGTCACTGATACCACAACATATAAGGGTCGGAAGAGGGGATCACCTCATCGCTGTAGTCAGCCTGTACAATACTGTCCCGGTGGGCATCTCACAACTGTATATATGGCATATAAAACAGATGCCAGTTAGTGCCAGCTCGGCCACGCCTATCAGTGACGTGCAACTGCCACTCAGTGTCGAACCGATCCGGCACGGACTGCACCCGACCAAACTGTCGGAGGACACGATGGGGGAGATGCCACTCAACCACGTCAAAACAAATAAGTGGCACTCTCGCCATCCATATCTCCTGACCCAGTCGGCAGTAGTCGGGGAGTGTACCGAGGACCCCAGCGTAAGGCTGCCAGATAAACTACAATGACGACAAATAAATTAAATTTTTCTCGTGAACTCAAAACATATACAATTAAAAAGACAACTAAAATGCAATCAAAAAATTTCATACCTCGCCCTCGATCATCTGGTCCAGCTGGTCTCTATAAACTACCACTATGTGGGTCGAGACGACCTCGTGGCCCATGTCAACCCTCCACCGGCTACCTCGCGGTCTGGTGGGCAACTGCATGTCCCCCTCACCCATAGGAAGCTCACCAGGACCAACCAGTTGCCGTGTAGACGGGGCAATGCGAATCAATCTCTCCAATGTCCAAATCTGCAATAGTTTGAACACAATTACAATACTGATATATGGCATACAATATGAATTGACATGTAATAAAATTCTTACTAACCTGTACAACACAAGTGGTCCTCCAATCTCCCTCGTACCCACCTGAGCTGCTCGACATAGCATCCTATACAACCATGCCAGAGCCGCGCTACCCCAGCTGTACTGCCCAATCTCGCCAATGTCTCTTAGCAATGGCAAGTACATCAGCTTGAGCAGGTTCTGTGACTTATTAGGGAGAAGTACCCCCAAATAAGCCACAAAATATATGCTCGGATATGCTGCTGTACCAACTCATCTGGAGAATGATCTGAAAGATGAGCAAACTGCTCGGCCAGCCACCTCACCCTTAGTCTACCTGCCTGTAAATCTGCTGGTGTAGGTGCTACTCCCAATAGCTCAGCACATAGGGCTATCCACTGCTCCGTCGCGAAAGATGGGTCAACTCCAGTAACTGCTCGGCCATCAATCCGAAGACTATATAGGACGGATACGTCCTGCAACGTGACGGTGGCCTCCCCGATCGGGAAATGGAATGTATGAGTCTCTGTGCATCACCTCTCGACGAGAGCAGTGATGAGTGCGTGGTCCAGTCGAATGTGCCCGATACAATACACACCATAGAATCCCGCGCGTAATAGATACTGCAAGACTCTATGGTCCAACGAATGCTCCCACAATCCAGAATCTGCCCGATGGCATGTCAACACGGTGTGTGCCTCATCCTGCACAACAGAATGACCAGTTTAAATAATAGCATTATCACGAAATGTATTTTAATTGTAAGCGTAAAGTCCAACAAACGTTATTGCATACCGGATGGTCCCACATACTGTCAGCCTGATGTGCCTGTCTGAACAGTGGAACCTCCTCAGGTACATGTGCCATGAAGCCTGTACAACTGAAATATTAGATCATCCATATCAAAATCTCATTTAATCATAACATAATAACAGAAAAACTGTAATTATTGATTTTGTACTTAACGATTTAAAATACAATGAAGTAAATCTTATGGGTTCGAGAAAAGACAAATTTATGTGCCACTTACACGGAAGCAATTCAAAATTAATGATTACATTTATGGTATATTTGACAAAACTTAAATATTGATTTTGTAATGCTAAAAGTTTGAATAAATTATAAATTTTGCAAATTACATATAAAATTTGTAATTGTGAACAATGACTGCAGCATTCCAATTTTTAAAATTTTAATTTATAATAGGTTAATTTTTTTAAAATTTATAAATTTTTTAAATTATAAAATGTGAACAATGATTGCAGCATTCGATATTAAATTTATTCAAAAATATGAAATTTTGAAATGGTAGAAGAACTACGTGATTAAGTATAGAATCTTGTAATACACATTTCGAATCAAGTACACAGTTAAAAACTAGTACACATTTTTAATAAATTATACAAGTTTGAATAAATTATACACATTTTCAATTTTACATTACACATTTTGAATCAAGTACACATTTTAAATGTATGACCCCGTTTACAAATAAAGAATTTAAAAATACATAATTAAATGATCTATTACAAATAAAGAATTTCAAAATGATATATTACAACATGTAAGTATTACATAGTCTTCATCGACCAAGTCGCGCCGGACATGTTTGCCTGTCATGACCTGTCTGGTGGCACTCACTACAACGAGCTATCAAACGTCTGTCTGATATATCCATCTCATTCGGAATACGAGCCATAGATGTACGACCCCGTTTTATTTCTCGCAGACGAAGTTCATTAGGGATTAAGGTCCACTGCGGATTATCCCAATAATCTTGATGCGGTATTGGATTGAATTTAGTTTCCCAAACCCTTATGTATATAGGAAGCCTATATACTGGATCAACGTACTGGAATGGATTGTCACCGCATTCAGACATTACAGCGAGCATATGGGAACATGGATAGTGTCTTATCTCATATTTTCCACAATTGCACGTGGGTTGATTCATCCGCACAATCTGTCTATTGCGACCTTGTCCACGGCGAAAAGATGTTTGCACCTCAAATACACGGCGGGGCCTATAAGACAATATTGATACAAACTAATCAAGTTCATGTTTTTAGGTGTAATTAACTTAACAACATAATAATAATAATTTTTTCACATTACAAACTAACCTGTTATACGATATCAACTGGAAAGTATTTCCCCTTGCGATACCCTCCTCGATAGTTTTTTGCATCTCTCTAGGGTATTGGAACTCATTGCGTACATCTGTTTCAGCTTGGGCTCCCATCTCATCAAAATATTTGACGAGCCGTCGAAATGTAAATTCAACCATAGCTGAGATAGGTAAGTTCCTTGCACCTTTCAAGACACTGTTGAAGCACTCTGCATCATTATTGGTCAATACCCCCCAGCGATATACACCGTCATATGCAAGGGCCTAGTCCTCAGGATTCATCTTGTGGACCCAATTGATGGCTTCTTGGTTAATAGCCTGTATCTGATCTAAGTAACCATTACACTTTCGTCGTTGATCATCACTCCCTGCTTTCCATAGAAGTTGCTTGAGCTCCTTATTTTTGAAATGCGTGTTAAAGTTACTGCAAACATGTCGAAGGTAGTGCTGATGATATCCAACAAATTGGAGCAAGGGATTCAGCCAATGCCACCTCACAGCAGCTAAAATACTCTCAGCTCGATCAGATATCAAAGTCACTCCTTGTCGGTCCATGACAATATGTTCCTTGATATTTTGAAGGAAGAACGACCAAGACTCCAAACTCTCCCTGCCGACAACAGCGAATGCAAGCGGTAATATTTTGCCATTGGCAGTGACAATCGTTGCTACAAGCAACACACCAGTGTATTTACCGTATAAGAATGTACTATCTATAGTTATAACAGGCCTACAATATCTAAAGCCATCGATAACGGGTTTGAAAGACCAAAAAACAAAGTGGAAGATGGGCATAATGGTTGTATGCCCGGTATATCTATGCTTCCATGTCACGATGGTGCCAGGATTAGATGTCTGTAATGCATGCATGAATTTAGGCAACTGCCTATATGATTCATCTCAATCACCGAATACCATTTTAATTGCCTTCGCCCTTGCATGCCACGCCTTCTTGTATGATATACTATAGTTCATGGTCTTTTTTATATCTTCGATGACATTCTTAATTGGCATATCAGGTTCATTCTGCATACGACAATCAAATATGAGTTGGATTATCTGGGTGTGAACACTATAAACAAACAAATATGTATATATATGTAAACATTTATTTTTTATATTAACCGCAACTTGTCCCAAAATATGAGAAGCAATGTAACTGGAGCTAATATTAGTGTGGTCCCTGTTCATTCGTGGGTATAAACAATGGTGAGGACCCCTGTACTGCTTTATTTCAAAAAGACCCTGTTTTCTACTAAGAGATGCACGCAACCACCAACTGCAGTCGTGCTTGCAAGCAGACATCCAAAGGTCTCGCTTGGAGGTTACGACCTTATACTCTTGATTATTTGTTGCATGGTACAATTTCACAGCATGTAGAAGTTGCTTCTTATCAACAAAAACCATTCCTCTGTCCAACTCTGGATTTTCAGCGCTCTAGATCCGGTTACGGGGAACGACATCACGGGTACTAATGTCAAAATCACCATCCATGTGAATGTTGTCATAGAAAGGGATTTCAACTCTAGGTGGAATGGGGGCATTTTTAGGGTCAACGGGAGCCTGGGCGTCATATTCTTCATCATCATCATCATCTGATCCGCCTAATAAATTTTCTTCATCACACATTTCATTGTCATCATCGTTTAGGGCGACATCAGGACTGTACATGTCACTGTCAGCAAACTGCACATTGTTCACTGTTTTTGCCATATTACCAGCAACTTCAACCGGAGTGGTATGATGGCTGCATGTGGGCACATCTTGTGTGTTATTGTCAAATTCATAATCATATCCACCACATGAACTTGATTCTACACCATGGCTCTCAAATGACTGTTGTGTGTAGCCTAGTGGATAACATTGATCTGATTCATACATAGGAGACTGAAACGCTGTTGTGTCAATCCCATGTGTCAGCAATCTAGTCAACGGACGAGAATCCATCTGTGTCATGTTCGGGATATTGTGTATAACCTCTTTATCAATGTAGACTTCTAAACAATTTGGTGCTTGAAAACTTGCACCGATACTTAATACGGTGTTCAACGCCTCATCGTCATTGATCGGTAATATCTTGTATTTGCTGTGTACTTGCCACTGGCGATAAGGATATCTACATTTGAAGGTCAATCGGACACTTTCCCCGTAACTTGCCACCTTTGACATAAACATCTCCTCCAAATTGCTAAGCGTGGTGCCAATTTGCACCGCATATTTCCCTTTCGGCTCAGCATCATATGAGACGCCTTCATCGGGATCCCGAATTATATTTTCCCCCCAGTAGAAAATAATTAGAACAATCTCCATATACTTGCTTCAATTAAGACAAAAGGCATTAAAATAGCAAAAATACACTTATATCTGCTTGTACTTGTAAAAGAATTATATGAATTTTAACTCATTCAATTACAATTACTTGTGACGCAAAAATTTTATTTAAGTAATCAGCAATTGTAATCCAACAATCATTATTGATTTTTTAATTAAAATATGAGTTAAAATAATGATAATGCTTTAGATTTTTTAGCTTTTTAAGAAACAAATCTTACAACACATACAAAATTAACATCATGCTCCTGTGTTATGCTTTTTACATTGTTTATTAGGATTAAGATCATGCTCTTGTGCACATTAAATGTAATTCAACTAAGTTTTAGGTCTGAAAATCTTTTATTAATTTTGGATTAATTTTGTATAAATTATATAAAAATGATTATAAATTATAAAGTAACAACATTTGTAATCATTAAATAAATGTAATTGATGTAAGTTGATTTAGGTAATTGATAAATTATAAATCTAAGTAATTTACATAAACTTATGAGTGTAAGTTGTTAATCTTGTTACTTTGAGTGTAGGTAAACTTATGAGTGTAGGAAAATCCAACAATCTTATGAGGTAGGTAAACTTATGAGTGTAGGTAAACCTAACTTTACATCAAAGTAACAACCTACATCAAAGTAACAATATTTCTAATTTACCTAAATTTCTAATCATTACATAAATTATGAGTGTAGGTTTTGACTTTATATAAA
Organism: Camellia sinensis; assembly: GCF_055761805.1. Taxonomy (NCBI): domain Eukaryota; kingdom Viridiplantae; phylum Streptophyta; class Magnoliopsida; order Ericales; family Theaceae; genus Camellia; species Camellia sinensis. Next base: position 116,895,541 of record NC_138970.1, read on the forward strand.
TTATAAAGTGTTGGTAAACTTGATTTATACATATTCGTGACCACACTTGTAAGTAAAATATGTAAAAACGTGTTTTCAAAACACATTTTGAATAAAAATTTAAAACCAGCACTCACTTTTCTTTGTCACAGACACTCACAGTCACTCTCTCTATCTCTCTCTCTGACACACACACTCACAACACTCACACTCACATCAAACATATATAATTTTTAATATATAATAATTTTATTTTATAAAATTCAGAACAATTAAATTTTTTTTAATTTAATTTTTCTTTTGAAATAATTTATTTTTCCAATTAATTTTATTTTTTTTCCAATGAATTTTTTTTTCAAAGGTAGGGGAATAACTGCCATAAACATAAACCTCAGGGGTGTCTGTGTAATTTACCTAAATAAAAAAAATTACATTTTAAGAATTAAAGTAAAAAAATAATCATTTTATATAATTGATTATTATTTGCTATTATCAATTATTATTATATATATTTAATATTGGTCTGAATTTTACAAAATAAAATTTATATATATTAAAAATTATATATGTTTGATGTGAGTGTGGGTGTTGTGGGTGTGTGTGTCAGAGAGAGGGATAGAGAGAGTGTTTGTGAATGTCTGTGAGAAACAAGAATGAGTGCTGGTTTTGAATTTTTTGTTGAATTTTTACATTTTGTTGGGTCAACAGTAAAACCGTGGTTTGCAACCACGTTTTCTAAAGACAGAAAGAATTACTTAACAAAAGCATGGTTATGTATAAATCAAATTTCCTTAATTAGATTTACTTTAAAAAAATAAGTACTTAAAAATTTATGTATAAATAAAATTTCCTTAAAAGCGTGATTTGTAACCATGTTTTGTTAATTAAAAGCGTGGATTGTACCACGCTTTTAAGATTTTACAAATTGTCCGCGGGAGGGCCACAAAAACGGTGAAAGCATGGTTTGTATCCGCGCTTTAGCTTAGTTTAGGAATTCTGTCCAAACTAAGCCTACTTTGGAAAATAAATTACTATTTTGCCTTAATTTGGGAAAAGCCCTGAATTTGGGCAATGATTTAATCGTACGCATGTAAATGGTAACAATTTAAAAAACACTTATTTTTAGGATATTTTGATAAATCTTGATCTATTCAGACATTAGTATTTCGATAAACTAGACAGATATATCATTTGATATTAATATCTATTCAGAATTGAGTTTCATTAATATTAATGAGCTCTCATTATGTGTTAAAAATTAGGTATGCTCCTTTCAGATCTCAAGTTGAACTCTCAGTATGTGTCATGTTTATAGGTATTAATTGAGATTTGTCGGATCTACATGGAAGGGATGTTTGGTGTGGATTGTAAGATTGGTCGATAAATACGTAAAATGATTCAGACATCCGACTATCATAAAAAGTTAAAACTTAATTGAATAAACATAATGCAGGCGCATAGAGAATAAATCAATTGGATAATTCAAGTGGGTAAAAATTATCGAGAATGACTCATTTTATAAATCAAATATTTTAATTTTTTCAAACATAATTCTTAAACAATTTTTTTTTTTTTTTATATCAAATGTTTTGATAATAGCATTTTCCATGACGACTTGAAAGGCCTCTTTTGGCAAAGAGGTAAAAAGTAATTTTTTTACTTCTAATTTTTTGTGGATCAAATTTTTTGACCTCTAATGTTCATATCAATTTTTTTGTGGATCACTTCTAAAAAGTCATTTATTTATATCAAATTTTTTGACTTCTAATGTTTTGATAATTTTTTGGGAAAGAGGTAAAAAGGCATTTTCAGTATTTTTTTTACACGTTTTTCTAAATTTTTTTTTATAAAATACAAAAAATTAGCTTTTAACTTATTTCCTAAAACAACCCAAAAAATTGTTTCTACTAGCTATAGTGGCCTAATGATGAAGCTGAAGAGATAAGCGAAAGAATAACAAGATTTAACCATATCGACAGGACTAAGAAGCAATCAAAAATTATATTTTCAATTCAAAAAATATAGACAGGATTCACAATTCAAAATTCAAAAACCTAATTTGTAAAAAAATAGATAGGATTCATAATTCACAATGTAATAAATATAGACATGATTCACAATTCAAAACCCAAATTCCTGAAACCATAACCCTAATTTTTGATTTCATAATTGAAAACCCTATAAAATATATTTGTAATTCACAATCACAAGAGCGTCGTCGACGACCATCTTGGGTTTCACTCAGGCTATTCGCGGCGAAGGACGCGGCCACCCTCTCACAACTGAAAATTTTCTCCCCTTCCCCTTAATTTTCTCCTCATTTTCTTTTGACTGAACTTGCTTTTCTTTTATGCCAAACATCCCCTTATACTTTCCATAATAGAGAGAGAAAAAATGATTTAATGATCAGTTGGATCTATGGACTTGGGATAATTAGTACTAGACTAACCATGACAACTTTAAACATAGTTCCTTGTAATTCAATTTTGTATGACACTGATATATATTATATGATTCTATTTTTTTTTAATATATCGTAAATATTGTTAGGCTGTGATTAATTTATTGCAATGAAAATAAAAGGGAATGGCATGATTATTCCTTAAATATGTTTTGATTAAAAAGAAAAAATTGTGGAAAGTGAAAGTGAAAGTGAAAGAAAAAAAATAATAATAATTTGAAAATTTTGAAAGAAAGGGATAGAAAATTTTGAAATTTTAATTATAGATAATTTTTATATAGACAAAATTAGATTTTCTTGTGTTTTGCCATTTTTTTTCCAATAAATTATAAAGTTAGTTACGATAATAATATACAAGAAAATTATTATTATTATAGCTAATTATTTATTGATTATGTAAAAATTATTTGTTCCTAAAAAAAATCATATAACATTATTAAAAAAATTTAACTTATCATAAATTTCTTAAACCCTAATTTCTGAAACCATAACCCTCATTTCTGATTTCACAATTTAAAACCCTAACCCTAATTAAAAAATAATTTCACATTCATCAATTCAAAACCCTAACCCTAATTGAAAAATGATTTCACATTCATCAATTCAAAACCCTAATTCAAAACCAAAACCCTCATTTTTGATTTCACATTCAATAGAAAACCATAACCCTCATTTTCTCATTTCAAACATAATATTTAAATTTTTCTAAACAGATTCAACATTCAACAGATTTCACATTTAACAGATGTCACATTGAACAAAAATCTGATTTCACATTCAATAGAAATCTGATTTCACATTCAACAGATTTCACAATTATAAACAAATTTAAGATAAATATAAACCATTCAACATTCACATTCAACAGATTTCTAAACAGATTTCACAAATATAAACCCTAACCCTAACCCTAATTTAAGATTTAAGATTTCACATTCAACAGATTTCACAATTATAAACAGATTTAAGATAAATATAAACCATTCAACATTCACATTCAACTGATTTCTAAACAGATTTCACAAATATAAACCCTAACCCTAACCCTAATTTAAGATTTAAGATTTCACATTCAACAGATTTCTAAACAGATTTCACAAATATAAACCCTAACCCTAATTTATTATTTCTGATTTCACAACATTTTCACATTCATGAACCCTATTCTACCAACATTATATCCACATTCATGAACCCTAACCCTAATTTATTCACATTTTCACAAACACAAAAAATGCATTAAAGTAGATGACAGAAGCCATACCAACGAGAGAGAGGTACCGACAGTACTGAGAAGTAGAGGGAGCTCGAGCACAGAGATAGAGAGAGAGCAGTAAGAGCGAGAGAGAGAGAGAGAGAGAGAGAGAGAGAGTGAGAGAGAGAGTAGTAAGAGCGAGAGAGAGACAACAGGGAGCGAGAGAGTGAAACTATAACAAGCGTGAATGCAAAACACGGGGCTGGGAAGATTATATATAAGTTTTAAAAGCGTGGTTGTGAACCACAATTTCACTTAATTAAAATTGTTTTTGCCAAAAAACGTGGTTCGGATAAGTGATTTCAGAAGAATTTTTTTTTTTGTAAAAGCGTGGTTCATAACAGCGATTTCAGATAAAAAATTTTGTTGAATAAAAGCGTGGTTCAGAAAAGCGATTTCAGAAGAATTTTTTTTTTGTTGATAAAAGCGTGGTTCAGAATAGCGATTTCAGAAGGAAAAAAAATTAATTAAAAGCGCCTTTTGTAACCGCGCTTTTTTAATCAAAAGCGCGTTTTGTAACCACGCTTTTAAGACTTCCCAATTTTCACGCGAGACAGGCGCACACACGTTAAAAGCGTGGTTGTGAACCACGTTTTAGCCTATTTTGGGAATTCTTTCAAAACTAGGCTTAGTTTGGGAATTGAATTAGTATTTTGGCTTATTTAGGGAAATGCCTCCAAAAGCTTAGGCAATCATGCATGCAAATTGGCTCATGATTAAGGCATAAAGCATAACCCCCCCAAACCATTGAAAGAGTGATACACATGAGGGTATGACAGTGAAACATGCTCTGAAATCATATATCAAATGATGCTATATAATGTAAATAACGCAAGCAATGCATGCTAGTGGACCAAAAACACAAACCTGGTGAAGGGGCTTTACACTATGGCTATACAAAACAAAGCATACATGGTCAAGACCACCCAAATCAGACCTAAAGCATGTGAAATCATGGCAAAAAGCATGCTAAAATAGAGCCAAAACAAGCTAGAACCATAGGCCAAAGTATCAAGCATGCTAGGCTAGTGGGTGAAATTGCACTACAAGTGCAAGGAGCATGCAAGAGGTAACCAAACCAACCCCAAACAGAGCTATGTCATGGAAAAACAAGGTCTGAAACATGCTAAGATAGGGGCCCAAGAAGGTAGAAAAACATGTTAACTTGATAAGCCAATAACATATGCAAACAAGATACAAAAGGGGGGGGGACCACCCCCATCTATTTTAGGTCTCAAAACACACTTTCTACCACTGAAATTCCTCTGGAATTCAGTGGTGAAAAGGCAAAATAAAGATGATCTCAAAGGCCTTAAAGGATAGCTCAAAACAAAGCAAAATAAGGCATAAAAGGGGGTAGACAACCCCTAACTCAAACAAGGCCTCAAACAAACACCTTAAACACTTAGAAACAAGAGTTTTTACAGTTGAAGGTTAAGCCAAAAGAAGCATGCAAAGGTGATTATGCTATTGATAAAAGTAAAGATTAAAAGGGGTATATGCTTACCCTTGAAGACTCTTCAAGAACAACAGCAAGCTAGCAACCTTTCTGAGCTAAAACTAGTTTTTGAGTCTAAGCAAGACCCTCAGGTACCTCAGCAACAAGATTGTGGTATTTGAGTAGATGTTTGTGTGCAAAAGTGTGATGAAACAACACGTTTGAGCACAAATATAGAGAGAAAGGGAGAAATATAAAGAGAGAGAGGGATATGTTTAGCCCTAATATTTTCTGAACCTCTGGAAAGGGAGAGGGACCTTCCCTCTTATAGAATTCCAAGCCTCAAGCTTGCTAAACAAGCTAAAGGCTTGGTGCAATCCCTCCATACACGTGTATGGAGGATGCTTTTTATGCCCAACAGCTGGCACAACTGGTAAGGAAAATATCTACAAAAAGTGCAGAAAGGCCGCCGACTAGTTAAAGTGGTCGACCGACCACTCCCACTAGTCGACTGACCATAAAAAGTGGTCTACAGGGAATAAAACTGGTCGGCAAGGGAGGAAGAGGGTCTGCCGAGAGAGTAGAAGGTGATGGCAGGCTGCCGACCACCTTAGGTGGTCCACAGACCACCGACCCTAGTTGGCCGACCACCAAAAGTGGCTGACAGGGAAGAAAAGTGGTCTATAGGGGGGGAAAATGGTCTACACCCCTGTTCCACCCTCCAGGCAAAGGGTAACAAGGTTTGGTTCAAAAACAAACCAAAAGGAAGAAAGACAAGAGTCCACAAGGCAAGGCACTTAGCCGGAAGCCCCGAAAAGTAGTCTACAGGCCACTACAAGTGGCCTACGAGAGGGAAATGTAGTCTACGGCTACAAAAAGTGGCCTACAGGCCTTCGTCTCCCTCTAGGCAAAGGCAGCAACGCATGGTCCAAAAACCAGGCCAAGAGAAGAAAGTTAAGATGTCCCGAGACAAGGCGCTCAGCCGAATGCTCCGGAAACTCAAAACGAGCACAAACATGCACAATCACCGAATGCACAGACGATGACGTCTGAGTCTTAAGGTCGATCAAAAATGGGATGTCTACACCAGTCCAATTAGGTCTGAACTTGCCCCTAGGGTTATGGATGGGAGCTTGGTTGTCTTTGAGCACCAAATCCCCTTCCTTAAGATTCCGAGACTTAACTTTCTTGTTAAAAGCCCTGGCAATCCTACGCTGATATCCTTGAACATGCTATAGTGCTTTTAGCCTTCTCTCGTCAAACAACATTAGTTCTTCGAACATGCTCTGCTGCTAATCCGCTTCTGCTGCTAATCCGCTTCTACTATCTGGTACTCAGCCATAATTCACAACGACGGAACCTCTATTTCAATTAGGAGAACAGCTTCCATCCCATAAACTAGAGAATATGGAGTTGCCCCGGTAGATGTCCGAATTAAAGTTCTGTAGCCCCAAAGAGCAAATGGTAATTTGTTTGGCTAGTCCATGTAAGTCTCAACTATTTTTTGCAAAATATGCTTGATGTTCTTATTACCGGCCTCAACAGCTCCGTTGGTTTGCGGTCGGTATGAGGATGACTTATGAAAAGCCACGTTGTACTTCTCCAACAAGTCGATCACTTCTCTCTTGAAATGGGAGCCATTGTCTGAAATGATCTCATTCGGGACCCCATAACGACAATGATGTTATTCTTGATGAACTTGGCTACATGCGACGCTTTCAGTACTGCATAGGATTGGGCCTCGACCCACTATGTAAAGTAGTCTATTGCCACCAGGATATACTCATGCCCATTCGAGCCTTTCGGCGTAACTACCCCAATGACGTCAATTCCCCAAACTGAAAAAGGCTATGGTGAAGTCATGTTGTACAGCTTCGATGGCAGGATATTCATGCGATGTGCATGAATTTGGCATTTGTGGCATTGCCGAACAAAATCGATACAATCCTCCTCCATGGTTGACCAATAATAAACCTACCTGAGAATCTTCCGGGCTAGCATTACTCCGCTCATGTGTGCTCCACACTCTCTCCCATGGATGGCCTCCATTAGGCGTTTTGACTCTTCTGCATCCACACACAGTTTGTGCATTCCCAAATGACCACGTTTGTACAACTTATGTCATGACCTAAACCCGCCCCTAAAAGTTTAGGTCATGACCGGCCTGTACTCAAACCTCAGAAACAAAATTTCACAATTTTAAAATCATATCGGGGCCTAAAGCGGAAGCAAAATAAAAACAACAATGTCCATTAAGCTTGTGCATACATGGCGCCTAAAATAATTAAAACTTTTAACTATACTTTCCATATTTACATGTATAATAACAAGGCTTACAGATCTCACACACATATACATAAAAATTAAATAAATACAAAGTTCTAGCAATACAAGGTTAAAGCCTCAACACAGAGGCGCATCTTGGGTAGTTTGACTTGGCAGGTTCACAAAAGAACTCCTGGACTGACCTAAGGATGGTCTCTAGATTGATCACCTACAAACAGATAAAATACGGAGTGAGTGAAGCTCAATGAATAATAATAAAGTGAAGTGAATCAAATAAATAATCTAGATTCAAAAGGAGCATGACACAACACTCTTCCACATTTGCATCATTCGCAACTTTATTCATAATCATATTTACAAAACGGCCTTAGGCCCACATTATAACAAAATGGCCTTGGGCCCATATATATCAAAACGGTCTCGGGCCCAATCGAATATCAAAACGGCCTCGGACCCAATCGAATATCAAAACGGCCTTAGGCCCAACCGTATCTTATCGTATCACTATATCTTATCATGGAGTAGATGGAACATCGACATGTTTCCACCACTCATTGGGCCCAATACATATATGTATGGACCCAAGAGGTGACTCGTATAGACCCTAGAGGTGACTCTCATTGTAGCACTTAGTTCCGTACAGCACTTTGTTCCATACCCAAAACTCATGAGTCTTAAAGACTGAACAATTCATATCATGTCACAGTATAAACGAAACGGCCTTAGGCCCACCATATCAGGTTATAAGCATCTCATATTCCATATCTATATTCCATATTATAGATCTTGTAACCTATTCATTCACATAAAACATAATTCCAGATCATCACAACAGTTATGTATCCAAATAAATATAAATGAACATATCTACACAATGCTATACTCACTAGCAAAAATACATAGATTATAGCATCTTTGTCCCAAATATGCCATTCACCATCATAATGCATAAACCATAATCTCGAATGTGCTAAGTACAATCAAGGTATGTAATTCATGATTAGAAATATAGGAATAGATATATATCGTTACACTATTATTATTCACAGTGATTCGATCGTACAGTGGTCTCTTTTAGTGAGTGACCTACACATTCCACACGAAACTGATAAGTAATGTATCCCTTTTCTTAGTCTCTTATCTTTATCTTTATTTCTTGTTGTTCACTTCCCTTTCATTTTTAGGTGTTTCGGAGGCATAAAATATACAGATTAACGGGTTCAGAAGGTCAAAAGGGGTATTAAAAGATAGCAGAAAATTTCCCCCAGTCCCGCACGTGCGGAGGTCCCTTACTAGACGTGCGGCCCGCACGTACTTTTATTTTAGAAAGCTAACTTTTATCTCCCCTGTTTTCCGCACGTGCGTCTGTGTTCCTGCATGTGCGGCCATGAGTTCCGTACGTGCGGTTCTGGCTCTGTTTTGAGCAGTCTGAAAATCATCAAAAATCCAACTGTTCAAAGGCATCTCACGGCTCAATTGCAAGCAAAATTCCTTTCAATAACACAATATAGGAACATAATAAACATGATTCTCAAACTGAAGTAGATCATAATCCTTTTTAATGAAACTATTTCTTCCAATCCTCCATCTTCTCGTGGTTAAGCAAAAAGATACAAACATATATATATATATATATATATATGTAGTTATACATGGACTCAAAGCATGCAAAGAGACAAATTAAAAGCCAATTCCTTACAATCCAACCCAACACAAGCTCAAAACACAAGAATCAACCCTTTTACTAGACAAACCTAAAGATTTCATGCTCTTTTCATAAGGTTTGTTAAGTTTGGATCACAAGCCAAAACTCTAACTTTCATGAGTGCTAAAACTTCATGTCAAGACTTGATTCCACCCAATTAGAGAAGGATTTACATTTACCTTAAGCCAATCTTTGGGTTATTCTCTCAAATTCCTCCAATGTCCAAGCTTCTAACTTGATTTCTTCTTCTCTCCCTTTTCTCCTCTTCCTTCTTTCTCCATTTTCTCTACACGTTTTTGCCTCCCTAAAGCATAGAGATGAGCTTAAAAATATATAATAAGTCATATATATCTATAGAGGCCAACCAAACATGACTTAACGAATCAGACAAAATCAATTTTCAATTAAACTGCCTGAATGGCTCTAAAAATTCCAATTAACATATTCATGTACTCAATTTCAGTTTATAAGCCCATTAAAGACGTCAATTTCAGTTTCAAAGGTCGCAATTCCAATAGGTTTTCTTATAACCGATAGATGCAAATTTATAAACATGCAATTTACACATTAAAACATGGATTTTCACATCGAGCACATAATCACATGTATAATCGCTCATATAACGCGAGAATTAAAGCATATAGGGCATCTGAATGAGTCGAGTTATTACAACTTACCCCCGCAGATGATAAACTGAGCAACCATTTGCCACATTGCCCTTTTATCTTTGGCATTTGCCCCTAGTGGATAAACTTCCTTTTCCAAGAAGTTCTGGACATCATAATACTAGGGTTTTTGATCTTGCACTTCATCTATTGCGGTGATCAACTCGTAGGCCAACGCATATCTCTGTTCAATAATGATCGGGCGCATTCGGACCCCAAAATGGATGTCTATCATAGAAGATAGAGTTGATAAGGCATCAGCAAACCTGTTGTTCTCTCTTAGGAAATGCGTGAAGGTCAGCTTCTCAAACCTAGGAATCAGAACATCTAGGGTTTGGTGATAGATTTTCATCCTTTCTTCCCTGACTTTCCAATCTCCTTTCGCTTGAGATACAACAAGGTTCGAGTCCCCAATGACGTCCAACCTTTTTGCCCTCAGTTCCCGGGCAACTTCCAAGCCAACGACACACGCTTTGTATTCTGCTTCGTTGTTGGATACCTTGAACTTGAGTTTGAAGGCTAAAGGTATATGGGAATTGTTAGGTGATATCAGCAACACCCCTATCCCATAACCGTATTGGTTAGATGCTCTGTCAAAGTACATTGTCCAGATCTCTTCTTCGACTTGCAGAATGGCCTCATCTGGGTATAGGTATTCTACTGCTTCGTCCCCTTTCACTAGGTGATTTGCCAGGAACTCTGCTACTGCTCTCCCCTTGACAGACTTAAATTCAGAGAGAAAGCCTCGCACCTCCTTTTCAGTCCTTGGTGGTGGCATTTCTAAGATGGCCTTGATTTTGGAAGGATCAACCTCAATGCCCCTCTATGTAATCAAGAACCCTAGCATTTTCCCTGCTGTTATGCCAAAAGTGCATTTCTGTGGATTCAGCCTCAACCGATATTCTCTAATCCGTTGGAAGAATTTCTTCAAGGCGGTGTAGTTGCCCTCTCTTTCCTTGAATTTAACAATCATGTCGTCCACATACACCTCAACCTCTCTGTGAATCATATCATGTAGAATTGTGGTCGCAGCCCGTTGATAAGTAGCCCCAGCATTCGTCATATCGAACGGCATCACCCTGTAGCAGTAGGTTCCCCATGGCGTGGTGAAGGCAGTTTTCTCTCTATCCTCGGGTGCCATCAGAATCTGGTTATACTCGGAAAATCCATCCATGAAGGAGAGTAGTGCATGGCCTACGGTGAAGTCCACCAATTCATCAATGTGCGGTAGAGGAAAATCGTCCTTCGGACTGGCTCTGTTCAGATCTCTGAAATCCACACACACTCGAATTCTTCCATCTTTCTTTGGCACCGAAACAATGTTGGCCAACCAAGTCAGATACTTAGATACTAGCTAGAACCCTACGCCTATCTACTTGGTGACTTCTTCCTTAATCTTCAAAGCCCAATCCGGGCGTATTCTCCGAAGCTTCTGCTTGATAGGTCGGGCCTCGGGGTCAAGAGGGATTCGATGTTGTACAATCTAAGGATCGATTCCAAGCATGTCTTTGTAGGACCACGCGAAAATATCTTTGAAATCTTTTAATAAAGCGACAAAGCGCTCGCGTTCCTCCAAAGACAACGTGACCCAATCTGGACCAGACGCCGATCCTTCTCAGTACCCATATTAATTGAAATGATTTTATCAACAAGGGGTTTTACAAACCTCTCCTCCTCTCGATCAATCAAATGTTTCAAAACCACAAGAATTCCTTCCTCGTTGTTTTTATCAAAATTTTGAAAGTCATGATCAATGCAATACACAAGTGGCACAGAGAAATACTTGGAAACTGCAGTGGTATTCACATTCAAAAGATTCAGCTCGTTCAATTCCTCGGTTACAACCGACTCAAAAGAAAAGGAAAAAAATGACCTGGACAAAACTAAGGCATCCAGGTTATCAACCCCAGGAATATCGGACTCCGACTCAGAGGAACTGGAATTTGATTCTGACTCCACGGACTCTGTGGAATCAGATTCCAACTCACTACCTAATTTAGAACTGTTGGACAAAAAGCCTTCCTTTAGCTACCAAGTGAGAGAGGGTGCGTTAGATGTATCCAGAATACCATCGGAAGGGTCCACAACTGTTTGATCTCTGATCATGGAAACGGTGAAGTCATCTCCCAAGCTCTTCGGTTTGATCTGAGGATCTGAAAAGAGACACACCAGCGCTACTCCTATCTCAAGTTCATTGCTGTTGGACTCACCCTCTGTAATCTGTTCAGTCTCAAGAGTTAATTCAGTCTGTTCCTTTGTGGCTTTATCCTCTTACAGTTGTAGGTCGAGGAAAATCTCAAAGCCGGGCAAACGCTGCTTCTCAGAGTTCAACAATGGCTCAGGAAAGCCGCAAAATGGGAAGCCTTCCCGCTCCCAAAAAAAAGCGACCGTTCAGAGTTCCCTGAATTGGCCTATGCACAAGCTCATAGTGCTTCCCACTTTGCTTTGCCTTGGTTCTTCCTGCCATTTCTTTCCCTTTTCTTACCCAATCCTCTTTAGTAGGCATGTAACCGAGACCAAATGTATGTGGGTTATGTGACACTTTGACCAGTGCAGTAACGCCTGTCCAGCCACTCCTTCCTAATCCCATCTTGGGTATATGTTGTAGCTTGTTCATGAGGTAGATTGATTGAGCACTGACATACAACCCCTCATCAATAGCCAAGATATCTTGTACCACCCAGGCTTCAACCAAGGTAAATCCAGACAGGAAAACATCCTCATCGCCGTGTACAATCTCCAGTACTGGTGTGGTGACCTCAAGCAAAGGATGTATAGATGAATTTCCAAACATAATGGCTACTCCCTTTCCAAGGCAGTACTTCAGCATCTGATGAAGAGTAGAAGAGACAGCTTTCACTTGGTGCAGCCATGACCGTCCAAGTAGTAAGTTAAAGTGGCTAGAACATCCAGGATGTGAAACTCAATATCCTATTGTGCCGGGCCAACCCGTGTTCTGATCTGAACTGTCCTCATCACCTCTCGACTTGTGTTGTTGTAAGCTTGGATCACTTGGGTCGTTGGTACAAAATTCGCTGGCTTCAAGCCAATAGCATAGGCCGTGCGAGACGGGCAAACATTAATTGCAGACCTAGTGTCCACAAATACAATCGACACCCATTTTTCTCTACACTCAACTGAGATGTATAGTGGTTTGTTATGCGTAGAGCCCTCAGGCGGCAATTCCTTATCTGAGAAGGTCAAAGTAGGCGAAGCACCCCCTGGGAAGACAAGTCCCACTAGTTGCTCTGGAGTTGTGTTGATAGACAGCTTGGCCTTATCCATTGCCGACAATACCGCTTGCCTGTGTACCCGCGAAGACATGAACAACCCCCAGATAGACATGTCCGCTTGGATCTTCTTTAGCTGCTTCAATACAGTTTCTTCTTCTAACTGCTTGTTTTTATATTTTTCAGCCTCCTTATCCTTTCCAGATGCTTCTGGTTGGTCTAGGTGTGGGGGCTTAAAGTACCGCCCGCTTCTAGTCATATGATCCACTTCCTGAGAATACCAAGTGTCATCTGGCAAGTCTTGGCCCCAATCCTCGTCGGTGTGGGCAAGATGCAGATCATCATCTTCCCACCATACTCCTCCGGTAACCGACAGGCAATTGTCCGGTTCCGTAGTGATTACTCTTACATCATAGTCATCCCCTACAGGGTATTTGGGTTTTCCAGCTTTCTGACTATTCTCATCCATTTCCTGTTCAAACCGCTTTAGTGCGGCTTCTTGTTCAGTGTCTATAGTACTTATGACACCCATTTCTTGAGCAATATTCTTAATACCGGTGCTCTCCGGCAACTTCCCCTTGTCCACAGCCGTTCCGACCCTTGTAGCAGTTCCTGCTTCCAGCTATTCTGGCTTTGGTTGAAATCCCTCTTCCACATCAGGTTCATCACTGAGCCACCCCAAATTATCTACTGACCCGTTCAGATCAAACCAATTAATGTGCACATCTCCCGAATCCTGTTCATCAAAGAACTGCAGATTGTTGATGTCCTCCTCGAGGTTGGCTAAGTCATCCAATCCCTGGCTTGGTCCATCCTCCCAGACTACATTGACCCCCATCCCTGTTGGTAACTCCACCTCTGGCTTTGCCTGATTGGTTGGCACAATATAATGGCATGGGTTGTATTCCTCCTCAAATAAATCCACGGAGCCCTCAGGCACTGAACTGACATCCTCATTCTCCACCAGGGCTATCCCATATTCTTCTATCACAGTCACCATCACAGGTTTGGGTTGGGATGTGGACGCATTCATCATGAACAAATCTGTGCTTTCTAGGATGAACAGTGCCAACTTAGGTAGGTGGGCAGGGGTGATGTATATATTGGGGTCGTAAGGGATGGCCAGTGTATGAATGAGGTTTATTTACCGGGGTGGAGGGGCGGTTGTGTGGTGAAAAAGGATTTGTAATGACGTTAGGTTTCGTGGGGGGCGCTATCACTTTGTTGTCAATGAGATCTTGAATCTCATGACGAAGTCTAAAGCATTGGTCAGTATCGTGACCATGTTGTTGGTGGAAAGCACAATTCTTGGCCGGGTTGTGTTTAGGAGGGAGAGGATCAGGCAATGGGCGTTGTTCTAACAGTTTCAAATACCCTTTTCTGATCAGGACCCTCAAGGTCGCTGAGAGAGACATGTAGAGTGTGGTGAAAACCCTCTAGCCTCGGGCCTGATGGCTGAAAGTTTGGAAGCTTGTATTGGCTGTACTGGCAAAGGGGTTGGCAGTTTTCAATGTGGAGGTGACCATACCCACATCGGAAGGCCTTGTAGCTGCACTACCGCTAGTAGTTGCATTGGAACTATGTGTGAAAGCCCTCTTGGGCTGCTCCTTCTCATCATTGATCAAACCCTATCTCATCGCATCCTCAATGTGGACTCTTATCTCGTGGAGATCAACGAATGTAAACAAAGGCAAGACAATCATCTTCTGCAATAATCTCCCCTGCAGGTTGCGGACTATCATTCTGATTTGGTCTTTCTCGGATGGCCGAGTTGTCATCATTGAAGCTTCGGCCCTCCACTGGGTCACAAAATCTGAGAAGCCCTCATTCGGCTCCTGACGAGTTGCTTTGAGATCACGAGTTGTGACCTCAATTTGAGTGTTGTAGGAGTATTGCGCTACAAAGGCCTTGGCCATCTTATCCCAGCTCCGCTTCACAGAGTCTTCCAGCTTTGCGTACCAAATGGCTTCTATACCCGACAGGGTTCGGCCAAAGAATGACACTTTTTGGAGTCTAGAAAGGTCCATAGGCCGCAAAATATCCTAGAAGAGCCGCAAGTGGACCATAGGATCGCCGAAACCGTCAAAACGGTCTATATGTGGCATCTTAAATCTGTCCGACAAGGTCACTGCTGCATTAGTATTGCCATCCTCTATATATGGGATTGTATTCATACCCTGTGCTCGCTTGAAAAGCTTTTCCAGCTTGTTGACTTTCAGAGCGGTAGGGTCGACCTCAAACTCAAAGGGAGCCTCCGTTTGGTATATCGGTGCTTTGGAGGTTTGAGGCAGAATCGGATCTGCTGGGATGCCCGCATTTTCATGGATATTAGTTGTGGGAGCAGTAGCTTCGAGCACTGGAGTGCTTGCAGGAGGTGGATGGAATGTAAAGGTTGCTGCCTGCTGCAGCTGTTGTTGCTGTAGTCTAGTAATCAACTCAGCTTGCTGGGCTGCAATTTTTACTTGGCAGGCAGCAACTATCTGTATGTTCTCAATAGTCTGTTGGAGTTCCATTCCAGCTGGATACTGAGCCATTCGAACCGGTGAATATTCTCTTACTGAAGTGGAGGCAGAAAACTGTCCCTGATTGGGTGTGGGTGTTTGTTGAACCGGTGAGTTGTGCCGAACTCTCCTCCGTCTTGTAACCGGGGGTAGTGAAGCAAACACTGGCTGTCCTCTTACAAGATCCCTAGATCGGTAAAATTGCCTTTCTTGAGTCCAAAGTGCTTGGGGGATAACAGTCTCATCTAAAGCAATCGTGAAAGACTACCTTGCAAAAACAAAATAAAGTAAAAGAAACAAAAATCAGAAACTGCACAGCACCTCGGCTCAGACAGAAACAACACGCAATTGTAATCATAAGCTGGACAACTGTACTCAAACACTGATTTCTGCCCCAAAGCTGATATCCTACCCAGACTTGCAACTGATATATACATTCCTGCAGAGTTTCACTCTAAAAGCACGTATCAAGCAAGTGAGAGCCAAAACACCCCTATGATGGGGTAGGGTTACCCTATCCTAATTTCTTCAGGAATTAGGGATTCACTACGCAAACAAGCAGTTTCAAACAATTCCTACATTCGGGTAAGCAACCTATCCTAGTTTGGAATAGTCTCTATAGTTTCTGATATGCAACTAGGTCGATTAGTCAAAAAAGGGTACCTCAGCAAAACCACCTAATATACCTCTCGCTCCTAACACCGAGAAGTGAAAAGGAGGATCAAACGGTATAGCGGTAGTCCAGATCCAAGGGTTGTGTTCCCATTGTGGCAGAGCTCGCAACCGGTCAGCCTTATGGCAAGCTTTTCCAAGCAAGCCTCCTGCGAACCGTTCAGGAATAGCAGATGGCAAACACTATGAATTTAGGCGTATCGATGCAAATACAAATGCAAAAAAACACAAAAGTATAGATAAAATAACATATCATGAGTTCGAGTCAAGTTCTCTATGTTCCCAGAAACTGTGGAGTCGCCTTTTTCCACACCCCGCCTTTCGAAAAGGGTTTGAAATGAAGGCCTCACAGTTCGAACTCCCACGGTTCTGAATCCAGTCTCACAAAGTGCAATGTGAAATTGATAATCACCAAAGAGTCCAAATCCGGCAAACCTTTTTAGAAAATCGATTTTAAATCAAATAATGCCAAAATTGGACTGCTTTGCCAGATACAGAGTCGCCACCTAAATATTTTATTTTTTGGGAAATTTAAGAAACCCTGACTCGTGCCAAAGGCCATGTGTCCGTTATCACCAAAGTTGCCTCAGCTAGGGAACTTGGGTACGAGGGGAGAAGGTCCTAAATTGAGCACCCCCGCTTGTCCGATCAAAGATCGGCCTCTACTAATCATGATATGTTATTTTTATAAACATTATGCGTTCTTATTCCGATTATTAGCTAACATTACTATGTGACGCGCACAAGCAAGTATAGACTAAAATTGCAAGAATTGGAACATTTCATATCATGTTTGTTTGCGAAAATGGTTTGAATTTGCCATCCTCAAGTGGGCTTAAAGATGTTGATTTGCCACCAAACATAGTGGGCGTAAAACATGATTTTTGCCACAACAAAGTTGGGCTTAAAACCTACAATCGTTGAATCCAATTTAAACAACAAGCCTTCATCCACAGGCATTCATGCAATTTAGCAAATAAGCACATAGCCTCATGGCAAGCATGCTAAATCATGGCAACATCGACACGCTTGCGAGTATACTAAAGCGTAATACTCACCTAGTACTCCAAGCTAGGGAAGAAAACAAAGTTAGAAAAAATACAGGATTTCTAACTATGCTATATGACTAATGCAACACATGCAATATGTAATTAAATAGGCTCGGCTACTTAATCATGGTATTTGCAACACTTTGATAGCATGCTTTGAAACATGTATTAAAAGAAGTATTGAAATGACAATGCAGTTTGAATGATGCGCCGAGCCTTGGTGCATGCAAGACAAATGAATGGATGCAAACATACGAGCATAAGGTATGCTAATTGAAAATGATCCCTAATCTAACCATCAAAAGCGATTAAATAAAAGGGAGAAAGACGCGGGGTTGGAAAACATACACACGCGCATGCACACTTATTACAACATTATGCCCTCGCGAAGAAGGGTCCGAACGAATAAGCTAAGCTAACTAAACTAATCTAATTAATCTAATTAGACTAATTATTATAAATCAAATGAATAACTAGCAAACAAATTACTAATTATTACAACACTTAACTAATTAGCAAACTAATTAATTAAAACGAATGCACACTAACTAATCATGCGAAGCTTTAAACTATGCAGCCACTGCTTTGCTTCGGGAAGTGGAAGATGCATGCGCTCGGTTTTCGCCGTGAAAAGTCCTCCATTTTTCTCTCGACAAGCTCTGTTTGCAGGGTTGAGTATACTCCAGAATCTTTCTGCTCCACTTTGCCAAATACTTACTGGGGATTGCACCAGTGGCCTGCCGGCCATGGATGGCTGTTGCCGGCCCTCTACTGGCCAAAAAGGTTTCTTGCCGGCCAGGTTTGAGACACTGCCGACCACGGATGGGGCACTGCCGGCCACTGATGCTCTGAGTCACCATACTGCAACAGAGCACAAACAGAGGAAAAAGGGAGATTTTTCCAAGGGTTTGTTTATACTGTACCCCTCCTTATCTTCTCAAAACCTCAAAGGAGTGACACACTTGGATCCAAAACCATCAATCAAGCAATTTCATTGCATGATGGCCAAAGATCCAAGTTGTACAATTTCAATAAATGCACAAATAAGACTCGAAGGACCACCACGCTATCATACATGATCAAGGGCAATGGAGACCAAGGAAAATGGCACATTTTATCACTATTGAGTATGAAATGTCCCATTTGCCTTGTGTTCAAATTAACGTCCGATTTGAACACATGCAATGCAACACAAAGATGCTTATCATGCCTCTTTTACTTGTTCATTTTGTTTACTCATTTTACATTACCGATTCATTCTTTAATTGATTAAGTCCAAAAGTGAGTGTCCTCTAATGGAAAGATGGATCAAACCACAAGATGCTTTGGGCATGAAAGAGGCATTACATTGTTGGTAATGAACCCCCAAGGGGATTAAACCATTATTTGCAACACCTTAATTTCATACTTAGGCAAACAAGTGGTTTGAAACCACTTTCAAAGCAAACAAAGAGTGAAGAATTGAGGGAGATTGCAGAGATTTTAGATGTTGAAATGAAGTGTAAAACAACACTAGAACATGCTATTGACTCAAGAGAATGATGATTAAAGCATTAAAACATCAAGCTAGTGAAGGAAATTGCACTATAAATATGCAATAGAAGCCTCAACTAAACTAACCAGCCCAAAACAAGTTATTTTAGAAGCAAAAACATGCTAGACTTAAGCTAAACTAAGCTAGAAAAACATGCTAACATATGAAGCTATCTAGGTATGCAAACAAGACACAAGGAGGGAAGGCTAAACCCTCTAATTTTGGACTTCAAAAGTTGATTTTTACCACTGAAATACCTCTGAGATTTAGTGGTTAAAAGGCCAAAAAAAGTTTTTTTTTTTTTTGAAAGCGGTGAATAATAGCACAAAAGCTTAACAAACAAATGAGCAAAAAGGGTGGACAACCCCTTAACTCAAAATACCCTGAAACCACCATTTTCAGAGCATAAAAATAGAGGTTTGTACACTTCAAAACCAGCCTTAAAACAATTTATAAGGATGACAAAACAAGTATTTAAAACAAGATTAAGGGGTGGTTTGGGATGGCCTAAATAAGTGAACGTTTGGGATGGCCTAAATAAGTGAACTTTTTGACTTTTTATGAAATATGAGTTGGGTATGGGTTGGGTTTGAAGTGATGTGTTAGAGAGGTGATGTGACTTAAATAGGATAGTGACTTTTTGACTTTTTGGCTTTTTTAGATCATGCCAAGCAGGGCCTAAATAACAAGTATTATACCTCTTGAAGCTAAGGCACAAAATAGGCAACAAACCAAGCTCAAACCTCCTTCTAGAGCTCAAACAAAGCTCCAAGCAACCTCAGCCCAAAGGTGAGAGTATTTGGTTAAGGGTTGATATGCAAAAGCTAAGAGAAAACAAAAGGCACAAAATTGTAGGAGAGAAAGAGGAATCTAGAGAGAGAGAGAATTTTTGTCTTCAAATTTTTCTAACCCCCGCACATGCAAGAGAGGGGTCCAATATATAGAAAATACAAATTTTCCTCACAAAGATCCAGTCACACATGTGTTGGAAGATGCATGAACTTGTGCGAACAACTGGCACAAAATATCACAAAATATCTACTGGAAACACTGATGGCCGACAAGGCTTCATTGATGGTTGGCAAGACACATCAATGGCCGGCAGGCTAAAAGCCATGGCTGGCAGGCCATCAAAAATCTCATTCTAAAAAGACCTAAGCATGGTCCAAATATGAGGCAAAAAGGATGCAGCATTTAGAAAACTCAAACTTGTGGCGTTCTAAAGCAGACTTCGAGCCTTCAGTGAACAATCAGACTCACCATCGGATGTACTTACAAGATCATCCAAGTCTTAAAGGGCCGTCAAAAATGGGGTGTCTACAATTAGTAGACTTTGTTATTTAAATATTTGAAATAACATTGAAAAACAAATGAAGCAGATAATTGCAAATGGCAAAGTGCCAGATTTAGCAGAATTTTACAAGTCCATCCACTATAATTCGGACAAATATGAATGGATTTCATCGGAGAGCCAAATTAATTATGTATGTACAAGGCAATGTCTTTCAATTTTGATAAAATTATTTATTTTGCTATGTAGGGTAGAATAACTAATACCTGTTTGATTTATTTCGAATTAATAGGACAACATGATACAGACTCTCGCAGACTAGTGCGATCCCCTTGACCCCAGAGGAGTTGTCAGTCAAGGTGCTTAAGCCAAGGCCAGGTTATGTGAAAGGACTCGGCATGAGGCCTTATTTTTCTCTGAATACAACTGTTGCAAATAGTGACTATGTTCAACGCATCGAGATGCAAATAGCACAACAAAATGAACAAATTGCAAGGTTTGAAAAGTCAGAGAAGAAACAAAGCAAGAAGATACAAAGTATCATAGCGTGTTTGAGGCAGAAAGGTATCACGGGAAATTTTGAGAATGGGGAAAGTTCAGAGTTTGATGGACAAGCTTCTTGGTTAGTATATTATGCTTCTATGTTAATTTAGTAGATATTTATTCTTTAACTAAGATAGTGAAATATGCATGTAAAGGCCCGAGAAGCATCACAAACACTGAAATATGCACGTGGCTCCCAATTAGAAAACTACTTTGAAATTTGCACTATTCCAACATATGGCATGAAACTAAGTCAAAAAATGAACTTTTGTAACGCTTAAACTTGAAAATAAGCCATCAGAGGCCAAAATCATGTAACAATCATGAGAAGCCCCGAGAAGCACATCAAACACCTCGGGAGGAACCAACATAAGTTGTGAAAATTTACGGAACTAGCACGGGACTTCCAGTTTGAAAACTGTCAAAAAAGGCACTTTTTCATACTTAAGTTTGAAAAAAGGCCATTGGAGGCCAAAATCGTGTAACATCCACGAGACGGCATGGGGAACACCTCAAACACCTCAACACAGACCAATGTAAGTTGTGAAAACTTACGGAACTAGCACGGGACTCCCAGTTTGAAAACTTAGTCGAAAAGGCACTTTTTTACACTTAAGCTTGAAAATAGGCCATCGGAGGCCAAAATCGTGTAACAATCACGAGAAGGGCCGGGGAACACATTAAGACCTCGGGAGGGGCCAACGTAAGTTATGGAAACTTACGGAACTAGCTCGAGACTTCCAGTTTGAAAACTAAGTCGAAAAAGGCAACTTTTCGTACTTAAGCTTTAAAATAGGCCATCAAGGGTAAAAATCATGAAACAGTCACGAGAAGGTCCGGGCAACACCTCAGGAGGGACCAACGTAAGTTGTGAAAACTTACAGAACTAGCACAGGACTTCCGGTTTGAAAAATAAGTCGAAAAAGGCACTTTTTTCACACTTAAGCTTGAAAATAGGCCATCGGGGGCCAAAATCGTGCAATAGTCAGGAGAAGACCCGGGAAACACCGCAAACACCTCGGGAGGGACCAATGTAAGTTGTGGAAACTTACAGAACTAGCACGGCACTCCCGGCTTGAAAACTAAGTCAAAAAATGTACTTTTTCACACTTAAGCTTGAAAATAGACCATCGGGGGTCAAAATTGTGCAACAGTCCTGAGAAGGCCCAGGAAACAACACAAACACCTCAGGAGGGACCAATGTAAGTTGTGGAAACTTACGGAACTAGCACGACACTCCCAATTTGAAAACTAAGTCAAAAAATGCACTTTTTCACACATAAGCTTGAAAATAGGCCATCGGGGGCCAAAATCGTGTAACAATCATGAGAAGGCTCGGGGAATACCTCAAACACCTTGAGAGGAACCAATGTAAGTTGTGAAACTTACGGAACTTGAATGGGACCCCCGATTTGAAAACTAAGTCAAAAAATGTACTTTTTTCACACTTAAGATCGAAAATAAGCCATCGGGGGCCAGAATCGTGTAACAGTCACTAGACAGCCTGGGGAAAATCTCAATCACCCTGGGAGGAACCAATGTAAGTTGTGGAAATAGATGGAACTTGCACGGGACCTCCGGCTTGAAAACTAAGTTGAAAAAGGAACTTTTTTCACATTTAAGCTTGAAAATAGGCCATTGAGGGCCAAAATCATGAAACAGCCACGAGACGGCCCGTGCAACACCTTAAACACCTTGGGAGAGACCAATGTAAGTTGTGGAAACTTACGGGATTAGCATGGGACTCCCGGTTTGAAAACTCATTCGAAAAAGGCACTTTTTCACACTTAAGCTTGAAAATACGCCATCGGGGGCCAAAATCGTGTAACAGCCATGAGACGGCCTGGAGAATACCTCAATCACCTCTAGAGGGACCAGTGTAAGTTGTCAAAACTTACGGAACTAGCACGGAACCACCGGTTTGAAAACTAAGTCGAAAAAGGCACTTTTTTCACACTTTAGCTTGAAAATAGGCCATCGGGGGCCAAAATCGTGAACAACAATGAGACGGCCCGGGCAACATCTCAAACACCTTGGGAGGGACCAATGTAAGTTGTGGAAACTTACAGAACTATCATGGAACTCCCGGTTTGAAAATAAAGAGGAACTTTTTTCACACTTAAGCTTGTAAATAGGCCATCGGGGGCCAAAATCGTGGAACAGTCACGAGAAGTCCTGGGGAACACATCAGCCACCTCGGGAGTGACCAACGTAAGTTGTGAAAATTTACGAAACTGCCACGGGACTTTCAGTTTGAAAACTAAGTCGAAAAAAGCCATTTTTCGCACTTAAGCTTGAAAATAGGCCATCGGGGGCCAAAATCGTGCAACAATCACGAGATGGCCTGGGGAACACGTCAACCACCTCGGGAGGGACCAACGTAAGTTGTGGAAACTTACGGAACTAGCACGGGTCTTCCGGTTTGAAAATTAAGTCGAAAAAGGTACTTTTTTCACAATTAAGTTCTAAAATAGGCCATCGGGGGCCAAAATCATGCAACACTCATGAGAAGGACCGAGGAAAACCTCAAACACCTTGAGAGGGACCGACATAAGATGTGGAAACTTACAGAACTAGCACGGGACTTCCGGTTTGAAAACTAAGTCGAGAAATGCACCTTTTTCACACTCAAGCTTGAAAATAGGCCATCAGTGGCCAAAATCGTGTAACCGTCACGAGAAGGTCTGGGCAACACCTCAAACACCTCGGGTGGGACCAGCATAAGTTGAGAAAACGGAACTAGCACGGGACTTTCGGTTTGAAAACTAAGTCGAAAAAAGTAGTTTTTTCACACATAAGCTTGAAAATAGGCCATCGGGGGCCAAAATCATGCAATAGTGGCGAGAAGGCCCGGGCAACACCTCTAACACCTTGGGAGGGGCCAACATATGTTGTGAAAACTTACAGAACTAACACGGGACTACCGGTTTGAAAACTAAGTCGAAAAAGGCACTTTTTTCACACTTAAGCTTGAAAATAGGCCATCGGGGGCCAAAATCGTGCAACAGTCACAAGAAGGCCTGGGAAACCCCTCAAACACCTCGGGTGGGACCAACGTAAGTTTTGAAAACTTACGGAACTGGCACGGTACTCCTGGTTTGAAAACTAAGTCAAAAAATGCTCTTTGTCACGCTCGGAAATAGGCCATCAAGGGCCAAAATAGTGTAACAGTCATGAGAATGCCCAGGGAACACCTCGAACACCTCGGGATGGACCAATGCAAGTTTTGGAAACCAATGGAACTTGCACGGGACTCCTGGTTTGAAAACTAAGTCAAAAAATGTACTTTTTCACACTTAAGCTTGAAAATAGGCCATCGGCAGCCAAAATCTTGTAACAGCCGCGAGACGGCCTGGGGACCACGTTAAACACTTCGGGAGTGACCAGTGTAAGTTATGAAAACTTACGGAATTAGCACGGGACTCCCGGTTTGAATACTAAGTCGAAAAAGGCACTTTTTCACTCTTAAGCTTGAAAATAGGCCATCGGGGGCCAAAATCATGTAGCAGTCACGAGAAGGCCCGGGGAACAAATCAAACACCTCGGGAGGGACCAATGTAAGTCGTGGAAACTTATGGAACTAGCACGGAATTTCGGTTTGAAAACTAAGTCGAAAAAGGCACTTTTTTCACACTTAAGCTTGACAATAGGCCATCGGGGGCCAAAATTGTGTAACAGTCATGAGAAGGCCTGGGGAACACATCAAACACCTCAGAAGGGACCAACGTAAATTATGGGAACTTACGAAACTAGCACGAGACTTCCGGTTTGAAAACTATGTCAAAAAGGCAATTTTTTCACACTTCAGCTTGAAAATAGGCCATCGAGGACCAAAATCGTGTAACAATCACGAGAAGGCCTGGGGAACATATCAAACACATTGGGAGGAACCAACGTAAGTTGTGGAAATTTACGGAACTAGCAAGGGACTTCCGGTTTGACAACAAAGTTGAAAAGGCACTTTTTTCACAATTAAGCTTGAAAATAGGCCATCGTGGGCTAAAATTAAGCAACAGTCATGTGAAGGCCTAGGGAACACCTCAAACACCTCGGGAGGGACCAACGTAAGTTGTGGAAACCAACGAAACTAGCATGGGACTTCCGGTTTGAAAACTAAGTCGAAAAAGGTACTATTTCCACACAGAAGTTTGAAAATAGGCCATTGGGGGCCAAAATGGCGTAACAGTCACGAGATGGTTCGGGCAACACCTCAAACAGCTCGGGAGGAACCAACATAAGTTGTGAAAACTTACGAAACTAGCACCGGACTTCCGGTTTGAAAAATATGTCGAAAAAGACACTTTTTTCACACTTATGCTTGAAAATAGGCCATCGGGGGCCAAAATCATGCAACAGTCATGAGAAGGTCTAGCCAACACCTAAAACACCTCAGGAGGGACCAACGTAAGTTGTGAAAACTTACGGACCTAGCATGGGACTTCCGGTTTGAAAACTAAGTCAGAAAAAGCACTTTTTTCACACTTAAGCTTGAAAATATGCCTTCAGGGGCCAAAATTGTGCAACAGTCATGATAAGGTCCAGCCAACACCTCAAACACCTTAGGAGGGACCAACGTAAGTTGTGAAAACTTATGGAACTAGCATGGGACTTCCGGTTAGAAAACTAAGTCGGAAAAAGTACTTTTTTCACACTTAAGCTTGAAAATAGCCATCCGGGGCCAAAATCGTGCGACTGTCACCAGAAGGCCCGAGCAACACCTCAAAAACCTCGCGAGGGACCAACGTAAGTTGTGAAAACTTATGAAACTTGCACGGGACACCCAATTTGAAAACAAAGTAAAAAAATGTACTTTTTCACACTTAAGTTTTAAAATAGCATCAGTGGCCAAAATCATATAACAGTCACGAGAAGGCATAGGGAGCACTTCAATCTCCTTGGGTGGGATCAATGTAAGTTATGGAAACTTACAGAACTTGCACGGGACTCCTGGTTTGAAAACTAAGTCAAAAAATGAAAATTTTCACACTTAAGCTTGAAAATAGGCCATCGGGGGCCAAAATGGTGTCATAGCCACGAGATGGCCTGGGGAACACCTCAAACACCTCGGGAGGGACCAATGTAAGTTGTGGAAACTTATGGAATCAGCACGGGACTTCCGATTTGAAAACTAAGTCGAAAAGGCACTTTTTCACACTAAAGCTTGAAAATAGGCCATCGGGGGCCAAAATCGTGCAACAGTCACAAGATGGCCCGGGCAACACCGCAAACACATTAGGAATGACCAAAGTAAGTTGTGAAAACTTACGGAACTAGCACGACACTCCCGGTTTGAAAACTAAGTAAAAAAATGCACTTTTTTACACTTAAGCTTGAAAATAGGCCATCGGGGGTCAAAATCGTGTAATAGTCATGAGAAGGCCTAGGGAACACCTCAAACACCTTGGAAGGAACCAAGGTAAGTTATGGAAACTTACGGAACTTGCACGGGACTCTCGGTTTGAAAACTAAGTCAAAAAATACACTTTTTCACACTTAAGCTTGAAAATAGGCCATCGGGGGCCAAAATCGTACAACAGCCACGAGACGGCCAGAGGAACACCTCAATCACCTCGGGAGGGACCAATGTAAGTTTTGGAAACTTACGGAACTAGCACGTGACATTCGGTTTGAATACTAAGCCGAAAACGGAACTTTTTTCACACTTAAGCATGAAAATAGGTCATCGGGGGCCAAAATCATGAAACAGCCATGAGACGGCCTGGGCAACACCTCAAACACCTTGGCAGGGACCAATGTAATTTGGGAAAACTTACGGAATTAGCACGACACTCCTGGTTTGAAAACTACGTTGAAAAAGGCACTTTTTCACACTTAAGCTAGAAAATAAGCCATCGGGGGCCAAAATCGTGTAACAGCCATGAGATGGCCTGAGGCACACCTCAATCACCTCAGGAGGGACAAATTTAAGTTGTGGAAACTTATGGAACTAGCACGGGATCTCTGGCTTGAAAACCAAGTCGAAAAAGGCCCTTTTTCGCACTTAAGCTTGAAAATAGGCCATCTGGGGCCAAAATCGTGTAACAATCACGAGAAGGCCCGGGGAACACAACAAACACCTTGGGAGGGACCAACGTAAGTTGTGGAAACTTAAAGGACTAGCACGGGACTTCCAGTTTGAAAACTAAGTCGAAAAAGGCACTTTTTTCACAATTAAGTTTGAAAATAGGCCATTGGGCGCCAAAATCATGCAACACTCATGAGAATACCTGGGGAAAACCTCGAAAACCTCGAGAGGGACCAACATAAGATTTGAAAACTTACGGAACTAGCACGGGACTTTCGGTTCGAAAACTAAGTCAAAAAAGGCATTTTTCACACTTTAGCTTGAAAATAGGCCATCGGTGGACAAAATCATGAAACAGCCACGAGACGGCCTGAGCAACACCTCAAACACTTTGGGAGGGACCAATGTAAGTTGTAGAAACTTACAGAACTAGCCCAGGACTCCTGGTTTGAAAACTAAGTTGAAAAGGCACTTTTCCACACATAAGCTTGAAAATAGGCCATCGGGGGCCAAAATGGTGTAACAGTCACGAGATAGTACAGACAACACCTCAAACATCTCGGGAGGGACCAACGTAAGTTGTGAAAACTTACGAAACTTGCACGGGACTTCCGGTTTCAATACTAAGTTGAAAAAGACACTTTTTTCACACTTACGCTTGAAAATAGGCCATCGGCGGACAAAATCTTGCAACAGTCACGAGAAGGCCCAGCCAACACCTCAAAGTCCTCAAGAGGGACCAACGTAAGTTGTGAAAACTTACGGAACTAGCATGCGACTTCCGATTTGAAAACTAAGTCGGAAAAGGTACTTTTTCCACAGTTAAGCTTGAAAATAGGCCATCAGGAGCCAAAATCATGCAACAATCACTAGATGGCCCGGGCAACACCGCAGAAACCTCGCGAGGGACCAACGTAAGTTGTGAAAACTTACGGAACTTGCACGGGACACCCGATTTGAAAACTATGTCAAAAAATGTAATTTTTTACACTTAAGTTTGAAAATAGGCCATCAAGGGCAAAAGTCATGTAACAGTCACGAGAAGGCCTAGGGACCACCTCAAACACCTCGGGTGGGACCAATGTAAGTTGTGGAAACTTACAGAACTTGCACGGCACTCCCGGTTTGAAAACTGAGCCAAAAAATGCATTTTTTCACACTTAAGCTTGAAAATAGCCATCGGGGGCCAAAATTGTGTAACAGCCATGAGACGGCCTAGGGAACACCTCGGGAGGGACCAATGTAAGTTGTGAAAACTTACAGAATTAGCACCGGATTTCCAGTTTGAAAACTAAGTCAAAAAGGCACTTTTTTCGCACTAAAGCTTGAAAAAAGGCCAACGGGGGCCAAAATCGTGCAACAGTCACGAGATGCCCCGGGCAACATCGCAAACACCTTGGAAGGGACCAACGTTATTTGTGGAAACTTACAGGACTGGCACGGCACTCCGCTTTGAAAACTAAGTCAAGAAATGCAGTTTTTCACACTTAAGCTTGAAAATAGGCCATGGGGGGCCAAAATCGTGTAACAGTCATGAGAAGGCTTGGGGAACACGTCAAACACCTCGGGAGTGACCAACGTATGTTGTGGAAACTTACGGATCTAGTACGGGACTTCCACTTTGAAAACTAAGTCGAAAAATGCACTTTTTCCACAATTAAGCTTGAAAATAGGCCATCGAGGGCCAAAATCATGCAACAACCACTTAATGGCTCAGGGAACACCTTAAACACCTCAGGAGGGACCAACGTAAGTTGTGGAAACCTACAGAACTAGCACGGGACTTCCGGCTTGAAAATTAAGTCAAAAAAGGCACTTTTTCCATACATAAGCTTGTAAATAGGCCATTGGGGGCCAAAATCGTGTAACCGTCATGACAAGGTCCGGGTAACACCTCAAACACCTCAGGAGGGACCAACATAATTTTTGAAAACTTACAGAAAAAGCACGGGACTTCCGGTTTGAAAATTAAATCGAAAAAGACATTTTTTCACACTAAAACTTGAAAATAGGCCATCTGGGAGCCAAAATCGTGCAACAGTCATGAGAAGGTCTGGGCAACACCTCAAACACCTTGGGAGAGACCAACTTAAGTTGTGAAAACTTACAGAACTAGCACGGGACTTCTGGTTTGAAATTAAGTCAAAAAAGGCACTTTTTCACACTTAAGCTTGAAAATAGGCCATCTGGGGGCCAAAATCGTGCAACAGTCATGAGAAGGTCTGGGCAACACCTCAAACACCTTGGGAGAGACCAACTTAAGTTGTGAAAACTTACAGAACTAGCACGGGACTTCCGGTTTGAAATTAAGTCAAAAAAGGCACTTTTTCACACTTAAGCTTGAAAATAGGCCATCGGGGGCCAAAATCGTGTAATAGCCACGAGATGGCCTAGGGACACCTCAATCACCTCGAGAGGGACCAATGTAAGTTATGGAAACTTGCAGAACTAGCACGGGATATCCGGTTTGAAAACTAAGTCAAAAAATGCACTTTTTCACACTTAAGCTTGAAAACAGGCGATCAGGGGCGAAAATTATGTAACAGCCATGAGACAGCCTGGGGAACACCTCAAGCACCTCGGGAGGGACCAATGTAAGTTGTGGAAACTTACAGAATAAGCACAGGACTTCCGGTTTGAAAACTAAGTTGAAAAAGGCACTTTTTTCATGCTTAAGCTAGAAAATGGGCCATCGGGGGCCAAAATCGTGTAACAGCCACCAGATGGCCCGGGGAACACCTCAATCACCTCAAGAGGGACCAATGTAAGTTGTGGAAACCTACAGAACTAGCACGGGATCTCCGATTTGAAAAAAAGTCGAAAAAGGCAATTTTTTTCACACTTTTACTTGAAAATAGGCCATTAGTGGCAAAAATCATGAAACAGCCACGAGACAGCCTGAGCAACACCACAAACAACTTGAGAGGGACGAATGTAAGTTGCGGAAACTTACAGAACTAGCCTGGGACTCTTGGTTTGAAAACTAAGTTGAAAAAGGCACTTTTTTCACAGATAAGCTTGAAAATAGGCCATCGGTGGGCAAAATCATGTAACAGTCACAAGAAGGCCTGGGGAACATATCAGCTAGCTTGGGAGGGACCAACGTAAGTTTTGCAAACTTACGAAACTAGCACAGGACTTCCGATTTGAAAACTAAGTCGAAAAAGGCACTTTTTTCGCACTTAAGCTTGAAAATAGGCCATCAGGGGCTAAAATCATGCAACAGTCACCAGAAGGGCCGGACAACACCTCAAAAACATCAGGAGGGACCAACGTAAGTTGTTAAAAGTTACGAAACTTGCACGGGACACCCGATTTGAAAACAGAGTCAAAAAATGCACTTTTTCACACTTAAGGCCATCGGGGGCCAAAATCGTGTAACAGTCACAAAAAGGCCTAGGGAACACATCAAATAGCTCGGGAGGGACCAATGTAAGTTATGGAAACTTATGAAACTTGCACAGGACTACCGGTTTGAAAACTAAGTCAAAAAAGGCACTTTTTTCACACTTAAGCTTGAAAATAGACCATTGGGGGCCAAAATTGTGTAACAACCATGAGACGGCCAGGGAAACACATCAAACACCTCAGAAGGGACCAATGTAAGTTATGAAAATTTACGAAATTAGCACGGGACTTCTAGTTTGAAAACTAAGTTGAAAAAGGCACTTTTTTCACACTTAAGGATGAAAATAGGCCATCGGGAGCCAAAATCGTGCAACATTCAAGAGATGGCTCGGGCAACACCGCAAACACCTCAGGAGGGACCAACATAAGTTGTGGAAACTTACAAAACTAGAATGGCACTCCCGGTTTGAAAACTAAGTTAAAAAATGCAGTTTTTTACACTTAAGCTTGAAAATAGGCCATCGGGGGCCAAAATCGTGTAACAGTAACGAGAAGCTGCAGAGACCACCTCAAACACCTTGGGAGGAACCAATGTAAGTGGTGAAAACTTACGGAACTTGCACGAGACTGCCGGTTTGAAAACTAAGTCAAAAAATGCACTTTTTCACACTTAAGCTTGAAAATAGGCCATCGGGGGCCAAAACTGTGTAACAATCACAAAAAGGCTCAAGGAACACATCAAACACCTCAGGAGGGACCAATGTAAGTTGTGGAAACTTATGAAACTTGCACGGGACTACTGGTTTGAAAACTAAGTCAAAAAATGTACTTTTTCACACTTAAGCTTGAAAATAGACCATTGAGGGCCAAAATTGTGTAACAGCCACGAGACGGCCAGGAAAACGCCTCAAACACCTCAGGAGGGACCAATGTAAGTTATGGAAATTTACGAATTAGCACGGGACTTCCAGTTTGAAAACTAAGTCGAAAAAGGTACTTTTTTCATCGGAAGCCAAAATCGTGCAACATTCAAGAGATGGCTCGGGTAACACCACAAACACCTCGGGAGGGACCAACATAAGTTGTGGAAACTTACAATACTAGAACGGCACTCCCGGTTTGAAAACTAAGTTAAAAAATGCAGTTTTTTACACTTAAGCTTGAAAATAGGCCATCGGGGGCCAAAATCATGTAACAGTAACGAGAAGGTACAGAGACCACCTCAAACACCTTGGGAGGAACCAATGTAAGTGGTGGAAACTTACGGAACTTGCACGAGACTGCCGGTTCGAAAACTAAATCAAAAAATGCACTTTTTCACACTTAAGCTTGAAAATAGGCCATTGGGGGCCAAAACTGTGTAACAGTCACAAAAAGGCTCAAGGAACACATCAAACACCTCGGGAGGGACCAATGTAAGTTGTGGAAACTTACGAAACTTGCACGGAACTACTGGTTTGAAAACTAAGTCAAAAAATGTACTTTTTCACACTTAAGCTTGAAAATAGACCATCAAGGGCCAAAATTGTGTAACAGCCACGAGACGGCCAGGAAAACGCCTCAAACACCTCAGGAGGGACCAATGTAAGTTATGAAAATTTACGAAATTAGCACGGGACTTCCAATTTGAAAACTAAGTTGAAAAAAGCACTTTTTTCACACTTAAGCATGAAAATAGGCCATCGGGAGCCAAAATTGTGCAACATTAATGAGATGGCCCGAGAAACACTGTAAACACCTCGGGAGGGACCAACATAAATTGTGAAAACTTACAAAACTAGCACGACACTCCCGATTTGAAAACTAAGTTAAAAAATGAAGTTTTTACACTTAAGCTTGAAAATAGGACATCGGGGGCCAAAATCGTGTAATAGTAATGAGAAGGTACAGAGACCACCGCAAACACCTTGGGAGGAACCAATGGAAGTGGTGGAAACTTACGGAACTTGCGCAAGACTGCCGGTTTGAAAACTAAGTCAAAAAATGCATTTTTTCACACTTAAGCTTGAAAATAGGCTATCAGGGGCTAAAATCGTGTAACAGTCATGAGAAGGCCTAGGGAACACCTCAAACACCTTGGGAGGGACCAATGCAAGTTGTGTAAACTTACGTAACTTGCACGGGACTCCCAGTTTGAAAACTAAGTCAAAAAATACACTTTTTCACACATAAGCTTGAAAATAGGCTATCGCGGGCCAAAATTGTGTAACAGCCACGAGACGGCCTGGGGAACACCTGAAACACCTCGAGAGGGACCAATGTATGTTGTGGAAACTTACGGAATTAGCACGGGACTTCAGGTTTGAAAACTAAGTTGAAAAAGACACTTTTTCACACTTGAGCTTGAAAATAGGCCACCAGGGGCCAAAATCGTGCAATAGTCACGAGGTTGCCTGGGCAACACCGAAAACACCTTGGGAGGGACCAACGTAAGTTGTGGAAACTTATGGAACTAGCACGACACTCCTGGTTTGAAAACTAATTCAGAAAATGCACTTTTTTCCACTTAAGCATTAAAATAGGCCATCGAGGGCCAAAATCGTGTAACAGTCAAGAGAAAGCCTGGAGAACACCTCAAACACCTCGAGAGGAACCAGGGTAAGTTGTGGAGGCTTACGGAACTTGCACGGGACTCCTGGTTTGAAAACTAAGTAAAAAAATGCACTTTTTGAAAATAGGCCATCGGGGGCCAAAATCGTGTAACAGCAATAAGACGGCCTGGGGAACACCTCAATCACCTCGGGAGGGACCAATGTAACTTGTGGAAACTTACGGAACTAGCACGGGACCTCCGGTTTGAATACTAAGCCGAAAAATGCACTTTTTTCACACTTAAGCATGAAAATAGGCCATCGGGGGCCAAAATCATGAAATAGCCATGAGACGGCCCGGGAAACACCTCAAACACCCTTGGAGGGACCAATATAAGTTGGGGAAACTTACGGAACTAGCACGGGACTCCCGGTTTTAAAACTAAGTTGAAAAAGGCACTTTTTCACATTTAAGCTAGAAAATAGGCCATCGGGGGCCAAAATTGTGTAACAGCCATGAGACGGCCTGGGGAATGCCTTAATCACGTCGAGAGGGACCAATGTAAGTTGTGGAAATATACGGAACTAGCACGGGACCTTCGGTTTGAAAACTAAGTCAAAAAAGGCACTTTTTTCACACTTTAGCTTGAAAATAGGCCATCGGTGGCCAAAATCATGAAACAGCCATGAGACGGCTCGGGCAACACCTCAAAAACCTTAGGAGGGACCAATGTAAGTTGTACAAACTTACAGAACTAGCCTGGGATTCCTGGTTTGAAAACTAAGTCGAAAAAGACACTTTCTTCACACTTAAGCTAGAAAATAGGCCATTGGGGGCCAAAATCGTGCAACAGTCACAAGAAGGCCCACAGAACACATCAGCCACCTTGGGAGGGAATAACATAAGTTTTGGAAACTTACAAAACAAGCACGGGACATCCGGTTTGAAAACTAAGTCAAAAAAGGTACTTTTTTCACACTTAAGCATGAACATAGGCCATCAGGGGCTAAAATCACTCAACACTAATGAGAAGACCCAGGGAACACCTCAAACACCTCAGGAGGGGCCAACATAAGATGTGGAAACTAACGGAACTAGCACGGGACTTCCAGTTAGAAAACTAAGTCGAAAAAGGCACTTTTTTGACACTTAAGCTTGAAAATAGGCCATCGGCAGCCAAAATTGTGTAACCGTCCTGAGAAGTTCTAGGCAACACCTCAGACACCTCCGGAGGGACCAACATAAGCTGTGAAAACTTACGAAACTAGCACAGGACTTCCGATTTGAAAACTAAGTCGAAAAAGGCACTTTTTTCACATTTAAGCTTGAAAATAGGCCATCAGGGGCCAAAATCATGCAACAGTCACGAGACGGCCCGGGCAACACCTCAAACACCTTGGGAGGGACCAACTTAAGTTGTGAAAACTTACAGAATTAGCACGGGACTCCCGGCTTGAAAACTAAGTCGAAAAAGCACTTTTTTCACACTTAAGCTTGAAAATAGGCCATCGGGGGCCAAAATCGTGCAACAGTCATGAGAAGGACCATGCAACACCTCAAACATGTTGGGAGGGATGAACATAAGTTTTGAAATCTTACGAAAATAGCACAGGACTCCCGATTTGAAAACTAAGTCAAAAAAGGCGCTTTTTTCACACTTAAGCCTGAAAATAGGCCATCAGGGGCCAAAATCGTGCAATAGTCACGAAAAGGCCCGGGCAACCCCTCAAACAAGTCTGGAGGGACCAACGTAAGTTTTGAAAACATATGGAACTAGCACGGGACTCCCGGTTTGAAAACTAAGTCAAAAAATGTACTTTTTCACACTTAAGCTCGAAAATAGGCCATCGGGGGCCAAAATTGTGTATCAGTCACGAGAAGGGCTGGGGAATACCTCAAACACCTCAGGAGGGACCAATGTAGGTTGTGGAAATTTACGGAACTTGCATGGGACTCCCGGTTTGAAAACTAAGTCAAAAAATGCACTTTTTCACACTTAAGCTTGAAAATAGGCCATCGGGGGCCAAAATTGTGTAACAGCCTCGAGACAGCCCAAGGAACAACTCAAAAACCTCGGGAGTGACCAAAGTAAATTTTGGAAACTTATGGAGTTAGCCCGGGACTTCCGGTTTGAAAATTAAGTCGAAAAAGGCACTTTTTTCACACTTAAGCTTGAAAATAGGCCATTGGGGGCAAAAATCGTGCAACAGCCATGAGACAGCCTGGGAAAACCTTAAACAGCTAGGGATGGACCAATGTAAGTTGTAGAAACTTACGGAACTAGCACGGGACTCCTAGTTTGAACACTATGCCGAAAAATGCACTTTTTTCACACTTAAGCTTGAAAATAGGCCATCGGGGGCCAAAATCATGTAACAGTCACGAGAAGGCATGGGGAACACATCAAACACCTCAGGAGAGACCAACGTAAGTTGTGGAAACTTATGGAACTAGCACGGAACTTCAGGTTTGAAAACTAAGTCGAAAAAGGCATTATTTCACACTTATGCTTGAAAATCGGCCATCGGGGACCATAATCGTGGAACAGTCACGAGAAGGCCCGGGGAACACATCAGCCACCTCGTGAGGGACCAATGTAAGTTTTGGAAACTTATGAAACGGCCACGGGACTTCCGGTTTGAAAACTAAGTCAAAAAAGGCACTTTTTTCGCACTTAAGGTTGAAAGTAGGCCATCGAGGGCCAAAATCATGTAACAATCATGAGAAGGCCAGGGAAACACATTAAACACCTCGGGAGGGACCAACGTAAGTTGTGGAAACTTACGGAACTAGCATGGGACTTCCGGTTTGAAAACTAAGTTGAAAAAGACACTTTTTTCACACTTAAGCTTGAAAATAGGCCATCGGAGGCCAAAATCGTGTAATAGTCATGAGAAGGCATAGGGAACACATCAACCACGTCAGGAGGGACCAATGTAAGTTGTGGGAACATACAGAACTAGCATGAGACTTCCGGTTTGAAAACTAAATAAAAAAAAACACTTTTTTCACACTTAAGCTTGAAAAGAGGCCATCGGGGTCCAAAATCATGCAACAGTCACGAGAAGGTTCAGCTGACACCTCAAACACCTCAAGATTGACCGACGTAAGTTGTAAAACTTACGGAAGTAGCACGGGAGTTCCGGTTTGAAAACTAAGTCGAAAAAGACACTTTTTTCACACTTAAGCTTGAAAATA
Source organism: Camellia sinensis (assembly GCF_055761805.1). Classification (NCBI taxonomy): domain Eukaryota; kingdom Viridiplantae; phylum Streptophyta; class Magnoliopsida; order Ericales; family Theaceae; genus Camellia; species Camellia sinensis. Next base: position 116,931,253 of record NC_138970.1, read on the forward strand.
GGCCATTAAGGGCCAAAATCAAGCAACAGTCACGAGAAGGCCCGGGCAACACCTCAAAAACCTTGGGAGGGACCAACGTAAGTTGTGAAAACTTACGAAACTAGCACGGGACGCCCGATTTGAAAACTAAGTCAAAAAATATACTTTTCACAAATCGTGTAACAGTCACGAGAAGGCCTTGGGAACACCTAAAACACCTCGAGAAGGACCAATGTAAGTTGTGGAAACTCACGGAACTTGCATGGGACGCTCGGTTTGAAAACTAAGTCAAAAAATGAACTTTTTCACACTTAAGCTGGAAAATAGGCCATCAGGGGCCAAAATTTTGTAACAGCCATGAGACAGCCTGGGGAACACCTCGAGCTCCTCGGGAGGGACCAATGTAAGTTGTGGAAACTTACGGAATTAGCACAGGACTTCCAGTTTGAAAACTAAGTCGAAAAATGCACTTTTTTCACATTTAAGCCTGAAAATAGGCCATCAGGGTCTAAAATTGTGCAACAATTACGAGAAGGCCTGGGCAACATCTCAAAAACCTCGAGGGGGGGACCAACGTAAGTTGTGAAAACTTACGGAAAATTTGAAAACTAAGTAAAAAAAATTCACTTTTTCACACTTAAGCTTGAAAATAGGCCATCGGGGGTCAAAATCGTGTAACAGTCATGAGAAGGCCACGGGTACACCTCAAATACCTCAAGAGGGACCAATGTAAGTTGTGGAAACTTACAGAACTTGCATGGGACACTCGGTTTGAAAACTAAGTCAAAAAATGCACTTTTTTACACTTAAGCTTGAAAATTGACCATGGGGCCAAAATTGTGTTACAGCCAGGGGAACACCTCAAGCACCTCGGGAGGGACCAATGTAAGTTGTGGAAATTTGCAAAATTAGCACTGGACTTCCGGTTTGAAAACTAAGTCGAAAATGGCACTTTTTTTATACTTAAGCTTGAAAATATGCCATCGGGGGCCAAAATCATGTAACAGTCACGAGAAGGCTCGGGGAACACATTAAACACCTCGGGAGGGACCAAGGTACGTTGTGAAAACTTACGGAACTAGCACGGGACTTGCGGTTTGAGCACTAAGTCGAAAAAGGCATTTTTTCACACTTAAGCTTGAAAATAGGCCATCGGGGGCCAAAATCGTTGAACAGTCACGTGAAGGCCCGGGGAGCACATCAACCACCTCGGGAGTGTCCAACGCTAGTTTTGGAAACTTATGCAACTGCCACAGGACTTCGGGTTTGAAAACTAAGTTGAAAAAGGCATTTTTTTGCATTTTAGCTTAAAAATAGGCTATCGGGGGCGAAAATCCTATAACAATCATGAGAAGGCTTGGGGAGCATGTCAAACACCTCGGAAGGGACCAACGTAAGGTGTGGAAACTTACGGAACTAGCACGGGACTTCCGGTTTGGAAACTAAGTCGAAAAAGACGTTTTTTCACACTTAAGCTTGAAAATAGGCCATTGGGGGCCAAAATCATGCAACACTCATGAGAAGGCCAGGGGAACATCTCAAACACCTCGGGAGGGACCAACAGAAATTGTGGAAACTTAAAGAACTGTGGAAACTTAAAGAACTAACACGGGACTTCCGGTTTGAAAACCAAGTCAAAAAAGGCACTTTTTTCACACTTAAGCTTGAAAATAGGCCATCGGAGGCTAAAATCATGTAACAATCATAAGAAGGCCTAGGGAACACATCAGCCACCTCACGAGGGACCAACCTAAGTTATGGAAACTTACAGAACTAGCACGGGACTTCCGGTTATAAAACTAAGTTGAAAAAGGCACTTTTTCACACTTAAGCTTGAAAATAGGCCATTGGGGCCCAAAATCATGCAACCCTCATGAGAAGGCCCAGGGAACACCACAAACACCTCGGGAGGGACCAACATAAGTTGTGAAAACTTACAGACCTAGCACGGGACTTCCAGTTTGAAAACAAAGTCGAAAAAGACACTTTTTCACACTTATGCTATAAAATAGGCCATCGGGGGCCAAAATCGTGTAACAGTCACGAGAACACCCGGGAAACACCTCAAACAACTTGAGAGGGACCAACGTAAGTTATTTAAACTTACGAAACTAGGACTGGACTTCCGGTTTGAAAACTAAGTCGAAAAAGGCACTTTTTACACACTTAAGCTTGAAAATAGGCCATCGGAGGCCGAAATCGTGTAGTAGTCACGAGAAGGCCCAGGGAACACATCATCCACCTCGGGAGGGACCAACGTAAGTTGTGGAAACTTATGGAAGTAGCATGGGACTTGCGGTTTGAAAACTATGTCGAAAAAGGTACTTTTTCACACTTACGCTTGAAAATAGGCCATCGGGGGCCAAAATCGTGCAACAATCACGAGAAGGCCCAGAGGACACTTCAAACAACTCGAGAGGCAACGTAAGTTGTTTAGACTTACAGAACTAACACGGGACTTACGGTTTGAAAACTAAGTCAAAAAAGGTACTTTTTTCACAATTAATCTTTAAAATAGGCCATCGGGGGCCAAAATCACGCAACACTCATGAAAAGGCCCGGGGAACACCTCAAACACCTCAGGTGAAACCAACATAAGTTTTGGAAATTTACGGAACTAGCACGGGACTTCCGGTTTGAAAACAAAGTTGAAAAAGGCACTTTTTTCACACTTAAGCTTGAAAATAGGCCATCGGGGGCCAAAATCATGTAACAGTCATGAGAAGGTCTGGGCAACACCTCAAAAACCTCGGGAGGGACTGACGTAAGTTGTGAAAACTTACGGAATTAGCACGGGGCTTCCGATTTGAAAACTAAGTCGAAAAAGGCACTTTTTTGGCATAAGCTTGAAAATAGGCCATCGAGGGCCAAAATCGTCCATCAGTCACGAGGAGGCCCAGGTAACACCTCAAACACCTTGGTTGGGACCAACGTAAGTTCTGAAAACTTACGGAACTAGCACGGGACTCCTGATTTGAAAACTAAGTCGAAAAAAGCACTTTTTTCACACTTAAACTTGAAAATAGTCCATCGGGAGCAAAAATCGTGCAACCGTCACGAGAAGGCCTGGGCAACACCTCAAACACCTTGGGAGGGACCAACCTATGTTGTTAAAACTTACGGAACTAGCACAGGACTCCTGGTTTGAAAACTAAGTAAAAAAAGGCACTTTTTTCATACTTAAGCTTGAAAATAGGCCACCGGGGGCCAAAATTGTGCATCAATCACAAGAAGGCCTGTGCAACCCCTCAAACACCTTGGGACGGAACAACGTAAGTTTTGAAAACTTACGGAACTAGCACGAGACTCCCGATTTGAAAACTAAGTCAAAAAATGCATTTTTTTACACTTAAACTCGAAAATAGGCCATCGGCGGCCAAAATTGTGTAACAACACGAGATAGCCTAGGGAACACCTCAAACACTTTGGGAGGGACCAATGTAAGTTGTGGAAACTTGCAGAATTAGCACGAGCTTCCAGTTTGAAAACTAAGTCAAAAATGGCACTTTTTCACACTTAAGCTTGAAAATAGGCCATCGGGGGCCAAAATCATGTAACAGTCACGAGAAGGTTTGGGCAACACCTCAAACACCTCGGGGGGACACCAACGTAAGTTCTGAAAACTTACAGAATTAGCATGGGACTTTCGGTTTGAAAACCAAGTCGAAAAAGACACTTTTTTCACACTCAACCTTGAAAGAGGCCATCGAGGGCCAAAATTGTGCAACAGTGACGAGAAGGCTTGGGAAACACCTTAAACACCTCGGGAGGGATCAATGTAAGTTTTGAAAACTTACGGAACTAGCGTGGGACTCCCGGTTTGAAAACTAAGTCAAAAAAAGCATTTCTTTCACATTTAAGCATGAAAATAGTCCATCGGGGGCCAAAATCGTGTAAAAGTCACGAGAAGGCCCAGGTGTAGACACCCCATTTTTTACTGCCCTCAAGACTTGGATGTTATTTTTTGAATACTCGATGATCATCCATGTTCATGTTCATTTTGAGTTCCTGAAGGTCTTGACTGCGCGCCTTGCCTTGTAACCTTTCAACTCATCTGTTTTATGCTTGGTTGTGGACCAAGAGCTTGTGATTTTTTTTCTAAGGGAAGGGGGGTGGCTTGTTGGCCTCCCTACAACCCATCAGCCAAGCCTTGTGCTTATCGGCCATGTCTTCTCTCCATCAGCCATAAGTGGTGGCCGGTCGGCCATATATTTTGGTCGAGACCTTTTTTTCTGCTTTTGCAGATATTTTTCTTCCAGCTGGTACCAGCTGTTGGTCACTTGGTGCATCCTCCATACACGTGTATGGAAGGATTTTAACAAGCCCCTAGCTTGTTCAACAAGCTTGGGACTTGATTTTCTCTAAGAAGGGAGGCCCCTCTCCCTTTCCAGAGGTTCTAAAAATTGAGATACAAGATATATATCTCTCTCTATATTGGTGTGAGTTTGTGCCTTAAAGTGTGTTTTGTCTTCACTTTTGCACTACAACACCTAGTAAAGCACTATTGCTTTGTTGCTAAGGTACTAGAGGACCTTGTTTTGACTCTCAAAGTTTGTTTTCTTTGGCTCAGAAGTGCTGGTTTGCTGTGGTTCTTCAAGGGTGAGTTGTTACCCCTTTTAAGCCTTGTTTTGCTTAAGCTTTTGGCCCCATTTGCATACTGTTTTAGGCCTTGCTTTCAACTGAAAAAAGTCTTGTTTTGAAGTGCTTAACATGTTTGTTTAAGGCCTCATTGGTGTTGAGGGGTGGTCTACCCCCTTTGTGCCTTATTTGTCCTTGTTTTAAGCCATCTCTTTTAGGCCTTTGGATAATCTTTGTTTGGCCTCTTCACCACTGAAATCCAGAGGAATTTCAGTGGTGGAAGTGTTGTTTTGAAGCCTCAAATAGGAGGGGGTTGTCCGCCATTTTCTTCTCTGGTGTGCTTGTGGTATTGGCTTACCGAGTTAGCATGTTTTTCTATCTCTTTGAGGCTCCATCTTAGCATGTTTTTTTGACTTTTCTAACATGTTATACATCTGTTTTGGGATGGTTGGTTCACTTGTTTCATATTTCATATACTTGTAGTGCAATCCTCCTTGCTAGCCTAACATGCTTTGTGCTTTAAGCCATCGTTTTAGCATGATTTTGGCTCAACTCTAAAAATCTTTTCTTCATGTTTTGCCATGCTTAAGCTCTGTTTGAAGTTGTTTTGGTCATGCATGCCATGCTTTGTATAGCCATAGTTCATTCTTGCTCATTAGCTTTGAGTTTCCAAGTCACTAGCATGCATTGCTTGGGCTATTTGCATGATTTGGCATCATTTGGTATGTAATTTCAGAGCATATAGCATTGCCATACACTCACATGTGTCCCTCTTTCATTGCTTTTGGAAGCTTGAGCTTTATGCCTTAAACATGAGCCAATATGTATGCCATCTTGCCTAAGCTTTTGGGCCATCATTTCAGTGTATATTTGGTCCTATCTTGCCATGATATAACTCTGATTTTGGTTGGTGGAGTCACCTCATGCTTGGTTTTGATAGGTGTAGTGTAATCCTCCTTGTTGGCCTTGTATGCTCTATGTTTCATGCCTCTAATTCTAGCATATGTTGGCTATGTTTGAGCATGTTTCTAGCATTTTTTTTGGTGTACCTTGGGACTTTTTTGAGTCTCCTTGGCTCTTTGGGGCTTCTTGATATGGCCATGGTGTAAGTCCCTTGGCTAGCTTTAGGCTTTGAGCCCACTAGCATGCTTTATTTATCATATGTGCATGATTTAGCATCCTTTGGAATGTGATTTCAGAGCCTATTTCACTGCCACGCTCTCATATTTTTCATCCTTTCAATGTGCTTGAGAGTTGGTGCCTTCATGCTTTGTTTGTGAACCAATTGGCATGCACACTTGTATATACTTTTGGACTTCATTTTCAGCATGCTTTGGCCATTGTCTTGGCATGCATGAGGCTTGTTTGAGGTTGGTTTGGTCCTTTAAGTGTTGCATTACATAGCCCTTGCCATTGCATTATTATTTGCATATTGTTGCATGACTTTGTTATTTGCATGTTGTTGCATGCCCATGCTTGTTGCATGACATTGTTGTTTGCATGCTTAAGTTGCTTGCATATTGTTATTGCATTGTGTTTGCATGGTTGTTGCATTGCATTGTGTTTGGGTTGGGCGTCAATCCAAACACGAGGAACGAGAGACGTTTCATACTCAAAGTGATGAAACGTGCCTCATTCCTTAGGTCATCGACACCTTTGATCATGTATGATAAGGTGGAGGTTCATTGAGTCTTATGTGGTATTTGCGTGCATTCATTGACATTGATTTGTGCAACTTGGCCTCTTTGGCCATCATGCATTGAGATGCGTGATTGATGGCTCGAGAGCTGAGCACTACACTCCTTGGAGCTTTAGACATGATAAGGAGTGTGGTTGCACACACATTTTCTTGCAAATACATTGCCATGCCTCTGTCAGTGCTTTGTTGCAGCAAAGGGAGAATTTGCAGGAAGCAGTGGCCGATCAACCATCAAAGTTTGCCGATCGACCATCAAAGTTTGCCGATCGGCTACCAATTGGCCGATGGCCATTTCTCTTGGCCGACCACCCATTAGCATGTCCATAAGGTGGATCAGAAGCATCTTGGAAGTTGGCACAATTTTCAGAAGTCTAAAACAGTACAAACAGAGGCATCACGAGGCACGACAGTGGATTTCTGAGCAAAGCCGACCGAGCATGCATCTCTTCCTTGCTCGCGAGGCCATTTCACTACTTATGATTAGTTTGCATAATTAGTCATTCAATTGGTTGTAATATTTTAATTAGCTTAGCATAGCTATTTGTTTCAATTTGGATTGTAATAATTAATTAGCTTGTTAGTTAATTAGTTGGTTTGTAATTAATTAGCTTAGCGTAGCTAGTTAGTTTATTATTCGGACCCTCCGTCGAGAGGGCGAATTTTGTAATAAGCGTGTGTATGTCTGATGCATGTCTTCCAACCCCCATTTCTTTCTCCCTTTCACTTATCAGCTTTCGATGGTTAGTTTAGGGCATGCTTCAATTAGCATACTTATGCTTCGCATGCGTGCATCATTCATCTGTTTTGCATGCACCGGGCTCGGCGCATCATACAAACTGCATTGTATCTCAATACTAATTTTAATACATGTTATCAAGTTGCATTCACATGACATCTTAGACTAGCCGAGCCTATTTTAGTTACATTTTCGCATGTGTTACATTAGGCATCTTAAAATAGCTAGGATTATGCTTTGATTACTAACTAGCTTCTGTTTTGGCTCGGAGTACACTATGAGTGTTTACGCTTTAGCATACTACATGAGATGTGTATGTTGCCATATTAGCATGCTTGCCATGAGGCTATGTGCTTAACTGATATAACTGCATGAATGCCCGTGGGTGAAGGCTTGATTGCCTGGATTGGAACAACTCGATGATTGTGAAGTATAAGCCCACTTGAAATGGCAAAATCTTATTTTTCGAAGCCCACTTTAGGGTGGGAAATCCGCGTCTTAGCCTACTTGCGAGTAGCATTTTCAAACCACTTTAAAAAACAAACATAAGTTGTTTTGTTCCAATCCGCGTGATTGAGTCTATATTTGTGTACTGTGCGCATCACATAGTAATTCTAGATTAATAATCGAAATAAGAACACATGTGTTTTCAAAAACAACATATCATGCTAGTAGAGGCCGATCTTTGATCGGGCGAGCAAGGGTGCTCATTACATGACCTTCCCCTCTCGTACCCAAGTTCCCGAGCCGAGGTAACCTTGGTGATGACAGACACGTGGCCTTAGGCATGAGTTAGGGTTTCCTAAATTCCCCAAAACAAAACATTTAGGTGGCGACTCTGAAATCTGGCAAAGTAGTCCATGTTTGGCGCTTTTTGATTAAAATCGATTTTCCAAAACGATTTACTGGATTTGGACTCTTTGGTGATTTATCAGTCTTACATTGCATTTTGTGGGATTAGATTCAAAACCGTGACATGAGTCCGAACTGTAGTAGCTATGAACTACAATTCGCGGCCTCGTGCGCGGAGCGAAGTTCCGAGCAGTCTACACCCGGCAACACCTCAAACACCAAGGGAGGGACCAACGTAAGTTGTGGAAACTTACGAAACTAGCACGGGACTCCCGGTTTTAAAACTAAATCAAAAAAGGCTCTTTTTTCACACTTAAGCTTGAAAATAGGCCATCGGGGGCCAAAATCGTGCAACAGCCATGAGAAGGCTGGGGTAACACCTCAAACACCTTGGGAGGGACCAACATAAGTTTTGAAAACTTACAGAATTAGCATGGGACTCCCGATTTGAAAACTAAGTCAAAAAATGCACTTTTTCACACTTTTGCTTGAAAATTGGCCATCGGAGGCGAAAATCGTATAATAGTCACGATAAGGCCCGGGGAACACGTCAAACACCTCAGGAGGGACCAACGTAAGTTGTGGAAACTTACAGAACTAGCACGGGACTTCCAGTTTGAAAACTAAGTCGAAAAAGGCATTTTTTCACAATTAAGCTTGAAAATAGGCCATCGGGGGCCAAAATCATGCAACAGTCACTTGAAGGCCCAGGGAACACGTCAAACACCTCGGGAGGGACCAACGTAAGTTGTGAAAAGCTACGGAACTAGCATGGGACTTCCGGCTTGAAAATTAAGTCGAAAAAGGCACCATTTCCACACATAAGCTTGAAAATAGGCCATTGGCGGCCAAAATCGTGTAACAATCCTGAGAAGGTCCGGACAACACCTCAAACACCTCAGGAGGGACCAACATAATTTTTGAAAAATTACGGAACAAGCACGGGACTTCCGGTTTGAAAACTAAGTCGAAAAAGACACTTTTTTCACACTTAAGCTTGAAAATAGGCTATCGAGTGCCAAAATTGTGCAACAGTCACGAGAAGGTCTGGGCAACACCTCAAACACCTCGAGAGGGACCAATGTAAGGTGTGAAAACTTACGGAACTAGCACGGGACTTCCGATTTGAAACTAAGTCGAAAAATGCACTTTTTCACACTTAAGGTTGAAAATAGGCCATCGGTGGCCAAAATCGTGTAACAGCCACAAGACGGCCTGGGGAACACCTCAATCACCTCTGGAGGGACCAATACATGTTGTGGAAACTTACGGAACAGGCACAGCACATCCGGTTTGAATACTAAGCCAAAAAAGGAACTTTTTTCACACTTAAGCATGAAAATAGGCCATCGGGGGCCAAAATCATGAAACAGCCACGAGATAGCCTGGGAAACACCTCAAATACCTTGGAAGGGACCAATGTAAGCTGGGAAAACTTACAAAACTTGCACGACACTCCCGGTTTGAAAACTAAGTCGAAAAATGGCACTTTTTCACACTTAAGCTAGAAAATAGGCCATCGGGAGCCAAAATCGCGTAACAGCCATGAGACGGCCAGGGGAACACCTCAATCACCTCAAGAGGGACCAATGTAAGTTGTGGGAACCTACGGAACTGGCACGAGATCTACGGTTTGAAAACAAAGTCGAAAAAGGTAATTTTTTCACACTTTAGCTTGAAAATAGGCCATCGGTGGCGAAATTAATGAAACATCAAACACCTTGGGAGGGACCAATGTAAGTTGTGGAAACTTACAGAACTAGACCTGGACTTCCGGTTTGAAAACTAAGTCGAAAAAGGCACTTTTTTCACGCTTAAGCTTGAAAATAGGTCATCAGGGGCTAAAATCGTGCAACAGTCACCAGAAGGCCCGGGCAGCACCTCAAAAACCTCGGGAGGGACCAACGTAAGTTGTGAAATGTTACAGAACTTGCACGGGACAACCGATTTGAAAACAAAGTCAAAAAATGTACTTTTTTACACTTGAGCTTGAAAATAGGCCATCGGGGGCCAAAATTGTGTAATAGTCACGAAAAGGCCTAGGGAACATATCAAACACCTCGGGCAGGATCAACGTAAGTTGTGGAAACCTACGAAACTTGTACGGGACTCACGGTTTGAAAATTAAGTCAAAAAATGCACTTTTTCACACTTAAGCTTGAAAATAGACCATCGGGGGCCAAAATTGTGTAACAGCCACGAGATGGCCGGGGGAATGCCTTAAACCCCTCAAAAGAGAACAATGTAAGTTATGGAAACCTACGAAATTAGCACGAGATTTCCGGTTTGAAAACTAAGTCGAAAAAGGCACTTTTTTCACGCTTAAGCTTGAAAATTGGTCATCGGGAGCCAAAATCGTGCAACATTCACGAGATAGCCCGAGCAACAACGTAAAAACCTCAGGAGGGACCAACATAAGTTGTGGAAACTTACAGAACTAGCACGACAGTCCTGATTTCAAAACTAAGTTAAAAAATGCACTTTTTTACACATAAGCTTGAAAATAGGCCATCGGGGGACAAAATCGTGTAACTGTAACGAGAAGGCACAAGGACCATCTCAAACACCTCGGGAGGGACCAATGTAAGTGATGCAAACTTACAGAACTTGCATGAGACTCCCGGCTTGAAAACTAAGTCAAAAAATACACATTTTCACACTTAAGCATGAAAATAGGCCATCGGGGGCCAAAATCGTGTAACAGTCACGAGAAGGCATAGGGAACACCTCAAACACCTCGGGAGGGACTAATGTAAGTTGTGGAAACTTACGAAACTTGCATGAGACTTCTAGTTTGAAAGCTAAGTCAAAAAATGCACTTTTCACACATAAGCTTGAAAATCGGTCATCGGGGGCCAAAATTTATAACAGCCACGAGACGGCTTCGGGAACACCTCAAACACCTTGGGAGGGACCAATGTATGTTGTGAAAACTTACGGAATTAGCACGGGACTTCCGGTTTGAAAACGAAGTTGAAAAAGACACTTTTTTCACACTTAAGCTTGAAAATAGGCCATCGGGGGCCAAAATCGTGCAACAGTCATGCGATTGCCCAGGCAACACTACAAACACCTCAAGAGGGACCAACGTAAGTTGTGGAAACTTGCGGAACTAGCACGACACTCCCGGTTTTAAAACCAAGTAAAAAAATGCTCTTTTTCGTACTTAAGCTTGAAAATAGGTCATCAGGGGCGAAAATCGTGTAACAGTCAAGAGAAGGCCTGGGGAACACCTCAAACACCGTGGGAGTAACCAAGGTAAGTTGTGGAAAATTACGAAACTTGAACGGGACTCCCGGTTTGAAAACTAAGTCAAAAAATGTACTTTTTCACACTTAAGCTTGAAAATAGGCCATCGAGGGGCAAAATCGTGTAATAGCCACGAGACGGTCCGAGGAACACCTCAAACACCTCAGGGGTGACGAATGTAAGTTGTGAAAAGTTACGGAATTAGCATAGGACTTTCGGTTTGAAAATTAAGTCGAAAAAGGTACTTTTTTTCACACTTAAGCTTGAAAATAGGCCATCGGGGTCCAAAATCGTGCAACAGCCACGAGATAGCCTGGGAAACATCTCAGGACGGACCAATGTAATTTGTAGAAACTTACGGAACTGGCACAGGACTTCCGGTTTGAACACTAAGTCGAAAAAGGCACTTTTTTCACATTTAAGCTTGAAAATAGGCCATCGGGGGCCAAAATCATGTAACAGTCACGAGAAAGCCTGGTGAACACATCAAACACCTCGACAGGACACAATGTAAGTCGTGGAAATTTACGAAACAAGCACGAGACTTCCGGTTTGAAAACTAAGTCGAAAAAGCACATTTCTCACACTTAATCTTGAAAACAGGCCATTGGGGGCCAAAATCGTGTAACAATCACGAAATGGCTCGAAGAACGCATCAAACTGCTTGAGAGGGACCGATGTAAGTTGTGGAAACTTACAGAACTAGCACGAGATTTCTGGTTTGAAAACTATCTCGAAAAGGCACTTTTTTCACACTTAAGCTTGAAAATAGGCCATCGGAGGGCCAAAATTGTGTAACAATCACGAGAAGGCCCGGAGAAGACGTCAAACACCTCGGGAGGGACCAACGTAAGTTGTGGAAACTTATGAAACTAGCACGGGACTTGCGGTTTGAAAACTAAGTTGAAAAATACACTTTTTTCCCCAATTAAGCTTGAAAATAGGCCACCGGGGACCAAAATCATGCAACAGTCACTTGAAGCCCCAAGGAACACCTCAAACACCTCGGGAGGGACCGACGTAAGTTGTGGAAACCTACGGAACTAGCATGGGACTTTCGACTTGAAAATTAAGTCGAAAAAGGCACTTTTCCACACATAAGATTGAAAATAGGCCATCGGCGGCCAAAATTGTGTAACAGCCATGAGAAGGTCCGGGCAACACCTCAAATACCTTAGGAGGGACCAAGATAAATCTTGAAAACTTACAGAACAAGCACAGGACTTCCGGTTTGAAAACTAAGTAAAAAATGGCACTTTTTTCACACTTAAGCTTGAAAATAGGCCATCGGGGGCAATATCGTGCAATAGTGACGAGAAGGTCTGGGCAACACCTCAAACACCTCGGGAGGGAGCAACGTAAGTTGTGAAAACTTACGTAACTAGCACGGGACTTCCGGTTTGAAACTAAGTCAAAAAAGGCACTTTTTCACACTTAAGTTTGAAAATAGGCGATTGGGGGCCAAAATCATGTAACAGCCAAAATCATGTAACAGTCATGAGAAGGCCCGGTGAACACATCAAAAACCTCAGGAGGGACCAACGTAAGTTGTGGAAACTTATGGAACAAGCACGAGACTTTCAATTTGAAAACTAAGTCGAAAAAGGCACTTTTTTCACAATTAAGCTTGAAAATAGGCCATTGGGGTCCAAAATCCTGCAACAGCCACGAGATGGCCTGGGAAACATCTCAAACACCTCGGGACAGACCACTGTAATTTGTAGAAACTTACGGAACTAGCACGGGACTTCCGATTTGAACACTAAGTCGAAAAAAGCACTTTTTTCACATTTAAGTTTGAAAATAGGCCATCGGGGGCCAAAATCATGTAACAGTCACGAGAAGGCCCGGTGAACACATGAAACACCTCGGGAGGGACCAATGTATGTTGTGGAAACTTGCGGAACAAGCACGAGTCTTCTGGTTTGAAAACTAAGTCGAAAAAAGTACTTTTCTCACACTTAATCTTGAAAATAGGCCATCGGGGCCAAAATCGTGTAACAGTCACAAGAAGGCTCGGGGAACACATCAAACACCTCGAGAGGGACCAACGTAAGTTGTGGAAACTTATGAAACTAGCACGGGACTTTCGGTTTGAAAACTAAGTTGAAAAAGACACTTTTTTCACAATTAAGCTTGAAAATAGGCCATCGGGAGCCAAAATCATGCAACAGTCACTTGAAGGCCCAGGGAACACCTCAAACACCTCGGGAGGGACCAACGTAAGTTGTGAAAACCTATGGAACTAGTACGAGATTTTCAGTTTGAAAACTAAGTCAAAAAATGCATTTTTTCACACTTAAGCTTGAAAATAGGCCATGGGGGGCCAAAATCGTGTAACAGCCAAAATCATGTAACAACCACGAGACGGCCCGAGGAACACCTCAAACACCTCGGGAGTGACCAATGTAAGTTGTGGAAAGTTACAAAATTAGCACAAGACTTCCGGTTTGAAAATTAAGTCGAAAAAGACACTTTTTTCACACTTAAGCTTGAAAATAGGCCATCAGGGTCCAAAATCGTGCAACAGCCACGAGATGGCCTGGGAAACACCTCAGGACGGACCAATGTAATTTGTAAAAACTTACGGAACTAGAACGGGACTTCCGGTTTGAACACTAAGTCGAAAAAGGCAGTTTTTCACATTTAAGTTTGAAAATATGCCATCGGGGGTGAAAATCATGTAACAGTCACGAGAAGGCCCGGTGAACACATCAAAAACCTCGGGCAGGACCAATGTAAGTTGTAGAAACTTACGGAACAAGCACGAGACTTCCAGTTTGAAAACTAAGCCGAAAAAGACACTTTTTTCACACTTACTCTTGAAAACAGCTAATCGGGGGCCAAAATCATGTAACAGTCATGAGAAGGCTTGGGGAACACATCAAACAGCTCGAGAGGGACCAATGTAAGTTGTGGAAACATACGGAACTAGCACAGAACTTCCAGTTTGAAAACTATGTCGAAAAGGCACTTTTTTCACATTTAAGCATGAAAATAGTCCATCGGGGTCCAAAATCGTGTAACAGCCACGAGAATGCCCAGGCAACACCTCAAACACCTCGGGAGGGGCCAACGTAAGTTGTAGAAACTTACGGAACTGGCACGAGACTCCCGGTTTGAAAACTAAATCAAAAAAGGCTCTTTTCACACTTAAGCTTGAAAATAGGCCATCGGGGGCCAAAATCGTGCAATAGTCACGAGAAGGCTGGGGTAACACCTCAAACACCTTGGGAGGGACCAACGTAAATTTTGAAAACTTACAAAATTAGCACGGGATTCCTGATTTGAAAACAAAGTAAAAAAATGCACATTTTCACACTTTTGCTTGAAAATAGGCCATCGGGGGCCAAAATCGTGTAACAGTCATGAGAAGGCCCGGGGAACACCTCAAACACCTCGGGAGGGACCAATGTAAGTTGTGAAAACTGACGGAACATGCACGGGATTCCCGGTTTGAAAACTAAGTCAAAAAATATATTTTTTCACACTTAAGCTTGAAAATAGGGCATCGAGGGCCAAAATTGTGAAACAGCCAAAAACGTGTAATAGCTATGAGGCGGCCCAGGGAACACCTCAAACACCTCAGGAGTGACCAATGTAAGTTGTGGAAAGTTACGGAATTCGCACAGGATTTCCGGTTTGAAAATTAAGTCGAAAAAGGCACTTTTTCACATTTAAGCTTGAAAATAGGCCATCGGGGTCCACAATCATGCAACAGCCATGAGACGACCTAGGAAACATCTCAAACACCTCAAGATAGACCAATGTAATTTGTAGAAACTTACGAAACTAGCACGGGACTTCTGATTTCAACACTAAATCGAAAAAGACACTTTTTTCACATTTAAGCTTGAAAATAGGCCTTCGGGGGCGAAAATCATGTAACAGTCACGAGAAGGCTCAGGGAACACATCAAACACCTCGGGAGGGACCAATGTAAGTTGTGGAAACTTATGGAACAAGCACGAGACTTCCAGTTTGAAAACTAAGTTAAAAAAAGGCACTTTTTTCACACTTAATCTTGAAAATAGGCCATTGGGGGCCCAAATCGTGTAACAGTCACGAGAAGGCTCGAGGAACACATCAAACACCTCAAGAGGGACCAACGTAAGTTGTGGAAACTTGCAGAACTGGCACGGGACTTCCGGTTTGAAAAATATCTCGAAAAGGGACTTTTTTTACACTTAAGCTTGAAAATAGGCCATCGGGGGCCAAAATCATGTAACAGTCACGAGAAGGGCCGGGGAACACATCAAACACCTCGGGAGGGACCAACGTAAATTGTGAAAACTTACAGAACTAGCACGGGACTATCGGCTTGAAAACTAAGTCAAAAAAGATATTTTTTTCACAATTAAGTTTGAAAATAGGCCATCGGGGGCCAAAATCATGCAACAATCACTTGAAGGCCCTGGGAACACCTCAAACATCTCAGGAGGGACCAACATAAGTTGTGAAAACCTGCAGAACTGGCACGGGACTTCCAGCTTGAAAATTAAGTCGAAAAAGACACTTTTTTCACATTTAAGCTTGAAAATAGGCCTTCGGGGGCGAAAATCACGTAACAGTCATGAGAAGGCTCAGGGAACACATCAAACATCTTGGGAGGGACCAATGTAAGTTGTGGAAACTTATGGAACAAGCACGAGACTTCCGGTTTGAAAACTAAGTCGAAAAAAGTACTTTTTCCACACATAAGCTTGAAAATAGGCCATTTGGGGGCAAAATCATGTAACAGTCACGAGAAGGTCTGGGCAACACCTCAAACACCTTGGGAGGGACCAACGTAATTTTTGAAAACTTACGGAATAAGCACGGGACTTCCAGTTTGAAAACTAAGTCGACAAAGGCACTTTTTTCACACTTAAGCTTGAAAATAGGCCATCGGGGGCCAAAATCGCGCAACAGTTACAAGAAGTTCTGGGCAACACCTCAAACACCTCGTCAGGGACCAACGTAATTTGTGAAAACTTACGGAACTAGCACGGGACTTCCGGTTTGAAACTAAGTCGAAAAAGGCACTTTTTCACAATTAAGCTTGAAAATAGGCCATCGGGGGTCAAAATCGTGTAAAAGCCACAAGACAGCCTAGGGAACACCTCAGTCACCTCGAGAGGGAGCAATGTAAGTTGTGAAAATTTGCAGAACTAGCACGGGAATCCAGTCAGAATACTAAGCTGGAAAAGGAATATTTTTCATGAAACAGCCATGAGACGGCCTGGGCAACACCTCAAACACCTTGGGAGGGACCAATGTAAGCTGGGAAAACTTACGAAACTAGCACGACACTCCCGCTTTGAAAACTAAGTCGAGAAAGGCACTTTTTCACACTTAAGCTTGAAAATAGGCCATCGAGGGCCAAAATTGTGCAACAGTCACGAGAAGGCCTGGGAAACACCTCAAACACCTCAGGAGGGGCCAACGTAGGTTGTGGAAACTTACGGAACTCGCACGGGACTCCCAGTTTGAAAACTAAGTCAAAAAAAGTACTTTTTTCACACTTAACTTTGAAAATCGTCCATCGGGGGCCAAAATCATGCAATAGTCCCTTGAAGGCCCAGGGAACACCTCAAACACCTTGGGAGGGACCAACATAAGTTTTAGAAACCTACGGAACTAGCACAGGACTTCTCGCTTGAAAATTAAGTCAAAAAAGGCACTTTTTCCGCACATATGCTTGAAAATAGGCCATCGGGGGCCAAAATCATGCAACAGTCACTTGACGGCCCAGGAAACACCTCAAAGACCTCGGGAGGGACCAGCGTAAGTTGTGGAAACCTACAAAACTAGAACGAGACTTCCGGCTTGAAAATTAAGTCGAAAAAGGCACTTTTTCTACACATATGCTTGAAAATAGGCCATCGGCAGCCAAAATCGTGTAACTGTCACGAGAAGGTCCGGGCAACCCTTCAAACACCTCAGAAGGGACCAACGTAATTTTTGAAAACTTATGGAACAAGCACGGGACTTCCGGTTTGAAAACTAAATCAAAACATGCACTTTTTTCACACTTAAGCTTGGCTATCGGGGGCCAAAATCGTGCAACACTCACGAGAAGGTCTGGGCAACACCTCAAACACCTTGGCATGGACCAACGTAAGTTGTGAAAACTTACAGAA
Organism: Camellia sinensis; assembly: GCF_055761805.1. Classification (NCBI taxonomy): domain Eukaryota; kingdom Viridiplantae; phylum Streptophyta; class Magnoliopsida; order Ericales; family Theaceae; genus Camellia; species Camellia sinensis. The sequence goes on from NC_138970.1 coordinate 116,948,468, forward strand.
CTAGAACGGGACTTCCGATTTGAAACTAAGTCGAAAAGGCACTTTTTCACACTTAAGCTTCAAAATAGGCAATTGGGGGCCAAAATCATGTAACAGCCATGAGACGGCTTGGGGAACACCTTTATCACCTTAGGAGGGACCAATGTAAGTTGTGGAAACTTACGGAACTAGCACGGGACATCTGGTTTGAATACTAAGACGAAAAAGGAACTTTTTTCACACTTAATCATGAAAATAGGCCATCGGGGGCCAAAATCATGAAAGAGCCACGAGATGGCCTGGGCAACACCTCAAACAACTTGGGAGGGACCAATGTAAGCTTGGAATGCTTACGAAACTAGCACGACACTCTCGGTTTGAAAACTAAGTCGAAAAATGTACTTTTTCACACTAAGCTAGAAAATAGGTCATCGGGGGCAAAAATCATGTAACAGCCATGAGACGGCCTGGGGAACACCTCAATCACCTCAGGAGGGACCAATGTAAGTTGTGAAAACCTACAGAACTGGCACGGGATCTCCGGTTTGAAAACAAAGTTGAAAAACACCTCAAACACCTCGGGAGGGACCAACGTAAGTTATGAAAACTTACAGAACTAGCCCGAACTCCCGGCTTGAAAACTATGTCGAAAAAGCACTTTTTTCACACTTAAGCTTGAAAATAGGCCATCGGGGCCAATATCGTGCAACAGTCACGAGAAGGGTTGTGCAACACCTCAAACACCTCAGGAGAGACCAATGTAAGTTATGAAATCTTACGGAACTAGCACGGGACTCCCGATTTGAAAACTAAGTCGAAAAAGGCAATTTTTTCACATTTAAGCTTGAAAATAGGCCATCAGGGGCCAAAATCATGAAACAATCACGAGAAGGCCGTGGCAACCCCTCAAACAGCTCGGGAGGGACCAACGTAAGTTTTGAAAACATACAGAACTAGCACAGGACTCCCGGTTTAAAAACTAAGTCAAAAAATGTATTTTTTAAGCTCGAAAATAGGGCATCGAGGGCCAAAATCGTGGATCAATCACGAGATGGCCTGGGGAACACCTCAAACACCTTAGGAGGGACCAATGTAGGTTGTGGAAACTTACGAAATTTGCCCGGGACTCCCGGTTTGAAAACTAAGTCAAAAAATGTACTTTTTCACACTTAAGCTTGAAAATAGGCCATCGGGGGGGCCAAAATCGTGTAATAGCCATGAGACGGCTCAGGGAACACTTCAATAACCTCGGGAGTGACCAAAGTAAGTTTTCAAAACTTATGGAATTAGCTCAGAACTTCCAGTTTGAAAATTAAGTCAAAAAAGGTATTTTTTTCGCACTTAAGCTTGAAAATAGGCCATCTGGGGCCAAAATCGTGCAATAGCCACGAGACAGCCAGGGAAAACCTGAAACAGCTCAGGATGGACCAATGTAAATTGTAGAAACTTACGAAACTAGCACGGGACTCCCGGTTTGAACGCTAAGTTAAAAAGGCACTTTTTTCACACTTAAGCTTGAAAATAGGCTATCGGCGGCCAGAATCACGTAACGGTCACGAGAAGGCTCAGGGAACACATCAAACACCTCGGGAGGGACCAACGTAAGTTGTGGAAACTTACAGAACTAGGATGGGACTTCTGGCTTGAAAACTAAGTCGAAAAAGGTATTTTTTTACACTTAAGCTTGAAAGTAGGCATCGGGGCCAAAATCGTGGAACAGTCATGAGAAGGCCCAGGGAACACATCAACTACCTCGTGAGGGACCAACGTAAGTTGTGGAAACTTATGAAACTGCCACGGGACTTCCGGTTTGAAAACTAGGTCGAAAAATGCACTTTTTCGCGCTTAAGCTTGGAAATAGGCCATCGGGGGCCAAAATCGTATAACAATCATGAGAAGGCCTAGCGAACACGTCAAATACCTCGGGAGGGATCAACGTAAGTTATGGAAACTTACGAAACTAGCATGGGACTTCCGGTTTGAAAACAAAGTAAAAAACGACACTCATGAGAAGGCCCGGGAAACATCTCAAACACCTCGGGAAGGACCAACATAGGTTGTGGAAACTTACAGAACTAGCATGGGACTTTTAGGCTGAAAACAAAGTCGAAAAAGGCACTTTTTTCACAATTAAGCTTGAAAATAGGCCATCGGGGGCCAAAATGATGCAACACTCATGACAAGGCCCAGGGACACCTCATGAGGGACCAACATAAGTTGAGGAAACTTACGGAATTAGCACGGGACTCCAGTTTGAAAACTAAGTCGAAAAAGGCACTTTTTTCACACTTAAGCTTGAAAATAGGCCATCGGGGGCCAAAATCATGCAACACTCATGAGAAGGCCAAGGGAACACCTCAAACACCTTGGGAGGGACCAACATAAGTTGTTGAAGCTTACGGAAGAAGCACAGGACTTCCGATTTGAAAACTAAGTCGAAAAAGGCACTTTTTCCACACTTTAGCTTGAAAATAGGCCATCGATGGCCAAAATCATGAAACAGCCACGAGATGGCCCAGGTAACACCTCAAAAACCATGGGAGGGACCAATGTAAGTTATGAAAACATACAGAACTAGCCTGGGACTCCTGGTCGGAAATCTAAGTCGAAAAAGGCACTTTTTTCACACTTAAGCTTGAAAATAGCCATCGGGTGCCAAAATCGTGTAACAGTGACAAGAAGGCCCGGGGAACACATCAGCCACCTTGGGAGGGACCAACGCAAGTTTTGGAAACTTATAGAACAAGCACGGGACTTCCGGTCTGAAAACTAAGTCAAAAAGACACTTTTTTCACACTTAAGCTTGAAAATAGGCCATCGGCGGCCAAAATCTTGCAACACTCAAGAGAAGGCCCGGGGAACACCTCAAACACTTCGGGAGGGACCAACATAAGTCGTGGAAACTAACGAAACTACCACGGAACTTCCGGTTTCAAAACTAAGTCAAAAAGGAACTTTTTTGACACATAAGCATGAAAATAGGCCATCGTGGGCCAAAATCGTGTAACTGTTACGAGAAGGTCTTGGAAACACCTCAAACACCTCGGGAGGGACCAACGTAAGTGGTGAAAACTTATGGAACTAGCACGGGACTTCCGGGTTGAAAACTAAGTCGAAAAAGGCACTTTTTCACCCTTAAGCTTGAAAATAGGCCATCAGGGGCCAAAATTGTCCAACAGTCACGAGAAGGCCTAGGCAACACCTCAAACAACTCGGGAGGGACCAACATAAGTTATGAAAACTTACAGAACTAGCCCGGGACTCCCGACTTGAAAACTAAGTCGAAAAAAGTACTTTTTTCACACTTAAGCTTGAAAATAGGCCATTGGGGGCCAACATTGTGCAACAGTCATGAGAAGGGCTGTACAACACCTCAAACACCTCGGGAGGGACCAATGTAAGTTGTGAAATCTTACGGAACTAGCACGGGACTCCCGATTTGAAAATTAAGTCAAAAAAATCACTTTTTTCACCCTTAAGCTTGAAAATAGGCCATCGGGGGCCAAAATCGTGCAACAGTCACGAGAAGGCCGTGGCAACCCCTCAAACTGCTCGAGAGGGACCAACGTAAGTTTTGAAAACTTACAGAACTAGCATGGGACTCCCGGTTTGAAAACTAAGTCGAAAAATGCACTTTATCACACTTAAGCTCGAAAATAGGGCATCGGGGGCCAAAATCATGTATCAGGCACGAGAAGGACTGGGGAACACCTCAAACACCTCAGAAGGGACCAACGTAGGTTGTGAAAAGTTACGAAACTTGCACGGGACTCCCGGTTTTAAAACTAAGTTAAAAAATGCACTTTTTCACACATAAGCTTGAAAATAGGCCATCCGGGGCCAAAATTGTGTAACAGCCACGAGACAGCTCAAGGAACACCTCAAAAAGCTCGGGAGTGACCAAAGTAAGTTTTGGAAACTTATGGAATTAGCCCGGGACTCCCAGTTTGAAAATTAAGTCAAAAAATGCACTTTTTCGCACTTAAGCCTGAAAATAGGCCATTGGGGGCGAAAATCATGCAACAGCCATGAGATAACCAGGGAAAACCTTGAACAGTTCAAGATGGACCAATGTAAGTTGTAGAAACTTACGGAATTGGCACGAGACTCCCAGTTTGAACACTAAGTCGAAAAAGGCACTTTTTTCTCACTTAAGCTTGAAAATAGGCCATCGGGGGCTAGAATCATGTAACGGTCACGAGAAGGCTCAAGGAACACATCAAACACCTTGGGAGGGACCAACGTAAGTTGTGGACACTTACGGAACTAGCATGGGACTTCCGGTTTGAAAACTAAGTCAAAAAAGGCATTTTTTCACACTTAAACTTGAAAATAGGCCATCGGGGGCAAAATTGTGGAACATTCACGAGAAGGCTCGGGGAACACATCAGCCACCTCGTGAGGGACCAACGTAAGTTGTGGAAACTTATGAAACTGCCACGGGACTTCCGGTTTGAAAACTAAGTCGAAAAACGCACTTTTTTGCACTTAAGCTTGAACATAGGTCAACGACGGCCAAAATCGTGTAACAATTATAAGAAGGCCTGGCGAACACGTCAAACACCTCGGGAGGGATCAACGTAAGTTGTGGAAGCTTACGGAACTAGCACGGGACTTCTGGTTTGAAAACAAAGTCAAAAAAGGCACTTTTTTCGCAATTAAGCTTGAAAATAGCCTAATGGGCGCCAAAATGATGCAACACTCATGAGAAGTCCTGAGAAACACCTCAAACACCTTGAAAAGGACAAACATAGGTTGTGGAAACTTATGGAACAAGCACGAGACTTCCGGTTTGAAAACTAAATAAAAAAAGGCACTTTTTTCACAATTAAGTTTGAAAATAGACCATCGGGGCCAAAATGATTCGAAACTCATGACAAGTCCTGGGGAACACCTCAAATATCTCGGAATGGACCAACATAAGTTGTGAAAACTTATGGAACTAGCACGGGACTTCCGGTTTGAAAACTAAGTCGAAAAAGGCACTTTTTTCACAGTTAAGCTTGAAAATAGGCCATCGGGGGCCAAAATCATGCAACACTCATGAGAAGGCCCAGGGAACACCTCAAACACCTTGGGAGGGACCAACATAAGTTATCGAAGCTTACGGAACAAGTAGGGGACTTCTGGTTTGAAAACTAAGTCGAAAAAGGCATTTTTTTCACACTTAAGCTTGAAAATAGGCTATCGGGTGCCAAAATCGTGTAACTATCTCGAGAAGGTCTGGGAAACACCTTGGGAGGGACTAACGTAAGTTATGAAAACTTACGGAATGAGCACGAGACTTCCGGTTTGAAAACTAAGTCATAAAAGGCACTTTTTTCACACTTAAGCTTGAAAATAGGACATCGGGGGCCAAAATCGTGCAACAGTCACGAGGAGGCCTAGGAAACACCTCAAACACACCAGGAGGGACCAACATAAGCTGTGAAAACTTAAAGAACTAGCACGGGACTCCCGGTTTAAAAAGTAAGTCAAAAAAAGTACTTTTTTCACACTTAAGCTTGAAAATAGGCCATCGGGAGCGAAAATCGTGCAACAGTCACGAGAAGGTCTGGCCAACACCTCAAACATCTTGGGAGGGACCAACGTAAGTTGTGAAAACTTACGGAACTAGCACGGGTTTCCCAGTTTGGAAACTAATTTGAAAAAGGCACTTTTTCACACTTATGTTTGAAAATAGGCCATCGGGGGCCAAAATTGTGCAACAGTCACGAGAGGGCCCGGGAAACACCTCAAACACCTCTGGAGGGACCAATGTAAGTTTTGAAAACTGACGGAACTAGCATGGGACTCCCGGTTTGAGTACTATCTCAAAAAATACACTTTTTCACACTTAAGCTTGAAAATAGGCCATCGGGGGCCAAAATCATGTAACAGTCACGAGAAGGCCCGAGGAACACCTCAAACGCCTCAGGAGGGACCAATGTAAGTTTTGGAAACTTACGCAACTTGCACGGAACTCCCGATTTGACAACTAAGTCAAAAAATACACTTTTTCACACTTAAGCTTGAAAATAAGCCATCGGGGGCCAAAATCGTATGACAGCCATGAGACGGCCAAGGGAACACTTCAAACACCCCGGTAGTGACCAATGTAAGTTGTCAAAACTGACAGAATTATCACGGGACTTCTGGTTTGAAAATTAAGTCGAAAAAGACACTTTTTTCACGCTTAAGCTTGTAAATAGGCCATCAGGAGCCAAAATCGCGCAACAACCATGAGACAGCCTGGGAAACACCTCAAATAGCTTGGGATGGACAAATGTAAGTTGTAGAAACTTACGGAACTAGCACGACACTCCCAGTTTTAACCCTAAGTCGAAAAATGCACTTTTTTCAGACTTGAGCTTGAAAATAAGCCATCGGCGGCCAAAATCATGTAACAGTCACGAGAAGGCCCCGAGAACACATCAAACACCTTAGGAGAGACCAACGTAAGTTGTGGAAACATACGGAACTGGCACGGGGACTTCCGGTTTCAAAACTAAGTAGAAAAAGGCCCTTTTTCACACTTAAGTTTGAAAAAAGGCCATCGGGGGCCAAAATCCTGTAACAGTCACGACAAGGCCCAGGGAACACATCAAACACCTCGGGAGGGACCAACGTAAGTTGTGGAAAATTACGAAACTAGCACAGGACTTCTGGTTTGAAAACTATGTCGAAAAAGGCACTTTTTTCACACTTAAGGTTGAAAATAGGTCATTGGGGGCCAAAATCGGGTAACAGTCATGAGATGGCCCGAGGAACACATCAGCTACCTCGGGAGGGACTAACGTAAGTTGTGAAAACTAACAGAACTAGCATAGGACTTCCGGTTTGAAAACAAAGTCAAAAAAGGTAATTTTTTCACAATTAAGCTTGAAAATAGGCCATCGGTGGCCAAAATCATGCAACAAGGCCAGCAGAACACCTCAAACACCTCGGGATGGACCAACATAAAGTTATGGAAATTTACATAACTAGCACGGGACTTCTGGTTTGAAAACAAAGTCGAAAAAGGCACTTTTTCACACTTATGCTTGAAAATGATCCATCAGGGGCCAAAATCATGTAACAGTGACGAGATGGTCCGGCCAACACCTCAAACACCTTGAGAGGGACCAATATAAGTTGTGAAAACTTACAGAACTAGCACGAGATTTCCAGTTTGAAAACTAAGTCAAAAAAGACACTTTTTCACACTTACGCATGAAAATAGGCCATCGGGGTCCAAAATCGTGCAACAGTCATGAGAAGGTCAGGCCAACACCTCAAACACCTCAAGATTGACCGACGTAAGTTGTGAAAACTTACGGAATTAACACGGGAGTTTCTGTTTGAAAACTAAATCGACAAAGGCACTTTTTTCACACTGAAGCTTGAAAATAGGCCATCGGGGGCCAAAATCATGCAACACTCATGAGAAGGCCCAGGGAACACCTCAAACACCTTGAGAGGGACCAACATAAGTTGTGGAAGCTTACGGAGCAAGCACGGGACTTCCAGTTTAAAAACAAAGTCAAAAAAGGCACTTTTTTCACACTTATGCATGAAAGTGGGCCATCAGGGGCCAAAATCGTGTAACAGTGACGAGATGGTCAGCGCAACACTTCAAACACCTTGAGAGGGACCAGCATAAGTTGTGAAAACTTACAGAACTAGCACAAGACTTCCGGTTTGAAAAGTAAGTCGAAAAATATACTTTTTTCACACTTAAGCTTGAAAATAGGCCATCGGGGTCCAAATTTGTGCAACAATCATGAGAAGGTCCGACTAACACCTCAGGATTGACCGACGTAAGGTGTGAAAATTTACGAAACTAGCACGGGACTTCCGGTTTGCAAACTAAGTCGAAAAAGGCACATTTTTCACACTTAAGCTTGAAAATTGGCCATCAGGGGCCAAAATCGTGCAACAGTCACAAGAAGGCCCAGGCAATACCTCAAAAACCTCAGGAGGGACCAACGTAAGTTGTGTAACCTTACAAAAGTAGCACGGGACACCCGATTTGAAAACTAAGTAAAAAAATACACTTTTTCACACTTAAGATTGAAAATAGGCCATCGGGGAAAATTGTGTAATAGTCACGAGAAAGCCTCGGGAACACCTGAAACACCTTGAGAGGGACCAATGTAAGTTGTGGAAACTCACAGAACTTGCATGGTACTCCCGGTTTGAAAACTAAGTCAAAAAATGTACTTTTTCACACTTAAGCTTGAAAATAAGCCATCGGAGGCCAAAATCGTGTAACTGTCCCGAGAAGGTCTGGGTAACACCTCAAACACCTCGGGAGGGACCAACGTAAGTTGTGAAAACTTATGGAATGAGCACGAGACTTCCGGTTTCAAAACGAAGTCGTAAAAGGCACTTTTTTCACACTTAAGCTTGGAAATAGGACATCGGGAGCCGAAATCGTGCAACAGTCACGAGAAGGCCCAGGAAACACCTCAAACACACCGGGAGGGACCAACATAAGTTGTGAAAACTTACAGAACTAGCACGGGACTCCCGGTTTGAAAAGTAAGTCGAAAAAAAGTACTTTTTTCACACTTAAGCTTGAAAATAGGCCATCGGGAGACAAAATCGTGCAACAGTCATGAGAAGGTCAGACCAACACCTCAAACATCTCGGGAGGGACCAACATAAGTTATGAAAACTTACGGAACTAGCACGGGATTCCTGGTTTGCAACCTAATCTGAAAAAGGCACTTTTTCACACTTATGCTTGAAAATAGGCCATCGAGGGCCAAAATTGTGCAACAGTCACGAGAGGGCCTAGGAAACACCTCAAACACCTCTGGAGGGACCAATGTAAGTTTTGAAAACTGATGGAACTAGCACGGGACTCCCGGTTTGAGTACTATCTCAAAAAATACACTTTTTCACATTTAAGCTTGAAAATAGGCCATCGGGGGCCAAAATCATGTAACAGTCACGAGAAGGCCCAAGGAACACCTCAAACACCTCGGGAGGGACCAATGTAAGTTTTGGAAACTTACGCAACTTGCACGGAACTCCCGATTTGACAACTAAGTCAAAAAATACACTTTTTCACACTTAAGCTTGAAAATAGGCCATCGGGGGCCAAAATCGTATGACAGCCATGAGACGGCCCGAGGAACACCTCAAACACCCCGGTAGTGACCAATGTAAGTTGTGAAAACTTACGAAATTAGCACGGGACTTCTGGTTTGAAAATTAAGTCGGAAAAGGCACTTTTTTCACACTTAAGCTTGAAAATAGGTCATCAGGAGCGAAAATCATTCAACAACCATGAGACAGCCTGGAAAACACCTCAAATAGCTTGGAATGGACCAATGTAAGTTGTAGAAACTTACGGAATTAGCACGGCACTCCCAGTTTTAACACTAAGTCAAAAAATGCACTTTTTTCACACTTAAGCTTGAAAATAAGCCATCGGGAGCCAAAATCATGTAACAGACACGAGAATGCCCGGAGAACACATCAAACACCTTGGGAGGGACGAACGTAAGTTGTGGAAACTTACGGAACTAGCACGGAACTTCCGGTTTCAAAACTAAGTCGAAAAATGCACTTTTTTCACACTTAAGTTTGAAAGTAGGCCATCGGGGCCAAAATCGTGTAACAGTCACGACAAGGCCTGGGAAACACATCAAACTCCTTGGGAGGGACGAACGTAAGTTGTGGAAGCTTACAAACTAGCACGGGACTTCTGGTTTGAAAACTATGTCGAAAAAGGAACTTTTTTCACACTTAAGCTTGAAAATAGGTCATTGGGGGCCAAAGCTGTGTAACAGTAACGAGATGGCCCGAGGAAGACATCAGCCATCTCGGGAGGGACCAACGTAAGTTGTGGAAACTTACAGAACTAGCAGGGGACTTCCGGTTTGAAAATAAAGTAAAAAATGGCAATTTTTTCACAATTAAGCTTGAAAATAGGAGATCGGGCGCCAAAATACTGCAACAAGGCCAGCAGAACACCTCAAATACCTAGGGAGGGACCAACATAAATTATGGAAACTTACAGAACTAGCACGTGAAGTCCGGTTTAAAAACAAAGTCGAAAAAGGCACTTTTTTCACACTTATGCTTGAAAATGGGCTATCAGGGGCCAAAATCGTGTAACAGTGACGAGATGGTCCGGGCAACACCTCCAATACCTTGAGAGGGACCAACATAAGTTGTGAAACCTTACAGAACTAGCACGAGACTTCCGGTTTGAAAACTAAGTCGAAAAAGACACTTTTTTCACACTTAAGCTTGAAAATAGGCCATCGGGGTCCAAAATCGTGCAATAGTCACGAGAAGGTCCAGCTAACACCTCAAACACCTCAAGATTGACCGACGTAAGTTGTCACAGCTTACGGAACTAGCACGGGACTTCCGGTTTGAAAACTAAGTCGAAAAATATATTTTTTTCACACTTAAGCTTGAAAGTAGGCCATCGGGGGTCAAAATCATGCAACACTCATGAGAAGGCCTAGGGAACACCTCAAACACCTTGGGAGGGACCAACATAAGTTGTGGGAGCTTACGGAACAAGCAGGGGACTTCCAGTTTGAAAACTAAGTCGAAAAGGCACTTTTTTCACACTTAAGCTTGAAAATAGGCCATCGGGGGCCAAAATCATGCAACACTCATGAGAAGGCCCAAGGAACACCTCAAACACCTTGGGAGGTACCAATATAAGTTGTGGAAGCTTACGGAACAAGCACGAGACTTTCGGTTTGAAACCTAAGTCAAAAAATACACTTTTTTCACACTTATGCTTGAAAATGGGCCATCAGGGGCCAAAATCGTGTAACAGTGACGAGATGGTCTGGGCAACACCTCAAACACCTTGAGAGGGACCAACGTAAGTTATGAAAACTTATAGAACTAGCACGAGACTTCCGGTTTGCAAACTAAGTCGAAAAAGACACTTTTTTCGCACTTAAGCTTGAAAATAGGCCATCGGGGTCCAAAACCGTGCAACAGTCATGAGAAGGTCCGGCCAACACCTTAAAAACCTCAGGATTGACCGACGTAAGTTGTGAAAACTTACGGAACTAGCACGGGACTTCCGGTTTGAAAACTAAGTCGAAAAAGGCACTTTTTTCACACTTAAGCTTGAAAATTGTCCATCAGGGGCCAAAATCGTGCAAAAGTCACAAGAAGGCCCGGGCACCACCTCAAAAACCTCGGGAGAGACCAACGTAAGTTGTGAAAACTTACGGAACTACCACGGGACACCCGATTTGAAAACTAAGTAAAAAAATGCACTTTTTTGCACTTAAGATTGAAAATAGGCAATCGGGGGTCAAATTATTGTAACAGTCATGAGAAGGCCTCAAGAACACCTCAAACACCTTGAGAGGGACCAATGTAAGTTGTGGAAACTCACGGAACTTGCACGGTAATCCCGGTTGGAAAACTATGTCAAAAAATGTACTTTTTCACACTTAAGCTTGAAAATAAGCCATCAGGGGCCAAAATTGTGTAACAGCCATAAGACAGCCTGGGGAACTCCTCAAGCACTTCAGGAGGGACCAATGTAAGTTGTGGAAACTTATGGAATTAGCATAGGACTTCCGATTTGAAAACTAAGTCGAAAAATGCACTTTTTTCACACTTAAGCTTGAAAATAGGCCGTTTGGGTCCAAAATCGTGCAACAGTTACGAGAAGGCCCGGCCAACTCCTCAAAAACCTGAGGAGGGACCAACGTAAGTTGTGAAAACTTATGGAACTAGCACGGGACACCCGTTTTGAAAACTAAGTTAAAAAATGTACTTTTTCACACTTAAGCTTGAAAATTGACCATCGGGGGCCAAAATCGTGTAACAATCATGAGAAGGCCACGGGAACACCTCAAACACCTAGCACGGGACTTCCAGTTTGAAAACAAAATCGAAAAAGGCACTTTTTTCACACTTAAGCTTCAAAATAGGCCATCAGCGGCCAAAATCGTGCAACAGTCATGAGAAGGCCCGGGAAACCACTCAAACAGCTCGGGAGGGACCAACGTAAGTTTAGAAAACTTACGGAACTAGCACGGGACTCCCGGTTTGAAAACTAAGTGAAAAAATGTACTTTTTCTCACTTAAGCTTGAAAATAGGGCATCGGGGGCCAAAATCGTGTATCAGTCACGAGAAGGCCTAAAGAACACCTCAATCACCTCAGGAGAGACCAATGTAGGTTGTGGAAACTTACGGTACTTGCACGGGACTCCCGATTTTAAAACTAAGTCAAAAAATGTACTTTTTCACACTTAAGCTTGAAAATAGGCCATCGGGGGTCAAAATCGTGGAACAGCCATGAAACGGCCCAAGGAACACCTGAAAAACATCGGGAGTGACCACAGTAAGTTTTGGAAACTTCTAGAATTGGCTCGGGACTTCTGGTTTGAAAATTAAGTCGAAAAAGGAACTTTTTTCACACTTAAGCTTGAAAATAAGCCATCAGGGCCAAAATCGTGGAACAGTCACGAGAAGGCCCAGGGAACACATCAGCCACCCCGTGAGGGACCAACATAAGTTGTGGAAACTTATGAAACTACCACAGGACTTCTGGTTTGAAAACTAAGTCGTAAAAGGTATTTTTTTCACACTTAAGCTTGAAAATAAGCCATCAGTGGCCAAAATCATGTAACAATCAGGAGAAGGCCTGGGGAACATGTCAAACACCTCGGGATGGACCGACGCAAGTTGTGGAAACTTACAAAACTAGCACGGGACTTCCGGTTTGAAAACAATGTCAAAAATGGCACTTTTTTTCACAATTAAGCCTGAAAATAGGCCATCGGGGGCCAAAATGATGCAACACTCATGAGGAGGCCTGGGAACACCTCAAACACCTTGGGATGGACCACCATAGGTTGTGGAAACTTACGAAACTGGCACGGGGCTTCCAGTTTGAAAATAAAGTCAGAAATGACACTTTTTTCACAATTAAGCTTGAAAATAGGACGTTGGGGGCCAAAATAATGCAACACTCATAACAAGGCCCGGGGAACACCTCAAACACCTTGAGAGGGACCAACTTAATTTCTGAAAACTTACGGAACTAGCACGGGACTTTCAGTTTGAAAACCAAGTCGAAAAAGGCACTTTTTTCACACTTAAGCTTGAAAATAGGCCATCGGGGGCCAAAATCGTGTAATTGTCACGAGAAAGTCTGGGTAACACCTCAAACACCTTGGGAGGGACCAACGTAAGTTGTAAAATTTTACGGAACGAGCACGGGACTTTCGGTTTGAAAACTAAGTCGTAAAAGGCACTTTTTTCACACTTCAGCATGAAAATAGGACATCTGGGGCCAAAATCATGCAACAGTCACGAGAAGGCCTAGACAACACCTTAAACACATCGGGACGGACCAACGTAAGTTGTGAAAACTTGCAGAACTAGCACGGGACTCCCGGTTTGAAAAGTAAGTCGAAAAAAACACTTTTTTCACACTTAAGCTTGAAAATAGGCCATCGGGAGACAAAATCGTGCAACAGTCACGAAATGGTCTGGCCAACACCTCAAACACCTCGGAAGGGACCAACGCAAGTTGTGAAAACTTACGGAACTAGCACGGGATTCCTGGTTCAGAAACTAATTTGAAATAGGCACTTTTTCACACTTAAGCTTGAAAATAGGCTATCGGGGGGCCAAAATTGTGCAACAGTCATGAGAGGGCCCAGGCAACACCTCAAACACCTTGAGAGGGACCAACGTAAGTTTTGAAAACTTATGGAACTAGCACGGGACTCCCGGTTTGAGAACTATCTCAAAAAATACACTTTTCCACACTTAAGCTCAAAAATAGGCCATCGGGGGGCCAAAATCATGTAACAGTCATGAGAAGGCCTGGGGAACACCTCAAACACCTCGGGAGGGTCCAATGTAAGTTTTGGAAACTTACGCAACTTGCACGGAACTCCTGGTTTATAAACTAAGTCAAAAAATGCACTTTTTCACACTTAAGCTTGAAAATAGGCCATCGAGAGCCAAAATCGTGTAACAGCCATGAGATGGCCTGGGGAACACCTCACACACCCCGGTAGTGACCAATGTAAGTTGTGCAAACTTCCGGAATTAGCACGGGACTTCTGGTTTGAAAATTAAGTCAAAAAAGGCACTTTTTTCACACATAAGCTTGAAAATAGGCCTTCAGGGGCCAAAATCGTGCAACACCCACGAGACAGCCTGGGAAACACCTCAAATAGATTGGGATGGACAAATGTAAGTTGTAAAAACTTACAGAGCTAGCACAGGACTCCCGGTTTTAACACTAAGTCAAAAAAGGAACTTTTGTCACACTTAAGCTTGATAAGCCATCGGGGGCAAAAATCATATAATAGTCATGAGAAGGCCCGGAGAACACATCAAACACCTCGGGAGGGACCAACGTAAGTTGTGGAAGCTTACGAAACTAGCACGGGACTTCCGGTTTCAAAACTAAGTCGAAAAAGGCACTTTTTTCACACTTAAGTTTGAAAGTAGGCCATCGGGGGCCAAAATCGTGTAACAATCACGAGAAGGACCGGGAACACATCGAACACCTCCGGAGGGAGAAACGTAAGTTGTGGGAACTTATGAAACTAGCACGGGACTTCCGGTTTGAAAACTCTGTCGAAAAAGACACTTTTTTCACACTTAAGCTTGAAAATTAGCTATCGGGGGTAAAAATTGTGTAACAGTCACGAGAAGGCCCGGAGAACACATCAGCCACCTCGAGAGGGACCAACATAAGTTGTGGAAACTTACGGAACTAGCATGGGACTTTCGGTTTGAAAACAAAGTCGAAAAAGGCAATTTTTTCAAAATTAAGATTGAAAATAGGCCATCGGGGGGCAAAATCATGCAACAAGGCTAGGGGAACACCTCAAACACCTCAGGAGGGAGCAACATAAGTTGTGGAAACTTACAGAACAAGCACGGGACTTCTGGTTTGAAAACAAAGTCGAAAACGGCACTTTTTCACACTTATGCTTGAAAATGGGCCATCAGGGGCCAAAATCGTGTAACGGTGACGAGATGGTCTGGGCAACACCTCAAACACCTTGAGAGGGACCAACGTAAGTTGTGAAAACTTACAGAACTAGCACGAGACTTCCGACTTGAAAACTAAGTCGAAAAAAGACACTTTTTTCACACTAAAACTTGAAAATAGGCCATCGGGGTCCAAAATCATGCAACAGTCATGAGAAGGTCCGGCCAACACCTCAAACACCTCTGGATTGACCGGTGTAAGTTATGAAAACTTACGGAACTAGCACCAGACTTCCGGTTTGAAAACCAAGTCGGAAAATGCACTTTTTTCACACTTAAGCTTGAAAATAGGCCACCAGGGGCCAAAATCGTGCAACAGCCACGAGAAGGCGCAGACAACACCTCGAAAACCTCATGAGGGACCAATGTAAGTTGTGACAACTTACGGAACTAGCACGAGACACCCGATTTGAAAACTAACTCAAAATATACACTTTTTCACACTTAAGATTGAAAATAGGCCATCGGGGGCCAAAATCGTGTAACAGTCACGAGAAGGCCTTGGGTACACCTCAAACACCTCGAGAGTGACCAATGTAAGTTGTGGAAACTCATGGAACTTGCATGGTACTCCTAGTTTGAAAACTAAGTCAAAAAATGTTCTTTTTCACACTTAAGCTTGAAAATAGGCCATCGGGGGCCAAAGTTTTGTAATAACCACGAGAAAGCCTAGGAAACACCTCAAGCACCTCAGGAGGGACCAATGTAAGTTATGGAAACTTACAGAATTAACACAGGACTTCCGGTTTGAAAATTAAGTCGAAAAATTTAATTTTTTGACACTTAAGCTTGAAAATAGGCCATCAGGGTCCAAAATCATGCAACAGTCATGAGAAGGCCCGGGCAATACCTAAAAACCTAAGGAGGGACCAACGTAACTTGTGAAAATTTACGGAACTAGCACGGGACACCCGATTTGAAAACTAAGTCTAAAAATGCACTTTTTCACACTTAAGCTTGAAAATAGGCCATCGAGGGGCCAAAATCGTGTAACAGTCATGAGAAGGCCATGGAAACACCTCAAACACCTCGAGAGGGACCAATGTAAGTTGTGGAAACTTACAGAACTTACACGGGACTCCCAGTTTGAAAACTAAGTCAAAAAATACATTTTTTCACACTTAAGCTTGAAAATTGGCCATTAGGGGCCAAAATTGTGTAACAGCCGCGAGACAACCTAGGGAACACCTCAAGCACCTAAGGAGGGACCAATATAAGTTGTGGAAACTTACGGAATTAGCATAAAACATACGGTTTGAAAAGTAAGTAAAAAATAGCACTTTTTTCACACTTAAGCTTGAAAATAGGCCATCAAGGGCCAAAATCATGCAACACTGACAAGAAGGCTCGGGGAACACATCAAACACCTCGGAAGGGACCAACGTAAGTTGTGAAAACTTACGAAACTAGCACGGGACTTGCGGTTTGAACACTAAGTCGAAAAAGGCATTTTTTCACACTTAAGCTTGAAAATAGGCTATCGGGGGCCAAAATCGTGGAACAATCACGAGAAGGCCCAAGGAGCACATCAGCCTCCTCGGGAGGGTCCAACGTTAGTTATGGAAATTTATTAACTGCCACGAGACTTCCGGTTTGAATAGTAAGTCGAAAAAGGCATTTATTCGCACTTAAGCTTGAAAATAGGCCACCGGGGGCAAAACTCATGCAACACTCATGAGAAGGCCTAGGGAACACCTCAAATACCTCAGGAGGGACCAACATAAGTTGTGAAAACTTACAGAATTAACACAGGACTTCCGGTTTGAAAACTAAGTCGAAAAAGACACTTTTTTCACACTTAAGCTTGAAAATAGGCCATCGGAGGCCAAAATCATGTAACAGTCATGAGAAGGCCCAGGCAATACATCAGCCACCTCGGGAGGGACCAACATAAGTTGTAAAAACTTACGGAACTAGCACGGGACTTCCGGTTTGAAAACTAAGTCGAAAAACACACTTTTTTCACACTTAAGCTTGAAAATAGGCCATCGGGGCCCAAAATCATGCAACACTCATGAGAAGGCCCGGGGAACACATCAAACACCTCGAGAGGGACCAACACAAGTGGTGGAAACTTACAGAACTAGCATGAGACTTCCGGTTTGAAAATAAAGTCGAAAAAGGCACTTTTTTCACACTTATGCTTGAAAATAGGCCATCGGGGGCCAAAATCGTGTAGCAGTCACGACAACGCTCGGGGAACACATCAACTACCTCGGCAGGGACCAACATAAGTTGTGGAAACTTACAGAACTAGCACAAGACTTGCGGTTTGAAAACTAAGTCGAAAAAGGCACTTTTTTACACTTACGCTGGAAAATAGGCCATCGGGGTCCAAAATCGTGTAACAATCATGAGAAGGCCTGGGGAACACTTCAAACAACCTGAGAGGGACCAACATAAGTTATTTAAACTTACAGAACTAGCACGGGACTTACGATTTGAAAACTAAGTCAAAAAAGGTACTTTTTTCACAATTAAGCTTGAAAATAGGCCATCGGGGGCCAAAACCACGCAACACTCATGACAAGGCCCGGGGAACAACTCAAACACCTCGGGAGAAACCAAAATAAGTGGTGGAAACTTACGGAACTAGCATGGGACTTCTGGTTTGAAAACAAAGTTGAAAAAGGCACTTTTTCACACTTAAGCTTGAAAATAGGCTATCGGGGGCCAAAACCATATAACGGTCATGAAAAGGTCTGGGCAACACCTCAAACACCTCGGGAGGGACCGACGTAAGTTGTGAAAACTTACAAAATTAGCACAGGGCTTCTGGTTGAAAAACTAAGTCGAAAAAGACACTTTTTTGACACATAAGCCTGAAAATAGGCCATCGAGGGCCAAAATCGTCCAACAGTCACGAAAAGGCCAGGGCAAAACCTCAAATACCTCTGGAGGGACCAATGTAAGTTTTGAAAACTTACGGAACTAGCACGGGACTCCTGATTTGAAAACTAAGTCGAAAAAAACACTTTTTTCACAGTTAAGCTTGAAAATAGTCCGTCGGGGGCCAAAATCATGCAATCGTCACGAGAAGGCCCAGGAAACACCACAAACACCTCGGGAGCGACCAACGTATGTTGTGAAAACTTACGAAACTGGCATGGGACTCCCGGTTTGAAAATTAAGTCAAAAAGACACTTTTTTCACACTTAAGCTTGAAAATAGGCCATCGGCGGCCAAAATCATGCAACAATCACGAGAAGACCCGGGCAACCCCTCAAGCATCTCGGGAGGGACCAACGTAAGTTTTGAAAACTTACGGAACTAGCACGGGATTCCCGATTTGAAAACTAAGTCAAAAAATGTACTTTTTTACACTTAAGCTCGAAAATAGGCCATTGGCGGCCAAAATTTTGTAACAGTCACGAGAAAGCCTAGGAAACACTTCAAACACCTCGGAAGGAACCAATGTAAGTTGTGAAAACTTACGAAATTAGAACGGGACTTTCGGTTTGAAAACTAAGTCGAAAATGGCAATTTTTTCACACTTAAGCTTGAAAATAGGCCATCGGGGGCCAAAATCATTTAACAGTCACGAGAAAGTCTGGGCAACACCTCAAACACCTCAGGAGGGACCAACGTAAGTTCTGAAAACTTACGGAATTAGCACGGCACTTTTTTCACACTTAAACTTGAAAATAGGCCATCGGGGGCCAAAATCGTGTAACAATCATGAGAAGGGCCAGGAAATATCTCAAAAACCTCGGGAGGGACCAACGTAAGTTGTGAAAACTTACAGAACTCGCACGGGGCACCCGGTTTGAAAACTAAGTCGAAAAAAGTACTTTTTTCACACTTAAACATGAAAATAGTCCATCGGGGGCCAAAATCGTGTAACAGTCACGAGAAGGCCCCGGAAACACCTCAAACACCTCGAGTGGGACCAAATTAAGTTTGTGGAAACATAGGAAACTAGCACGGGACTCCCGATTTGAAAACTAAGTCGAAAAAGGCTCTTTTTTCACACTTAAGCTTGAAAATAGGACATCGGGGGCCAAAATCGTGCAACAATCATGAGAAGGCCGGGGTAACACCTCAAACACCTCAAGAGGGACCAACGCAAATTTTAAAAACTTACGGAACTAGCACGGGACTCCCGGTTTGAAAACTAAGTCAAAAAATACACTTTTTCACACTTTTGCTTGAAAATAGGCCATCGGGGGCCAAAATCGTGTAACTGTCACGAGAAAGCTAGGGGAACACCTCAAACACCTCGGAACAGACCAACGTGAGTTGTGAAAACTTACAGAACTAGCGCGGGACTTCCGGTTTTGAAAACTAAGTCGAAAAGGCAATTTTTTCACACTTAAGCTTGAAAATAGGCCATCGCGGGCCAAAATCGTGTAACAGTCACGAGAAGGTCTGGGCAACACCTCAAACACCTCGGGAGGGACCGACGTAAATTGTGAAAACTTACGAAATTAGCACGGGGCTTCCGACTGGAAAATTAAGTCGAAAAAGGCACTTTTTTGACACTTAAGCTTGAAAATAGGCCATCGGGGGCCAAAATCGTCCAACAGTCACGAAAAGGCCAGGGCAACACCTCAAACACCTCTGGAGGGACCAACGTAAGTTTTGAAAACTTACGGAACTAGCACGGGACTCCTGGTTTGCAAACTAAGTCGAAAGAAACATTTTTTTCACACAAGCTTGAAAATAGTCCATCGGGGGCCAAAATTGTGCAACCGTCGCGAGAAGGCCTGGGCAACACCTCAAACACCTCGGAAGGGACCAATGTTTGTTATGAAAACTTACGACACTAACACGGGACTCCCGGTTTGAAAACTAAGTCGAAAAAGACATTTTTTTCACACTTAAGCTTGAAAATAGGCCATTTGTGGCCAAAATCGTGCAATAATCACGAGAAGGCCCAGGCAACTCCTCAAGCACCTTGGGAGGGACCAACATAAGTTTTGAAAACTTACGGAACTAGCACGAGACTCCCGGTTTGAAAACTAAGTCAAAAAATGCACTTTTTTACACTTAAGCTCAAAAATAGGCCATCGGCGGCCAAAATTGTGTAACTGCCACGAGAAAGGCTGGGGAACACTTCAAACACCTCGGGAGGGACCAATGTAAGTTATGAAAACTTATGGAATTAGCATGGGACTTCCGGTTTGAAAACTAAGTAAAAAATGGCACTATTTTCACACTTAAGTTTGAAAATAGGCCATTGGGGGCGAAAATCATGTAACAGTCACGAGAAGGTCTGGGCAACACCTCAAACATCTAGGAAGGGACCAACGTAAGTTCTGAAAACTTACGGAATTAGCACGGGACTTCCAGTTTGAAAACTAAGTCGAAAAATGTACCTTTTTCACACTTAAGCTTGAAAATAGGCCATCGGTGGCCAAAATCGTGCAACAGTCATGAGAAGGCCCGAGAAACACCTCAAACACCTTGGGAGGGACCAACGTAAGTTATGGAAGCTTACGGAACTCGCACGGGACTCCCGATTTGAAAACTAAGTCGAAAAAAGCACTTTTTTCACACTTAAACATGAAAATAGTCCATCGTTGGCCAAAATCATGTAACAGTCACGAGAAGGCCCAGGCAACACCTCAAACACCTCGTGTGGGACCAATTTAAGTTTGTGGAAACTTACAAACTAGCACGGGACTCCCGGTTTGAAAACTAAGTCGAAAAATGCTCTTTTTTCACACTTAAGCTTGAAAATAGGCCTTCGGGAGCCAAAATCGTGCAACAATCATGAGAAGGCTGGGGTAACACCTCAAACACCTCGGGAGGGACCAACGCAAAATTTGAAAACTTACGGAACTAGCACGAGACTCCCGGTTTGAAAACTAAGTCAAAAAATGCAATTTTTCACACTTTTGCTTGAAAATAGGCCATCAGGGGCCAAAATCGTGTAACCATCACGAGAAGGCCCAGGGAACACCTCAAACACCTTGGGACGGACCAACGTAAGTTATGAAAACTTACGGAACTAGCGCAGGACTTCCGGTTTTGAAAACTAAGTCGAAAAAGTAATTTTTTCGCACTTAAGCTTGAAAATAGGCCATCAAGGGCCAAAATCGTGTAACAGCCATGAGACGGCTCTGGGAACACCTCAAACACCTCAGGAGAGATCAATGTAAGTTGTGGAAACTTACAGAATTAGCATGGGACTTCCGGCTTGAAAATTAAGTCGAAAAAGGCACTTTTTCACACTTTTTTTTTTAATCGGCAAAACGAAAGACTTTATTGATGATTAAACCATACAAAGTATGAAAAGATACATCAATAAAGAGGAGCTTGGAGCTATCAAAGCTCCAAACTCCTAGTTGGTGAGAAACCAACAAAGAAAACAAAACCAGAAGTAGCAACCGAGCAGTTCCATCAGAGCAGAGCAGCAAACCCCAACAGTGCAGCCCCATCACAAGTTATACCCCAACAGATCATGATGCACCAAAACAAAAACAACAATATATACCAAAAAGGCTCCAAACAAACCCCAATAGGATAGCAGCATTCGCAATAGAGTGCAACAAACCCCATCACATTTGCAGCAGCAAACCCCATCAGAGCAGCAACAGTAAGAGAGTGCAGCAGTTCATAGGTTATACCCCATCAGTGCATGATGCAGAATTGCACATTTTGTAAATTAAACACTAAATCATTAACTGAATAACAAAAAGAAGGATTATAAGCTTTGAACCACAATGCAATCCGTGTTTTGATAAGTTCACATAACTTTTCCAAGTCCACCTGTGAGTCATTAAAAATATTTTCATTCCTCTGCTTCCATAGAGACCAAAGCACTGCCGGTGGGGTTATCTTCTAGAGTACCTTTAGTCTATTGTTGCATCTATAGCCAGTCCACCACTGAAGAAGTCCAGACACTGACCTCGGCTACACCCAAGATACACCCCGCCACCCAATAATATTGGACCAAACTCTCTAACTAAACGGACAGCACATCAGTACATGAGTGGTAGTTTCTATTTCATTCTTGCAGAATTTATATTTAGCATCAGAATTAGCACTAAGTACTCCAATCCTTTGTAAATAACTAGAAGTCTTGATCCTCCCTTTCCATGCTAACCGACCAAAAAATTGCACTTTCGGAGGGGCAGCATTCTTCCAGATGAGATCCCCTAATTTTGTAGGTAGAGTAGAAGGCAGCTCACTCCACTTATAGACAGAAGCAACAGTGAAGACACCAGACTTGTCTGCAGTCCAATATAACCCATCTAGCACACCATTCCTGAGAGCTGGAGCAGTTTGTAACAACTCCTTCATCCTCCTCAACTCTTCAAGTTCCCATTGAAACAATACTCTTCTGAAAACCAAATCCCATTGCTCATTTCCATTACTCCTACTCTTAACCACTGCCACTGATTCTCCTTTATGAATAGACAGAGAGAAGAATCTAGGAAATAAATTTTTTAAACAATCACTGCCAACCCACAGATCCAACCAAAATTTTGTGAGCCTCCTATCCCTAACAATAATCTTTGAGTTGGCCTTAAAGAACTTCAGTAACTCAGGGCACTTAACAGCAACCCCCAAAATATCCCTCCATACCATAGATAATCTGGAATTTGCATCTTGGTTTGGCCACCAAAGCCCACCACACTGTGGGTGCTTGCTAAGGATTACTTGTTTCCAAAGAGAGCTAGATTCACTCCCAAATCTCCACCATCATTTGAGAAGAAGGCATTCATTCATTATTCTCACCTTTCTAATGCCAAGACCCCCATTACATTTGCTTTGGGTGATTTCCTCCCATTTTACCATGTGAATTTTCCTTCTAAGTTCATCACCCGCCTCCCCCCCCCCCCAAAGAAATCTAGACTGAATTCTATCAATCTTCTTGGCTACCCCTTTAGGCATTCTAAACAAAGATAGGTAGAAAACTGGTAATGAAGAAAGCACAAACTTGATCATTGTCAACCGACCAGCGAAGGAAAGGAGCCTCTCTTCCAAGAAGCTAGTTTGGATTTGAAATTATCAAGGACAGGTTGCCAAGTCCTTCTTTTCCTTGGATTAGCACCCAATGGCATCCCTAAATAATTCAAAGGTAACCTATGATGCAAGCAGTTCAAAATGACAGCAAAGTCTTTGGTGAGCTCTTCATTAATTCCAACTCCACACACTACACTCTTATGATAGTTAATCTTCAACCTAGACAAAATTTCAAAACACCTCAATATTCTTTTGATATTAAGCACCTCCTCCCTCTTTGCCGCACAAAAAAAAATTGTATCATCAGCAAATTGTAAGTGAGTAACAATAAGGTCATTTGAACCAACTGATGCACCCTTAATCAATCCAGCCTGGACAGCTCTATGTAACAGAATGTTAAGGCCCTCCGCTACAATGTTAAAGAGAAAAGGGGATAAAGGGTCACCTTGTCTAAAGCCCCTTTGGGGACTAAACTCAGCTGTAGGTGATCCATTCACTAGGATAGAGACTTTGGCAGTTGAGACACACTCCTTTATCCATTTGATCCATTTTGAGCCAAATCCAAAATTTGATAACATGGAGAATAGAAACTCCCAATTGATTGAATCGTATGCTTTCTCAAAATCGAGCTTTAAGATAAGTCCTTTCTCTTGCTTCTTCTTCCAACCATCAACAATCTCATTGGCAACCAGGATGCCATCAAGAATACTTCTACCCCCTATAAAAGCTGATTAAGACTCACTAATGATCTTGGGTAAAACTACTTTAAGTCTACTGGATAACACTTTGGATAGCACTTTGTACAATGATCCAATGAGACTAATAGGCCTAATGTCACTGAGAGAATAAGGATTTTCATTCTTTGGAAGCAAAGGTACAAATGAGCTATTAATACCAAGGACCAACTTTGAGTTGGTATGGAACTCTCTCATGAACAGCATCACATCCCCTTTAATTATTTGCCGGCACTTCTGGAACATCATAAGGTTAAAACCGCCAGGCCCAGGGGCCTTGTTACCATCACAGTTATTAAGAGCTGCCACAACTTTAGATTCTGTGAACTCAGCTTCCAAAGCAACTCGCACCTCTTCATTCCCAATAGATTTAAAAGGACCAGATAAGCTTGGCCTGTTGAACCATGATTCTGCAAACTGCCTCTGAAAGTGATTAAGTACTTCAATTCTTATTTCCTCCGAATCTTCTTTCAAGGCCCTATTAACCTCAATTGAGCACAATGCATTCCTTCTTGTGGAAGCCATGACATGGAAAATTTTGGTATTTCTATCCCCTTTTAATAACCAATTAGCTCTAGACTTTTGCAACCATAACCATTCTACCATTTTACTGAAGTTCCATGCTTCACCTTTTACCTCCCTAAGCCTAGATCTCTTTGCATCAGTAAGTAGTCTTTGTTCAGCTGCCAAATCCAGGTCGTGTAATTCCTAATCCAGTTGCTTGAGTTTAAAGTCCACCTTACCAAAAACCTCAAGGTTCCATCTTTTCAATGCTGCTTTAAGTGATCTCAGTTTGCTTAAACATTTGAATCCAGCCCAGCCATTTATATGAGATTCTGCCCAAATTTTCTGCACAAAAATTTTAAAATTCGGATGAAGGGTCCAAGCATTTAGAAACCTAAATGGCTTTGGGCCCCAATCCCTCTCATCTTCTATCATTAAAATAGGACAATGATCTAAGAGCCTTCTTGGTAATCCCCATAGTTTAAAATTAAACTTTTGCAACCAATCTGGGCTGAGTAAAAACTTGTCCAACCTACTTCATTTGGCATTTTCCTGAGAATTACCCCAAGTGAACTTTCTCCCTAACATTGGTAAAGCACACACTTCCAGATTATCAATTAGCTTATTAAAATCCTTCATACCTCCACTCCTTTGGGAACAACCCACCCTCTCAGCTAATTTCCTAACCTCATTGAAATCACCCCCCAAGCACCAAGGGTTGATAAAACTTCTCTTTAAATTCTTCAAAGTTTCCCATAACCCCTTCCTGCTAGCACCATCAGTCGGACCATATACATTTACAATAACACAGGCTAGACTTGTGAAAAAAGTGCCAGACAAAATGATAAAATTCGTGTTAGTACAACAGTCTAGAAGTTGAAATAGTTGTGGATTCCAGACACACAGTAATCCACTAGCTGCACACACAGTAATCCACCCTTTGAGTCCACAGCCATATATGCCATCTGATCACCAGGCCAACAAGATTTGACAAACTCTTCAGTGATAATAAGTCTCTTTGTTTCTTGAAATAGTGCCACATCCACCTTCCTCTTAAAAAGAAGTCTTTTGATTTTTCTCCTTTTAATGGACTTGCCTAACCCTCTAATGTTCCAGGATAAGATCTTCATTAAAACAAATTTACACTCCAAGACACCACAGCAGATGCAATTAATCTGCCTGACTACCCTTTTTACCCAACACCTCATTATCCTTAACTTCCAATTCCATCATTTTACTAAGCACTTCCTCGTTCTTACTTTTACATTTCAGCCCAAGTAGCTTCCCAATCTGCAGAGATGCTTCTGCCTCATTAAGGAGCAACTGGCCAGAACCTGATTTGCTTGCCATGGACAAAGAAATAGCTGCAGCTGTCGACCTAAATATTGCCCCTTTCTTGAAGTTCATGACTGATCCAACCCCAATTTGTAAGTTTCCTTTTTTCTTCCTCTGGTATTTCGCCATCCCTTTTGCTTTCTCTTTTGTGGTGGTTTTCCTTTTTTGATCTACCACTGCAGTGTTATAGTTTACTACTCTGTGAGACTTCTTATCCCCATTGTCTTGGGTTGCCTTTCCCTTACTGGTTTGGTCTTCACCCTCCGGTGTTGGCTGATCCTTTGGGTCACTTAACTCAGATGATCTATGGCCCAGAATGTTTCCACACTCTATGACATGGGCCTTACTTAATAACACCTCTATATTAAGCCCAGGTACATCTTTCTCTAGCCCACTAAGGCTCCTCATAAAACCTGGAGTAATAACTCCATCTTCAATAATCTGGTTACCTTCATTTTGAAACTGAATGGGATTTAGTAATGATTTGACTGACTGAGTCCCGCATGCTTCTCCCCCACCTCCAGGTTGCTTCTGCAAGCAGTCCGTCTGACCTGTAGACATGATAGTCTCCTCAACCCTAGACATACTTAGCTCCCTAACTTGTCCATCAGTGGCTGTATGGTCATCATGACTTACACTCAGCCCCCTGCCTCCTCAGCATCTCTGGTGTCCAGCACACCTTCAACGTGGCCCTCCACATCAGCTTCATCTTCACCCTTCTTGCTCCCCACAACAGATCTCTGCTCTTGATCTTGTTTCTCACCATTTGAAGTTGAATCTTTCGTTTGGGGCTGTTCACTGTAACATTTGCATTGCTTGTATATCACCTCTGAAATCACCACCTGGTCTTCACAAACTTTGACTAGGTAGTCTATCCCCTTGCAATGCAAGGTGATTGTTGTGTTTATCGAGTCCATACACTTGGTAGCAATTCTCATATTCCCACTGTGAAAAGACTTCATTTTGGATGTATCCTCATCAATGCCTATGACTTCCCCCCACGACCTTCCAATGCTACTAAACGTTTTGCTACTCCAGAGATTCAGAGGTACTCCATAACAAGTAAGCCAAACAAATCTTTCTTGGTCAAGAATCATCCCTTGCTGCCATACCTTGACTGATTCGCTCCATGACTAGATCCACCCCTCCAGTGATTTGAGCTTCTCTTTCATGGTTCCCACTGACTCAAATGTTAGCACAATATCTCTTCCCTCTCCATCTCTAATCTAGACATCTCTCATTCCTCTTTTCTTTAATTCCTCTTTAAACTCTATCGCAAGATGTTGAGGTTTCAATCGAACAATCACACTGTCATACAGCCATCCATTACCTTCCTCATAAGCTTGAACACTGATGTTCGAAGTTAATGCCAGCCCTTGACCACTCAATATTTGGGCATAAGACTTTCCCCTTTGTAACATATTTGGAGCTCTATTGGTTGTGGCCATAACCCATATTCCAACTGGTGTGGTTAGTGATTTTTATTCTCTTCGTTTCCTTGACCAAAATCTTTTATTTTTACTATCAGAGCTCTGTTATCACACCAGATGCTGTGAGCTTTTTGAACCTCCATATTCGCTGCAACTGGACAAGCATAACGGACAAAACCAAATCTTGATCTAGTCAACTTTCTCCTTTTGTTGGGGATGAACACGTCCTTCACAATCCCATAGTTGGTGAATATGTTATACAACCCATTTGGATCCATAGATTCTGGTAGGTTATCGACAAAGATCATATGTATCTCATTATCCAGAGCTGAGTTTCTACATTCCTTACCACCATGCTTGCGCAGAATCGGCTTTCACCATCAATCATCCATACTTTTTAAGTTTCACTTTTTTCACACTTAAGCTTGAAAATAGGCCATCAAGGTCCAAACTCGTGCAACAGCCACAAGACGGCCTGGGAAACACCTCAAACACCTCGGGACGGACCAATGTAATTTGTAGAAACTTACGAAACTAGCATGGGACTTCCGGTTTGAACACTAAGTCGAAAAGGACACTTTTTTCACATTTAAGCTTGAAAAATAGGCCATCAGGGGCCAAAATCATGTAACAGTCATGAGAAGGCCCGGTGAACACATCAAACACCTCAAGAGGGACCAATGTAAGTTATGAAAAATTACTGAACAAGCACGAGACTTCCGGCTTGAAAACTAAGTCGAAAAAGGCACTTTTTTTACACTTAATCTTAAAAACAGGCCATCGGGGGCCAAAATCGTGTAACAGTCACGAGAAGGCTTAGGAAACACATCAAACACCTCAAGAGGGACCAACATAAGTTATGGAAACTTACGGAACAAGCACGGGACTTCCGGTTTGAAAACTATCTTCAAAAGGCACTTTTTTCACACTTAAGCCTAAAAATAGGTCATCGGGAGCCAAAATTGTGAAACAATAACGAGAAGGCCCAGGGAACACGTCAAACACCTCGGGAGGGACCAACGTAAGTTGTGAAAACTTACTGAACTAGCACGGGACTTTTAGTTTGAAAACTAATTCGAAAAAGGCACTTTTTCACAATTAAGTTTGAAAATAGGCCATCGTGGGCCAAAATCATGCAACAGTCACTTGAAGGCCTAGGGAACACCTCAAACACCTCGGGAGGGACCAAAGTAAGTTGTGGAAACCTACGTAACTAGCACGGGACTTCTGGCTTGAAAATTAAGTCGAAAAAGGCACTTTTTCCACACATAAGCTTGAAAATAGACCATCAGGAGCCAAAATCGTGTAACAGTGAGAAGGTCCGGGAAACACCTCAAACACTTCAGGAGGGACCAACGTAATTTTTGAAAACTTACGGAACAAGCACGGGACTTCCGATTTGAAAACTAAGTCAAAAAAGGCACTTTTTTCACACTTAAGCTTGAAAATAAGCCATCGGGGGCCAAAATTGCGCAACAGTCACGAGAAGGTCTAGGAAACACCTCAAACACCTTGGGGGGACCAATGTAAGTTATGAAAACTTACGGAACTAGCATGGGACTTCCGGTTTGAAACTAAGTCAAAAAATGTACTTTTTTACACTTAAGCTTGAAAATGGGTCATCACGGGCCAAAATCGTGCAACAGTCATGAGAAGGCCCGGGCAACACCTTAAACACATCGGGAGGGACAAACGTAAGTTGTGAAAACTTACAGAACTAGCACGGGACACCCGGTTTGAAAACTAAATAAAAAAATGCATTTTTTCACACTTAAGCTTGAAAATAGGCCATCGGTAGCCGAAATCGTGGAACAGTCATGAGAAGGCCCAAGGAACACCACAAACACCTCGGAAGGGACCAATGTAAGTTGTGGAAACTTACGAAACTTGCACGGGACTCCTGGTTTGAAAACTAAATGAAAAAAGGTACTTTTTCACACTTAAGCTTGAAAATAGGCCATCGGGGGCCAAAATCGTGTAACCACCACGAGACGGCCTGGGCAACACCTCAACACCTCGATAGGGACCAATGTAAGTTATGAAAACAAACGGAATTAGCACAGGACTTCCCGTTTGAAAACTAAGTCGAAAAAGGCACTTTTTCACACTTAGGCTTGAAAATAGGCCATCGCGGGCCAAAATCGTGTAACAATCATAAGAAGGTTTGGGGAACACATCAAATACCTCGAGAGGGACCAACGTAAGTTTTGAAAACTTACGAAACTAGCACGGGACTTCCAGTTTGAAAACTAAGCTGAAAAAGGCACTATTTTCACACTTAATCTTGAAAATAGGCCATTGGGAACCAAAATCGTGTAACAGTCATGAGAAGGCCCAGGCAACACCTCAAACACCTCGAGAGGGACCAATGTTAGTTGTGGAAACTTACGAAACTAGCACAGGACTTTCGGCCTGAAAACTAAATCGAAAAAGGCACTTTTTTCGCACTTACGTTTGAAAATTGGCCATTGGGAGCCAAAATCGTGTAACAGTCATGAAAAGGTCTGGACAACACCTCCAACACCTTGAGAGGGACCAACTTAAGTTGTGAAAACTTACAGAACAAGCACGAGACTCCCGGTTTGAAAATTAAGTCGAAAAAGGCACTTTCTTCACACTTAAGCTTGAAAATAGGTCATCGGGGGCCAAAATCGTGCAACAATCATGAGAAGGCCCGGGCCACACCTCGAATACCTCAGGAGGGACCAACGCAAGTTCTGAAAACTTATGAAACTAGCACATGACTCCCGGTTTGAAAACTAAGTAAAAAAATACACTTTTTCCAACTCTTAAACTTGAAAATAAGCCACCGGGAGCAAAAATCATGTAACAATCATGAGAAAGCCCAGGGAACACACAAACACCTCGAAAGGGACCAATTTACGTTGTGGAAACTTATGGAACTTGCACGGGATTCTTAGTTTGAAAACTAAGTCAAAAAATGCACTTTTTCACACTTAAACTTGAAAATAAGCCGTCAGGGGCCAAAATCGTGTAACAACCACAAGACGGCCTGGGAAACACCTCAAACACCTCAGCAGTGACCAATTTAAGTTATGGAAACTTATGGAAGAAGCACGGGACTTCCGGTTTGAAAACTAAGTCGGAAAAGCCACTTTTTTCACACTTAAACTTGCAAATAGGCCATCGGGGGCCAAAATCGCGCAACAGTCACAAGAAGGCCATAGGAACAAATCAAACACCTCAGGAGGGACCAATGTAAGTTGTGGAAACTTACGGAACTAGCACGGGATTTTCGGTTTGAAAACTAAGTTGAAAAAGGCACTTTTTTCACACTTAAGCTTGAAAATAGGCCATCAGTGGCCAAAATCATGCAATAGCCACGAGAAGGCCCGAAGAACACCTCAAACACCTCGGAAAGGACCAACATAAGTTGTAAAAGCTTACGGAACTAGCACAGCACTTCCAGGTTGAAAACTAAGTTGAAAAAGACACTTTTTTCACACTTAAGCTTGAAAATAGGCCATTGGGGGCCAAAAATCGTGTAACAGTCACGAGAAGGCGCATGGAACATATCAAACATCTCTGGAGGGACCAATGTTGTGATAACCCTATTCCGTATTATGTTAATAGATCTTAATTATGATTGCGATTATGTGTTTAATATGATTTTGAGTGCCATTTATATGATATATGTGGTTTTGAATTTCTATCTGTTCACCGTAAGAAAAATCTGTTCAACTTGCTATTATGAATTGAAAATTAAAGGCCTTATCGGCCACAAAAACCGAAATTGACTACGTCATTATGATTGGCGTAATTTTTAGAGCCTATGGTGAAATTTAATTGAAAATTTATTTGGATCAAAATAATTAGATTCAGAACGATTAATTAAGCTCTATCACTTAGCCTAAATCAAATTTGATTAGACCATCCTATATAAAGGCCTATATAGCCTCATATTATTGTTTTGAGCTCATTTTGGCTAAGATTATACTCTAGAGAGAGAAATGTGCCGGTTAGAGAGAGAGGGAGCTCAAGTTAGAGATTGAACAAGAAGCTTGAAGATCTTGAGGATCAACTCAAGAATTAACTAGAATTTGGAAGATTGAACCTCCTAGGTGAGTAATTGAACATTGATTCATAAGTTTGAGGTTGTAATTTTGTGAATTCAAGCTAGTTGATGATCAAGAACATAATTTGAGTTGGAATTGATGAATTTTGAGCTTATATGTACATGCATGTGCATAATTGCCATGATTTTATACATTCAAACATGAATTATGTTGAACAAAAAGAATTGAGCACCAACTCTCACATGCATGCATAATTTTCATGAGTTCCATGATTATAAGTGTCATTTGTACCATTTGGAATAAAGTTGGAGTCAAGAATGTACATGCATGCATGATTGATGAAGATATGGGGTTTGTATGAAGTTGAATTTATGTGTTTTGAAACCCATGAAGAGAACTCAAAATGATTTTGGAAAAAGGGGCCATGAATTTGAACAATTTGGTCTCACATTCTCATATTATATAATATGTTTCCATGTTTTTGAACCAAAATCATGAGTTTAGGGCCTTTGAATGTCAAGTTTGAACTTCAAAAACAGTTCTAGAAATTTCAAAATTTTGCATGTCCGCTCAAGCGGGTAAAGCGCCGCTTGAGCGTGAAATGTTAGTTCCCAAAACTTTTGCAGACATTGATGTCCACTCGAGCGGGGAGAGTCACGCTCAAGCGCTAGCCACGTAGTTTGAATTCCAACTCGAGCGTCCAAAGTCACGCTCGAGTGTAAATATGAGGCAACCAGTACTTTTGCAGACTAGAGGGGTATGCTCGAGCTGCAGAAACCGCGCTCGAGCGGGGAGCCCTATTTAAGAAATTTTGTAAAGTTGATTTAAGTTTTGTTTTCCGTTTTCTTTCATTTTTAAGCAGTCTTAGGCATGCATTGAACATTACATGAGTTAAAAAGGATAAGAAAGCAGCCTAAGAAGGACTTATGAATTAAGAACGGATTGAATCGTTTGTGACCCATATATGTGTTACGTATTATGTAGGGTCGAGCACAAGGACGAATCCACCAGCAGAACACTGTGAGTAATATCTTAATAAAGATATTTTGAAGTATGTTATTTCTCCGATTATTTACTCCTAAATGAGTTTCGTAAGCTTGTTAATCTAAAAGGTGGACAATATTTGTTATGCCATACGATTGGGCCAAAGGCTGTTGGATATGAATAATTGGGCCAAAAGCCGTTGGATATGAATAATTGAGCCAAAGGCCATTGGATATGAATGATTGGGCCAAAGGCCGTTTGACACGAATGATTGGGCCAAAGGCCATCGGACATGAATGATTAGGCCAAAGGCCGTTGGATATGAATAATTGGGCCAAAGGCCGATAGATATGAATGATTGGGCCAAAGGCCGTTGGATATGAATGAATGGGCCAAAGGCCATTTGATACGAATGAATTGGGCCCGAGGCCGTTTGATACGTCTGGATTTGTAGTCGTTTGATTCACTAGATAGAAACATGAACTGGGCCTAAGGCCGTCCGATGTATCTATTTCAAATTTCGTTCATATATCTTCTTTATTTGATATTATTCACTAGGCTTTCACTCACTCTCATTCATGTGTCTGCAGGTGAGTCAAGAGATGCCCAAACCCAGCCCCAGTGAAGTATGTGAGAAACAGACAAAGTTTTGAGGAGTCAGCCCACACGTCTCACGCACGAGACTTGTTTTCGCCCTTTTGTTCTTTTGTTATATTTTTGCTATGTTGGGGAAAACTTTAGACCACTTTTGTATATAAGCTTTTGGTATGGCTGACTATGACTTGAATGATCCTGTTGTGTAAAGCTTATATGTTAACTTCCTTTGATGTGAGTAATTAATGAATATATGTGAAATGTTATAATGTGTCATGTAAGCACAGCTCTATGGACAAAAGTTTTAAGTTTGCTTCCGTTTTGACCCCTTGACTCTATTGGAATATATCCAATCTGGTTTGAGGCCGTAGGTAATCTCTTGATTACTGGCCGGTTATGACCTTAATCCATGGGGGCAGGTTCGAGTCATGACAAATGTAAGTTGTGGAAACTTACAAAACTAGCAGAGAACTCCCGGTTTGAAAACTAAGTCAAAAAATACACTTTTCGAACACTTAAGCTTGAAAATAGACCATCGGAGGCCAAAATCGTGTAACAGTCACTAGAATGCCTGGGAAACACCTCAAACACCTCTGAATGGCCCAATGTAAATTGTGTAAACTTACGAAACTAGCACGGGAATCCGGTTTGAAAACTAAGTCAAAAAAATGCACGTTGCTAACACTAAATTGCTAACACTAAACTAGTCAAAACTAGAATGCCTCGTTTGGGATGAGGCCTTTTTAGCCAATTAGCCAAAAAGTTACTAAATTAGCCAATTAGCCAATTAGTCATACCAAAAAGTCAACAATTACGACTTCTCTCTACTTTTTGCACAGCTTTTCGTAATTAGTCAAAAAGTCATCCCAAACATACAAGTTTTTTTTACCTACCTTTTTAGCCAATTAGCCAAAAAGTTACTAAATTAGCATGTTCCCAAGCGAGGCCTTACGCTTGAAAATAGGCCATCGGGGGGCCAAAATCGTGTAATAGTCATGAGAATGCCCGGGGAACACCTCCAACACCTCGGGAGGGACCAATGTAAGTTGTGAAAATTTACAGAACTAGCATGGCACTTCCGGTTTTGAAAACTAAGTGAAAAAATTTATTTTTCCAACACTTAAGCTTGAAAATAGGCCATCGGGGGCCATAATCGTGTAGCAGACACGAGAAGGCTCAGGGAACACCTCAAACACCTCGGGAGGGACCAATGTAAGTTGTGAAAACTTACGGAACTAGCACGGAACTCCCGGTTTGAAAATTAAGTCAAAAAGGCACTGTTTCTAACTCTTAAGCTTGAAAATAGGCCATCAAGGGCCAAAATCGTTAAACAACCACGAGAAGGTCCGGGGAACACCTCAATCACCTCGGAAGCAATCATTGTAACTTGTGTAAACTTACAGAACTAGCACGAAAATCCTGGTTTGAAAATTAAGTCCAAAAATGAATTTTTCCAACACTTAAAACACCTCGGGAGGGACCAATGTAAGTTGTGAAAACTTACGGAACTAGCACGAGTCTCCCGATTTGAAAACTAAGTCAAAAAATGCATGTTAAATTATATATTTAATTGATAAGATAATAATTGTCTAACTTACATTCTCTCTCTTCTTCTTTTTTTTTTTTTTTTTTGTTTCCCTTTTTGCAAATTTGAGATTAGATATGGACATGTTTGCTAATTTGAAGAGTAGAAACTAGCTCATTTTGTGTTTTTGTTCATATTATCTTACATGTATTTTGCTTGCATTGTAAATTTTATATTTTTGATGGTATTATAGAATATGTTTGGTAATTCGCACTTGATATTATATTTTTGTTGATATTAGTAGATATGTTTTTTGTGGATATTAAGAGACGTGTTTAGTAATCCGCATGCGGTTGATATTGTATTTTTATGGATATTAGTAGACATGTTTTTTGTGGATATTAGGAGAGATATTTGGTAATTCGCATGCAGTTGATATTGTATTTTTGTGGATAATGCTGAAATTCGATTGTGATGTTTTTGAACATGAACAGATTTTTGTATTGATTTGTAATAGATATTTTATTGAATAGGTTATTGAAATGCGCAGAAGATTTTTAGTGAAAAGAAAAAATTTAACCCTTTAAAAAAAATTAATTATTATTAGCGACGAAATAAAAAATGTCGCGAAAAGAAAAATTTTAATTTGAAAATAGTATCCCCATTTTTAAAAAATTTAATTATTATTAGTGACGAAATAAAAAATGTCGCTAGTAGCTTTCAAAAAACATGACGAATAATTTTGTCACTAATGATATAGTACCAAACTAATAATTTCGTCAAATTTACTGAATATTTCGTCACTAAATTGAAATATTTAGTGACAAAATGTTTTTGGTCATTGAAGAATTTCTTTTCTGCTCATTTTAGTGACGGATTTTTTTGTCACCTTAATCTATATCATTGGTGAGGAAAACATTTGTCACTAAAATCTATTTGGTGACGAAATATTGCGTCACCAAAAACAATTAAAATAAAATATTATCTAATTTTAGTGATGAAATTGATGTTATAGAGGACAAAAAAATGCAACATTTGGAGACGAAAAATTTCATCGCTAAAAATGAAAAATAGGCGACGAAACTATTTTTTGTCACCAGGTACTTTCAGCGACAACGTATAGGCGACAAACGTGGTGACAAAATTTTTTCGTCATAGATCACTTTAGTTACGAAAATTTGATATTTGGAGACAAAATCAGTCTGTCACCAAAAACCTTTTTTGTTGTAGTGGTATAGTTTCCAACATGAAATTCACATTTTTAAATATATGAATTTATTTGATTTATGTTATATATGAATTTATTTGATTTATGTTATTACATAATTTATACAACAAAATATTCATAATCATTGGCATTATTAAACACTCACACGTCAAAAGAGATAAGTCAGTTACAGAAAACAACCAATGACCATGGATTACATAATTCATACAGAAACCGGTGAGCTGAGGTTGCACCAGAAAGCGAAACACATTACATAATAAACCAATCCATATATTTATTTTAGAAACATATGCCCTTAAGATTTTCTAGCTGGTACAGTTGTTGCTGAAGCCAGTAGCAAGGCGACTTATTGACTTAAGTTGATCTATACATGATAAAAACAACGCATGAAATGACATGATATAATTGGTGGGAACACGTACGATAAGATAAAGCATTATTCATTGTCATCTGCATTATTAATCAATGGAAATTGCCACGGATGAATTTAAACAGAGAGATGCCGAAAGTGATAAAACCAGCACAGAAAGCTATGAATGTCCATGGAGTAGCAAAGTATTTGCGCCTGAGATGTGCCATAGCATCTGGCCAACAAAGCTTGCTATACTGAGCAGCATCACATCTTGTTTCTTTGAAAAAGCTCTCATTGAAAATAATTTCCTTGCAGAGATTGTTGAAGAGAGTCGAGACATCTTCAGTTGCGCCTAGATAGTTGTGGATGATTTCAGCCTTTTCAAGCACTCGGACATCTTTTGTAGTGTTTATGAGTGTATCCATAAGAACTGCATATGATGTAAAGTAGCAAGGAACACCATTGCAACACTGCTCGAAAGCAATGAGATTTCTCAAGAATGCCTCAGTGGTATCATAAATTTTCAAAGTCGGGATTTTAAAAAGCGCTCTACTAAACCACCTGGAAGGAAAACGGCCTTGAGGTTCAATAAACTTTACCTTGTCACCGACTTCAAACTTGACTCCTGCATAATCAAGGTCTGATGCACAAGGCATAGGCGTGCTAATACCACCGGGTCCTGGTTTTGCGTCATCATTATGGTAACTGTAGTGGTTGTGTAGAATATCGAGGATATGACAATAGTTCTTCTTCTTCTTCTGTGGTGGTGGTGGTGGTGGTGTTGCGGCGGCTGTTGCTGTGGTTGTTGTTGTTTCATCTTTCTCTAGATTCCACATGTCGTCAAAATAATTAACAACATAGTCAATAAGAGTATCAATTGGACGCGTATCCTCTATACGAGCTATGGTAAGGTCGAACAACTCGTTGAGGACAAAGAAAGGAAGTTGGTTCTCGAGCAATATGAAGTCACATTCGATGTAGTTGGATATCAGAATGCTGCTGAAAATAGGATCATTGCCTCTGTCGATCTTCTGATGGAAATACCTGTAGAGAAGTTCTTGTTTGACTCTTGTATATTTTGTATTTGTTAAATTAATAAATTGTTTTTACTGGTGAATAAACAAATAAATAACCTGTAGAGAAGTTCAAGTATGAAACAGCCATCGATCACCAACATCTCTTCCTTCAGCACATCCTCAACTTCATCCGTGTAGCATTTCTTGGCTTTGTCTAATGACTTTCTCATTTGGCCTAGACATTCCTTTAGCACTTTGGATTTACCCCCTTCTTCCAATCCACCCTCCTTGGATGATATTCGACCAAAGAGGGAATTCGCATAACTCTTTTTGACGTCCTTCATAGGTGAATTGAGAATGTGTGGATCCTGGCTGTGAAAAGGCCCAATAGAGATGAAGCGAGGGGTATAAGCACTTTCTTTTAGCTTACGAAGACGATCAGGCACCCTGTAAATGCAAGCGAAAGGAAATTTCGATTCAATCCTGCGTGCATCTTCAACCATACTTTTATCAATGTCCTCTGTAAGCCTCTGAAGAAGAGCTTCCTCACTGATACAATGCTCGTCCGACATGCTCAGATTATTAGGTAGTAGTGCTTTTGGGTGAAAATGGTTTATGATTTCTAGGTTTGAACAAGCAAAGATCCTTCCTATTGACACCTTTATATATTGATCATCTTTATTCCTTTCTTCAATCAGCAAAAGTTTTGCCTTGAGTCAATATTTTTACGGAAAAAATTCGCCTTCGAAAAATTTCAGATCCGACACAGAGAAATTTCAATTTTTATATAGAAATTTCTCTGCTATGATCACAAAAAAATTTCATCGAGAGGCCATAAGTAATAAAAAAAATATATCTTGGACCTCTCCTACTATACAAAGTTGGAAATTGATGTTTTACTAATTTTTATTTTTATTATTTATTTATTTAGTTATTTTTCTTAATTGGCCTACCATCATTGATATTAATTTGATAGAGTGAATTACACTTAAACTCCATTAATTATTACTGAATATCACTTTATTCCTTCATTTATGATCTTATATATAATTTTTTTTTTTATTTAACTCGGGAAGAAAAATTTCATTGCGACATTGATAAA
The DNA here is from genome assembly GCF_055761805.1 of Camellia sinensis. Lineage (NCBI taxonomy): Eukaryota > Viridiplantae > Streptophyta > Magnoliopsida > Ericales > Theaceae > Camellia > Camellia sinensis. The sequence goes on from NC_138970.1 coordinate 116,986,185, forward strand.
AAAAAATCGAATCAATCCAATATAACGGTATCACAAGATTTCAAATATAAATAAACAACCTCTATAGAATGAAGATTTAAGCCTCCATAGAAGAAGAGAAAAGACCCTCACAAGAGAGAGAAATAAACTTCCACAAATAAATAATTATTAGATCAGCAAATTAAGAATTAAGAAAACCAAACAAGAAAAAAAAATATCAGATCTAAGTCATCACCGTACTCATCCAAAAGTCCATTACTCTTTCAACTTGGAATCTGAAGACGTCGCATCAACTGGTTAAGATAGAACATTAAAGTTAAGGTAGTGCCTACATATTACCAAAACAAATTAAAGTAAAGTTAAGCTAACAACAAATAAAATAAAAACACAATTTAAATAGAGTATTAGGAAACAAAATATAAACTACATATTACCAAAACAAATCAAAGTAAAGTTAAGCTAACAACAAATAAAAACATAATTATTCAATTAAATTCAATAAAAAATAATCATAACAAACGAATTACACATTGTTCAATCGTCAATCTCATTTAAAAAAATCTTCAACAATTATTCAAATGAATATTCACTATATTCATGATATTAATTCACTTTTTAAATATTATTAATCGATAAAAAAAACTACACACCAACAGAAGAGTTCAGTCCACAAAAGGGGTTAACGCAAGGTGATCCTCTCTCCCCCTTTTTGTTCAACATTGCGGCTGAGGGTCTCAACGTTTTGATGGAAAGGGCTAAAGCTTTGGGCTTAATTAAGGGAGCTTCTATTGGGTCAGGAAACTTGAATCTGTCCCATCTCCAATTCGCCGATGACACTATTCTTTTTTGCGACGCTGAGTGGGAGGAGATAGTAAATATTAAGAGGATTCTCAGATGCTTTGAGATTATGTCAGGCCTTAAAATAAATTTCCACAAAAGTGTGGTGTGCGGAGTTGGGATTAGTGGAGAGTTGGCTCAAGCTTTTGCCTCTAAACTGTATTGTCTCAGTAAGAAGCTCCCTCTTCTGTACCTGGGCTTACCCCTTGGTGCTAACCCAAGAAGAAAGAAGACTTGGCAACCCGTGGTGGAGAAGGTAAAAGCTAAATTAGCCTTATGGAAGAGAAGGACGCTTTCGTTTGCTGGTCGTCTAACCCTGATCAAATCTGTCCTTGATAGTCTGCCTGGTTACTACCTATCCCTCTTCAAATTACCTAAAGGGGTAGCTAAGGAAATTGATAAGTGGAGGGCAACATTTTTATGGGGCAGCTCAGAAATTCGGAGGAAGATTCATTTGGTAAACTGGAAGGAAGTAACCCTTAGTAAAGAGCTTGGAGGGTTAGGCATTAGAAGGGTGAAGGACTTTAATGTTTTTTTGCTAACTAAGTGGTGGTGGAGATATGGGGTGGAAGATGAATCTCTGTGGAAGAAAGTAATTTTGAACAAGTATGGGGGAGTTGGTGGTAGATGGTTACCAGTGATGGAAGGGACTGGCAAAGAATCTCTTGTTTGGAGTGATATTCTGAGTGTGTTAAGGGAGAATGCTGAGCGCTTTGAATTTTTCACGTCTAATTGCAAGCTTGTGATAGGAAATGGCTGTAGGATTCACTTTTGGCATGATAAGTGGCAGTCGAATGTTCAACTGAAGGTAGAGTTCCCAAGGTTGTTTAGATTATCTGAGGATAAAGACGGGAACCTGAGCTCTTTCATGCAGAGGAGGGATATCTCAGGAAATTGGAGGCTTTTGTTTACAAGATCGCTCCTCGCGTGGGAGGAAGAGGAGGTTCAGAGGCTGCAAGACTTGACAGGAGCTGCTCCCAGAATAAATGAGGAGCTGCCAGACTCAGTCAAGTGGACTGCATCTCCTTCAGGTAATTTCACAGTGGCTTCAATGAGGAAATGGTATGAGGAGACTCAAGGCCCAAAATTGCAGGTTCCTAATCTGTTATGGAGAGGTGTGGCCCCTCCAAAAGCTCAATTTTTCAGCTGGTTGACATGGAGGGGAAGGGTTAAAACCATTAGTCTTTTACAGAGGTTTAAGGCCTTAAGCAGTGATGTGGAGAATCTGTGCCTTTTCTGCAAGCTGGAACCAGAATCCGTGGATCATTTGTTCCTGCACTGCACGGAAATTTGGAAGGTTTGGTCATCTCTGCTTCAATGGTGGGGAGTATCCTGGGTCATTCCTGCTACAGTTGATGGTGTGCTGTTATGGTGGATGGGAACAAAATTCAAGAAGTCAGTTGAGAGGATTTGGAGGCTTGTCCCAATTGCAATGTTATGGTCAGTATGGAGGTTAAGAAATGAGTGTGTTTTTAAAGGAAGTCAGCCTAATATGGAAGCGCTTGGTGAAATAGTGAAAGTTAGGGTTGGGCTGTGGGCCAAGTCTGGGCTGCCCAGGTTTCAGTACTCAGTGCATGACGTAGTGGCAAATCTGAATCAGGTGACTTCTTGTAGTTAGGGCTCTGCTGCTGGTTTGTTGGTGCTTCTGTGGTGTGTGGGATTGGAATGTTGCCCTCTGTGTGGCCTGCTTTATGCATTTTGTGGTTGCTGGCCAGCCAATCCGTGTCTGCTGGTGTGTGTAACCAGTTTGTTGGGTCTCTTTCCGGAGCCTGGGGGGTATGTTTGCAGCTTGGTGGCAGAGTGGGAGGCTCCAGCTTCTGGTCTGTCAAGGCAGTACAGAGGCCTGCTTGGCTATGGTCTATGAAGGCAGTGCTTCTCCCTCAGTCTTTGTTGTCTGGGTGCCCCAGCAGAGGAAAGTTGGGCTGCTTTGTGGTGATGTTTCAGAATTCAGAATCTGCATTCTGTTCTGTTTTCTGCTTCTGTTGTTTTCTGTTGTGTTTCTCCCCTCTCTTCTCCTCTTGTTCGCTTGCTTGTTGGTCCCTCACCAACTAGTGCTACTCTTTATTGATGTACCTTTCCATACTTTGTATGATTTCATCAATAAAGATTTTCTTTGCAGATCAAAAAAAAAAAGATTAGTTGAAATAAGTTTTGTCAATCACTATAATCATGATATTAATTCACTATAATCATATTTGTTCAATCGTTAATCTCACTTAAAAGAAATCTTCAACGATTATTCATTTTTTTTTAATTTAAAAATATAAACAAAATACATATCTCTTATAAGACCAAAAATAAATAAATAAATAAATAAATAAAAATAAAACCAATAAAAATTGATTGTGGTAAGTAAGGTTAAGTTAAGACAGGCCTCGTTTAAGGACATGTTTTTTTAGTAACTTTTTAGTTTTTTGGTTAAAATATGATTAAAAAAAATTAGCATGTTTGAAATGATTTTTTGACTTTTTATGAAAAGATGTGCAAAAATTAAGGAGAAAAAAAAATTTAACTTTTTGATATGAGTTGTTAATTTTTTAATTTTTTTAATAATTTTTTAACTTTTTAACTAAAAAATTCAGTTGCCAAACGAGACTTAAATCCATAGAAAAGCAACTAGATGGTGTAATTAGTAAAACCGGCCAGAAAGAAGTCACTTCCTATATCCACAACCACAATTTTGGCGGTGTTTGACAGTAGTTTAAACAACTTTTCAAGGTTAGAAAAAGTTATAAATGACAAAAACCTCAATTTAACCTAATACATATTTGTTTGTATTATGTACCATAAATGCATATCTTCCTATCTACATATAAGGCCTTTTCAAGGTTAGAAAAAGTGTAAAATGATAGAAACCTCAATTTGACCTAACCCATGCTTGTTTGTATTATATGTTGGAAAATTGATTTATAAAGGTTTATTTTGGGTCATTTTTGAGTCTAAAATTGAGTGGGCCCCGAACGTCTTTTGGGCGCAGGTCCGAAGAGGTGAAGTGTTCCTTGCCGCGTGACAAGTCACACGGTGAAGACGATTCGTCAAAACTATTTATGAGTGAATGGGAACATGACGTCGTTTTCGGCTTCGTGGAATAGGAAATTTAAGAAAGTAAATGTGGGTTTTTTTGAAAAGGGTTGTCCCACATTAAAATCTTAAGAGAGTTTTGTTGAGTTTATAAACTCTAGCGTACAACACTTGGGTTAGGCCCCAAGGGGCACCCCAAGTTTGTAGAAGGGAGGACTTATGGACAAAGTAAACTTTAACCCAAATCACCACATGGGCGCCGCCGTCCATCCGGGCGCGGGTGTGGGTTGTGGGTCGATTCTTGTATTAATTTTTTGGATGAAATTCATTTGAATTTTTTCAAAAATTAATTTAAAATTCGAATTTGAATTTGAATTCAACTTGTTGTCAAAAAGATGTGCCTCTTTATGTCCGAATTTCTTACAGTAACTGCCGAACAGATTATAACAGTTTCAGATCTGTTAAATTGCACAGGTTTCAAACTGCTCAGCAGTTAATTTGTTGAAATAGTTTGCAAATCTGTTTGAATTCAAACAGCACCTATTCAAATCAAAAACCTATCTGTTCACTTCAATTTAAGTACCTATTCGGGTCTATAAATACATACTATATTCCAACACTTTACAGATCTAAAAATCTGTCTGCATTTTGCGCTTTTGCTATCCAGATTTTATTCTTTGCATTTTAATCTTCATTCTAGTTTTAGAGATAATTTAAAGAAAGTATAGAACACACGGTTTAGTTCGCCGTACAAATTTGTTTGGTGTGCTACAACAAGTTTGTGAAGATCATTTTATCTTGGGAGATAGACACCACTCAACCGTAAGCACCGTAGCAGGGTGAATCTGTCTTAAGGACAGAGTGTTACATACTCGACTTGGTCTTTTAATTTTCGTTTGGTTTGACAAAATAATTTCTGTAAGTTTTATTTTATTTTGTTTGAATTAGTTTGAATTTATTTTATTTACACAGAAGATTGTTCCACACAATCTTAAGACAGATTCGAATTTATTCTGTTTACAGAATTTTTTCGTTTGTTTCCTCTTCCCTTTCTTCTTTTAAGAAAATTATTTTCTGTGGATTTACAAAATAATATTCTGGTTGGAAAAACAAATAGTGATTATATGCTATTTGACAGATAGTAGTAATATATTGTCTATTTCTTTGACAACTAGTAGTAATATACTGGTGTCATTAACAATTCAGAATATATTTTTGTGAAATTTTTTCAGAAATTAATTTTGGCTTTTAGAAATTATTTTCTAAGTTTTCATTAATTAAAATTATGTTTCAGTATTTTAATTATTGAAGTGTTATAAAAATTAATTTTCTATGTGGAATTAATTTGGTTAAATAAAATTTTATTTTATTTCCAAATTGATTGAAAAATAAAAGTTACATTCTTGTTTCTTATATTTTTACAGAATTTAATTCTGTGAATTTGGATTAATTTTCTGTATAGTATAAATTCTAATTATAATTTTGTTTTATAAATTAGAGTTAATGGCCACTGAAACAAATGCTCAAACAAGTACTACTGTGGTGGCTGCAATGACGCCAACCCCCTCTCCTATTGTGATAGTACCGGTAAATCATGGTGAAAAGTCAGAGAAGTTCTCAGGAACTGATTTTAAAATATGGCAACAAAAAATGTTGTTCTATCTTACAACTATGAACCTGGCTCGTTTCCTCCGTGAGGATGCTCCTATTTTGAAAGAGGATGAAACCGACCGGCAAGTGGTTGCTGCAGTTGATGCCTGGAAACATGTCGATTTCCTTTGTCGGAACTACATCTTGAACGGACTTGACAACACATTATATAACATCTACAGTCCTATCAAGACAGCAAAGGAACTTTGGGAGTCGTTGGAGAAAAAGTACAAACCGGAAGATGCCAGCTTAAAGAAATTTGTGATTGGCAGATTTCTGGATTTTGTAATGGTTGATTCAAAAATCGTGATCAGCCAAGTTCAAGATTTACAACTCATTCTGCATGACATTTACGCCGAAGGCATGTCTCTCAGTGAATCTTTCCAAGTTGCAGTCTTAATTGAAAAATTACCACGAGACTAGAAGGAATTCAAGAACTACTTCAAACACAAGCACAAAGAAATGTCTATGGAGGAATTAATTGTGCGTTTGAGGATTGAGGAGGACAACCGCAATTCTGAAAAGCGGGCTAGTAAGCATCCTATAGAATCTAAGGCAAATGTGGTGGAACATGCTTCAAAAACCAAGAAATGAAAGTCTTATGGAGAAAGTTCATCACAAGGCTCTAAAGGGAGGGAAAATAAAAAGTACAAGTTTAATGGCAAATGTTACATCTGTGACAAAGAGGGACATCGAGCCAAAGATTGCCGTAACAAAGGCAAAAACAAAAGAAGAACAAGCAAGAAGCCTGCTCAAGCCCATATGACCGAAGTGGACAATATTTCCAATGGTATAGATGACATCAATCTTTCTGCGGTGGTTTTCGAGACAAATTTTGTCAGAAATCTTAAAGAATGGTGGGTGGACACTGGTGCTACTCGTCATATTTGTACCGACAAAAAGATGTTCCCATCTTATTCTACAGTGGACAATGGTGAACAACTTTTTATGGGCAACTCCTCAACTTCCAAAGTTGAAGGACGAGAAAAGATTGTACTCAAGATAACATCTGGAAAGGAACTCACTCTCAACAATGTGCTGCATGTACCGGACATTCGCAAGAATCTTGTTTCTGGATCTCTGTTTAGTAAGAATGGGTTTAGACTAGTATTTGAGAGTGATAAATTTGTACTTACCAAGAATGGGTGTATGTAGGAAAAGGTTACATGTCTGATGGCCTTTTTAAGTTAAATGTAATGACCGTTGTACCCTGAGTTATTAATAAAAATACATCTTCTTCTTACTTGCTTGAGTCTTCAAATTTATGGCATGGTAGACTAGGACATGTTAATTATGGATCTTTGCATAGATTAATTAATATGGAATGTTTACCTAAATTTGACATTGATTCAAATCATAAATGTGAAATTTGTGTTGAGGTAAAATTATCTAAAACTCATTTTCATTCAATTGAAAGAAGTACGGAACTACTTGAATTAATTCATAGTGACATTTGTGATTTTAAATCAATTCAAACAAGAGGTGGGAAAAAATATTTTATCACTTTTATAGATGACTATACTAGATATAGTTATGTTTATTTAATTCGAACCAATGGTGAAGCTTTGGAAACTTCTATTCAATATAAGAATGAAGTTGAAAATCAACTTGGTAAGAAAATCAAGAAACTTAGAAGTGATAGAGGTGGTGAATATGAATCACCTTTTGGTGAATTTTGTAAAGAACATGGAATAATTCATCAAACCACCGCTCTTTACTCACCTCAGCAAAATGGAATTGCTGAAAGGAAAAATAGAACTTTAAAAGAAATGATGAATGCCATGTTAATCAGTTCTAGATTACCTCAGAACTTGTGGGGAGAAGTAATACTTTCTGCTAATTATATACTTAATAAAGTACCCCGAAAGAAAGTGAATCAAGCACCTTATGAATTGTGGCATGGAAGAATACCATCCTACAAATACTTAAAAGTGTGGGGGTGTTTAGCTAAAGTGGCTATGCCTAGTCCTAAAAAGGCTAAGATAGGTCCTAAGACCATTGATTGCATTTTCATTGATTATGCCAAGAATGGTAGTGCATATCAGTTTTTGATTCATAAATCAAAACATTCCGAAATGCATGCAAATATGATTATTGAATCTTGGAATGCATTTTCTTTGAACATGTATTTCTAAATAAGACTGGACAAGAGACTAGTATAATAAAAGATCTCATGATGCTATTACTAGTTAGGATCAAGAACATGATCAAGAACAAGAGTTAGATCAAATGAGGAAGAGGAACCTAGACGTAGTAAACGTGCTAGAACCTCAAAATCTTTTGGTCCACATTTCCTAACAATTTTATTAGAAAATGAGCCTTTAACTTTTAAAGAGACTATGTCCAGTCCTGAAGCTCCTTTATGGAAAGAAGCTATCAACAGTGAAGTTGAATCCATCTTGCAAAATCACACTTGGAAATTGGTGGATTTGCCACCAGGTTGTAAACCTCTTGTGTACAAGTGGATTTTCAAAAGAAAATTGAAAGCGGATGGATCAATTGACAAATACAAGGCAAGACTTGTAGCCAAAGGATTTAGACAAAAAGAAGGTCTTGATTACTTTGACACATATTCACCGATTACTAGAATAACATCCATTAGAATTCTAATTGCCATTGCATCTCTATACAATCTAGAAATTCATCAAATGGATGTGAAAACCACTTTCTTAAATGGTGAGTTAAATGAAGAAATTTACATAGAACAACCATAAGGTTTTTCTATTTCAGGAAAATGAAAGAAAGCGTGTGAATTGGTTAAATCATTAGATGGTTTAAAACTGGCGCCAAAGCAATGGCATGAGAAATTTGACAAGGCAATGATATCAAATGGATTTAAAATTAATGAGTGTGAGAAATGTGTTTATATTAAAAACACAGACAAATGTTATGTCATTGTATGTCTTCATGTAGATGATATGCTTATCATATGTAGTAATAATGAAATGATTAAAACTACCAAGAAAATGTTGAATAAACATTTTGACATGAAGGACATGAGCATTGCTGATGTAATTCTTGGTATGAAAATTACCAAAACATCAAAAGGTTATGTTTGTCACAATCTCATTACATTGAGAAAATACTTGACAAATTCAGCAAAGATGATGATCATCTTGCTAGAACACCTGTAGATGTTAATTTGTTTCTATCTAAGAATGTATAGGAAAGTATTTCTCAATTAGAGTATGCCCAAATTAGTAGAAGTTTAATGTACTTGATGAACTACACTCGCTCGGATATAGCTTATGCAGTAAATAAATTAAGTAGATATACGAGTAACCCAAGAGTAGAACACTGGACAGAAATTATAAGGGTTCTTAGATATCTCCGATTTACTCGTAACATTGGGCTTAATTATACTAGATATCCAGCAGTACTTGAAGGATACTGTGATGCAAATTGGATATCGGATACTAGAGACTCGAAGTCCACCAGTGGGTATGTCTTTACTCTTGGTGGGGTAGCTATATCTTGAAAATCTTCCAAACAGACTTCTATTGCTAGGTCTACTATGGAATCAGAATTCATAGCTTTAGACAAAGCTGGGGAAGAAGCAGAATGGCTTCGCCACTTCCTTGAAGATATTTCAATTTGGCCAAAACCGGTGCCTGCTATATGCATACATTATGATAGTCAATCAGCAATTGGTAGAGCACAGAGTCATATGTATAACGGTAAGTCACGACACATTCGTCGTCGACATAATACCGTAAGACAACTACTCTCTAATGGAATTATTTCCATTGAATATGTGAAGTCTAAAGACAACACAGCGGATCCACTAACCAAAGGGTTAGCAAGAGAGTTAGTTGAGAATTCATCGAGGGGAATGGGACGAAAGCCTATTAAATAAGAGTTACCACAACGGCAACCCAACCTAGTTGATTGGAGATCCCAATATCTAGGTTCAAAGGGACAACCGAGTTGTGTATGACTCAGAAGGATCACTGGGGAGTTAAACTTCTATCCATTTCTATGATGAAATAGTGATTACTGCAACATTTTAGGTTAAGTAAAATTTTAATATTTCTTATATCTAGGTAAACCTAGTGGAGTATGGCAGGATACTCTTCATAAGAATCACCTATATGAGTGTGAACTGGGCCGGTTCTATGAGATTTGTGAAGGGCTACAATTCTCTAGAGCACTCATGAAATACCAGGTTGTTTAGGGCCAAAATGAACACAATAGTGAGAACTAAACTATGTCTGGGGATATACTATGTGAGTTCTATTGTCTTGGTTTATACAAAAGGCTGAACAGTTCAAGACATCATGTTCACTGGTTAACTAGTAAATCTGATAGTGTCTCACAAGGAAATGTTCAAAGCCAAAAGCTACCTATCCTTTGCAGAATATTTTCAATTTCTGTACTCTCTGTAATTAGATCATGTTGTTGCATTTTCTCTCCGTCAAATTCTATTCATGTGGAGAATTGTTGGAAAATTGGTTTATAAAGGCTTATTTTGGGCCATCTTTGAGTCCAAAATTGAGTGGGCCCCGAACGTCTTTTGGGGCAGGTCCGAAAAGATGAAGTGTTCCTACCGCGTGGCAAGTCACACGGTGAAGACGGTTTGTCAAAACCATTTATGAGTGAATGGGAACATGACGTCATTTTCGAGTTCGTGGAATAAGAAATTTAAGGAAGTAAATGTGGGTTTCTTTGGAAAGGGTTGTCCCACATTGAAACTTTAAGAGAGTTTTGTTGAGTTTATAAGCTCTAACCTACAACACTTGGGTTGGGCCCCAAGGGGCACCCCAAGTTTATAGAAGGGAGGAGTTATGGACAAAGCGAACCTTAGCCCAAACCACCGCACACGCGCGCTCGCGCCGCCGCCGTCCGTCCGGCCTAGCCGAGCCGAGCTATGCCAGGCACGGGTGTGGGTTGTGGGTCGGGTTGTTGTAGACACCCCATTTTTGACCGCCCTTAAGACTTGGATGCTGTTACTGACGGTTTACTTGGTGGTGAAAGTTGTGCAGTGCAAGAGTTCGATTTCTTCAACAAGAGGAGAGTCAAATCCTAACCTCACACCCCATTTTGGACCAAAGCTATTTTGAATGGTTTTTAGACCTTAAAACCCTCTCTTTCAAAACCTTTTTGAAAATAAAGTTCCTACGATGTTCTGACGCTCGCATTTTGTTAAATGTTGCATTTTTCGACAAACCGAGCAAGGACAAAGTGGAAATGAATGAAAGAGAGATGAACTCTTTTGAAAAATCTTTCAAAACACCTTGTTTAGGGGTTTGGAGTTGAAAAAAAGAGGAGAGGAGAGAAGAAACCCAGTTGGGGAAGGAGTTGGGCATGAACCGTTAAGAGAGAGACGAGAAGTTCTCGGCAAATCAGGCCTATCCTTTTGAATACTTGGATTTCAGCTATGAGGCCACCACCGTTGGAAAGCTTACCTCCGGGGCTTCAATTTTCATTCAAGAATCTCCTCGATCCGAGTCCGGATGGGAGAGATATGGTTGTTGGAAGTCGGGCATCAATCCGATTGGACCGAAACTGAGCAGTCTTCACTAAAAGAGGGATATCTCTTAGCACACATGGAATTTTGAGGTGAGGCTTCCAAATTTGGAAAGAAGACTTCTAGGGCTACGGTTTAGGCTCAAGAATGACCTAAAAAGGCATCCAGATGAAGGATTTAGGCTTTCTTCAAAACGGGGACTAGGACTGATTTTTGTTACCGACCTCTATGGGAGTGTGCCGGCCATGATTGGCCAATGACGGCCAAAAGTGACCCCTGCCAGCCATTAATGAGCGACTGCCTACCATCACTAATGGCCAGCAGCACCCCTCTCTCAACAGGTTTCACGGCAGATCTTTTGAGCCAGTTGGAATCCTTTAATTTCCCTTTCATACACGTGTATGGAGGGATGAAGCTCTTGCCAAGCTTGTTCAAGAAGCTTTGAATTGATTTTCCTCTATACAATGAGAGGCCCTCACTCCCCAGCAAGGGTTCATCATTTTGGCTAAGGCATACACCCTTCTCTCTCTATATCTCTCTCTCTTAGTGTCCAAAACTCCATTGTTCTTGCCTCATTGCACTACCACTCATAGCCTACCACCTCCACCATCCATTCCATCACCTTGGAGCTATTTTTCAGAGGTTGAAGGCTCACCTTCTTGGTTTAGAACTTGCTGCATTGCTGTGCTACAAGGGTAAGTCATCATTTCCCCTATTTTTGTATTATTTTGCTCCATAGTTTAGCCCTATTTGAAAGCATTTTTGGACTTCGACATAAACTGAAAAAAGTCTTTTTTTGAGCTTATAAACAAGTTTGTTAAAGGTCTTTTTTCTGTTTGGGGTCATCTTCCCCCTTGCATGCTTCATTTCCTCATGTTTTGAGCTATGCATTAGAGCATTCATGATGGCCTTGGTTTGGACTTTTAACCACTAAAATCCAGTGGATTTTTAGTGGCTAACGTATGGTTTTGAGCCTCAAAATCAGAGAGAGGTGACCCTCTCACCCCTTGATTTGTTTACTAGCTTTGTTGGCCTTCCAAAGGAGCTCCATTTTGCATATTGTGAAGTCATGTTTCAGGCCCTATTTTGTGAGTTTTGAGGTCTTCCTTGACCCTTTCCAGAGCCCTTTTGGCCATATTTTGTGTCTTTGATGCATGTGTAGAACAACCCTATTCAAGGCCTTTCAAAAGGGCTTTCACTTGCATGTTTCCTAGACCCATTTCAGACTCTTTTTAGTGGGTTTTAGGACCCTAAGAACCTCTTTCCAGAGGTGGTTTTGCCATTTGGTGTGTCCATCATATAGGTGTAGAATACCCCCTTGCATGCCCTTCCAAAGGAGCCCATCATTCTTGCATGCATTGACTGAGTTTCAGTGGTTATTTGGGCGTATTTTGGCATGGCATGCTTCTATTTTTGGCTGGTTTGGTGAGCTCTCATATGCTTCATAGAGTTGTAGTGTAACTCATGGTTAACTAGCTTTCTTTGCATGCTTTGTTGACCCCTCATGTTAGCACTTTTTGGCCATGCCTTAAACTGATATTGTACATATTTTGGACTTCCCTAGCTCTATTTTTGGGTCTCATGGTCGAATGATATTTGTTTTGCATGCTTGTAGTTTAATACACATGCTTAACTTTGAGTTTTGAGGCTCATTCCATGCATATACTGAGGTGTGTTCATGTTTTGGGTCCATTATACATCATATTTCAGAGCTTGTACGAATGCTATATTGCCATGTTTTGTACTCTTTAAATGCGTTTGAGAGTCGGGCTTGTATGCCTTGTTTTCGGACCATTGAATGAGCTCCATTTCGTTGCATTCCGAGCCATCATTTTAGGCCATTTCCCCACTGTTTCAGACCTTCCTAGGGTCTTTTTGGGGTTAGTTTTTCCATTTGTGCATTGCTTTGGGTACCTCTAGTGTAACGCACTTCACTAGTTTCGGTACCCGGGCCCCCTAGCATGCATTGTGTGACATATTTGCATGTTTTGGGACCATCTTTTGTGCCATTTCAAAGCTGTATCATATGTCATTCTATGCCATAGTTCATCCTCTGCCATGCTTAGTTAAAGTTGCATGCTATGTCTTAGGATCAGTCCTTTGCATCCATGCATGTTTGCATGTGTTTCGGTCGCCTCATTTCCATCATATGGCCACTGATTTGGGCTTAGTTGAGAGCTGCCCACATTAGTTTAAGCACATCCCTTTGCATGTTGTCGCATGCGTGTCTTGCATATTGTTGTATGCTTGCTCCATCCTTGCATGTTGTCGTATGCTAGCCCTATTACATGTTGTTGCATGTTCATGTTGCATTTTGTCATGTTGTCCAAGGTTGTCACCTCACATCATGCCTATGTGCTTGTTGCATGTCATTAGCCTTGTTAGGTTATTCATATTACATGTTTGCCATCCTTACATGTTGCATTGTTTGGATTAAGTGTTAATCCGAACACGAGGAACGAGGGGCGTTTCATACTCCGAGTGATGGAACGTGTCTCAATTCTTGGTCGCCGAAGCTCTTGATGATTCATGATAGAGTTCTAGGCTTTACTTGCTTTATTTGTGCATTCATTTTCATGTTGATTTGCACAAGTTGGATCTTTGGCCATCATGCATCGGGATGCGTGATTGATGGTCGTGGATCCGACTAGGCCTCTCCCTTGATGTTTTGAGGTGATTTGGGGTGGCATAGTGCGTATACACGCTTGGGAGACCCTCTATTTTCTCTATTTTGTGCTTTGTTGCAGCTTGGTGTCACAGCACACCAGTGGTCGGCAGTGCACCACTGATGGCCGGCATACTCTCATCCTTGGCCGGCAGTTCCCTGTTGTTGGCCGGCAGTGCTCCTTTCATGGCCGACAGGCCACTGGTGAACTCTCCAGCAGTGTTTTGGTAAGTTTCAGCAACAAACACTGGAAGACACCTTGCAAACAGAGCCTCTAAAGAGCAACCGGAAGGCGTTTCGAGGCGAGGAACCGAAGCGAGCATGCATACCTTCCTTCTTCGAACAGAGCTGGAGCATCTTTATTTGTTGCTTTTCATTTGTTGTAATTAATTAACAATAATTAGTTGTAGCTAGTTATCCATTTGGTTTTGTAATAATAGCTTGTTAGTTAGTTAAATTAGGCGGCTTGTATTATTTATTCGGACCCTCCAAAAGAGGGCCAATTTTGTAATTAGTGTGCGTGTGTGTGATGTATGTTTTCCAACCCCACGTCTTTCTCCCTTTTATTTACCAGCTTACGATGGTTAGATTAGGACATGTTTCGATTAGCATCCTTATGCTATGCATGTTTGCATCATTCATATGTCTTGCATGCACCAGGCTCGGCGCATCATACTAACTGCATTGTATTTCAATTTCAAGTTGAATGCGTGTTAGTTGTAGCATCTCATATGCCATCTTAGAACAGCCGAGCCTATTGTCATTGCATTCCTGCATATGTTGCATTAGCCATCTTAACATGAACTAGGATCATGCATGTGATTACTAACTAGTTTCTGTTTTGGCTCGGAGTACTCGGTACGTGTTTATGCTTTAGCATCCTTGCATGTGTGTGAGTGACTGCCATGATAGCATGCTTACCATGAGGCTAACTGCTTATGTGATATACCTGCCTGGATGCCTGTGGGTGAAGGTTGGATTATCTGAATTGGAATAATGCATTGACTGTGAGTTTTAAGCCCACTAGATATTGGCAAAACCATGTTTTCTAAGCCCACCTGAGGGTGGCAAAATCTGCATTTTAAGCCTACTTGTGAGTAGCAAACCATCTTTCAAAAACAAACATGAAATGTTTTGTTCCAATTCAGGCGACTCAGTCTATACTTGTATGCTGTGCGCATCACATAGTAATTCTAGGCTAATAACCGGAATAAGAGCGCATAATGTTTTCAAAACTCGATATCATGGTTAGTAGAGGCCGATCTTTGATCGGGCGAGCGGGGGTGCTCACGAAGTGACCTTCCCCAATCGTACCCAAGTTCCCGAGCCGAGGCAACTTTGGTGATGACGGACACGTGGCCTTAGGCACGAGTCAGGATTTCCTAAATTTTCTCAAAAATAAAATATTTAGGTGGCGACTCTGTATCTGGAAAAGCAGTCCATGTTTGGCACTTCTTTCAAAAAAAATCTGTTTTCAAAAACGATTTGCCGAATTTGGACTCTTTGACGATTCATCGGTCTTGCATTGTACTCTGCGAGATTAGATACAGGACCGTGACATTGAGTCCTGAACTATAGTGAGCCCCAAATGAACAAAACGGGATTTCCCTCCCGGGACGTTCGGGGACGTCTACAGTCGTGTAACGCCCTGACCCTTCACATGTCATCGATATTGTCTGCTTTGGGCCACGTCGCACGGATTTGTTCTTCCCAGTGGGTCACTCATCCCAGAATTACTCCAGCTTAAGCACACTTAACTGGGGAGTTCTAACAGGGATTTGACCACTTGTGAAAAGGCCTCGATACTATATAATGGTGCAAGTTTTTACTTTTATAGCCCAGGAACCCTCCATTCCCGATGTGGGACACCGGGGCCTTAAAATCCACCCCTCATAAGGCTGCACGTCCCCGTGCAGTATCCTGGCAGCTCGCAAGCCCGCCCACATACATCGAGAGACGCTAGGAGCCTACACTCGGTACTCCGGAGAGCCGGCTCTGATACCACTTGTAATGCCCCGACCCTTCACATGTCATCGATATTGTCTGCTTTGGGCCACACCGCACGGATTTGTTCTTCCCAATGGGTCACCCATCCCAGAACTACTCAAGCCTAAGCACGCTTAACTAGTGAGTTCTAATAAGGATTTTACCACTTGGGAAAAGGTCTCGATGCTATATAAGGGTCCAAGTTTTTACTTTTATAGCCCAAGAACTCCCCCTCCATTCCCGATGTGGGACACCGGGGCCTTACAGGTCGGTTCTTATATTAATTTTTTGGACGAAATTCATTTGAATTTTTTCAAAAATTATTACGGGAAAAATTAATTTAAAATTCGAATTTGAAAACGATGTGCCTCTTTATGTACGAATTTCTAACAGTAACTGCCGAACAGATTATAACAGTTTCAGATTTGTTAAACTGGACAGGTTTCAAACTGCCCAGCAGTTAATCTATTGAAACAGTTTGCAAATCTGTTTGAATTCAAACAGCACCTGTTCAAATCAAAAACCTATCTGTTCACTTCAACTTAAGCACCTATTTGGGTCTATAAATTCATACTATATTCCAGCACTTTACAGATCCGAAAATCTGTCTGCATTTTGCGCTTTTGCTGTCCAGATTTTATTCTTTGCATTTTAATCTTCATTCTAGTTTTAGAGATAATTTAAAGAGAGTATAGAACACAAGGTTTAGTTCGTCGTACAAATTTGTTTGGTGTGCTACAACAAGTTTGTGAAGATCATTGTATCCTGGGAGATAGACGCCACTCAACCGTAAGCACCGTAGCGACGCGAATCTGTCTTAAGGACAGAGTGTCACACACTCAACTTGGTCTTTTAATTTTCGTTTGGTTCGGCAAAATAATTTCTGTAAGTTTTATTTTATTTTGTTTAAATTAGTTTGAATTTATTTTATTTAAACAGAAGATTGTTCCAACAATATACACCATAAATGCATATCTTCCTATCTACCATATAAGGCCCATCTATGATAGGATGATAGGAAATGAACATGACCAGTCCGAAATTGCTTTGTCTGGTTTATGTTTTTAGAAATTATTTTTAAATTGATTTTTGTTTGTTTTTATTTATTTTTCTTTAATATTTTAGTCATTTTTAAAAAAAAAATTATACATCAAAGTTAGATACATCTAAAAAGTAAAAAAAAAAATTAAAATTAAAATATAAAAAAAATTCACTACAAACAAATAAAAACCCGAATAAAAGTACACAGATTTTTGTTCGAACTTTTTCTTGCTTTCAATAATTTTTTTTAAAATATTTTAATCAATTTGTTTTACTTTTTAGATGCTCTTGATTAGAATTAATTAATAGTAATTAAGCCATTAATTGACACCTAATTCAATTATTATGAAAAAATGAAAAAAAATTATGCTAGTTGATACTATTTTTATTTTTAGTATTAATTGATGCTAATTAAGCTAATAATTGACACTAATTAATTTGTAACGAAAAAATGAAAAACATTATACTCATTGATAGTATTATTAATTTTAGCATTAATTGATAATAATTAAGCCACTAATTGACACCTAATTCATTTATAATGAAAAAATGAAAAAAAATTATGCTAATTGACACTATTTTTAATTTTAGTATTAATTGATGCTCATTAAGGTATTAATTGACACTAATTAATTTGTAATGAAAAAATTAAAAACATTATACTAATTGATACTATTATTAATTTTAGTATTAATTGATATTAATTAAGCCATTAATTGACACCTAATTCATTTTGCTAATTGATACAATTTTTAATTTTAGTATTAATACATGATAATTAAGCTAATAATTGACACTAATTAATTTGTAACGAAAAAATGAAAAACATTATACTCATTGATAATATTATTAATTTTAGCATTAATTGACACTACTAAAAAAATGACTATTTGCTACCATATAATTTGCAACCACCCGATTATTCATCGCAAATAACCAATTTATTCGTTATTTCCTTCTATTTATTTTCCCATTTTCCTTTTATTTGCCCTGTCCTTCACAAACACTGATTGTTCTCTCTCTTGCATGCATACTCGCTCTGTCTCTCCATCTCTCTCTCTCTCTCTCTCTCTCTCTCTCTCTCTCTCTCTCTCTCTCTCACACACAGTTCGCACTGGTATGAATCTCTCAATCTCGTTCTCTCTCTCTCTCTCCCTTCATGTTCTTCTCAATCTTGTGCTCTCTCTATTTCGAACTCGATCATTGAAGGTACGCGCTCTCTCTTTCAAGTTTCCTTCTCCATTTCTTCTTGTTTTCGAGTTTCAATCTACACCTAGGGTTTCGATCGAGTTCAAGGTACTTTCTCTCGGAAATTCTTCTCTCTGTTTCTATCTTACTCCATTTTTTCTTAGTTTGCGATTTGAATCTACTCCTAGGGTTTGGATCGATGAATGACCCTTGCAATATTCAATTTGAATGTGTTTGAACTCTTGATATTTGATTGAATCACTTTGATTTAATTCAATTATTCTCTTATTTATAAGTATTTCAAATACCTATGTGTATAGATTTTGGAGTGATTTGGTACATATTATATGTGATTGAGTGGAAGTTTGTGATGATATACTGGATTAATTTCTGGAAAACTCGGGGGATGTGTTGGCTCTTTTTTGATATCTGGTTGCTTCAATCTCTCTATTAATTTGTTTGCTTGCTCAGAAATTGGAGGGAAAAATGGAAAATGTGATTTTCAATATTGATATTTGGTTGGTTCAATCTCCTTCAGTTTGCTTCTCTCTATCTCTCTCTGTCTTTGAATCTCCCTATAAATACTTATCTAGCTTTCTCATATTCCATCTATAATTTTGGATCATTTATGATCTGTCTGTGCATCCTTAGGTTTGCAGGTTTTGAGTTCAAGTTATAAGTTTTGCGGTAAACATTCAATTGAAATGCAAGCTGAAACCCTAGCATCTTTTGCACACTCAGCAGGCCAAACCAGTGTTGTCGCCGTTTCTTCTGCAAGGTAAACTTTCCTGCTAAAGCTTGATTTACTTCTCTCTGTATCCATTCATGTTAATAATAAAATAATGAGACACATTTAGGTGAGCTTTTTAGAATGCCATCATTTCTATTGGGATCTTCTGTCCCCAACTCTTGTCCCCATCTTCTATATGAGATTTTACAAGAATGTCAGTTTAGTGGCTTTCCAAACTAAAACTTCACGCAGCTCTATCTTTCATATTGTAAACCATTGTAAAGTTTAGGATTGTTTGACTTCTTATTCTGTATTTATTTATTAATTGTTTGACTTCTTATTCTATATTTATTTATTATTCTTTGGATCTTTGAATTTACTAAGCAAGTCTTTTAAATGCTTTTTTATATATGTAAGTATATATGTAGTGCCTTCTGGTGTTAAATTGCTTGGTTAAAACTCCATGTTATGTGTTGAAATACTCAAATTACATTGATTGTTGTTTTTCTTATTTCTAGAAAGATTATTTTAGGAAGTAATGTTATAATTGAAGACCAGGAGAAAAAATTTCAAGTTTTTGTAATGTGTACAAGTTCTACATGTAGGTAAGAGGGAAAAAAAAGGTCATAAAATAAGATGTGGTGTGTTGTGTAAACTGAAGAAAAGCAAAGAGCTCAAAGCTCTAGTAGAAAAAATAGATAGAAGGAAGTTAGTGGTGTCTGGTTCTGTTATGTTAGGTAAAAAGGTCTTGTAAACATTGTTTTAGTCTCCTTTCACTTGAATGTGAAAATGAAGTGCATATGTAATTGTTGAAGTGAATTTGGTTCTTTTCCAAGACTTGTATTCTAAGGTCTGCTGAATCTGGCCAATCATATTTTAAGGTCCATGATAAAGCTACACAGGAAGTGAGCTCTTAGGTACGGCTTTACCTTTTCATCAATTCCCAATGGGGTGTGTGTGTGAATGTGTATTCTCGATTATAGCATGAAATCATCATACTGTACTTCTTTCTCTTGGAAAAACTAAACTAATGATTTAAATATATTAGCAATATAAATGATGAGAGACCCCCTATATGTATTTCTTCTCTCTTTCTTCTATTCCTATATGTATATATGTTTTAAATATTGGAATGTTGCTATGGAAAAATGCAAAAAATCATGTGGTTAGATGGCATTATAACATAAATCAGAATGTTGCTAGTTTTTGAACATTATATGTTCTGTCCACACTTCAAAAAGAAAAAAGAAGGGAAGTGAGAATGCCGTCTCCTTTTTATTTTTCATTTTTTATTTTTTTTCTTGTCGAGTTTGGTGACATAGAATATGATTAGGAACTTTTATGGGTTGGTGGAATTTGGTGGATGATAAATTTTATCACATTTGTTTGATAAATGAGGTTTCTTGGAGCTAAGGTATCCTGAAATGTTGCTACTTGTTGCTTGGCTACCTAACTTCTAGTTTCGGAGGTCTTCATTTTAGTATTCCATGATTGTTCCATAAGATGTAAGTGAAAATTATATGATGTAATGTTACTCCATTTATGTGATATGAAACTAAATCTCAAAGAATCTAGTAGAATTTTCTGAGGTCTTCATTGGCTTTGAGCTTTGGGCCTTTCTTCTTGGAATGTTATATGACACATTTTCAATCCTAGCCATGCTTGTAAAGAAGATTAAAATAAAATGCATGCAGTGATAATTTGTTACATCAAATAAGATTGCCAAAATACAAAACTGATCAACTTTATAGTATTGAATTTCTGACATGATTATTGCTTGCCAAACTGACATAAACACCTCTCATCTCCTTTCAACACCTGTCAATCACGTTCTAGCAAACATTTCACACTTGCATGTATGTCATCAAATATTTCTGCTGGAGTGACTGAATAAATGCTTATGCTTTCTCTCATTGAAGTTTTACTGAAACCCCTTGTTATTTGTGATTGTGAGTTTACATCTGATTTAAAATGCACTTATCATCAAATGTTGCTTGTTTTCCCCAGGGGTCATCAATTGGACTAGTTAAGTCAATGCAGCCAGCTACCAGCAATCCGGCATCTGCTGATTCCGTGATAAGCTCTAAAACTGATCCAAACCTTTACTTTGCAACGCATGCCCTTTCCGGCATCTCATTTTCTGGTCTTAGCGTGGAGCGTAGTGTTGTAGATCATCAAGACTGGTGCTTCTCCAATGGTTCTCATGGGAGAGCCCGCCTCCCTTGTGTCCTGAAAGTTTATTCCCTTCAACTAGTAGGAGCAGCGCTGGTATGCGTTACATGGAAAAGAAGAAGACCCTCAAGTAAGAGTAGAGCAATTTTTTTTTTTTTTTTACACGTCATTTAGGTTAAAAAAAAAAGAGAAAAGAATATTGTGTGGACCTAGAAAGCATGGATGTGTATTTAATTCACTTTCAATTCTTTTTGATTGTTTAGTTCTTTTGTTTCATGGAAAGTATATTTTGAGGGTTGTAATAGTTCCGAGGAAAGAAAAACAAGAAAGTGTAGAAGAAGTGTTAATGCATGAATGTTGAGATTTTATTAAGGGAAGAAATGGAAAATAATGCATGAATTATGAGATTTTTGCAAATATGTCTTTACGTTTATTGTATATAATATTTGAATGTATATATAGATATACATGCCTTTTTTTTTTTTTTTTTTTTTTTTGCTACGGTAAGAAGATGGTCGCTAACACATTGTAGGCATTTTTAAAACTCTTTTGTGACGGCAAAATATCAGTCGCTATAAGTACGTTAGGCAGTCGCAAATAGTTTGCGACTGTTGTTTTGCGGTCGCAAAAAGTATTTGCCACCCCCACATTCGTGACTCTCATTTGCCATCGCATGGGCAGTCGCAAAAAGTCTTTTGCAACTGTTTTCTTATTATTTGCGACAGCTTGTAGCAGTCGCAAAAAGTACTCTTTTTAGTAGTGTGATAATAATTAAGCCACTAATTGACACCTAATTCATTTATAATGAAAAAATGAAAAAAATTATGCTAATTGACACTATTTTTAATTTTAGTATTAATTGATGCTCAATAAGGTATTAATTGACACTAATTAATTTGTAATGAAAAAATTAAAAACATTATACTAATTGATACTATTATTAATTTTAGTATTAATTGATAGTAATTAAGCCATTAATTGACACCTAATTCATTTTGCTAATTGATACAATTTTTAATTTTAGTATTAACACATGATAATTAAGTAATTAATTGACACTAATTAATTTGTAATGAAACAAATTAAAAACATTATACTAATTGATACTATTATTAATTTTAGTATTAATTGATGGTAATGAAGCCATTAATTGACACCTAATTCATTTATAATGAAAAAAATGAAAAACATTATGCTAATTGATACTATTTTTAATTTTAGTATTAATTGATGCCAATTAAGCTATTAATTGACACTAATTAATTTGTAATGAAAAAATAAATAAAACTATACTAATTGGTACTATAATTAATTTTAGTATTAATTGATGGTAATTAAGCCATTAATTGACACCAAATTCATTTATAATGAAAAAATTAAAAAAAAAATTATGCTAATTGAAACTATTTTTAATTTTAGTTTTAATTGATGCTAATTAAGATATTAATTGACATTAATTAATTTCTAATGAAAAAATGAAAAAATTATACTAATTGATACTATTATTAATTTTAGTATTAATTGATGGTAATGAAGCCATTAATTGACAATAAATTCATTTATAATGAAAAAATGAAAACAATTATGCTAATTGATACTATTTTTAATTTTAGTGTTAATTGATGCTAATTAAGCTAATAATTGACACTAATCAATTTGTAATGAAAAATTGAAAAAAAAATTATGCTAAATGACACTATTATTAATTTTAGTATTAATTGATAGTAATTAAGCCATTAATTGACACCTAATTCATTTATAATGAAAAATTGAAACAAATTGATGCTAATTGATACTATTTTTATTTTTAGTATTAATTGATGCTAATTAATCTATTTATTGACACAAATTACTTTGTAATGAAAAAAGGAAAAAATTATACTAATTGATATTATTATTAATTTTAGTATTAATTGATGGTAATTAAGCCCTTAATTGACACCTAATTCATTTATAATGAAAAAATGAAAAAAATTATCCTCATTGATACTAGTTTTAATATTAGTGTTAATTGATGAAAATTAAGCTATTAATTGACACTAATTAATTTGTAATGAAAAAATGAAAAAAAATTATACTAATCGATACTATTATTAATTTTAGTACTAATTGATGGTAATTAAGCCATTAATTGACACCTAATTCATTTATAATGAAAAAATGAAAAACATTATGCCAATTGATACTAATTTTAATTTTTGTATTAATTGATGCTAATTAAGCCATTAATTGACTCTAATTAATCTGTAATGAGAAAATGAAAAACATTATACTAATCGATACTGTTATTAATTTTACTATTAAATGATGGTAATTAGGCCATTAATTGACAACTAATTTATTTATAATGAAAAAATGAAAAAAATTATGCGAATTGATATTATTTTTAATTTTAGTATTAATTGATGCGAATTAAGCTATCAATTAACACTAATTAATTTGTAATGAAAAATGAAAAAAATTATACTAATTGATACTATTATTAATTTTGGTATTAATTGATGGTAATTAGGCCATTAATTGACACCTAATTCATTTATAATGAAAAAATTAAAAAAATTATGCCAATTGATACTATTTTTAGATTTAGTATTAGTTCATGCTAATTAAGCTATTAATTAATTTGTAACGCAAAAATGAAAAAATTATACAAACTAATACTATTATTAATTTTAGTATCAACGAAGCCATTAATTGACACCTAATTCATTTATAACCAAAAAATGAAAAAATTATGCTAATTAATACAATTTTTAATTTTAGTATTAACTGATGCTAATTATGCCATTAATTGACACTAATTAACTTCTAACTAAAAAATGAAAAAAATTATACTATTTGATACTATTATTAATTTTAGTATTAATTTATGGTAATTAGGCCATTAATTGACAGCAAATTCATTTATAATGAAAAATGAAAAAAATTATGCTAATTGATACTATTTTTTAATTTTACTATTAATAGATACTAATTAAGCTTTTAATTGACACTAATTAATTTGTAATGAAAAAATGAAAAAAATTATACTAATTGATACTATTATTAATTTAGTATTAATTGATAGTAATTAAGCCATTAAT
The DNA here is from genome assembly GCF_055761805.1 of Camellia sinensis. Classification (NCBI taxonomy): domain Eukaryota; kingdom Viridiplantae; phylum Streptophyta; class Magnoliopsida; order Ericales; family Theaceae; genus Camellia; species Camellia sinensis. The sequence goes on from NC_138970.1 coordinate 117,010,004, forward strand.
TGACACCTAATTAATTTGTAATGAAAAAATGAAAAAATTATGCTAATTGATACTGTTTTTATTTTTAGTATTAATTGATACTAATTAAGCTAATAATTGACACTAATTAATTGGTAATGAAAGAATCAAAAACATTATACTAATTGATACCATTATTAATTTTAGTATTAATTGATGGTAATTAAGCAATTAATTGAAACCTAATTCTTTTATAATTAAAAAATGAAAAAAAAATATGCAAACTGATATTATTTTTAATTTTAATATTAATTGATGCTATTTAGGATATTAATTGACATTAATTAATTTGTAATAAAAAAATGAAAACAATTATACTAATTCATACTATTATTAATTTTAGTATTAATTGATAGTACTTAGGCCATTAATTGACACCTAATTCATTATAATGAAAAAATGAAAAAAATTATGCTAATTGATACTACTTTTAATTGTAGCAATAATTGATGCCAATTAAGCTATTAATTGACACTAATTAATTTGTAATGAAAAAATGAAAAAAATTATACTAATTCATTCTATTATTAATTTTAGTACTAATTGATAGTAATTAAGCCATTAATTGACACCTAATTCATTTTGCTAGAAAAAATGAAAACAATTATGCTAATCAATACTATTTTTAATTTTAGTATTAATTTATGCTAATTAAGCTATTAATTGACACTAATTAATTTGTAATGAAAAAATGAAAAACATTATACTTATTGACACTATTATTAATTTTAGTATTAATTGATAGTAATTAAGCCATTATTTGACACCTAATTCATTTGTAATGAAAAAATGAAAACAACTTTGCTAATTGATACTATTTTTAATTTTAGTATTAATTCATGATAATTAAGCTATTAATTGACACTAATTAATTTGTAATCAAAAAATTATAAACATTATACTAGTTGATACTATTATTATCTTTAGTATTAATTGATAGTAATGAAACCATTAATTGACACCTAAATCATTTACAATGAAAAAATGAAAAACATTATGCTAATTAATACTATTTTTAATTTTAGTATTAATTGATGCTAATTAAGCTATTAATTGACACTAATTAATTTGTAAGGAAAAAATGAAAAAAATTATACTAATTGATACTATTATTAATTTTAGTATTAATTGATGGTAATTAAGCCATTAATTGACCCCAAATTCATTTATAATGAAAAAATGAAAACAATTATGCTAATTGATACTATTTTTAATTTTAGGTTTAATTGATGCTAATTAAACTATTAATTGACCCTAATTAATTTGTAATGAAAAAATAAAAAAATTATACTAATTGATACTATTATTAATTTTGGTATTAATTGATGGTAATTAAGCCATTAATTGACGCCAAATTCATTTCTAATGAAAACAATTATGCTAATTGATACTATTTTCAATTTTAGTATTAATTGATGCTAATTAAGCTATTAATTGACACTAATTAATTTGTAATGAAAAACTGGAAAAAATTATACTAGTTGATACTATTATTAATTTTACTATTAATTGATAGTAATTAAGCCATTAATTGACACCTAATTGATTTATAATTAAAAATTGAAAAAAATTTATGCTAATTGATAATATTTTTAATTTTGGAATTAATTGATGCTAATTAAGCTATTATTTGACGCTAATTAATTTGTAATGAAAAAATGAAAAAAAAAATTATACTAATTTATACTATTGTTAATTTTAGTATTAGTTGATAATAATTAAGCCATTAGTTGATTCCTAATTGATTTATAATTAAAAAATGAAAAAAATTATGCCAATTGAAACTATTTTTAATTTTAGTGTTAGTTGATGCTAATTAAGCTATTATTTGACACTAATTAATTTGTAATGAAAAAATGAAAAAAATTATACTAATTGATACTACTATTAATTTCAGTATTAATTGACACCTAATTCATTTATAATGAAAAAATGAAAACAATTTTGCTAATTGATACTATTTTTAATTTTAGCATTAATTGACACTAATTCATTTGTAGTGAAAAAATGAAAAAAATTATACTAATTGATACTATTATTAATTTTAGTATTAATTAATGGTAATTAAGCCATTAATTGACACCTAATTCATTTGTAATGAAAAAATGAAAACAATTTTGCTAATTGATACTATTTTTAATTTTAGCATTAATTGATGGAAATTAAGCTATTAATTGACACTAATTCATTTGTAATGAAAAAATGAAAAAAATTATACTAATTGATACTTTTATTAATTTTAGTATTAATTGATGGTAATTAAGCCATTAATTGACACCTAATTCATTTATAATGAAAAAATGATGCCAATTGATATTGTTTTCAATTTTAGTATTAATTTACACTAATTAATCTGTAATGAAAAAATAAAAAACATTATACTAATTGATACTGTCACTAATTTTTGTATTAATTGATGGTAATTATACCATTATTTGGTGGTAGTAGAGACTACTAATCTCCTTCGTTTATTGTATTATATAAACTCAAGACTTGACTTGCTATTTTGAATTTTTTTTTTTCAATATGCTAAAGTGAAAATTTTTAATTCTACTCTTAGTAAAAAAACATAACTTTTCACTTACCAAACAGTTATAATCAGGGGCGGAGGGAAGGAGGTGGCCAATTTCCCTGTTTGAGGCGTTTTCAAAATTTTAGTCCCACTTTAGGGTGTGTTTTTATATTTATTCTCAAAGTAGGGTAAAACGGTTTTTGTAATGCCGTTTTTCAGAAAACGGTTTTTGAAAAACCGTATTTATAGCGATCCCGGTTATCCCTTTACTGTTCTGTTGTATTCCGGACTCGGTTCCGTGAAGTTGGTAGTGGTATCTATCTTGTTGTGTCCTTTAATTCCACTTGATTGAGTTTTAGGATGTTTTGAACAAGGTTGTTACAGGTTGGTTAGGCCTTGGTTTCAATTCCTTGTTGTTCAGTTTTTAGGCGTTCCGCTCGAACGGGTCTTCTTGCGCTCGAGCGGATATTGCACACCTCCAGTATTTTGGGTTCCTGCAAAACTTCTGCGGATGTGATTTCTGCGCTCGAGCGGGTTTGTTTACGCTCGAGCGGTGGCGTTCGAGCGGGTCGTTTGGCGCTCAAGCGGGTAGTACTTTCTGGGTGTAAGTTCTGGGAGGTGGAAATCTGCGCTCGAGCGGACTGGTTTTCGCGTTCGAGCGGAAGTGCTTTATTCTTGTGTCTTGGCACTCAAGCGGGCCTTATTGAGCTCGAGCGTGTCCAGATTTTTGTTCTTGGCGCTCGAGCGTCGTGTTCTCCACTCGAGCGGGTCATACGTATATGAGTTATCCGCTGGGTGATTTCAAATCACTTTTTGCTTTTCTTTCTCTTTCTTACTTTTTCTAAAAACCCTTTTGAGAGCCTCTCTCTCTAGATACTCCCTTCTCTCTAGGGTTTGATCTAGTTAGAGTGTCCTCCTTATCTTTGGCCTATACAAAAAAGTTGTTGATCGTCGAGGGCTACATTTTAATCTGAAAATTTCAAGATTTAGAGCACGTTGGGTTTTGCCATCTTCTCCTTTGGGGCTCCAGATTTGAGGTAGGGATATCCTACTCCTCTCTATGGATTTTGTCTTTAAATTTTAGTATTTTGAGAAGTTGGGGTTGGTTTGGTAATTTTGTGAAAGTTTGGGACTTTTGTGCTATTTTACAAAAGTTGAGGTTTTATTTATAATAAACCTAGATGCATGTTTGGCATAGAGAAATGGAATAAATGTTGAATCATTGATGAAAATGGGACCTAGGGGTTGTAATGTTAATTATGGAAAGTGACCTAATTACATTGTTTGATTAATTGGGATAATTAATTGTGAGAAATGAGGAAATGAAATGGAATTGTTGAGATTGGGAATGCATGGGGTTAAAGGGTGTCGTTGAATTATTTATCACTCACCGAATTGAAATGTTGATTGAATATCCATTTGTGCATTTATTTTCTGTTTAGAAATAACTGCTTTGGGCTATCGGTGGAGGATAGTCGTGATTGTTGTAGACAATGAATGATGATTAGGCAAACTGAAACTAATCACTGGAATATGTCATTGAGATTGACGATTGAAAGAATACATTAAATTTATGTATTGTGTGATGATGTGTATAATTGTTGTTTATATGCATTGTGTTGTGTTGGAGGAGATAGGGGATGTACTCCACGGTTTAGGAGAAGGTAGGGGGATAGACCTCTAAACCGAATGTGTTGGGAGGAGATAGGGGATGGACTCCATAGATAGAGCTCATATGTTTATCTATTAATGTGTTGACAGAGCTCATATGCTTGTCATTGGAAGTGTGATAGTGCTCATATGCATATCTGTGAATGTGGGATATGGTTGTTATACATATCTGTTGAGAATGTGGATACACCTTATATGCTTATCTGTGAATGTGGGATATAGTTTTTATACATATCTGTTGAGATGATGATAGAGCTAATATGCTTATCTGTTGAAAAAGGGAAAATGAAAAGTAATTTGGACTCATAAGTCGTATGACATAAAATGTGATTTTATGTGGATGTATCTGTGTTGGCCATCTATCAATTGCTAATCTTTTAGTCATTGTTCATGGTTGGTTTAGTGTATTTCTACTGGGCTGTGGCTCACCCTATATGGGAATATCATTTTCAGGTACAGGTAGCATGCCACCTCCAAGGTCATAGCTTGGGAGGCTAGAGGCGGACAGATTGTAGAGACCCTAATTTTTTTTTTTAAATTACACTTGAAACCCTGAGCCTTAGGTTAATAGTATTTTAACCCTAGTTCCGTAAAAATCTGTGTAAGGTCCCAAGTAAGGAATAATTTCTCTGTGTGTGACCATAATTAAATCATAGAACACCACTTTATGATTGGAACTATCCTAAGACTTGGTTTTATTTATTTACCTCATAATTTCTAAATTAATTCACACATTTTATTCTTATTTCTAATTTTTTTTTATTATTGTTCTTTCATTAATTATTTATTTGAATGGAATATTATTGTGTCTTGAATATATACATAGTTTATATATATACATATATATAATATTGGTGGAAGAGACAAAGAAATAAATAAAATAAATAAATAAATAAATATCTAGATATTTAGTCCCTTAGCCATTAAGCTATCTATCTTATATAAATTGAGAGTTGGTCCCAATCCCCACACCCACGTTTTTGGATCAGCTCAAGGAGAGGGTGAGAGAGGGAGAGTTTGTTCAAGGGAAGTCAAGAGGAGTAGAGAAGTGTGAGGAAAAAAAAGAAAGAGACTTCTTGAAGGTAAAAATACACCTCTCCCTTGTCTTCTCAATTTTTTTTCTTTACCTATATCTTCCTATTGTCTAGATGCTCCCTTGGGTTATGTATTGATGGTAAATTGAGTTTTTGGTGTGTATGCTTGTGTGGGTGTGAATTGGTGACATTTCTTACAATTTTATTCAAAATATGCACTGCTGCAATTTCTAATATTTAAAAGAAATATCAAACCTGTTTATTTCTCAAATCTGAATTTATTGTAAGATAATTGGTATGTTTAGAGCTTGTGACAATTTTATTAGCCCCTAATTGTGTGTTTTTAGGGCTTGGATAATTTGTTGAAAAATCTGGTCCTGAATCTCTGAAAAACAGTCCACTTTTAGTAATTTTATAAAATTCTAGAAAAATCATTTCGTGTTGGTTCTTTTGTCAAAATTTAGAAATCTGAGTCCTCTTTCCAACAGATTTTATTTGAGTAAAAACCATCGGGTAGATTGAGAGAAACGCTAGTTTTCCCAATGGGTGACAAATCTGGACAGGTTTTTGAATATAGCTTGTGGATGAATTTCTGGAGGTGCTATGCACATTCTGTGAATTGGAATTGAAACTAGACAGGTTAATTATTATTTCTGTGCAATTTCAGCCCCTAATTTGACCTAGAAGTATTTTTACCAAAGCGTTCTTGTTAGCCCTGCAAAACCGACCGGTGCTGGAAATTGTGTTGTACTATGTGACTTGTCTCTAAGTTTTTCAGGCCTTTTTAATGTTATTTCTTGCTTAAATATACTTATGTACTTATGTATGATGATCATGGACTATATTTCCTCTAGTATGTTTTTCCCCTACTCGTTTAATTGATCAAATTACCGAATGTGACTAACTCACCTAGCAAAAGATCTAATAAATGGGAAATGATAAGGGGTTGGCAATGGGTGACGTTTATCTTAGTGTTTTAGAACAATTTTATACATATGCATGACATGAATTATGATGGGGTTAATACCAAATGAGTTAAGTCTTGCGTAAGCAGTTTAAGCGAGCACCGGGGTTGACCTGGATGTATTCAGACTCTATGCGGCGGTTTCAGGGTGTAAGCGAGCCCTATGGTATGGTATGTGTAGGGTGTAAGCGAGCCCTATGGTATGGTATGTGTAGGGTGTAAGCGAGCCCTTTGGTATGGTATGTGCAGGGTGTAAGCGAGCCCGAGGCACGATTTGGGTGTAAGCGAGCCCGCTTGTTGGCCGTCCCTTTTGAGGTCCATCAATGCCACTGACAGGTAAATAATCGGAAGGTGGGCATAGGTGGTAAGGTCTGCAAAGCAGCAAAAGGGGGAGTTCTGAATAGTCTGGTGTTCAATCCTTGTGGTTGGGTAGAAGGATCTCTTTGGGGGGTCCTAAATGCCTAGTCTAACTACTGATTTATAAAACCTTAATGTAAGTATGTTATGTTACTTGATTTGTTTTGTGTATGATTGATTGATAGAAGATATGGGGGTGTGTGTGTTTTTACTGGGCATTCCAAGCTCATGGCGTGTCATGCCAGGTGAAGAAGCAGCTCACGACGGGGAAGGTTATCCCGAAGACAATCAAGATGAAGTTTTAGAGCCGTGGTTCACTTGAAAATTTAGACTAGTAGTTTGTTTTTGTGTTCTCTTTTCTTTTACCTTTTGGTTTGACAATATTTGTAAACCTCTAGTGGAACTCAAATCAGTTATCCATGTTATAACTCCGCTTGTATGTGTATATTAACGTATTGTGGTTATCTATTTTGTTTGAGTTGTACTTTATATATTTCTCTTGCGGTCTCAAATTTTGGGGCGTGACACAGATTTTGTTGTTTAAGTTCCTTTTTGATGTATTACATGTATATTCAAGCCGAGGGCTTAATGTGTAGATGAGTTAGCATTCTTTTGTTGTAACCAAGTGTTAACTTGGAAAGCTGTAAGCCCGTAGGGCATTTTGCTTTTGTTGTTAACATGTAATACCTTTGTAATGAAACTCTGATGAATAGAAGAATGTGGATATTTCGTATGTCAATGAATGTTTTATTTGATGGGTTTAATGTTTTTTTTTTTGAGGGTGTTACAGTATTCATCGATTAAAATAATAATAAAATTTGAAAATAGAAACAGGCTTTTCTAAAGCCGTTTTTAATTAAGTTTTTAATTAATTCTGAATTAATCAAAAATGGTTTTGGTAAAATCGTTTTTCACATTAATTTTTTTTGTAATTTATATTTTCAACATAAATATTTTTTGTTCAAAATTTTTTTTTAATAAAAACCGATTTTAGGAAAGCCGTTTTTTGACAAATTTTTATTTTAAATAAAAACGGAGCAAGAAAAGCCGTTTCATTTTACACAAAACCTCCCCTTCTCCCTTGCACTTACGAAAGCCGTATTTGACCCGTCTTCTTCTCCCTCACTCAGCCGAACTCCGAAGGAAGACCGACGACGAACAACGCAGGAAGACCGACGACGAACAACGGCCAAGAGTAACCACCGGCAAAACGAGAAACACCTGCATCAAACACCCATATTCAGGTTTGTATCGCATAAATTAGGGTTTTCATTTTAGATTTGGGATTTTAAATTTCGAAATTAGGGATTCAGATTTCGGATTTTATATTTTGAAATGAGGGTTTGTAAACTTTTCATTCAACAACGCAGGAATTTTTTGTATAAATTCTGCGTTGTTTGCAAACCCCTTTCTCTCGTCAGTTGCTTCATTAGTTGTGGGTAGAACCATTATTTTCATTCACCCTCCGTTTGGCTTTTTGGAAAACCCAAGAGAAAGAAAAGGAAAAGATCAAGATTTCCATTCTTTTGCTTGCTAATATGTTTACTTGAGTGGGCTTTATTTATTTTATTTATCTTTCTGTTCTTCTTGCTCTTTTTTATGTTAATTTTTTTTATATTATACTTGAATTTTTTTTCTTATTTTCTCATATTTTCTCTGCAATCTAACGCAGCATATCTGTATTTTTTAGCTGTTTAGTTAGAGGATTAACCAATTTCATGTGTCATTACTCTGTCTGGACTATCATTAATTAAACTTGTTAATAATGTCTACTTAACTTCTCAAGGAAAACCTGAAATTTCCCATAATTTCTATTTAAAGTTGCTACTTTCTTTTTTGAACTTGTATTTTCTTTTTTCCCCAATTGTCACATGGCTGCTCCAATGAAGCATTTCTAGAAAAGGGAACCATCACCATTTTTTAATAGCTTTTTGGTTTTTAATTTTGTTTGATGAGCTTATATGGTTTCTTCTGTCTATGAATTTTGAGTTAATTTTGGGATGATAGATAGGTTTTGATTGCTTTCTTGTTTTGAGTATGCCTTTGGCATGTAATAATATTCCCAAAATTGCTTTGTTTGTTTGTGTCTATGTGTGTGTAGAGAGTCTTGTTATCCCATGATTTGACGCATCCCTTGAAATGTGCTAATTTTTTGTATCAATGGTGAGGTTTTGGTTATATGCAACTTATTGTTTGCTGAGTTTTCACAAAACATCATAGGGTTTTATTTTTCTTTTACAGATACTATGATCTCCAAAATTTTATAGGAATTGCTATTCTTCTGTTGATATTAATGCCTCTTGTCTACTGAATCCGTTGCTGTCTGAAAAGTTACCTAGATTGTTAAAGTGGTTGATATTAAAGAGCTAGGTGTTATTGACTTTATTGCATGTACTGCAGTCTGCATGTACAGTCCTGAGATGTTAATGTGTGAGGAACAATCTTCTATAGGAAATCTTAATTTGTTATGCTCAATTGCTAAGCTCTATCTACTAATTAATGAGATTTTCTTTTTCTTTTATGTTCCAACATAATGATAGTGAACTTGGTTACCGTTACTAGTTTTCCATGCTATTTCTTCTAACCTCAAGTTGATAGATATTAGGTTCACTGATTTTGACCTTTATAGTTATTAATAATGATTATGATTTTAATGGATTGGAGAAGTTAAAATGATTTATTGAGGACCAAATAACGAATTAATACTCAAGTCACAACCAACTATTGATGGAGATCATGGATTTGATCGGTACAAGCACACCAACAAGTTTGTGGATTCAATTAGAGTTGTTTTGTAAGTTGTAATTTATATTTTGTTCTTTATAGTGGATTGGTTGATTGGACTAGGTCCTGTGGTCTTTTCCAGATGGGTTTTCCATGTTAAAATTCATGAGTCTCTATTTGTGTGATTGATTTATTTTTATGCTTGCAATTTAGATTCAATGATTAAATTAATTAACCAAACACCACCAAAGCAATCTATATCAACGAATAAAATTTTTTCCCAATTCGTACCAGAGCATATTGATTTTGCGTATCATAGTATTATATGTCTTGAGGAACATTGAGTTATTGTCTCTTGCTACATTTTGCATGAGGTGGCGGCTTTGATCCTTTATGGAGTTTGATTTCCTCTTGTTCTTGTTGATTAATGCATTATATTCTTTAAGAATGGAGATTATACATTTTGGACATTTTATTATGCTAATTTGTAACGAGATTATACATTTTGTTACTGATGTTACACAATTTTATGGTAAAACCATATTTTTGTGATAGAGTGTAACCCTTTAGGGCCAGATATATAGATACTAGGGTAAAATGTCCATGCCTTGCATGGGGTTACAGGTACTATTGTGATAAATTTAAATTTAAGAAATACACACATTGTAATAGAGTTTAGAATTTTTTTTTTTTTTAAAAAAAATGAGCTTTTATTTTTGTCTTCATCTATTTTTGATTTTTTTAATATTTTAATTAAAAATCTATTTATTTTGATGCACCTAATATAAATATACTTAAAATTTTAATATTTATGAGAAGTCTGAAAAAAATTTCACTAAAAAATAAAAAATATGAAAAATTGCTTATTTTTTCTTATTTTTATTTTATTTTTAGTAAGCTTTTTTTTTCTTTTTTTCTTTGTTTGTTGTTAATTTTGGCTAGTACTTTGTTCGGTGGTACTGTATGGGTGTGCATATGTGATGTCAAACCGGGTTATAAATTGATGTTAAAGAAATCAAATGTTGTTATTAAAATGTGCTAATTTTCCCGTCTTCTCTAATAGGATCAAAATTTCGTTTCCGTACGTTCTTTCGGTTAGGTTGTAAATGAAAATAGAATTGGAAACTTTTCAAACTTTTCGAAAACATGAGAAATAACAAAAGGATTTGAAAGTGTATGAAAATATTTAGGAAAAAAAAAAAAACTTTTATTGATGTTAATAAATTCTCAATAGTTAATTACTTGAACATAAATTCTCAAAGTGTATGAAATAACAAAAACTTTTATTGATGTTAATAAATGCTAATGTAACTTTACCTTCTTTCAAAGGCAAGTTGAAAATTAAGAGGTTGTTTGGGATGATCTAAATAAGTGTATTTTTTGTCTTTTTACAATATGTTTCTACAATATATTTTTCTACCCATTGTTCAAACCACTTTTTCTACAATATTTTTTACTTTTATGTATTTATTAATTTTTTTAAATATTTTACGATCAAAATTTGTTTACTTTTTAGGTGTATTGAAATATTTATTAATTTATTATTATTTTGTTCTGACACTCCCTCAAATTTTTTATGAATTGCATAATTCACATGGACACAGTAGGTATGGTACGATAATAAATTGTAGTTCGGCGCAGTGATACGTCAAACATTTCTCAGTGATGCTCGGCAGTGGCTTGAACAGGCGTAATAATTTGGATGCTTTATTTTTTCCTCAGATGCTATGTGACTTTGTGCAGCGATGCAATGATGCATCTGACTTTGTGCAGTGATACAGTGATGCATGTGACTTTGTGCAGTGATGCATAGATGCATGCCACTTGATGCATATGATTTTATCTAACAACCACGTTCATGACTACATCACAGGTACACTTCGTCACGAGTACTCAGGATTGCATGAAATGAATAACATAAAATAATATCACGGGTATCACTTCTTCTATAGTGCCCCAGCATGCATTATCGTCACTAGATCATCTCTAGTTAACCCCCACTATGATGTCTATAAATACCGATACCCCTAGTATGGTGTTTGTTCAAGTCATAACAATAGTAATATATATCTACAATTACTATTATTATTTGTTTGTTCATTTTATGAACAATGTCTTCAAGAGGTGCAGGAAGTTCACGCCGACAAAGAAATCAGAAAGTGTGGCTGGTACCTCCATTTAGTTATGACTACAAGAGCGAAAAGTACTCGAGTCCGAAGGATTATTTTGCTGGTATCCAAGTAGAATGGGTGTTTAGGGTAACAGAGCAAGAAGGATTGTTTAATGATCTACGTAACTTTGGGGCACTGGTACCTCATCGTCGTTCATTGACCATGGCTGGACGAAATGTGAGTGACTATGAAAAAGCAGTTAGCAGAATTAAGAAGGAGAACACCAGAATGTTGATGCGGAGATGTCGACATTTCATGCTTCAGCTAGCCACTGAAATGGCAGAAGCAAGCAACAGAGATTTGACAGTGATTGAGCGAAATAATGTCTTAAACAATGAAAAATATCTCTCTGACTACTACATGTTAGATGAGGAATGAGAAATCAAACACCTTTATCTTTCATATATGTTTGTATGTTCTCTCGTATCTTTGTTACTGGAGTATAAGACAATGTTGTTGTTCATCTAACGTACGGATGTATTTCAAGTATTTGTTTTATGAACCTAAAGTTTATGAAATAACTACATTTATAACTGTACATTTATTAGTTCATGACTTTCTTTATTAAATTGCAATAAGTTAATGAATGTTCTGGATTAATGAATGGATTAATGTATGTTGAATTATGTGAATACTTAAAACACATAAAACAGAATAAGTAGCTCGGTGAAAAGCTTCCCTTAACTGGGGCTCGTGAAATAGGGATCCTTTACGTAAAGAATTTCACTCTCCATCAGGAAAGAAGAAAGAGTCGTCTTCCAATTCGTGGAAGTCCAGTCAAGTACTCCTACGTAACCCACGTTTCACTCACAAGATCCACCATTATTTTAAAGTTTATTTCAAAAGTTGAGATTGCAAATGTTTCACAAAATATTACAAATTCAATATTCAAAAGTTGATTTTAAAATAATTCCAAATGACCACCAATATTCAAATAGGCATACTTTTCAATGAAATACAAATAGTTGGTCGTAACAACGAATGATGCATAGCTAAGTGAAAAACAACGTTGCCTACATAAGCTTCCTTTTCTATTACAGTGACAATTCAGAAAGTCACATGGCAACAGTGAATTTACTGATTTACCTTACAGTGAGCATGCCCTTATTTTGTCCGTATATGTAGATGGATTGTCAAGTCATGTGACTTGGTGCACAGGCTTTGGTTTTCTCGATTTTTTACTCGATTTTTTGATTACAGTGACAACTCATCTTTTATTGATATATGTGAGATTCTCAATTCAGAAAGTCACATGGCAACAGTGAATTCACTGATTTACCTTACAGTGAGCATGCCCTTATTTTGTCCGTATATGCAGATGAATTGTCAAGTCATGTGACTTGGTGTAGAGGCTTTGGTTTTCTCGATTTTTTCCTCGATTTTTTTTTATTACAGTGGCAACTCATCTTTTATTGATATATGTGAGATTCTCAATTCAGAAAGTCACATGGCAACAGTGAATTCACTGATTTACCTTACAGTGACCATGCCTTTATTTTGTCCGTATATGCAGATGGATTGTCAAGTCATGTGACTTGGTGCACAGGATTTGGTTTTCTCGATTTTTTCCTCGATTTTTTTTATTACAGTGGCAACTCATCTTTTATTGATATATGTGGGATTCTCAATTCAGAAAGTCACATGGCAACAGTGAATTCACAGATTTACCTTACAATGAGCACGCCCTTATTTTGTTCGTATATGCAGATGGATTGTCAAGTCATGTGAGTTGATGCACAGGCTTTGGTTTGCTCAATTTTTTGATTATAGTGACAACTCATCTCTTATTGATATATGTGAGATTCTGAATTCAGAAAGTCACATGACAACAGTGAATTCACTGATTTACCTTACAGTGAGCGTGCCCTTATTTTGTCCGTATATGCAGATGGATTGTCAAGTCACGTGACTTGGTGCACAGGTTTTGATTTTCTCGATTTTTTGCTCGATTTTTTTATTACAGTGACAACTCATCTCTTATTGATATATGTGGGATTCTCAATTCAGAAAGTCACATGGCAACAGTGAATTTACTGATTTACCTTACAGTGAGCATGCCTTTACTTTGTCAGTATATGCATATGCATTGTCAAGTCACATGACTTGGCACACAATATTTGCTTTACTCTGTTTTTCCATTCTAGTGACAACTCATACCTTGTTCGTATATGTGGGACTATCATGCAGAGGCATCTTCCTAAAGCCGTTCATAACCAACTATATAAACAACTAAAGGTGAAGACACAACCTTACAACTTATTTCGCCCTACGAAATTATCATTCATTTGTTTTATAAAATTAGCATGGATACATGGTTCATGGGAGGGAGTGGGAGTCACAGAGGTGGTAGGAACTTGCAAATGGGTGACAGTTCACGACGAGGAGGGGGAAGGGGAAGTGACGATGCTGAAGATGAAACACCATTCGCTTTGTTAGATGCCGCTTGTGCTTATCATGATAGGTTTGGGAAGCGACATTTTGTCATGCCCAAGTACTATCGAGATCCATGTGGTTTGGTGGAGGACCCATCAGATAATCAAACAGAATATGGTTTAGCAAACGCTAGACTTTTGAAGTGGCCCGCACTATTTATAGAGCGAGTGCAAATGGAAAGATTATGTCGGGAAAATCGACTGAAGGTGCCAAAAGCACGTTCTGTTGAGATCCAAAAGGAAGATCCTAATAATGTTGATCGACTATGTGAAAGACTACAACGTGAGATTTCTCAAATGGGCCGTAGGTTAGCCCATGATATGCAGCTACACATAGTTAAGAAGGATGCCCAGAAGAACAGAACAGAACCAAATGTTGCGGCTATCAAGGGTATCATGGAGGATCCTGAACTTGTCTCTGACACTGAGCTTTCGAATTGTTCAGACTCTGAGCCACCTGCCGATTTAAGCGCGAATTAGGTGTTAATGTCTACACTTCGGCAATATAACAACTTGCATTAATATGTAATGTCTGTGTTAGACTAAGTGTTTCCGTAATGAGTTTGTCAGATTGTCTACCTAATATTTGTATGTCTAATTATTATGTTTATGTATTGTGTGTTCAGTTCATGGTGTCTAGGATGTATGTATTGTGTGTTCAGTTCATGGTGTCCAGAATGTATTTTTGTGGGAGACTTATGTCTGTACTACCTATGTAACTGAAAACTGTTAGATTTGCAACTTCAGTTATGTTGTTTTCACGCATGTATGAGTATTTAGTAAATTAGTGACTTATTATATTATGTATTAAGTTTTATTACAAAAATGTTGACAAAATTTATTTGTGGAGAAATACACTTTTATTTGTATTAAGCTTTCAATGTTCATTAAATTTTCGGCCCCAAACAGTGAAAGCGTGTTTTATAATAGCGCTTTAGCCTAGTTTGGAAATTCCGTCCAAACTAGGCATAGTTTGGGAATTAAGATGATAATTTGGCTTAATATGGGAAAAGCCCCGAAATATAGTGCACATTAAAAAAATAAATAAATATTTAAAACATAAAATATTTATTCCCACTCCAGGGTGGGTTTTGTAAACACTTTGAAATTTTGAAAATTTTTTAAAAGTGATTTTGGAATTTTTTTTTCAAAAAATTTGAACTACAAAAATTCGTTTTTTCTGTTTGTTTGTATTTTTGGCATTTAATGTATTTATGCTAGGTATGTTTAAAAACTTAAAATATTAAAAAATTCAACAAAAAAAAAATATGAAAAATAAGAAAATAGAATTTTCTAAAAAATGTTTTAGAAAACTCAAAGCAAGCATTACGTTTTAATTTTTATTTTTATTTGTGCTGTAATTTTCTAAAGAAACCCATCTTTGAATGCATTGAAATTGCTGCTGTCTTACTCATCTTTTCATTCCAAAGTCCAACCTTCCCACATGAGAAAACATAATTAAAAAAAAAAAATTCTAAAACCATTTTTCATTAAAAATATTTGTCGTCAAAAAATATTTATGTTGAAAATATAAATTTAAAAATATTAATGTAAAAACTTTATATTTTAAAACCACCTTTTATTAAAAATATTTTTTGGTAGTTTTCATATTTAAGTTGAAAATATAAATTTTAAAAAATTAAAAATTAATGTAAAACCGGTTTTTCTAAAAAGATTTTTCTAAAACCGTTTTTTATTAAAAAATATTTTTGGTCATAACATATTTATTTTAAAAAAATTAATGTAAAAACGGCTTTTCTAAAACCAGTTTTTATTAAAAAAAAATTTTGAACAAAAAATATTCATGTTGAAAATATTTATTAAAAAAAAATTAATGTTGAAAAACGGCTTTTCTAAAACCGGTTTTCATTAAAAAAAAATTTGAATAAAAAATATTTATGTTGAAAATATAAATTAAAAAAAAAATTAATGTGAAAAACGGCTTTTCTAAAACCGGTTTTCATTAAAAAAAAATTTTGAACAAAAAATATTTATGTTGAAAATATAAATTAAAAAAAAATTAATGGGAAAACGGTTTTATGAAAACCGTTTTTAATTAATTTAGACTAATTAAAAACTTAATTAAAAACGGCTTTAGAAAAGTCGGTTTCTATTTTCAAATTTTATTATTATTTTAATCGATGAATACGGTTTTTCAAAAATCGTTTTCTGGAAAACGACATTACAAAAATCGTTTTACCCTATTTTGGAATAAAGATAAAAACATACCCTGAAATGGGACTAAAATGTTCAAAACGGCACAAAGAGGGAAATTGGCCGAAGGAGGCCCGGGCCCCCTCCCCCCAGGGTTTTGAATTTTTTTTTTTTTTACAAATATATAGAAAATATTTTATATGAAAATATTATTTAGAGTGACATATCAATGATATTTTTAAAATTATAAAAATAATAATAATTGTTTTGATTGAAAAAAAAGAGATTATGATATTATTATCTATGAAAATTTCAATATAATTGTGATCTCTATCATTATTGATATGCAAATATAATTAATCTCAATAAAAATATAAAATTTATTGAATTGTTAGTTACATTTAATATGCAGGGTTCATCCTCTATGTGTTTCTTTATTATTGGTTGGTAATATCATATGTCAATAATTGCGTGGTATGACTATTATATTAAATTTTTATGCATATTTTGGCCAAGTTTGGTATGTGGCCAAAAAGGTAAAAAGTTACCTAAAAAGTTAAAAAGTTATCACTATTCATCAAAAGTTAAAAATTACGACTGCACAACTCTCAATCCCAATTTTTCTCTACACACTAATTTATACAATTTTTTAATATACATTTTTCCATAAAAATTCAAAAAGTTAACCCCAAAATTTATATTTTTTTCCTCAACTTTTTAGTCCAAAAAGACAAAAAGTGCACTTATTTAGGACACCCCAAGCAACTTTGTATAAAAAATTATTTTATCATTATATAATTTATTTTGAAATTTTATATCCGTGACTTTTTTTTATGTTATCCATGATACATTAATTACAAATAACTTATTCACTTTGTTTGATTTGAATTTTCTAAAAATACTTTTCAAAAAATTCTATGTTTTTGTTTTTTGTATTTTTTTTGTTTTTATTGAATTTTTTTTAATATTTTAAGCTTTTTTTTTTTAATTTTTAGGCACACCTAACATAAATATATTGAAAAAGTATAAATTTTGTGAAAAAATCTTCAAAAAAATTTAGCAAATACCAAAAATATAAAAAAAATTACAAAAAATAGTACATTTTTGGTATTTTTATGTATTTATTAATTTTTTAAAATATTTTTTCACAAATATTTTATTTTTTTTAGATACATCATGCATCTAAAAAAATGTTTAAAATTTTAAAAATATTCACTAAAAACAAATAAAATAAAAAATAAAAAACTTAATTCAAAAAATTCAAACCAAACATACTGATTATTATTTTTATTTTTTTAATCTTTTTCGAAGTCAATCGTAAAAATTTATGTGAAATATTTTTAATATTGTAATTAAGAAGTGCCTCTTTTAATTTATTTTCTTGGCTCCGTCACTGGTTATAATTACTTATTTTTTTCATCATATATATATATATATATTTAATTTAGCATACAATAAGTGTCCTTTCTACTGTAAATATAAAGACAATTCAAATCGCATAATCAGCATAGTTAAATAAATAAATAAATAAAACTCTTGAACCTCTAGCTATCAAATTGTCTTTTTCTTGGATCACAATTTTATAAATTTTCTCATTGTAGGACTGAAATTTGTTGTTTAAGGTCGTTATCTTTTTTTCATTGGTGAAGGATTAGACTGTGTTACATTGTGTTTGATTGAGAAATTTGAAAAATAATTTGAAAATAAAAATGATAAGGATAAATGAAATGTGAATAAGATATACTTACATTTCATTTAGTTTCACACATCTTTTTCTTTTTTCCTTTCCAAATCTCTTCTTAAATTTCTAGCCAAACACAACCTTACGTTGTGTTTGGTTAAGGGATTTGGGAAGGGATTTAAAAAATAAAAGAAAAAGGTATATGAAACTATATAAGTATACTTTATCCATATTTTATCTTTTTTTTTTTCTTTTTCAAATCTCTCAAACAAACACAGTATTAGTGACTTTTCTCATCAGATTTGCGTGTTCTATCTATTTTAAAAATTCTTGTGTGTGAATTATTTATAATAAAAAACAAGAATAAAAAAAATCCAATACGATATACACTATATAATAAAGATGATAAATCATCAAGTTGCAATAATAGGATTCGTCTTATACTTTAGGACAAATTATACTAGTACCCTCTATATTTTGACCCTTATATCATTCTGGTCTTTATAATTTCAATTAATTTGATTTTGATCATAAATTTATAATTTTGTCTTGATTTTTGTTCAATTGACTACAATTGTTAGTACTTTTTGATGAAAATACACACATGCAACATGTGTTATTTATAGATAAAATTGTAAACTTGTTCAACTCAATGAATTAATCTCAATTAATTTAGTAACTATTTTTCTTCAAAAATCTTAATCGGTATTATCAATTGGATCAAATTGATAAAAAAAATTTAAAATTAAATGTCAAAATTGAGCTGATTAAAATTATCATGGCCAAAATGATACAAGGGACAAAATTCAAAAATTGCGAATGCAATTTATCTTTTTTTTTTTATATATATATTTTAAGGATGACCTATGCACAAAAATTAAAAAATAAAGATTATAGAAACCGAAATTCTACAGGAGAAAAATTCAGCGTTGCCAATGTAATTTATCCTATTTTATATTTTTTTATTTATTTAAAGATGACCTACACACAAAAATTAAAAAATAAACGTAAATTATAAATACATCTCTTGAGATTTTCTTAAATTACAAATTATGCCTTGTGGTTTTAGAAATTATATTATATCTCCTAAGGTTTCTAATTTCATAACAAATATATCATTTTATTAATAAATCATCAAATTAATTAACAGTTTTTAATAATTTTAAAATTTTATTTCAATTAATAATTTAGATAATTTTGTTATTGTACAGGTGAACCGTTAGAAATTTTACTTTTCAATTAATGCAGTTAAATAAAAAATTCTAAAAAAAGAGTATTTATAATTTTTCAAATCACAAAAAATAATTCATATTTTAAACAAATCTCAAAAAATATATTTATAATTTACTCAAAAATAAACAAAACTGACACCATATATTAATATATTCGTACCATTTTGTTTTTTATTTTTTTATATTTTTAATATATTAATGCTATTAGTAATTTTTTTTAATGGTACCAATCATTGTTAAATTCCCAATTAAACTGCAGTGAAGCCTATCACTTCTCATTTATGTGCTTCGTCCGTAAAATCGAAATAAATGTTGCTATTTAATTTTTTGACCCACTAGGCTACCAAAAGCCAGCTTACACCGTAGCACCCAAATAAAGACGAAGTCAGAATCTTAGGTTGTCAAGTTAATGAGCGTGCCAAGTTGATATCACCTGTCACATTTTTCCACTCCATCCCCATAAATGGATCCGAGCTGTCACGTCGGATTTTTAAAAATTTATTAAATAAAAATTAATTAACTTAAGCGTGAAATTTTGAAAGAAATTTCATTTTCATTCATTTAATTAATAATTTTTTTTTCATTAATCGTTCACTTTACTTTTTACAAGTAAATATAAGAAAATATTATTGATTGAAAACACAAATCCACTCCTCGTATATCAAACTTGATGTTCAAAGGTTTAAAGTTTGTATTTTTGGTACAAAATCATGGAAAAACATTATATAACATGAGAATGTAGGTTATTTAAGACCAATTGTCCAAAACCATGATTTAACTCACAAATCAATCAACATTCTCTTAGTATGGTCAAAGCTCATGCATTCAAACTTCATACAAGCTTCATATCTCACAAATCTTTCATGCATGTCAATTATTGACTCTAATTTGACTTTAAATGGCACAAATGATGTTCAAAATCATGGCAATTCATGACAATTCTAAACATGCATGTGCACATAGACTTCAATCTCATCATAATCAATTCAATTCATGCTCTTGATTACCACTTAATTTTGAATTCATAAAATTACAAACTAAAACTCTTAAATTTATGCACAACTACTCACCTAGAACCTCCAATCTTCCAAATTCTAGTTAATTCTTGAGTTAATCTTCAAGATCTTCAAGCTTCTTGTTCAATTCTCTAACTTGAGCTCCCTCTCTCTCTACAATCGGCACACACTCTCTCTCTAGAGTGTAAAATCTAATTTGAGCTCAAAACCATATGAGCTTAAGCATACTTAGCTTATTTATATAGGCCTTCTCTAATTACACTTAATTAGAGCTAATTAATGGTGCCTAATTGATTCAATTTAAGCTAATCGATTCGCTCCGAATCAGTTTTCAATTAAATTCCACTGTAGGCTCAAAAAATTACGCTAATCACAATGGCGTAGTCAATTTCAGTTTCTGATGCCTTTGCGGCCTTCAATTTAAATTCTAAAGCAGAAATTCAGACATATTTTTCCACGGTGAACATATATAAATACAAAACACACATAATCATGTGATTATCACTCAAAACCATATCAAGCATATAATCACAATCAAAATTAAGATCAATTAGCATATCATGGAACAGGGTTATCACAATCTTCTCCCCTTTAGGAAGTGTGGTCCTCCAAACTTATATTACCTTCGTCTGGGAACAAATGTGGATAGCGTAGTCGCATCTCATCCTTTTTTTCCCATGTAGCGTCTATTCCATAGTGCTCTTTCCATTCCACTTTCACCATCGGAATGGACTTCTCAACTATTTCACTTGCCGGTCAATGATTCGTTTCGGCCATTCTGCGTATTCCATATTTTCATCAAGTGCTATCCAGTGATAATCAATCACATGAAACAGATCTCGAAGATAACCCCTCAACATTGATACGTGGAATACGTTGTGCATTTGCTTGAATCCTGGTGGCAAAGCGACTCGGTAAGCAACTGGACCAAGCTTCTCCAGAATTTGAAATGGCCCAACATAACGGGGCGACAATTTCCCTTTCTTACCGAATCTTACTAGGCCCTTCATCGGAGTAACACGAATAAACACATGGTTACCAACCTCATACTCAAGAGGTCTTCTTCGAACATCCGCATAATTCTTTTGTCGACTCTGAGCTATTTTGAGCCTTTGTTGAATAATTTTGATTTTCTCGGAAGTGTCTTGCACAATTTCAGGCCCAAGCAGGGCCTTATCCCCAACTTCTGTCCAACAAATTGGTGATCTATACCTTCTACCATACAAAGCTTCATATGGCGCCATACCGATGCTGGAGTGGAAGCTGTTATTGTATGCAAACTCTATTAGTGGCAAATAATCTTCCTAACTTCCTTGGAAATCTAAAGCACACATTCGAAGCATATTTTCCAAGGTCTGTATTGTCTGTTCTGATTGCCCGTCTGTTTGTGGATGGAACGCAGTGCTGAATCTTAATTCTGTTCCCATAGCTTTTTGCAAACTTTTCCATAACCTAGACACAAATTTCGGATTCCTATCCAAGACAATGGATACTGGAACCCCATGTAGGCGAACAATTTCATCAACATATATAGTAGCCAGTCTATAAGCATCAAATGTAGTTCTAACAGGCAGAAAATGTGCAGATTTAGTCAGTTTATCAACTATAACCCAAATAGAGTTCATACCTCGAGGAGTTCGAGATAGACCAACAACAAAGTCCATGGTCACATGCTCCCATTTCCATTCCGGAATAGAGAGAGGTTGAAGTAGACTGCCTGGTTTCTGATGTTTAGCTTTAACCTACTGACATTGAAGACATTTGGACACATACTCTGCAATTCTTTCTTCATCTTAGGCCACCAATAGCTTTGTTTCTAGTGTCGATATATCTTGTTATTACCCGGGTGCATAGCAAATACTGACTTGTGAGCTTCATCTAGAATTCTCTTCTTTAGTTTTGGAACATCTAGGATACACACTCGATTTCAAAATCTTAACGCTTCGCTTTCAATGCTGAACTCCGCTTTCGGATTTGTTTCAAATTCATCAATCACTTTCTTGAGGAACTCATCCTCCTTTTGCCTTTGCTTAATTTCAATAATTATTGTTGGTTCAGTTGAAATGGCGGCGATTAACCCAGTTTTTTCATGTAACAAGACTTTAATCTCGGTTCTCTCAAAATCTAGTAGAATTTCTTTCTATTCAGTAAGTAAACAAGCTAAATTCCCCATCGATTTCCTGCTCAAGGCATCAGTAACTGTATTGGCTTTTCTAGGGTGATACTGAATCTGAAGATAGTAATCTTTAATCAATTCAAGCCATCTTCTCTGTTGCATATTCAACTCCTTCTGCGTAAAGAAGTATTTCAGACTTTTGTGATCCGTGTAGACTTCGCATTTTGCCTCATACAAGTAATGCCGCTAGATTTTTAAAGCAAATACAACTGTAATCAATTCTAAGTCATGTGTTGGGTAGTTCTTTCATGTGACCTCAACTGTCAGGAGACATAAGCAATTACTCGCCCATTCTGCATTAACACACAACCCAGACCCTTATAAGATGCATCACTGAAAATTACAAAGTTTTCCGTACCTGTGGGCAATGTTAACTCTAGTGTAGTGGTTAGTCTCATTTTCAGTTCATGAAAGGCAGATTCTCTTTTGTCATTCTATTCAAACGGTTGCCCTTTATGTGTTAGTTGGGTAAGAGGCATAGCTATTTTTGAAAAGCCTTGCACAAACCTTCTGTAGTACCCGGCTAAGTCCATGAAATTGCAGACTTCTGTTACATTTGTCTGTGTAGGCCAATTCACAATTGCCTCTATCTTTTGTGGGTCCACTGAAATCCCCTCATTGTTGATAATATGCCCTAAGAAAATAACTTCATCCAACCAAAATTCACATTTCTTTAGTTTGGCATATAATTTCTTTTCCTTAAGTGTTTGCAAGACAGTTCTCAAGTGGTGTTCATGCTCAAGTCTATTCTTTGAATATATCAAAATATCATCAATAAAAACTACAACAAAATCATCAAGGTAGGTCTTAAAAATTCGGTTCATTAGGTCCATAAACGCTGCAGGAGCATTAGTCACCCCAAATGGCATAACAAGAAATTCATAATGACCATACCTCATTCTGAATGCGGTTTTCTCAATATCTTCTGCTTTTACCTTCAACTGGTGATACCTGGATCTCAAATTAATTTTGGAAAACACTTGTGATTCTTGCAATTGGTCAAACAAGTCATCAATACGGGGTAAGGGATATTCATTCTTTATCGTTATCTTGTTCAATTCTCGGTAGTCAATACACAGGCGCAAGGTTCCATCTTTTTTTTTCATAAATAACACCGGTGCACCCCATGGTGAAGTACTAGGTCGAACAACCCTTTGTCAAGTAAGTCTTGCAACTGTTCTTTCAATTCTTTCATTTCAGTAGTAGCCATTCTGTAGGGACTTTTAGAAATAGGCTGAGTGCCTGGCACAACTTCCATAGTAAACTCTATCTCCCTGTCCACTAATTCCCCTGGTAATTCATTTGGAAACAAATCCAGAAATTCGCTAACAATAGGGATACTACTCAATTCAACATTCAGACTCTGTTCAGATAGCACATAACACAAGTAATCCTGGCACCCTTTCCTAATTAATTTACATGCTTTCATTGCCGATACCAAGTAAGGTGGAGGTACTACCCCATTACCCACAAACACAATTTCTTCTTGTTCCGGTGGTTTAAATACAACCCGTTTCATTACACAATCAATGGTGGCACAATATTTAGCTAACCAATCCATGCCCAGAATCACATCAAAATGTCTAAAGTCCAAGGGTAATAAATCTACATACAGAATAGCATTCCCAATACCCATATCACAAAATCGATATACAGATGCACACAACACAGATTCCCCGGATGGAGCAGATACACATAGAAAATATGCCAATGATTCTAGAGGTCTACTTTGTCTAAATGCAAATGCACAAGTTACGAATGAGTGTGTTAATTCGGAGTCAATTAACACAAAAGCATCCTGATTGTATATAGAGATAGTACCTGAGATAATGGCTATGGAATTCTGTGTATCGCCCGGAACAAGCTCAATAACTCTCCCTTGCCTCACGGTATCTCCAGTGGTAGTAGGCCTCGTAGTATTTCCCGGTTTTGGGATCAATGCAGTTGAGCTAGCAGCTAATTTTCCTCTGTTCTGATTATAATCTCTAGCCATATGCCCTGTGTTACCACATTTAAAACAAGCTCTTGACACGGTAACAAACTTCGCGATGCCTTTTACTACAAATATTGCACATTGGAGATGTATCTCGGTAATAATTCGAAGTACTTGAGGAGCCCGTATTCTATTTCTTTGAAAATTTCTTCTTCGAAAAGAAGCCATGTCTTTTACTACCTTTCCAGTCTGTTGTTGATTTGGCCTGTTTGGCTATGTTAGCTTCTGATATTATGGCCCAGTCTAGCATCCCAATATAGGTTTCCAGCTTGAGAACATTTACCCTATCTAAGATATCCTCTCGAAGCCCACCTTCAAAATGCCTTGCTTTCTTGTAGTTGGTATCGACCACATGTGGTGCAAAACTGGCTAATTCAGTGAACCTGGCCTCATACTAAGCTACTGTCATGCTATTTTGTTTAAGTTCCACAAACTCCGACACCTTTCTATCACAGACACATTGTGGAAAGTATTTGTCGTAGAAAATCTCTAAAAATCGTGCCCAACCAATATCTTTGTGATCCTCACGTATTAACATTCACCATCTTCTTGCCTCATCTTCAAGAGTGAAAGTGGCTAGAAGTACCTTCTATGTTTCTAGACAAGGAAACACTTCAAATAGTTTCTCTATGCCGAGGACCCATGCTTTAGCCTTTAACGGATCCAATCCCCCATGAAACTGTGGCAGTTTCATTTTCTTAAACTCTTTGGTGAGAGCTATTATTCGGTCATTATTCTGATGGTCTTGGATAGGTGGTACTGGAGGAGGAGGCAGAGGATGTGGTTGTTGCCTCAATGTTTCTGCCATTTCCTGAATCAATCTTTCCATCATATCCATTCTGGCAGTAGAAGACTCCTCTATTTCGTCACCTCTTGTTCTCACCATCTGATTAGACTTGTATTATTCTTTATACAAAAGGTTCATGAGTATGCATATACCAAAGAGCAAACATATTCAAATAATTCTCAATGCAAGTAAATCACAAACATATAGCACATAATCATTTATCTTGAAGCATCTAAGTACATTCTTGATGTTTTCATATTCCTACTTATCACATGAATGCGTCCTAGATCTTTTCTAGAAGCTTATTGCTCTTTTGGACAAGTGTGTGAGTTATTAACTCGTGCTCTGATACCACTTTGTCATGACCCATACCTACCCCTATGGATTAAGATCATAACTGGCCAGTAATCAAGAGATTACCCATGGCCTCAAACCTGATTAAAAACAACCCAACAGAGTAAAGGGTCCAAAACATAAGCAACTTAAAAATTTTGTCCATAGAGCAGTGCTTACATGGCACATCAAGACGTTTCACATATGCTCGTCAATAACCCACACCAAAAGGAAGATAACATGAGATCTTACACATACAGGATCATTCAAGTCATGGCCAGCCAAACCAAAAGTTTATGTACATGGCGATCCAACATTTTCACCAAAATAACAAAAAGGGAGACAAAAGAAACAAAAGAAGTCTTGTGCATGAGACGTTTGGGATGACTCCTCAAAACCTTGACTTTTCTCACATAACTTCACCGAGGCTGGATTTGAACATTTCTTTGCTCACCTACATATACATGAATGAGAGTGAGTAAAAGCCCAATGAATAATATCAAATAAAGAAGGTACATGAATGGAATTCGAAACGGGTATACATATATTAGACAACCTTAGGCCCATTTATGGTTCAATCTAGTACAATAGACGGCTTTAAGCCTAAACATACCAAATGGCCTCTAGCCCATTTTGTCCTTAACAGACAGCCTCGGGACTAATTCATTTATGTCAAACGACCTTCGGCCCAATCATTCATGTCTGACGGCCTTTGGCCCAATTTAATCATGTTCGACAGCCTTTGGCCCAATTCAATTATGTCAAACGGCCTTTGGCCCAATTCAATCATATCCGATGGCCTTTGGCCCAACTCATATGGCGTAACAATTATTTGTCCATAACTCAAATTAACAAACTTATGCAACTCAAACAGGAATAAGTGATTGGACAAATAGCACACTTCAAAATATCCTTACTAAGATATTACTCACAGTGATCTACTGGATGATTTACCCTTGTGCTCGACCCTACATAAATCATAACACATTGGGTCATAAACAATTCAATCTGTTCTTAATTTATTTCTTTCTCTTTGGCCTCTTTCTTATCCCTTTTGGTCATATACAAAGATCAATGCATGCCTAAGAGTCCATAGAAATAGAAGAGAACAGAAAATGAAACATAAAACCATTTTTTCAGAATTTCTAAAACAGGGCCCTCTGCTCGAGCGCAGCTTTGGCCCCTCGTGCAGACCCTTTTGGTCTGCAAAAGTACTGGTTACCTCATTTTGGCGCTTGAGCATGACTTTGGACGCTCGAGCTAAGAGTCAAAACATGTAGCTTGGCGCTGTAGACCGCCCGAACCTCCTCCGCACGCGCCCCCTCTTCGGAGATGGCGTGATTAGGTTCATAGCTACTACAGTTCAGACTCCTGTCACTGTTTTGAATCTAATCTCACAAAGTGCAATATAAGATTGATAAATCACCAAAGAGTCCACATCCGACAAATCGTTTTGGAAAATCGATTTTAATCAAAAAGCGCCAAACATGGACTGCTTTGCCAGATTTCAGAGTCGCCACCTAAATATTTTGTTTTGAGAAATTTAGGAAACCTTGACTCGTGCCTAAGGCCATGTGTCCGTGATCGCCAAAGTTACCATGGCTAGGGAACTTGGGTATGAGGGGGGAAGGTCATGAAATGAGCACCCCCACTCGCCCGATCAAAGGATCAGCCTCTACTAAGCATGATATGTTGTTTTGAAAACACATGTGTTCTTATTCCGGTTTATTAGCTAACCTTACTATGTGATGCGCACAACACACAAGTATAGATTAAACCGCTCGAATTGGATCAAAACACCTCATGTTTGTTTTTCGAAAATGGTTTGAAGATGCTACTCGCGAGTAGGTTAAAGCACGGATTTGCCACCAAACTAGGTGGGCTTAAAACAACATGATTTGCCACCCTCAAGTGGGCTTAAGACTCACATTTTGATGAATTGTTCTAATTCAAGTAATGAAGCCTTCATCCACAGGCATTCATGCAATTAATCACTTAAGCAAATAGCCTCATGGCAAGGATGCTATCATGGCAACACTCACACTCATGCAAGTATGCTAAAGCATAAACACTCATAGTGTACTCCGAGCCAAAACAGAGAACAAGTTAGAAATCATGCATGATCCTAGCTATGTTAGGATGCCTAATGCAACACTTGCAAAATGCAACTAAATAGGCTCGGCTATCTAAAATAGCATATGAATGCAATACTTGATAACATGTATTCGAAGAAGAATTGAAATACAATGCAGTTTGTATGATGCGCCGAGCCCGGTGCATGCAAGACGAATGAATGATGCACGCATGCAAGCATAAGGATGCTAATTGAAATATGCCCTAAACTAACCATCGAAAGCTGATAAGTAAAAGGGAGAAAGAAATGGGGTTGGAAGACATGCATCATACACACGCACGCTTATTACAACATTTGTGCCCTCTCGATGGAGGGTCTGAATGAATTAGCTAAGCTATACTAAGCTATTTAAACTAATTATTACAAACCAACTAATTAACTATGCTAAGCTAATTAATCAAATTAAAAATAACTAGGTATGAAAAAAAGGTTCTAAATTAGACTTCCATAGCTCTGCCTTGAACAATGATGGATGCATGCTCGGTTTCTGCCCCGAAAAGCTCTCCGGTTTGCTCTCAATAGGCTCTGTTTGCAGGGTGTCTTCCAGTGTTTGCTGCTGAAACTTACCAAAACAGTGTTGGGGAGTGCACTAGTGCCCTGCTGGCCATGAGAAGCTGCTGCCGACCCCCCTGCCGACCAAGGATGCACACTGCTGGCCACAGATGAAGAGGTGCCAGCCAACAATGAGAGGGTGTCGGCCATTGGTGTGTTGTGACACCAAACTGCAATAGAGCACAAAACAGAGGAAATAGAGGGTCTCCCAAGAACATGTATGTACTATGCTTCTCCATATCATCTCAAAACATCAAGGGAGAGGCATAATTGGATCCAAAACCATCAATCAAGCATCTCAATGCATGATGGCCAAAGATCCAATTTGCACAAATTCAATAAATGCAATGCAAACAAGACTCTAGGGCCATTACCTTATCATGGAAGATCAAAGGTAATGGAGACAAAGAGAATTGGCTCATTTTCATCACTTTGAGTATGAAATGGGCCAATCCACTTTGTGTTCAATATAACGTTCGGTTGAACACAATGCAATGCACATATGCAACATGTTTATCTTGGTGCATTTTACTTGATTGATTTTGTTTACACATTTTAAGCTACCAATCCATCCAGTAATCAACTTATCCAAATGTGAGAGTCCTTTAATGAGAGAGAGGTCTATCAAAAGGAATGGTTCAAGGCATGGGAGAGACCAATGCCGTTGACTAGGAAGAACCCTCAAAAGAGGGTTAAGGCCATTAAAGCATAGGTCTCAATCCCAAGCATTAAACACAACCTTAAGACTCACCAATCTTAAAAACAAATCAAAAGTGAAGAAAGGAGAGAGATGGCAGTTTTTTCAGTGCTAAGGTGGCATGAAAAACAAGACTCTAACACACAAACACTTCAAGTACAACATGCTAGAAGGCTTAAACATTGAAACTAGTGAAGGACACAACACTAGAAATATGCAATACAATACTCAATGGACTAAACCAGCCCTAAACAGACCTCATGCATGACAAAATAGTAGCGAAAATATGCTGAGATGATGGCTTGAAAGGTAAGGAAATGATGCTCATGCAATGGCTCACAAACAAGGCATAAGGGTACAACTCTTAAGAGCACTTAAAGAGTGAAAAACATGGAAGTTTGACAACACTACATGTTCTAAAATAACATGCCAAATGATGCCAAAACATGCAAATACCTCAAGCCAAGCATACAAGATACCTCAAAACTTAAAGCTATTCAAAGCTATTGCACTACAAGCATGTGTAACAAGCCTCACACGACCAAGAAACCTCAAAATAGAACTAAAGCATGTTAAAACATGAGTAAAAAACTTGTTGGAGTGGAGCCAAAACATGCTAGAATAATAGACTAAAAAGACAAGCATGAAAGGCTAGCTAGCAAAGTTATGCTACAAGTGTATGGAGAATGCAAGAGGGGACTCCACCAACCAAAATCAGAGTTACCACATGTCAAAATAACACCAAAAATATGCTTGA
Source organism: Camellia sinensis (assembly GCF_055761805.1). NCBI lineage: Eukaryota > Viridiplantae > Streptophyta > Magnoliopsida > Ericales > Theaceae > Camellia > Camellia sinensis. The sequence continues at coordinate 117,039,399 of NC_138970.1, forward strand.
ACTAAGCTAATTCAAACCACAAAAGCATGCTACTTTGCAAGGCTACAAGTAGGATTACACTACAAGTACAAGAAACATGCAAGAGATGACCATGCCAACCAAAAACAGAGTTATGGCAGGTCCAAATAGTCATAAAAACATGCTAAAATTGAGCCACAAAAGGATAGAAACACATACTCATTTGGTATGCCACCAACACATGCAAGCAAGACAAGAGGAGAGGGGACCACCCCCTCCTATTTAGGACCTCAAAACCACATTTCCACCACTGAAATTCCTCTGGAATTCAATGGTTAAAGGGCCAAAAAAGGATTGTTTTAAGGCCTTTAAAAGATAGGACAAAACTTAGCAAATAAGCTACAAAAGGAGAGGGACACCTCTAGCTCCAACAAGACTTTAAACAACCATTTTCATCACTTAAAAATAGAGGTTTTTGTAGTTGCAAACTAAGCCAAAAGAAGCATGCAAAGGTGGCCAAGCACTTGATCAAAATAAAGCTTAAAGAGAGAGAAGGCTCACCCTTGAAGACAACAGCAAAATAGCAAGTAAACACCCAAATTTCTGAACCAAAACCACTTTAAGGAGGTTTAGCAAGGCCTCTAAGAACCTCAAGTGTAAGGCAAAGGTGTTTGGCTAAGGATGCTAGTGCAAATATGCAAGAAAACTCACTTTCAAGGCAAAAGTGTAGAGAGAGAGGATTCTAGAGAGAGAGAGAGAGAAAAAAAATATCTCAGATGAAAAATTTGTAACCCTTTGCATGCAAGAGAGGGCCTCAATATATAGGAGATACAAAAGTAATCCAAGAAAATCCAGCTATCCACGTGTAAGCAGATGGCCTATCTTGCAAACAGCTGGCACAAAAATATCTAAAAAATATCTGTCGAAATAAATGGTGGCCGGTCGGCCATCAGTGGTGGCCGGCAGGGCCTCATTGTTGGTCGGCAGGTCCTATTGATGGCCGACAGGGCAAGAGGCATGGCCTGTAGTGCCAAAAAGTGGCCGGCAGTGCCCCACAAGAAGCATGCTGAAAGGAACAACACATGGTCCAAAAATGAGGCAGAAAGGATACAGGGTTTGGAAAGCTCAAACCAGTGACATTCCGCCGTGAAATTCGAGTACTCAGCAAGCAATCAAACTTGTCACTAGATGTACCTGCAAGAACATCCGAGTCTTAAGGATGGTCAAAAATTGGGTGTCTACAGTTGCCCCTCTTTGACAGAACTCAAAAGTCATGAAATGACAGGAGTGAATGTCAAAGCCTAGAGATGACCCATTTTTGACAAGGCTGAAGGCTCAGACAAACAAACAAGATAAAAAAATAGATACGCCCGTAGGCTGGGGCAAAATGCAATTGACATGCAGGATGCAGATCATAACTTATGATTATGTAAAGAAAGCTGTAATGAAATACTTATGTAAAATAAATACAACAATTTAAGCAAACCGACAAGTTGCAGAAGTCTCACACATTTTAACAGAAAGAATGTAAGAAAATTATGCAATCTTAACTACGGCTCACGCAGGAAAGATTAAAAGCGACTATCGGGAACACCCAAAGTCTCAAACGAAACACCTCCTAGCGTATCAAACGCATGTCAAACGCGAGTGGATAAAGGTATGTCCAAACGCATGTCAAACGCGAGAGGAGAAAAGCATCCAAATGCATGTCAAACGTGAGGGGAGAAAGGCTGCGGTGCAAACACCGGAGGGCGGTATGAACATCGGGCACTTATCCCAATGTTTCTAGCCAAAGAGAGAGTTCATGGAGGCATGAATGATCTTACATGGAGTTCCTTTGAATGAACCACACACACCATATTGTCTAGTTGTGCCAACTTCAAATGAATCGTACATACAATATCGTGCCTGGACAAAAGAGAATTTTGACAAGTACAATATAGTAGAAACACACGTTTAATGTTACATGAAGATATAATTTCAAAACGGGATAAACACGTGCATATACAATGCGCAAATGAAAAGGTGCATAACAATGCACGGGAGACGTGCATAATAATGCAAGTAGAAGTGTGCATAACAATACAACTGGAACATGCATATAAATACAAGTGAAAGGGATGCATAACAATGCAAGTAGAATGTGCACAACAATGCAACTGAAAGGGTGCATAACAATGCAAGTGAAGTGTGCATAAAAATGCAACTGAAAGGGTGCATAACAATGCAAGTGAAGTGTACATAACAATGCAACTGAAAGGGTGCATAACAATGCAACTGAAAGGGTGCGTAACAATGCAAGTGAAGTGTGCATAACAATGCGCATAACAATGAGGTTGCCCCGAAACTCGCTCAGCGCACCCCCCTTTCGGAGAGGGCGCGAATTGTGTTCTAGCTACTACAGTTCGGACTCCTATCACGGTTCTGAATCTCATCTCACAAAGTGCAATGTAAGACTGATAAATCACCAAAGAGTCCAAATCTGAGAAATAGTTTTGGAAAATCGATTTTAATCAAAAAGCGCCAAACATGGACTGCTTTGCCAGATTTCAGAGTCGCCATCTAAATATTTTGTTTTGGGAAATTTAGGAAACCCTGACTCGTGCCTAAGGCCACGTGTTCGTCATCACCAAAGGTGCCTCAGCTCGGGAACTTGGGTACGAGGGGGGAAGGTCATGAAATGAGCACCCCCGCTCGCCCGATCAAAGATCGGCCTCTACTAAACTTGATATGTTGTTTTTGAAAACACATGTGTTCTTATTCCAGTTATTAGCTAACATTACTACATGATGCGCACAACACACAAGTATAGACTCAATCGCAAGAATCGGAACAAGACATCTCATGTTTGTTTTTCGAAAATGGTTTGAAAGTGCTACTCGCAAGTAGGCTAAGACGCGGATTTGTCACCCTCAAGTGGGCTTAGAAAACAACATGATTTTGCCACTCCGCAAAGTGGGCTGAAAATGCACATTTTGATGAATTGTTCTAATTCAAGCAATGAAGCCTCCATCTACAGGCATTCATGTAGTTAAACACTTAAGCAGTTAGCCTCATGGCAAGCATGCAATCATGGCATCACTTACACACATGCAAGGATGCTAAAGCATAAACACTCACAGTGTACTCCTAGCCAAAACAGAAGCTATGTTAGAAATCAATGCATGATCCTAGCTATGTTTGAAATGCCTAATGCAACACATGCAAAATGTAACTATGTAGGCTCGGTTGTCTAAGATGGCATATGAATGCAACATTCGATAACATGTTTTGACACGTATCCAAGTAAGTATTGAAATACAATGCAATTTGAATGATGCACCGAGCCCGGTGCATGCAAGACAAATGAAAGATGCACGCATGCAAGCATAAGGATGCTAATCAAAAGATGCCCTAAACTAACCATCGAAAGCGGTTAAATAAATGGGAGAAAGACGTGGGGTTGGAAGACATGCATCACACACACGCACACTTATTACAAAATTTGCCCTCTCGATGGAGGGTCCGAATAATAAGCTAACTAGCTACGCTAATTAAACTAATTATTACAAATTAACTAATTAACTAACTATTCTAGCTAATTAATTATTACAAAACAAATCGATTAATTAAGCACAGTAACTAATTAAGTACAACACTTGTATGAATGATATAGCTTACTTATTCTAAGTTAACAAAAGTGATTAAATGCCCTTAAGGATGAGGGACATGCATGCTCGGTTGGCTTCCTCCCGGAAATCTACTACCGTGCCTCATGATGCCTTTATTTGCACCCTTTTGGACTTCTGAAAATTGTGCCAACTTCCATATTGCTTTTTATTGATCTCAGGAACATGCTGAGGAATGATCAGCCAGAGATGGTGGCCATCGGCCAGAGTTGATGGCCATCGGTCACTTATGATAGCCGATCGGCAGCCATGGTGGTCGGTCGTCAGCTTTGATGGCCGGTTGGCCACTACTTCCTGCAATATCTCCTTTTGCTCCAACAGAGCACAAACAGAGGCATGGCAGTGTATTTGAAAGGGAATGTGTGTGCAACCACACTCCTTATCTTGTCTCAAGCTCAAAGGAGTATAGTGCACATCTCTTAAGCCACCAATCACGCATTTCGATGAATGATGGCCAAAGAGTCAAGCTTGCACAATGTTGATGAATGCACAAATAATACATAGGACTCGAGAAGCCTCCACCCTATCATGCACAATCAAGGGGGACAGCGACAAAGAAATGAGGCACGTTTCATCACTTCAAGTATGAAACGCCCCTCGTTTGTCGTGTTTGGATCAACATCCGATCCAAACACAATGCAATGCAACACATGCAAACAACATGCTAATCTTGACATGTTAAGGTGGTATGCACAAGGCTCTAACATGCAAACACTCATGCACAACATACTAGGACACTTAGGCATTAAACACTAGTGAAGGTTACAACACTAGGACCATGCAACACAATGCTCAATGGACTAAACCAACACCAAACAGACCTCATGCATGCCAAAACAGTGGCCAAAATGATTTGAAATGATAGCATGAATGGCAAGAGAATGATGCTCATGCATTGGCTCACAAACAGGGCATAAAGGTGCAACTCTCAAGAGCACCTAAAAAGTGAAAAACATGGAAGTGTGGCAACACTATATGCCCTGAAATAACATGCCAAATGATGCCAAAACATGTAAATACCTCAAGCCAAGCATGCAAGATACCTCAAAATTCAAAGCTATTCAAGGCTATTGCACTACAAGCATGCATAACAAGCATCATATGACCAAGAAACCTCAAAACAGAGCTAAAGGATGTTAAAACATGAGCAAAAACTTGCTGGAGTGGAGCCAAAACATGCTAGAATAATGGGCCAAAACACCAAGTACACTAGGCTAGTGAGCAAGGTTTACACTACAAGTGTAAGAAGCATGCAAGAGGTGGCTCTACCAACCAAAGCTAAGGCATGCCAAAATATGAGTAAAAGCCTGCTGGAGCGGAGCTAAAAACATGCTAAAATGGTGGTCCAAAGCATAGAGCATGTTAGGCTAACTAAGAGGATTGCACTACAAGTACATGAAGCATGTAAGAAGCAACCAAACTAACCCAAAACAGAGTTATATCATGTTAGAATAAGGCCTAAAACATGCTAAGATAGAGCCTTATAAAGGTATAAAAACATGCCAAAGTGTTAAGCCAACAACACAAGCAACCAAGGCACAAGGAGAGGGGATGACCCCCTCCTATTTGAGGCCTCAAAGCACACTTTCCACCACTGAAATTCCTCTGGAATTCAGTGGTTAAAAGGCCAAGAGAAGGTGATCTCAAAGGCTTAAAGAGACATCTCAAAGCAAAGCAAAACAAGCCACAAAAGGGGGTAGATCACCCCTAACTCAAACAAGGCCTCAAACAACCATCCTTAACACTTAAAAACAGAACTTTTTGTAGTTGAGAGTAAGGCCTAAAAGAGCATGCAAGAATGGCCAAACAAGTAATTAAAATAAAGCTTTAAAGAGGATAGAGGCCTCACCCTTGAAGAACAGCAAAACCAGCAGCTTTTCTGAGTCAAAACCAACTTTAGGATTCCCAAACAAGTCCTATGGAATCTCAGCTCCAAGGTCAAGAGGTTTGGCTAAGGGGTTGTAGGCAAAATGTGTGAAGAACTCTCACTTTCAAGCAATATATGGAGAGAGAGAGAGAGAGAGAGAGAGAGAGAGAGAGTTCTAGAGAGAGAGAGATATGTTTTTGCCTTAAACAAAATTCTAAACCTCTGAAAGGGTAAAGGAGCCTCCCCTTATATAGAATCACAAGCCTCAAGCTTGTTTGACAAGTTAGAAGCTTGTTACAATCCCTCTATACACGTGTATGGAGGATGCATTCTGTGCTCACCAGCTGGCACAACTAGCAATAAAATTATCTACAAAAGCAAAGAAAAGGGCGTCGGCCAAAAAAAATGGATGACTGACCATTAAAGGTGCTGACCGGCCACCACTGATGGCCGATAGAAAGAGGGTGGTGCCGATGGGCACTGGGCCTGGCCGATGGGTCGTAGGGCTGGCCAACAGGCCACCCGCTTCCTTCAGAAACAAAACCACAAGCTCTTGGTCCACAACCAAGCACAAAACAAACAAGCTGAGAAGCTCTAAGGCAAGGCGCACAACCGAGACCTTTAGGAACTCAAAACAAACATGAGCATGGATGATCATCGAGTGTTCAAACGATGACGTCCAAGTCTTGAGAACGGTCAAAAATGGGGTGTCTACAGTTGCCCCTCTTTGACAGAACTTGAAAGTCATAAGATGACGGGAGTGAATGTCAAAGCCCAGAGACGACCCATCTTTGACAAGGCTGAAGACTTAGACAAATATACAAAATAACAATACGAAGATGCGCCCGCGGGCTGGGGCAAAATGCAAATGACATGCACATGTAGACACCCCATTTTTGACCGACCTTAAGACTCAGATGTCACTGATTGAGCGCTTGGTGATGTTGCATAATGTGCTCGTTCAGAAGTTTCAGAGTTGCGGCCGTGAGCCCTGCCTCCGGACATCCGAACCCTCTTTTGTACGTTGCCTCGGTTTGCGAACCAGGCTCGATTTTCTCGGTTTCTTTTCCTGAGGGAAGGGAGAGGTCCCGTAGACCATCTCTCAATGTCCGTAGGCTACATTTTGTGGTCGTAGGCCATTTTGCCCATTTCGGAGTCCGGTTTCCGGTTTTTCGGGACCGTTGGCCGTGTGCCTCAGTTCGGGACCGCCTAACCATCTTCGTTTGTTCTAATTTTTGGCATACTCCTTATTTGCTCCCTTTTGAGGGACACTGGGGTCTGAGAAACCCACTTCGAGGTCGAATACCATTTTCGATGTTTAACGGGCAGTTTCCGGGGCCCCGAACTGCGTGTTTTGGCCCTCGAACATTTATTTTGCAACGGTTTTCGTTCATTTTTGGCAGGTACCTCTGTTTTATCACTAGGAAGGTCACTGAAGGGTGGGAGGCCAGTAATTGTTGTAGCAACCAGTTATACATCCTCCGACGCCCTCCGACGCCCGTTTTTCACACTTCCGGGCTAATGTTGAACATCTTGGGCCCATTTTCTTGAACTTTGAACCACATATTTGTGATGTACACACATGGGAGGACCCTAAAAGTTGGTGGCCGGCCAGTAATTCCACCTGACCCTTTTGAACCCCTCCTTCCGGGCTAATGTTGAACACCTTGGGCCCATTTTCTTGAACTTTGAACCACATATTTGTGATGTACACACATGGGAGGACCCTAAAAGTTGGTGGCCGGCCAGTAATTCCACTTGACCCTTTTGAACCCCTCCTTCCGGGCTAATGTTGAACACCCTCGAGCCACTTTCTTGGACTTTTAACCACAGGGTTGTGTTGTACACACATGGGAGGACACCATCAGTTGGTGGCCGGCCACTAAATCAGCTTGACCCTTTTGACCCCTAGCCGGCCGGCTAGGGGATGTGGCCGGCCGGCCACCTGCAACAAAAATACCTGGCCGGCCGAGATCCTTACACTGTTCCCTTTACAGATGTAGGGCTTTATCCCCCAGAAAATATCTTTATCCGGGGGATATTTTGTGGGGGAAAGTTTGTCTCCTTTTCCCCCACCTTTACACCCCCTTTTTGGCCCTTATAACCAGCTGGTGGCATCACTTGTAGGGGTTAGAAAATTTGTTCTTCAAGCCTCAAGATCCATATCTCCCTCCATCCTTCTCATTTTCCTAAAAAACCTTAAGTCCTACACCTTATTTTCTTCATCACCACCAAGCTCTACCACCACCACTTCATTTCCAGCAACAAGGAGGGCTTCTCAAAGGCTAAAGGAGCTGCAAATTGGTCCAAGAAGCAACAAAAGACTTGTCTCCAAGGGTGAGTTACCATTTTCTCTTTTTTGAGCTTTTCTTTGCAATATTTCTTAGCCTCTCCTTCTTATACATTCAAGCTCCGGCCCTAACTGAAAGTGGCCCTCTTTTGAGTTAATTTTCACTTTTCATTAAGGGCTCAACCCTGTTTGAGCCCTCCATGATGCACTTGCTTCATTGAGCCTCTTATATGTCATAATCTTGCATGCTATTTTTGGCCCATGAGTAATCTGTTTTTGAGCATGATGTAATCTGTGAATGTGCTTATTTTGGGCCCTTCTTCAACATTGCTGAAGGGAACCTCACCATTTGGTGCCTCCATGTGTCACTTGTAGTTATATCCCTTATTTGGCCCCATTTTTGCATAAATTGGCAACCCCCTTTGCTTCTGTTTTTGGACCTTGGTCCGAACTGAAAGTGGCCTTATTTTGGCCTATACTTCATGTTTCATTAACATTTTTTTTTCTGTTTGATGATTATTTTGTATACTTCATGTTATAGCACATTTTGAGCCTCAATCTTGTGCCTTTTTTTTAGCATGTTTGTATATTGATTCGAGGCTTTCCATATACTGTAAACATTCATATTTTTGGTCCCTCTTCAATGTTGTAGAAGGAAATTTTTCAGTTTGGATTTTGCTTATATCACTTGCTTCATTACCCCTCTCTTGGCCCCTATTCTTGCATGCCATTTTTGCCATACCTATGCTTCCTGTTTGGCCATGTTTATAACTGTGAAAGTGCCTTTTTTGGGACTGCCTAGCTTCTGTCTTTGCATTACATGTCCATATTGTGCATGTTTGGCATAGCTATAGGCCATTTCGGGTGCCCAAATTCGCATTTCGGGACAATTCCATGCTTTTGGTGTCATTTCGCCTCATTTCGGGACTGTTTTCCCCCATATTTTAGTGCTGAAACTCTATTAGAATGATTGCTTCACATTTTCATGTCATTTGCATCGCATTCTGTCATCGCCTCGGTTTGCGTGCCCGTGTGCACGCATTTCGAGGCACTCCATTTTCATCCATCGGCATCCTATGTGAGTGTGGCTGAGGCTCTCTCATGTTGGTATAAGCCCATATCACATTTTCATGTCATTTGCATTGCGTATGTCATCGCCTCGGTTTGCGTGCCCGTGTGCACGCATTTCGAGGCACTCCATTTTCATCCGCCGGCATCCTATGTGAGTGTGGCTGAGGCTCTCTCATGTTGGTATAAGCCCATATCACATTTTCATGTCATTTGCATTGCGTATGCCATTGCCTCGGTTTGCGTGCCCGTGTACACGCATTTCGAGGCACTCCATTTTCATCCATCGACCTCTTATGTGAGTGTGGCTAAGGCTCTCTCATGTTAGTGTAAGCCCATATCACATTTCCATGTCATTTACATTGCATGTCATTTTCTCAGTTTGCGTGCCCGTGCGCACGCATTTCGAGGCATCTTATTTTCATAGCATTGTGCATACTAGGTTGTATCTTAGATCGCATTCTGTCATTTTCTCAGTTTGCGTGCCCGTGTGCATGCATTTCGAGGCATCTCATTTTCATAGCATTGTGAATACTAGGTTGTATCTTAGATCGCATTTGTGCATTTCCTCGGTTTGCGTGCCCGTGTGCACGCATTTCGAGACATGTCATTCCATCGCATTGTGTATGTTAGGATTGTATCTTAGTTGCATTTCATGCATGTCATGCATATTGCATCGTGTTCGGAATAGGAATTAGCCCGAGCACGGGAAACGAGGTACATTCCGTACTCCGAGTGACGGAACGTGTCTCAATTCCCCAGTCACCGACACTCCGGATCATCCATGATGGAGTTAGGTTTTATTGTGTTTTCATGTGCATTCATCCTACATTAAATTGTGCATTTCGACTCCTCGGCCATCATGCCTCGGTATGCGTGATTGGTGACACGAGGATCGAGACATGCATATATCTGTGAAAATACATTGCTATGCCCCTTTCCTGCTCTCTGTTGCAGCAAAACGAAGAATCAGTAACTTTTTGGGGCTTGGCACGCATTTCAAGAACATGTGTAAACAGAGGCTAATTGGGGCATTCCGGTGGATTTCCGCGCAAGACAACCCGGACATGCATCATCCATCAGAAGCAAGGCAGTCCCTGGCTTGCATGCCAGTTTTATTTATTTTCTTAGTTAATTTGTTAATTAATTAGGATTTTGTAATATTTTGGACTGTAATATTCTTTTATTCGGGACTGTAATATTTGGACTGTATTATTTATTCGGACCCTCTGCGCGAGGGCACAACTGTAATAAGTGCGCGTGTGTGTGTTGTATGCCTTCCAACCCCACGTCTTTCTCCCTTTTATTTACCTGCTTATGATGGTTAGATTAGGGCATATTTCAATTAGCATACAGTATGACAGCATGTTTGCATCATTCATCTGTTTTGCATGCACCGGGCTCGACGCATCATACTAACTGCATTGTATTTTCAATTCCAAATTGAATACATGATAGTCGTAGCATCTCGTATACCATGTTTAGAATAGCCGAGCCTGCTATAGTTTGCATTTTTTTGCATGTGTTGCACTAGGCATTTCTGTATACTTAGGTTTCATGCATGATTTCTAATGAGTTTCTGTTTTGGCTCGGAGTACTCGGTAAGTTTTATGCTTTAGCATCCTTGCATGCGTGTGAGTGACTGCCATGAATAGCATGCTTACCATGAGGCTAATTGCTTATGTGATATATCTGCCCGAATGCCTGTGGGTGAAGGTTGGGTTACTTAAATTGGAATAAATCATCAAAATCTGTATTTTAAGCCTACCTGCGGGTAGCAAACCTTTCAAAAAAGCGAACATGAAATGTTTTGTTCCAATTCAGGCGACTCAGTCTATACTTGTATGCTGTGCGCATCACATAGTAACCTAGGCTAATAACCGGAATAAGAACTCACAATGTTTTCAAAAATAGATATCATGGTTAGTAGAGGCCGATCTTTGATCGGGCGAGCGGGGGTGCTCACGAAGTGACCTTCCCCAATCGTACCCAAGTTCTCGAGCCGAGGCAACTTTGGTGATGACGGACACGCGGCCTTTTGGCACCGAGTCAGGGTTTCCTAAATTTCCCAAAATAAAATATTTAGGTGGCGACTCTGTATCTGGCAAAGCAGTCCATGTTTGGCACTTCTTTCAAAAAAAATCTGTTTTCTCAAAACGATTTGCCGGATTTGGACTCTTTGGTTCAGATTTAGAACCGTGACAAACAAAAGTCGAGTCCGAGCTGTAGCGAGGTCCTCCCCCGCGGGCTTGTCTACAGCACAATACAGAACATAACTTATGATTATGCAAAGAGGGTTGTAAAAAAATATCATGCAATTGTTATGCAAAGAAATACTACAGCAAACTCGTACATAAGCAAGTAAGTGAACACACCACGCGTGGGAATTACAGGCCAAACTACATTTCATGCAGAAAGGATGCAAGAAAATTATGCAATCTTCACTGCGCTCACGCAGAAAAGACTAGAAGCGACTATCGGGAACACCCAAAGTCTCCAACGAAAAAACTCAAACGCGTACCAAAAGCGAAAGGAAAAGGACATCCAAACGCATATCAAACGTGAGAGGAGAAAGGTGATCAAATGCATGTCAAATGCGAAAGGAGAAAGATATGTCGAAATGCGTGTCAAATGCGAGAGGAGAAAGGTACGTCCAAACGCATGTCAAACGCGAGAGGAGAAAGGTGCGTCCAAACGCATGTCAAACGCGAGAGGAGATAGGTTCGTCCAAACGCATGTCAAACGCGAGAGGCGAAAGGTACGTCCAAACGCATGCCATATGCGAGAGGAGAAGGGTACGTCCAAATGCCTGTCAAACGCGAGAGGAGAAGGGTACGTCCAAACGCATGTCAAACACGAAAGGAGAAAGGTGTGTCCGAACGCGTGTCAAATGCGAGAGGAGAAAGGCTGCGCAAGAAAGTGCGATGCACAAAACAGTGCGATGCGCAAGAAAGAGCGAATGTAAACTGCACAAAATAGTGCTATACAGGTGCACAAGACAGTGCGATGTGGATAAATGCACAAAATAGTGCGATGCAATACACTAACAAGTACAGGTAAGGTGCGCAAGATAGCGCGATGCAATGTACTAACAAGTGCAGGAAGGTGCACAAAATAGGGAGAGCAAGTTCTATGCAAAAGATACGAGCATTCTATGCAAGATGAGAGCATGTAATGAAATGCACAAGATAGTGCGATGCGTAAGAAAGCGCAAGTGAGACACAACCATAAGGTGCACAAAACAGTGCGAGTGATACACAACCACAACTACAAAGTTGCCCAAGACAGTGCGAGTGGCAGATGAACAAATGAACACTAGAACAAATCTGAGTGTTCGAAACTAAAGACGTCCTAACGCACCACATGCAAGAGGAGAAGGGAGTGGTGTAAACACCGGGGGGTGGTATGAACATCGGGCGCATGTCCCAATGTTTTTAGCCGAAGAGAGAGTTCACGGAGGCAGAAATGATCTTGCCTGGAGTTCCTCCGAATGAACTGCACACACCATATCGTCTGGTTATGCCAGCTTCAAATGAACCGTACATACAATATCGTGCCTGCATAAAAGAGAAACTTTGACATGTACAATATAGTAGAGACGTAGATTCAACGTTACATCAAGATACAATTTCAATGCGAGATAAATGCGTGTATATACAATGCAAATGGAAAGATGCATAACAATGCATGAGAGACGTGCATAACAATACAAGTGAAACGATGCATAACAATGCAAGTGAAACGTGTATAACAATGCACGTGGAACGTGCATAACAATGCAAGTGAGGTGTGCATAACAATGCAAGTAGAATGGGTGCATAACAATGCAAGTAGAGTGTGCATAACAATGCAACTGAAAGGGTGCATAACAATGTAAGTGAAGTGTGCATAACAATGCAACTGGAAGGGTGCATAACAATGCAAGTGAAAAGGTGCATAACAATGCAAGTAGAACGGGTGCATAACAATGCATGTAGAGTGTGCATAACAATGCAACTGAAAGGGTGCATAACAATGCAAGTGAAGTGTGCATAACAATGCAACTGGAAGGGTGCATAACAATGCAAGTGAAGTGTACATAACAATGGAACTGGAAGGGTGCATAACAATACAAGTGAAGTGTGCATAACAATGCAACTAAAAGGGTGCATAACAATGCAAGTGAAGTGTGCATAACAATGCAACCGGAAGGGTGCATAACAATGCAAGTGAAACGTGCATAACAATGTAAGTGAAACGGTGCATGATAATGCAAACCTTGCACACATGACAAAATGCACTAACACAGCATATTCAAAGGCGATTCATCGATTTTGTAGTATACAAAAGTATACGAAAAAGGATACACTTTGTTCGTATTGAGTGCCACGCATTGAAAACACGGTTCAAGGTCACCACGGAGGCTACTCAAGCTTTAAAAGGTACACTTTCCTGCACTTTTTTGAGATATGAGGGCACAAATCAATAGAACAACCCCAAACAAGGGCATTGGAGGTCCATCAGCCACAATAGGGAGCCATCGGCCACACATCGGCCACCAGATAAGCTAATCAGCCAACAATGTGGCTGGCTGGCCAACAATTTGGCCAATCGGCCAAACATGGCAGATTCGAGGTAGTTTTGACATTTTGCTACGGGTCTTTAAGTATAGGGTTCCAAACCCTATTCTTTCACTTTCTCAAGCCCGAAACTTCTTCCCCTTGTGCTCTAGGCCAATTTCCTCCTTCGATCCGCGCTTTATACACACTTTCAAGCATCCCACAAACATTTGATTCGCGAAACCCTTGAGATTTCAAACACTTTGAACCGATTGAAAAGTGTTTTTGGTGCCTCATTCTTGACTTCCATCACTTGGGGTTTGTTTCCCTGAGTTACCCTTGATCTTCGTGCCCTCTTCCTCACTTTGACCTTTTCTTCCATTTTCACCCCTCGGAGTTGACTTTTTGTTGACTTTTGGCATTCTCACCTATTTTCCACATCTTCGACTATTTTCTCATCATTCTTGAGATGGCGGATGACATTCCACATGATGGGGCTCCTTCGAGGATGGAGATGGATCCCGAGTTTGAGCCTTTGTCGCTCGGTATTTGACCCTTTGATCCAGCGTCTTATGATCCTGACGTACACGTGTTGCCCCCCGACGGCATCCGCTAGTTCAGGAGATTTGCGCGAGGTGCACCAGAGGACCTCCTGCTATGCGAGCCGGAGTTACACTTATCCTATGGCGCTGCTGAGGTATGCTGTTCCTCTTTACTTTCTGCAATGTAGGTCATATGTCTTGGATAGCCAATATTGCTCTTCATCTGATTAGTCCAAACACACTTGCACATCACATGCCTAGCTTATTTTGAGCACATTCATGCATGATACTTTTGTCAACTTGAACATATGCACACACTGCATTTTTATCAATTCTGAACACATGCATACACTGTATTCCTGACACTGCTTTGCATCTATTTATCTTGGACAGAGGGAGATTCTCATGCCTTCCGGGGTTATGGGAACACCATTGCACGAGACTAGTACATGGAGCTACCCGATGATGTTCGCCACATCGTCGATGAGGCCGATTTTGGTGTATTTTGCATGGGACTCTCGTGCCTCACTGCGAGTCGGCCTCTTCTAGGCGCCTTAGTGGAGAGGTGGTGGGACACCACCGATTCCTTCCACCTTTCTATAGCAGAGGAGATAACGATGACTCCCTTCGACTTCTCCATGCTCACCGGCATCAGAGTAGGGGGTGATCCGATCCCTTTCGACACTGATATGGGCGAGTGGGATGCTGCTCAGATCTTTTTGCTAGGGACTCGCCCACCTCTCTCCCGACCAGGGATGGCTCGATATTTGTGGTTTGTCGACCAGTTCAGGGGGGAGATGCCCACGACCCGTGAGGAGGTCGAGCATTATGCCCTGGGGTTCTTCATGTTCTTGCTTGGCAGTACTCTATTCGCCGACCGGGCGAACACTGTTGGCCTCTACCTTTTGTGTGCACTGGTAGACTTGTCTCGCATCCGGCGCTATGACTGGGGCGGCGCAGGCTTGGACACACTGTATGGATACATGAGTTCATCTTGCCGGATTATCTGTACACCACACACACTGCATAACACGCAATTTGCTTTACACTAGTTGTACACTGCACACACTGCACAATACACTGCACATCATTCTCTGATTTCTGCTTTATCTGTATACTGCTTTACTAATAAACATAGTCATTATTACCATTTCATATTCTGTAGTTGTGGGTATATGCCTACTTCTCGAGGCTTGCCCCAGAGCCGGAGGTAGAAACGCTCTCCATGGTTCCATATTCACATAGGTACGATGTGAGATGCGAGCGGAGGCCGCGAGAGTCTTTCTCATTTTTTCGCCGATATTTTGACATTGTAGCCGCAGCAGAGGTATTTCAAACCTTACAGTTCATCTGAGCTTTGCTCTATATTGCACATTCAATAGCAGATAACAACCTGTATATCCGTTATTTATAGATCACCTGGCAGCCCTGGACAGTGCTGCCTGACGCAGTTAGAGACCGGTTTATGGGTGCTCAGGAGACTTCCCGATTCCGGGTTTTGCTTGAGGGTCCGGTCTATCAAGCGTGGTACTTGGGTGAACGCTTCCTACGATAGAGCCTTGGTTTACCTGAACCTGTGGTTTCGATGCCGTCTCCTTCTCACATGAGGCATACAGAGAGGTACACCCCGCAGGAGATGGCCGATTTCACGATAGGTTGGGATGTCGACTACTTCAGGCTCGACGATGACTACACCATTTTCATCCAGACATATCTCATGCAGCCTTTGGCTAGTGTTTGCCGAGGTGAGAGAGAGAGACCTGTAGCTATAGTAGGAGGAGTGAGAGGATCCAGGGCGACCCAGGCCTATGGTAGGAGGGGTTCCCAGAGGAGACAGAGGGCGGAGTGACCGGACCTGTCCACTACTATGACATGCCGAGGACGGGCTGGAGAGACTTATTAGATTCCTATCGCTCCTCCCCCAGCTGATCATGAGCTCGTCGGAGTTTGAGTCCCGGCCCCGATATATGCTATACTTTACATTCTGTACATTCATTTCATTTTAGTTGATATTTCGCAGATTACGAATTACCTCAACACTTTTGCAGGCTTCCATAGAGTACATTGGGTAGGCTCTGGAGCTGTCGGCTTTGGTGATGGGGATGCTGCAGAGGAGCATGGACCTGTTCAGTATTCCAGTAAGTTCTTTTGGCCTACACTCCAAAACCCTCTATAATCTGCTCCATACTGATCTGATGCATCACATCATCAATACTGCATTTGATACACCACACTCATATACCACTCACGGCATCGATACACTACATCTCTTATACTGACCACGTCCCTCATACACTACAATCATTCACCGTTCACGGCGTTCATATACTGCTCACAGCATTTATACACTGTAATCATATACTGCATTTGATACCATACTTAGCTTCGCATAGCATAACTGATGCATTTGCCAGATTGTTCTTTTCAGGCCCCATTCCAGATGCCAGCCACAGCGGGACCTTCAGTGCCTCCTTGAGCAGCAGGGTGAGCGGGACGAGGGACTCCATCACACAACCGAAGTAGAGCAAGATGTGCTCACACCGAGAGTAGTTCGCGGGAGCCTACCCCAGATGATGATGAGTTTGATGAGGAGGCAGTGAGTCCACAATCAAAGTCATCTTAGGATGGAGATGAGGCTAGAGATAGCTCAGGTTCAAACTTAGGTAGCAGAGCTGACGGCGGTAGTTCTGGGCCTTCGTCAAGGAAGAGAACGAGGAGGGCTTCCCACACTTGAGGCGACTGGCGCCGATTCAGATGTTTTGTTTTTGTTTTATTTCTCTTTTTTCCTGTAGTTTTTGCACATTGTACAGCCTCAGGCAGCTTTATGTTCTTTAAAACTTGTACTCTTGCAAAAAAAGAAGCCATGATGGAATGAAAATAGCTTTTTGATTGAAAAAGTGTTACATTTTACATTCTAAGCATTGCATCGCATCACACAACATGTAAATGAGATTGAACTTTGTTTGAAAACTACACACTCGAATTGCATTGTCTTAATCAGGTAGTGAACCACTGACAACTGAAAGAACAAAACAACTCGATAAGCAAAACCAGGACTTGACATGCTAACCAAATGTGAATACAACTCGATAAGCAAGACAAGAACTTAACAATCAACGCAAAATACAACTCGATAAACAAAAATACAACAACTCGATAAACAAATTGAAGTATCACAGGCACGACTTCACAAAATCGTCACAAAAAGCATTCGAAGTGGAACAAGACACAAGTTCTCAACACTTCCAACACATGGACAGCTCAGAGAACAAAGAAGGGGCCATTGGCCAAGGTGGGAGGCCACCGGCCACCATAAAGAGCTATTGGCCACAAGAACTAGCCAATCAGCAAAAGAGATGGTCGGTCGGCCATCAGATTTGGCCAGTCGGCCATTAATGCAGAAAGTGCCCAGATTGTTGCCATTTGTCTTGCACTCAACACCTTATCTTCTACAAAGCCCCAGCATCGTAGTTTCTTCATTTCAACTCTGTTTTTGCCCCAAATGGAAGTATTTCTTGTCCAAAACCTCACAAATTGGATTGCAAACTTGGATGGTTCCGAAAAGTTAAATTTCTAGGATTTCAGAATAAATGCACTATTCACGTTGAGCCACACGCCGCCGCATTTTCTGTTCTTCCATACCGCGGCTAGGTGTTGGAATCCGGTAACTCATGTTTTTAGCTTTGGCGGACAAGAGATATGCCCCACTTTTGAAGATTTCCAAGCCTTGATGGAATCTCAGCGAGATGAAGAGATCGTACCCCAATTCCGTTTTGGCCACATCCAAGCCTTAGGACGGACGTGTGGGCTTACTTTGCATGACGCTTGGTCTTTGATTCGCGACGGAGAATTAGACATCCCCAGCTTAATTCATCAGTTTTCTGATGCCGGTGATCGTGGTGATCATCACTGGTAGGATTTTCGACGACATGCGCTTTGCTTGTGCATATTGTCTCACTTCTTTCTTGCCCTAGGCTGCGGTGGGTCTAGCGTCTTTTTGATTCAGGTTGCCCAGGGCTTGAAAGAGGGCAAGAGCTGCATTGCCGTGACACTATGCTTTCTGTCGTCGGGAGACGACTAGATTTGCAGGAAGTCCACTACCGCTGCAGGTAATGTTTCACTGCCTATTCACATGTGTATTCCTCACATCACTCGACCCTCAGGCTTTGTTTTTTTCTCTCAAAACCCTTTTCTCACTTTTCTCTCCATGTACACCTCTCTATTCTTTAATCTCTCATTTTTCATCCCTCCCCAAATATGGTTGATGGACAAGTTGAGAGTGGTGGACTCATGCCCAGCATATTCAGCATGCGGCTATTTCTTCCAGCGATGCCTAGTTGATGCCCCAGATGAGGGATGGTGGTGCAAATGGATGTGCAGTCTATCCACTGTCAAATTTTCTTAGCGCTGCCCTTGGCTTAATTTGCTAGCGATGAGTTACAGCATGTCCCACTAGCCGGGCATTCAACTGATCGGCCTAACACACTGTGTCTTTTACTTCCTGTTCCGATTCTGGTGCCAATTTGGGCATGATCAGACTTGTTCGGAAGAAGGGATAGAGTACCCTACTGCATTTCTAGTTCGAGGCATACAACTAGCTCGGTATGCCACAGCATGGAGGATGAGAGAGCTTCTGACCCCCGCTCCCACTTTCAGTTGCACCCTCTCTGATGGGTGCATAGCTTGGCTTGATGAAGAGGCGCAATTGGGCCTACTTTGGCATCAGAGGCTTCCACAAGCTCTAGGAGGGGGCGCAGGAACACCTGACCATGCCCCAAGTTTATTTGCTTTAATTAGTACTTTCAAGTTTTCTTTATGAATGTAATAAAAAGCAACTTCAATTTGTATTCAAGAATAGGAGAACTCTGTACTGAAATCAATGTAATTGAAGTTTGTGGGCACTGAAAATTTTCCATTTGGTCCAAAAATGGTCTAAGTCGTAAAAAGATTAATTTGAGCAAAATCAACTTTTATTAAAACTTTTCAAAACCATTTTCAATATGGATCAAAACTGGACACGCCCGAGATCTATCATTGAGATGTAGAACCTCGGATCCAGCAACTGAAAGTTGCCCCTAGTCTGAATAGCACTGCACTGGAGATCACAACTGAGCTCTTGAATGCAGGATAGACAAAGATGACCAACATGATCATGTGGATAAAGTTGATTTGGAAGTGTTTATGGTTGGACTTCAAAATGAAGTTGCCTACGTATCTCGAAGATGGGAATCAAGCCTTACGTAGTTCAGTTCAAGTTCACTCGTGTATTAACCCTCTCCTTTTACGCTCTAACTTTTGCCAAGGCCGCCCTTTCTAAGTTTTCAACCTTGCGAACTCAGTTTTTATTATTTCAAATTTTTTGTGCTCTAACTTTTGCCTAGGTCGCCCTTTCAGGTTTTCGGCCTAGCGAGCCACTCAGGGATAGTATTTCTTTAAATTGTCCATATTGATCGGCTGGGAGAACTCAAGGCCATCTAAATCCATCAGAACGACAGCTCCACCCGACCAGATAGACTTGATGATGTAAGGGCCAGTCCAATTGGGTCTGAACTTGCCCCTAGGGTCGTGGATGAGAGCTTGGTTGTCTTTGAGCACTAGATCCCCCTCTTTCAAATTCCTGGACTTAACTTTCATGGTGAAAGCCCTGGCAATTGTTCGTTGATAACCCTGGACGTGATACAGTGCTTTCAGCCTTCTTTCATCAAAGAGCATGAGTTCTTCAAACCTGCTTTGCTGCCAATCTACCTCAGCTATTTGACACTCAGCCAATACCCATAATGACGGAACCTCAACTTCGATAGGCAGAACAACCTCCATCCCATAAACCAAGGAATACAGAGTTACCCCAGTAGAAGTTTGAATTGAAGTCCGGTAGCCCCAAAGAGCAAATAGTAGCTTATCTGGCCAGTCCCTGTAGGTTTCCACCATCTTCTATAGAATGTGTTTCCTGTTCTTGTTGGCGGCCTCAACTACTCCGTTGGTTTGCCGCCGATATGTGGATGACTTATGAAAACCCACATTGTACTTCTCCAACAAGTCAATCACCTCCTTTTTGAAGTGGGAACCATTATCCGAAATAATCTCATTCAGAACCCCATAGCGATAGATAATGTTGTTCCTGATGAACTTAGCAACGTGCGATGCCTTCAACACAGCATAAGATTGAGCCTCAACCCACTTCGTGAAGTAGTCTATCGCTACCAGAATATACTCATACCCATTGGACCCCTTCGGAGTGACAGCCCCAATTACATCAATCCCCCAGATTGAAAAAGGCCATGGCGAAGTCATATTGTACAGCTTCGACCGCGGAATGTTCATGCAGTTTACATGAATCTGGCATTTGTGGCATCACCGGACAAAGCCAATACAATCTTCCTCCATGGTTGACCAATAATAACCTTGTCTAAGGATCTTCTGAGCTAGCATTACCCCACTCACGTGCGCTCCACACTCTCCTCCATGGATGGCCTCCATCAGGCGCTTGGACTCTTCAGCATCAATACACAGTTTGTGCATCCCCAGATGACCCCGCTTGTACAGTTTACCCCCGCAGATGATGAACTGAGCATCCATTCTTCAAATCGCCCTCTTATCTTTGGCATTTGCCCCTAGTGGATAAGCTTCATTTTCCAAGAAGTTTCAGATGTCGTAATACTAAGGATTCTGATCTTGTACCTTGTCTATGGCAGCAATTAGCTCGTAGGCCAGCACGAATTTCTGTTTAATGATGATCGGACGCATCTGGACTCCAAAAGGGATGTCTATAATAGAAGATAGAGTTGCTAATGAATCAGTGAACCTGTTGTTCTCTCTCAACAAATGAGCGAAGTTCAGTTTCTCAAACTGAGGAATCAAAACGTCCAAGGTCTGGTGATAGATTCTCATCTTTTCTTCTTTAACTTTCCAATCTCCTTTAGCTTGAGATACAACATGGTTCGAGTCCCCGATGACAACCAACCGTTTTACCCCTAGTTCCAGGGCGGCTTCTAATCTAGCAATACATGTCTCATATTCAGTTTCATTGTTCGATACTTTGAATCGGAGTTTGAATGCTAAGGGTATGCGGGAATTATCGGGTGCTATCAGCAACACTCCTATCCCATACCCGTATTGGTTTGACGCTCCGTCAAAGTACATCGTCCAAGTCTCTTCTTCGACGTGCAGAATGGCCTCGTCTGGGAACAGATATTCTACTACTTCATCTCCTTCAACTAGGTGGTCGGCTAGGAACTCCGCTATTGCTTTCCCTTTCACTGACTTGCACGTCATGTACTTCAGATCAAATTGGAAAAGCAGAAGCAACCAACGAGCCAGCCTACCCGTAAGTGCCGATTTCTCGAAGAGATATTTGATGGGATCTAATCTCGAAACCAGTATTACAGAGTGAGCTAACAGGTAGTGCCTCAACTTCCTGGTAGCCCATACCAAGGCCAGACAGGCCTTCTCTAGCGTAGTGTAGCGGGTCTCATAATCTAGCATTTTCTTGCTCAGGTAGTAGATAGCCTTCTCCACTTTGTCCTCAGACTCCTGTGCAAGCATGCAACCCATTGTCGTTTTAGTCACTGACAGGTATAGAATCAACGGTTTCCCCGACTCAAGCGGTGACAACACATGTGGGTTCTGTAAATATTGCTTAATCTACTTGAAAGCAATTTGGCATCGATCGTTCCATTAGAACTTCTTTCCTTTCTTCAGGAGACCAAACAGTGGTTCACAAATCAAGGTTAATTTTGCAATGAATCGTCTTATGAATTGCACTTTACCTAGAAAGTCTCGCACCTCCTTTTCAGTCTTTGGTGGTGACATTTATAAGATGGCCTTGATTTTGGAAGGATCGACCTCGATACCCCTTTGTGTGATCAAGAACCCCAGCATTTTCCTTGCTATAACACCAAATGTACATTTCTGAGGATTTAATCGCAATCGATACTCTTTGATCCGTTGGAAGAATTTCTGCAAGGCGGTGTAGTGGCCCTCTCTTTCCTTGGACTTGACAATCATGTCGTCCACGTACACCTCAACCTCTTTATGGATCATATCATGTAAAATCGTGCTCGCAGCCCGTTGATATGTAGCCCCAACATTCTTCAGTCCAAACAGCATCAACTTATAATAATATGTTCGCCATGGGATGGTGAAAGCAGTCTTCTCTCTGTCTTCGGGTGCCATCAACATCTGATTGTAGCTTGAAAACCCATCCATGAACGAGAGTAGCGCATGCCCAGCAGTGAAATCCACTAATTCGTCGATATGCAGCAGAGGAAAGTCGTCCTTCGGACTGGCTTTGTTCAAATCCCTGAAGTCCACACAGACCCGAATTTTGCCGTCCTTCTTTGGCACCGGAACTATATTGGCCAACCAAGTTGGGTACTCAGATACCAACAGGAACCCTGCGTCGATCTGCTTGGTGACCTCTTCTTTGATTTTCAGAGCCTAGTCCAGGCGGATCCTTCGGAGCTTCTGCTTAATAGGTCGGGCCTCTGGGTCAAGAGGGATCCGGTGCTGTACAATCTCAGGATCGATTCCAGGCATGTCTTCGTAGGACCATGCGAAAACATCTTTGAAATCTTTTAGTAAAGCGACTAAGTGTAGACACCCCATTTTTGATCGTTCTCAAGACTTGGACGTCATCGTTTGAACACTCGATGATCATCCATGTTTGTGTTTGTCTTGAGTTCTCAGAGGTTTCGGCTACGCGCCTTGCCTCAAGACCTCTCGACTTGTTTGTTTTGTGTTTGGTTTTGTACCAAACACTTGTTATTTTGCTTCTGAGGGTGGGAAATAGCTTGTTGGCTATCCCCACACCTCACCGGCCATGGCTTGAGACCACCAGCCCTGTTTTCTTGCTACCGGCCAAATGTGTTCGTTGGTCGGCAATGTTTTTGGTCGGCTGGCCATTGATTTGATCAATCGGCCACTTTTTCTGGCCGAGACCTTTTCTTGAGGAGGTTTGAACCTTTTGAACCCTTGTTTTAGCTTCTTGAGGAAGCTTGAACCTTTTGAACCTCTCGTTTTAGCTTCTTGAGGAAGCTTGAACCTTTTGAACCTTTGTTTTAACTTCTTGAAGAAGCTTGAACCTTTGCCTAGCTTCTCCAAGAAGCTTGACCCTTTTGCTCCAAGCTTCTAAGAGAAGCTTGAACCTTTCTTAGCTTCTTGAAGAAGCTTGACCCTTTTTGCTTTAGCTTCTAAGAGAAGCTTGGCCCCTTTGCTCCAAGCTTCTAAGGGAAGCTTGGACCTTTGTTCCTCTATAAGAGAGAGCCTTTCCCTCATTAGAAAAGGTTCCAAAAATTTTGCTAAGGCATACACATATATCTCTCTTTGTCTCTACACTTAGGCTTAGAAAGAGTGAAGCTCTTGGCCCCTTTGCACACCAACTCTTAGCCTAACACCTCCATCATCAACCTAAGGATCTTGGAGGCCATTTTCAGAGGTTGAAGGTCTGGTCTTTTGGTCTCAAAGCTACTGGTTTTGCTGAAGCTACAAGTGTAACACACTTTACCCTCTTTTGGTCTTTATTATGCTTCATCTTTTAGCCATACTTGAAAGCATTTTCAAGATTTGTCATAAACTGAAAAAAGTCTTATTTTGAGCTCATTTTGAAGTTTGTTTAAGAGCACTTTTGTGTTTGGGGTTGTCTACCCCCTCTTAGGCCTTGTTTGGCCTCATTTTTGGGCCTTTTTTGTGAGCTTCGGGACCACCTTGTATTGGACTTCTCACCACTGAAATCCAGAGGGATTTCAATGGTGGGGATGATGTTTTGAGGTCCTAAGAAGGAGAGGGCCATCCCCTCTCCTTATTGTCTTGCTTACTTGCATTTTTGGCCTTACAAAGGTGCCCATATTTGCATGCATCCCAAGCTTGGTTCAGGCCCTTTTTGGTGAGTTTTAGGACCTGCATAAGCTCTTTCCAGAGCTGGTTTTGCCATATTAGATGTCCTTCTTGCATGTGTAGAACAACTCATTTCATGGCCTTTCAAAGGAGCACCTCATTCTTGCATCTATTAGACACATTTCAGTGGGTATTTGGTCATATTTTGGCATGCCATGAATCTGTTTTTGGCTGGTTTGGTGGTCCCTCATATGCTCCATATGCTTGTAGTGTAAACCATGCTTACTAGCTTACATTACATGTTATTTTGGCCCTCCATTCTAGCATATTTTGGCCATGCCTTAAACTGATTTTGTACATGTTTTGGACTGCCTTCACTCTATTTTTATGTCCCATGGTCGAATGGTGCTTGCCATGTATGCTTGTTGTGTAATAGCCTTGCATAGCTTTGAGTTTCGGGGTCCCTTGCATGCTTGACTTGAGCCATTTACATGTTTTGGCATCATTGAGTATGATATTTCAGAGCTTACACTTGTGCCATACTCCCATGTTTTCCATGCTTTAAGTGCTATTGAGGGTTGTGCTTGTATGCCTCATTTACCGACCATTGCATGAGCTTCATTTGAATGCATTCCGAGCCACCATCCCAACACATTTTTCCACTGATTTTGGCCTGCATCAGGTCTGTTTGAGGTTGGTTTCATCATTTGAGCATTGCTTTGCATACCTCTAGTGTAATGTGCTTCACTAGTTTCGGTACTTGAGCCTATCAACATGCATTGCATGAGTTGTTGCATCATTTCAGACTCATTTTGCATGCTATTTCAGAGCTGGAGTGTATGCCATTGTGCCTCATGTTTCATCCTTGCCATGCTCTTGGAGAGTTGTATCTTGTGCCCTTGGCTTGGAGCCTTTGCATTGTGCATGCTTGTGTGTGTCTTGTTGCTTTGATTTCATCATTTCAACACTATTGGCCACTGATTTTGGCATGCATGAGAGCTACCCATGTTAGTGTAAGTCCATCTTACCATGTTGTTGCATGCTTGTTTCATTTTGCATGTTGTTGCATGCTATACATGTCCACATGTTTAGGTTGTATGCCTATTGCATATTGCATGTTAACACGCTCATGTTGCATTATATTTGTTGCACACTTGAGTTATTTGCATGCTTGCTTGCTTGCCTAGGTTGCATTGCATTGTGTGTGCATCTCTTTCGTCTTGATCAATCATGATAGAGGTTGGGGCCCTTTATGTGTTTTGTGCATTTCATTCCATGTTGAGCTGCACACTTGACTCTTTGGCCATCATGCATGGAAATGCGTGATTGGTGGCCCGAGAGTCGAGTACCATACTCCCTTGAGTCTTAAACATGATAGAAAGGGTGATTGTGCATACATTGCTTTGAAAATGCATTGTCATGCTCTGTTTGCCCTCTGCTGCTGTCAAACAGGATCCTGCAGGAAGAGATGGCCGGTCGGCCATCTTCAGTGTCAGCCGGCTATCCATTGTTGGCCGAGAGCCTCACAACTGGTCGATGACCACTTTTCCACGGCCAGTGACCATTCCTCTTGGCCGGTGACCTCCCACAGTGTTCAGGGAGTGTTCCAGAACCGACCTTGGGACTCATGCAATTTTCAGAGGCATAAAGCAGTACAAATAGAGGCAACTGTGGCATGGCGATGGATTTCCAAGCGGAGCCGAGCATGCATACATTCATCCCTCTTCCCAAGGCTATTTTACTGCTTTTAGTAGCTTAATTAATTTGTCAATTAGTTAGGTGGTTTTGTAATTAATTAATTAGCTTGTTAGTTGATTAATTTGTATTATTCATTCGGTCCCTCCGAGAGAGGGCAAATTGTGTAATAAGCGTGCGTGTGTGTGGTGCATGTCTTCCAACCCCCACTTCTTTCTCCCTTTTATTTACTAGCTTATGATGGTTAGTTTAGGGCATGTTTCAATTAGCATACTTATGCTCGCATGTTTGCATTCATTCATCTCTCTTGCATGCACCGAGCTCGGCGCATCATGCTAACTGCATTGTATTTCAATTCCAAATTGAATACATGTTATCTATTGCATCTCATATGCCATCTTAGAGTAGCCGAGCCTATCTTAAGTTGCATTTTTGCATGTGTTGCACTAGGCATCTCAGCATAGTTAGGATTCATGCATGATTTCTAATTAGCTTCTCTTTTGGCTTGGAGTACTCGGTAAGCTTTTATGCTTTAGCATCCTTGCATGCGTGTGAGTGACTGCCATGATAGCATGCTTATCATGAGGCTATGTGCTTACGTGATATAACTGCCTGAATGCCTGTGGGTGAAGGTTGGGTTTCGTGAGTTGGAATAATTCGTCGAAACCCGTGTTTTGGTCTACTTGTGAGTAGCAAATTTCAATCCACTTTCAAAACAAACGGATATGTGATGCTTTGTTCCAACTTAGGTAATCTAGTCTATACTTGTATGCTGTGCGCATCACATAGTAATTCTAGGCTAATAACTGGAACAAGAGTACATAATGTTTTCAAAACTCGATATCATGGTTAGTAGAGGCCGATCTTTGGTCGGGCAAGCAGGGGTGCTCACGAAGTGACCTTCCCCAATCGTACCCAAGTTCCCGAGCCGAGGCAACTTTGGTGATGACGGACACGTGGCCTTAGGCACGAGTCATGATTTCCTAAATTCTCCCAAAATAAAATATTTAGGTGGCGACTTTGTATCTGGCAAAGCAGTCCATGTTTGGCACTTATTTCTAAAAATTAGTTTTTCAAAATAATTTGCCGGATTTGGACTCTTTGATGATTCATCGGTCTTGCATTGCACTCCGCGAGATTAGATACAGGACCGTGACATTGAGTCCGAACTGTAGTGAGCCCAAATGAACAGAATGGGATTTCCTCCCGGGGCTTTCGAGGACGTCTACACTAAGTGCTCGCGCTCCTCCGAAGACAATGTGGACCCGATCTGGACTAGCCATGGGTCCTTTTCAGTACCAACATTAATTATGGTGATTTTATCAACCAAAGGTTTTACAAACCTCTCCTGCTCTTGATCAATCAAACGTTGTAAAATCGGAGGAATTTTTTTCTCGTCGTTTTCATCAAAATTTTGAAAGTCTTGATTAATGCAATAAATTAAAGGCACATAAAAGTACTCGGAAGCCATAGCCATACCATTCTCATTAATAACATCCAGTTTGCCTGATTCCTCTGTTACAATAGACTCAAAGGAAAAAGAAAAAGACGACCTGGACAGGACAGTGGCATCTGGGTTATCATCCCTAAGAATACCGGACTCAGACTCAGAAGAGCTGGAATCTGATTCCGACTCCATAAACTTAGTGGAATTAGATTTTGGCCCACTACCTGACCTGGAACTGCTCGATAAAAAGCCCTCCTCATATTGCTAGACGAGAGAGGGTGCGATGGATGCATCAAGAATGCTTGAAGATGGGCCCACAGCTGCTTCATTCCCAATCATGGAAACTAAGAAGTTATCTCCCAAGCACTCTAGTACGATCTGAGGATCTGAGAGGAGACAAGCCAGCGCTACCCCCATCTCAATTTTTGTGCTCTCGGAATCCTCCTCCTTGTACTACTCGGCCTCAGCTGGTGGGTCTGTTTGCTCTTTGGCAACTTCATCCTCGGACAACTGAAGATCAAAAAAGATTTTGAAGCCAGGCAAATACCGCTTCTCTGTATTCAATCAGGGCTCCAGGAAGCCGCAAAATGGGAAGTCTTCCCCCTCCCGGACAAAGCGTCCGTTCAGGGTCCCCTGGATAGGCCTGTGCACCAACTCGTAGTGCTTCTCGGCTTGCTTTGCCTTGGCTCTTTCGACTATCTCTCTTTCTTTCTTCACACAATCTTCTTTGGTAGGTAGATAACCTAAGCCAAAGGTATATGGGTTATGCGGCACTTCGGCCGATGCTGCAATGCCCTTCCGACCACTTCGCCCTAATCCCATCTCGGGGTGTGTTGAAGTTTGTTCATAAGGTAGACAGACTGTGCACTGACGTGTAGCCCCTCATCAACAGCTAGCATATCTTGTATAACCCGGGCCTCAGCTAGGGTAAATCTTGACAAGAATACATCCTTCGTGCCATGCTTAATCTCCAGAACTGGTGTAGAAACCTCTGGCGGCGGATGTATTGAAGAATTTCCAAAAACGATTGCCACCCCCTTCCCGTGAGGATACTTCAGCATTTGGTGTAAGGTGGAAGAGACGACTTTCACCTGGTGCAGCCACGGCCGCCCAAGAAGTAGATTGAAGGTTGCAAGAACATCCAAGACCTGAAACTCAATGTCCTGTTGCTCCGGGCCAACCTGAGTCCCGATTTGTATAGTCCCCATCACCTCTCGGCTAGTATTATCATAGGCCCGAATCATCTGGACCGTAGACACAAAATCTGCGGGCTTCAACCTGATAGCATACGCCGTTCTCGACAGACATACATTGATTGCGGACCCCGTGTTGACCAGGACCACCAGTATCCATTTCTCTCTACACTCCATAGAGATGTAGAGTGGTTTGTTATGATCTAAGCCCTCGGGCGATAGTTCTTTGTCGGTAAAGGTCAAGGTCAGGGAAGTTTCTCCCAAGAAAACCAGCCCTACCAATTGCTCGTGTGTGGTATCAATTAAAAGTTTCGCCTTGTCGATGGCAGTAATGACGGCCTGTCTGTGAACCCTTGAGGCCATAAGCAGCCCCCAGATGGAGATGTCTGCTTGGATCTTCTTGAGCTACTTCAGTACAACCTCCTTTTCTAGCAGCTTTTCTTTTTGCCTCTCAACTTCTTTGTCCTTCTCGGATGCCTCTAGTTGGTCCAAGTGTGGGGGCTTGAAATACCGCCCACTCTTGGTTATATGGTCAACCTCCTCAACATACTAGGTGTCGTCTGGTTGGTTTTTCCCCCAATCCTCGTCAGTGTGGGCAAGACGTAAGTCGTCGTCTTCCCATCACATGCCGTCGGCAACTGACAGACACCTGTCTGGCTCCGTTGTAACTGTTTCTGTGCTCACAGTACATTTCGTCCCTGCAGGGGCTTTGGCTTTCCTAGCCCTCTCAAGACCTTCGATTTTTTCTTGCTAAAGCCACTTCAATACAGCCTCCTATTCAATATCTACTGTTCTCAAACTGCCTGGATCCCGAGCAAAATTCTTAGCAACGGTGCTCTCTGGCGATTTCTCCTGATTCTCAGTCATTTCAGCCACTGCTGATATTCCCGTTTCTGATGGTCCCTGTTCTGACTGAGGTACCTCGACAACATCTAGCTCGTCGCTGAGCCACCCAATATTCTCTGCCGATCTATCTAAGTCAAACCAGTTGATGTTCACATCCCCTGAGTCCAACTCGTTGAAGAACTGCAGATTGGCAATATCCTCTTTAGCTTTGCTAGGTCATCTAGCCCCTGATCAGGTCTATCCTCCCGGACCACACTGATCTCTGCCCCCACCGGCAACTCTACCCTCGGCTTAACCTGACCTATTAATGTGGTATAACCATTCGGGTTGTACGCAAAGCTCCCAGACCCCTGAGGCTCTGAATCAACATTCCCATCTGCCTCCAAAGTCATCCCGGTTCTATCTTCGACAGTCACCACCACCACCGGTTCAGGTTGGGTTTGGGAGATGCTCAACATGCACAAGTTCGTGCTGTCTGGATGAACACCTCAGACATGGGTAGGTGGGAGGGTGTGATATGTATGCTTGGGTCATATGGATTGGCCGTGGTTTGGATCAGGTTGATGTGTTTGGGTGGTGGAGCTTGGTTATGTGGTGGGAGTGGGTTGGTGGTGACATTCGGCTTCTATGGAGGCGCAATCACCTTGTTGTCAATAAGATCATGGATCTCGTGACGCAGTCTATAGCACTGGTCGGTGTCATGACCGGGCTGTTCATGAAAGGCACAGTATTTGGCCGGGTTATGGCAGGAAGGAAGTTTGTCTGGTAATGTCCGCGGCTCCAGGGGTTTCAAATGCCCTTTCATGATTAGAACCCCCAGAGCTTTGGACAGAGGCATGTATAGTGGAGTAAAGGTCCTCTGGCCTCGGGGTGGATATCTGGCTGTTTGTGAGCTGGTTCCGGACGCACCGGTGAAGGGTGTAGCTGTAGGTGTTTTTGGAATGGTGGTGGTGACCATGCCCACATCAGAAGTTCTGGCAGCTGCAGCATTACTCGTGCCTGCATTCGAACTGCATGTAAATGCCCGCTTGGGTTGTTCCCCGTCTTGGTCGATCAGACCCTGCTTCATGGCGTCCTCATTCTGTACCCCAATCTCATGTAAGTCTGCAAAGGTGGGAAAGGGTAAGACGATCATTTTTTACATCAGCTTGGATTGGAGGTTGCGCACAACCATTCTTATCTTATCCTTCTCCAATGGTCGAGTTGTCATCATGGAGGGCTTGGCCCTCCATCGAGTGACAAAGTCAGAAAAGCCTTCCTTCAGCTCTTGCCTAGTCGCTTCAAGATCACGGGTCGTGATCTCAATCTGGGTGTTGTATGAATATTGTGCGACAAAGACCTCAACCATTTCCTCCCATCTCCTTTTCACTAAGTTCTCCAGTTTGGCGTACCAAATGGCTGCAATACCCGACAGGGTCTAGCTGAAGAGTGATTTTTTCTAGAGTCTCGTCAAGCCCATCGGGCGCAAAATATCTAAGAACAACCTTAGATGAACCATAGGGTCGTCCGAGCTGTCAAAACGGTCTATGTGGGGCATCTTGAATTTGTCTGGCAATGTCACCGTTGAATCAGTGTAACCATCCTCTATGTCTGGAATGGAATTGACCTCTTGGGTCCGTTTAAACAACTTTTCAAGCTTACTCATCTTTAGAGCGGTCGGGTCAATCTCAGATTCAAATGGTGTATCTGTTGAGAAGGCTGGTGTCTTTGAAATCTGTGGTAGAACTGGTGGCGGAACTGGTCCTGTTAGGGCATCCGTATCTTCTTGGACATTTGCAGTATCCCCGAGTGTTAGAACCCTAGGTGGGAGTGGAGGTGGATGCGAAGCAGATGCTCCGGCTTGTTGTGATTGCT
The DNA here is from genome assembly GCF_055761805.1 of Camellia sinensis. Lineage (NCBI taxonomy): Eukaryota > Viridiplantae > Streptophyta > Magnoliopsida > Ericales > Theaceae > Camellia > Camellia sinensis. The sequence goes on from NC_138970.1 coordinate 117,070,196, forward strand.
GCTATTGTTGGAGCCTGGCAATCAGTTCTGTCTGCTGGGCTACAACCTCTGTTTGGCAGGCAGCATCTCGCTGTATGGCTTGTATGGTCTCTTGGAGCTGACACATCATGTCCTCCATTTCGACTGTAAAGTGTAGATCTGACTGAACCAGTGTATGTTTCCTTTCTGCGGTAGAAACAGAAATCTGATCCCTACTGTGCACAGGTGGAGTAGACAAAGACCTCTGAATTGGTAACTGCTGTGCTGGTGATCTGTGCCTGAATGACCTCTGTCTTGTAACCGAGGGTAATGATACAAATACCGGTTGTCCGTCAACTAGATCCTCAGATCGAGAAAGCCTTCTACTTCTAACCCAGAGTGCTTTGGGAGAAACTGCCTCTTCAGAAGCAATGATGCTATACTACCTTGCAAAAAGATAAATAAAGCAAAATAAGGAAACAACAAGCAAAAAAACAGACATCATTTCGGCTTAAATAAACACAACACATAGTTGACATTGTAAGCTGAACACACTGTTCTCAACACTGATCACTGCCCCCAAATCACTGCCTCAAATCTTGATACCCCAAATACTGATGTCCTCAGACTGATACCCAAACTTGCAATTGATACATGCATTCCTGTAGAGACACACTCTAAAAGCACATAGCAAGCAAGTGAGAGCCAAAACACCCCTATGGAGGGGCAGGGTTTCCCTATCCTATCTTGTCAGGAGCTAGGGTTTCACCACGCACGCAGCGGTTTTCAAACAACCTACAATCGAGTAGGCAGCTTGTCCTAGTTTGGAATGGTCTCTATGGCTTCCGATATGCAACTAAGTCGATTGATCAAAAGAAGTGCCTCGATAAAACTGAGGTTTGTGTTCCCATCGTGGCAGAGTCCATAACTGGTCAGCCTTATAGCACACTTTTCCAAGCGAGCCTCCGGCAAACTGTTCAGGAATGGCAGATGGAAAACACTGTGACTTAAGTGCACCAATGCAAATGCAATGCAAAGAAACACATAAGTGCAAACAAAACAACATATCATGAGTTCGAGTCAAGTTCTCTAAATCCCCAACAGAGTCGCCAGAAACTGTAGACCGCCCGAAACTCGCTCCGCACACCCCCCTTTTGGAGAGGGCGCGGATTGTGTTCTAGCTACTACAGTTCGGACTCCTATCACGATTCTGAATCTAATCTCACAAAGTGCAATGTAAGACTGATAAATCACTAAAGAGTCCAAATTCGGGAAATTGTTTTGAAAAATTGATTTTAATCAAAAAGCACCAAACATGGACTGTTTTGCCAGATTTCAGAGTCGCCACCTAAATATTTTGTTTTGGGAAATTTAGGAAACCCTGACTCGTGCCTAAGGCCACATGTCTGTCATCACCAAAGTTGCCTTGGCTTGGGAACTTAGGTACGAGGGGGGAAGGTCATGAAATGAGCACCCCAGCTCGCCCGATCAAAGATCGGCCTCTATTAAGCATAATATGTTGTTTTTGAAAACACATGTGTTCTTATTTCGGTTATTAGCTAACATTAATACGTGATGCGCATAGCACACAAGTATAGACTCAATCGCAAGAATCGGAACAAGACATCTCATGCTTGTTTTTCGAAAATGGTTTGAAAGTGCTACTCGCAAGTAGGCTAAGACGCGGATTTTCTACCCTCAAGTGGGCTTAGAAAACAACTTAATTTTGCCACTCCGCAAAGTGGGCTTAAAACGCACATTTTGATGAATTGTTCCAATTCAAGCAATGAAGCCTCCATCCACAGGCATTCATGTAGTTAAACACTTAAGCAGTTAGCCTCATGGCAAGCATGCAATCATGGCAGTCACTTACACACATGCAAGGATGCTAAAGCATAAACACTCACAGTGTACTCTGAGCCAAAACAGAAGCTATGTTAGAAATCAATGCATGATCCTAGCTATGTTTGAAATGCCTAATGCAACACATGCAAAATGCAATTAAGTAGGCTTGGCTATCTAAAATGGCATATGAATTCGATAACATGTTTTGACACGTATCCAAGTAAGTATTGAAATACAATGCAGTTTGAATGATGGGCCGAGCCTGGTGCATGCAAGACAAATGAAAGATGCACGCATGCAAGCGTAATGATGCTAATCAAAACATGCCCTAAACTAACCATCGAAAGCGGTTAAATAGAAGGGAGAAAGACGTGGGGTTGGAAGACATGGATCACACACACGCACACTTATTACAAAATTTGCCCTCTCGACGGAGGGTCCGAATAATAAGCTAACTAGCTACGCTAATTAAACTAATTATTACAAATTAACTAATTACCTAACTATTCTAGCTAATTAATTATTAAAAAACAAATCGATTAATTAAGCACATTAACTAATTAAGTACAACACTTGCATGAATGAAATAGCTAACTTATTCTAAGATAACAAAAGCGATTAAATGGCCTCAAGGATAAGGGACATGAATGCTCGGTTGGCTTCCTCCCGGAAATCCACTACCGTGCCTCATGATGCCTTTATTTGCACTCTTTTGGACTTCTGAAAATTGTGCCAACTTCTAGATTGCCTTTTATTGATCTCAGGAACATGTTGAGGAATGATTGGCCAAAGATGGTGGCCATCGGCTAGAGTTGATGGCCATCGGCCACTTATGATAGCCGATCGGCAGCCATTGTGGTCGGTCGTCAGCTTTGATGGCCAGTTGGCCACTACTTCCTGCAATATCTCCTTTTGCTACAACAGAGCACAAACAGAGGCATGGCAATGTATTTGAAAGGGAATGTGTGTGCAACCACACTCCTTATCATGTCTCAAGCTCAAAGGAGTATAGTGCACATCTCTTAAGCCACCAATCACGCATTTCGATGAATGATGGCCAAAGAGTCAAGCTTGCACAATGTTGATGAATGCACAAATAACACATAGGACTCGAGAGGTCTCCACCCTATCATGCACAATCAAGGGGGACAGCGACAAAGAAATGAGGCGCGTTTCATCACTTCAGGTACGAAACGCCCCTCGTTTGTCGTGTTTGGATCAACATCCGATCCAAACACAATGCAATCCAACACACATGCAAACAACATACTATGAAAACAACATGCTAATCTTGACATGTTAAGGTGGTATGCACAAGGCTCTAACATGCAAACACTCATGCATAACATACTAGGACACTTAGGCATTAAACACTAGTGAAGGATACAACACTAGGACCATGCAACACAATGCTCAATGGACTAAACCAACACCAAACAGACCTCATGCATGCCAAAATAGTGGCCAAAATGATCTGAAATGATAGCATGAATGGCAAGAGAATGACGCTCATGCATTGGCTCACAAACAAGGCATAAAGGTGCAACTCTCAAGAGCAACTAAAGAGTGAAAAACATGGAAGTGTGGCAACACTATATGCCCTGAAATAACATGCCAAATGATGCCAAAACATGCAAACACCTCAAGCCAAGCATGCAAGATACCTCAAAACTCAAAGCTATTCAAGGCTATTGCACTACAAGCATGCACAACAAGCATCATACGACCAAGAAGCCTCAAAATAGAGCTAAAGCATGTTAAAATAGGAGTAAAAACTTGCTGGAGTGGAACCAAAACATGCTAGAATAATGGGCCAAAACACCAAGTATACTAGGTTAGTGAGCAAGGTTTACACTGCAAGTGTAAGAAGCATGCAAGAGGTGGCTCTACCAACCAAAATCAGAGCTAAGGCATTCCAAAATATGAGTAAAATCTTGTTGGAGTGGAGCCAAAAACATGCTAAAATAGTGGTCCAAAGCATAGAGCATGTTAGGCTAACTAAGAGGATTGCACTACAAGTACATGAAGCATCTAAGAAGCAACCAAACTAACCCAAAACAGAGTTATATCATGTTAGAATAAGGCCTAAAACATGCTAAGATAGAGCCTTATGAAGGAATAAAAACATGCCAAAGTGTTAAGCCAACAACACAAGCAACCAAGGCACAATGAGAGGGGATGACCCCCTCCTATTTGGGGCCTCAAAACACACTTTCCACCACTGAAATTCCTCTGGAATTCAGTGGTTAAAAGGCCAAGAGAAGGTGATCTCAAAGGCCTAAAGAGATAGCTCAAAGCAAAGCAAAACAAGCCACAAAAGGGGATAGATCACCCCTAACTCAAACAAGGCCTCAAACAACCATCCTTAACACTTAAAAATAGAACTTTTTTTAGTTGAGAGTAAGGCCTAAAAGAGCATGCAAGAATGGCCAAACAAGCAATTAAAATAAAGCTTTAAAGAGGATATAGGCCTCACCCTTGAAGAACAGTAAAACCAGTAGCTTTTCTGAGTCAAAACCAACTTTAGGATGCCCAAACAAGTCCTATGGAATCTCAGCTCCAAGGTCAAGAGGTTTGGCTAAGGGGTTGTAGGCAAAATGTGTGAAGAACTCTCACTTTCAAGCAATATATAGAGAGAGAGAGTGAGAGTTCTAGAGAGGGAGAGATACGTTTTTGCCTTAATCAAAATTTTGAACCTCTGAAAGGGGAGAGGAGCCTGCCGTTATATAGAATCACAAGCCTCAAGCTTGTTTGATAAGTTAGAAGCTTGTTACAATCCCTCTATACACGTGTATGGAGGATGCTTTATGTGCTCACCAGCTGGCACAACTGGCAATAAAAATATCTACAAAAGCAAAGAAAAGGACCTCGGCCAAAAAAAATGGCCGACCGGCCATTAAAGGTGCCGACCGGCACCACTGATGGCCGATGGAAAGAGGGCATGGCCGATGGGCACTGGGCCTGGCCGATGGCTCGTAGGGCTGGCCAGCAGGCCACCCCCTTCCCTCAAAAACAAAACCATTGGCTCTTGGTCCACAACCAAGCACAAAACAGACAAGTTGAGAGGCTCTAAGGCAAGGCGCATAGCCGAGACCTTCAGGAACTCAAAACGAACACGAGCATGGATGATCATCGAGTGTTCAAATGATGACGTCCAAGTCTTGAGGACAGTAAAAAATGAGGTGTCTACACATTGGAGACCACAACCGAGCTCTTGAATGCAGAATAGACAAAGATGATCAACATGATCACATGGACAAAGTTGATTTGGAAGTGTTTATGGATGGACTTCAGAATGAAGTTGCCTACGTATCTCGAAGAATCAAGCCTTACGTAGCTTAGTTGAGGTTCACTCGTGTATTAACACTCTCCTTTTGCGTTCTAACTTTTGTCAAGGCTGCCCTTTCTGGGTTTTTAACCTTGTGAGCTCAGTTTTTATTATTTCAAAATTTTCATGCTCTAACTTTTGCCTAGGTCGCCCTCTCAGGTTTTCGGCCTAGCGAGCCACTCAGGGATAGTATTTCTTTAACTTGTCCATGTTGATTGGCTGCGAGAATTCAAGGCCATCCAAATCCATCAAAATGACAGCTCCACCCGACCAGATCGACATAATGATGTAAGGGCCAGTCCAACTAGGTCTGAACTTGCCCCTAGGGTCATGGATGGGAGCTTGGTTGTCTTTGAGCACCAAATCCCCCTCCTTCAAATTCTTGGACTTGACCTTCTTGTTGAAAGCCCTGGCAATTCTTCGTTAATACCCTTGGACGTGATGCAGCGCTTTTAGCCTTCTTTCATCAAACAACATGAGTTCTTCAAATCTGCTTTGCTGCCAATCTGCCTCAGCTATCTGGCACTCAGCCATTATTTGCAATGACGGAACCTCAACTTCGATAGGTAGGACAGCCTCTATCCCATAAACCAAGGAATACGAAGTTGCCCCAGTAGAAGTTCGAATTGAAGTCCGGTAGGCCCAAAGAGCAAATGGTAGCTTGTCTGGATAGTGTAGACACCCCATTTTTAACCGACCTTAAGACTCAGACGTCATCGATTGAGTGCTCGATGATCGCGCATGTTTGTGCTCGTATCGAGTTTCTGAAGTTTTTAGCTGAGTGCCTTGCCGTCGGGCCTCTGAACTCTTGGTGTTTTGGCTTGGTTCGTGGACCATGCCTTGTTGACCTTGCTTGGAGGGAGAGAGAGGCCTGCAGGCCACTTTTCGTAGTCGTAGACTACTTTTCCCTCTTGTAGGCTAGTTTCCGATTTCCAGAGCCTTCGGCCGAGCAGCATGTCTTGGAACCTCTTAACTTCCTCCTCTTGGCTTGGTTTTTGGACCATGCCTTGTTGCCTTTGCCTAGATGGAAACAGAGGTCTGTGGACCACTTTTTGTAGTCATAGACTACCTTTTCCCTCTCGTAGACCACTTTTTGTGCCCGTAGACTAGTTTTCGGGGCTTCCGACTGCGTGCCTTGTCCCGCAGACTTTTGTCTTGCTTCATTTTTGGTTTGGTTTTGAACCAAACTTTGTTTTTCTTTGCTTGGAGGGTGGAACAGGGGGTGTAGATCAGTTTCTCCCCCTGTAGACCACTTTTCTTCCCTGCCAGCCAGTTTTCTGGTCGGCCAGCTAGGGTGGGTGGTCTGTAGACCACTTAAAGTAGTTGACAGCCATGCCAGCACCTTCCTCTCTTTGTGCAGACCCCCTCTCCCCTTTTGCTGACCAGTTGTTCTCCCTGTAGACCACCTTTTTTGGTCGGTCAACTAGTGGGAGTGGTCGGCCGACCACCTCAACTGGTCGGCACCTTTCCGGCATTTTCTGCAGATGTTGTGGATGCTAGCTGTGCCAGCCAGAGAGCACAGATTGCATCCTCCATACATGTGTATGGATGGATTGCTTCAAGTCTCTAGCTTGTTCAACAAGATTGAGACTTGGATTTCTATATAAGGGAGCCTCCTCCCTCTTGTCTCAGGTTTAGAAAAATTGGCTGAGGGCTATACATATCATCTATCTCTATACTTCTTCCTTTCTCTCTACATTTGTGCCTAAAAGTGCCATTTCTTCACATTTTTGCACACAAACACCTAGTGAAACACCTTTGCTTTGGAGCTGAGGCACCTTGAAGCTAGTTTTGGTGTTTTTGGATTGCTTTTGGTCCAAAAAAGGTGGCTGAAGTTGCTGCTTTGTCCTTGTTCTTCAAGAGTAAGAAACTAGCCCCTTAAAGCTTTGTTTTGATCAAGTCTTTGGCCCTATTTACATGATGTTTTAGGCCTAACTTTCAACTGTAAAAATTTCTAATTTTAAGTATTTAAAATGTTTGTTTGAGGCTTCTTTGGTGTTAGGGGTGGTCTACTCCCTTACATGCCTTATTTGCTAGGCTTTTGAGCCATCCCTTGAGGCTATTGTTTTAGCCTTTGTTTGGCCTTTTTACCTTTGAATTCCAGAAGAATTTCAATGGTGGAAAGTGTGTCTTGAGGTTCCAAATAGAAGGGGGTTGTCCCCCCTCCTCTTCTCTTGTTTGCTTTTGTTGATGGCTCATCAAAGTAGCATGTTTGTCAAGCTTGTTTTGGCTCCATCTCAGCCTATTTTTGGCCTTATTTCAGTATGGCATACCTCTCTTTTGGCTTAGTTTAGGCCACCCTTGCATGCTTTATACACTCGTAGTGTAATCCTTACAAACTAGCCTTGTATGCTTAAGGTTTTGGCTCACCTTTCTAGCATGTTTTGGTTCTATCTCAGCATGTTTTTGCTGTTTTTTTTCCATGATATAGCTCTGTCTAGGGTTGGTTTGATTGCCTCTTGCATGCTCCTTGCACTTGTAGTGCAATTCCACTCACTGGCCTAACATCCATCATGCTTTGGACCATCATTCTAACATGTCTTTGGCTCCACTCCAGCAAGCTTTTCCTCATGTTTACCATGCTTAAGCTCTATTTTTTGTAGTTTTGGTCATGCATGCCTTGCTTTGTATAGTCATAGTGCATTCTAGCTCACTAGCTTTGAGTTTCCAAGTCACTAGCATGCATTGCTTGGGCTATTCGCATGATTTAGCATCATTTGATACATGATTTCAGAGCATGTTGCATTGTCATACACTCACATGTGTCACTCTTTCAATGCTTTTGGAAGGTTGTGCTTTATGCCTTAAATATGAGCCAATATGTATGCCATCTTGCCTAAGCTTTTGGACTACCATTTCAGTGTGTTTTTGGTGTTATTTTACCATGATACAACTCTGTTTTTGGTTGGTTAGAGAATCCCTCATTTGCTTCTTACATTTGCAGTGTAATCATGCTCATTGGCCTAGTGTACTTGGTGTTTTTGGCCCTTCATGCTAGCTTGTTTTGGCTATACTCCATGCATGTTTCTAGCATTGTTTTGACATGCTCTAGGACTGTTTTGGGTTGTCTTGGCCATATGGTTCATGTATTGCATAGCTATAGTGCAAGTGCCTATGCTAGTTTCAAGCTTTGAGCCTCCTAGCTTGCTTCATTTGTGACACGTGCATGATTTGGCATCATTTAACATGATATTTTAGAGCATATAGCATTGCCATGTTCTCACTTCTTTCACTCTTTGAGTGCTTTTAAGGGTTATCCCTTTGTGCCTCACTTATGGCCTAACTTGTATGCATGCATGCCTAGGCTTTTGAGCCCCCATCTCAACATGTTTTGGTCTTTGTTTTGACCTACTTGAGGTCTGTCTATGGTTGGTTCAATCATTTGGGCCATGTATTGCATGCCTCTTGTGTAGTCCCTTTTGGTAGCTTTATGCCTTAGGCCTTCTAGCACGCTATGCCTGTGTTGTTTGGATGATTTGTTATCGTTTCAAACCTGATTTCAGAGCATATAGTGTTGTCGCACTTCAATGTTTGTCACTTCTTGATCATGTTTGAGAGTTGTGCTCTTATGCTTAGTTGATAGGCCAATGCATGAGCATGTGTAGACACCCCATTTTTGACCGTCCTCAAGACTTGGACGTCACCGCTTGAACACTCGGTGATCATCCATGTTTGTGTTCGTCTTGAGTTCTCGGAGGTCTTAGTTGCGCGCCTTGCCTCAGGATCTCTCGACTCGACTATTTTGTGTCTGGTTTTGCACCAAACACTTGTGTTTTGCCTTGAAGGGGCAGGGAATGCCTTGTGAGGCATCCCCACATATCACCGGCCATGGCTCGAGGCCACCGGCCAGTGATTTTATGCCATCGGCAATATATATTGCCGGTCGGCATTCTTTGTTGCCGATCGGCCATTAATTTTCTCAAAGTGGCAATTTTGGATGGCCGATCACTGTTCATCTACTTTTAGTAGATATTTTGTGCCAGCTGTGATAGCTGGGAAGCTGGCACCCACTCTGTTTCCCTCCATACACGTGTATGGAGGGATTTCCCTCTTGGATGGCTTGTTTTGGAAGCCTTACAAGAGGGAGTTGCCTATAAGAAGAGGCTTCCTCTCTTGGCATTAGGGTTAGAAAAAATTGTTAGAGGAGCTCTGGTTCTAGGTTTAGGGTTTTATATCTATCCTATATCTATATCTCTTCTTCTCTTGTATTGTGTGTGTTTAAGCCTTAGTTTTGTACACAAACACACACTACCACACCTTTCCTTGGAGCTGAGGCCCTTGAGGGTTATTTTTAGAGTTTTGAAGTTGATTTCAACCTCAAGAAGCTGCTGGAGCTCCATTGTTGAAGAAGGTCTACAAGGGTAATCACTTTTCCCTTTTATCCCCCAATTTTTGCACACTACTTTTACCTATCTTGCAACTATTTTTTGGCTTTGCATATAATACGTAAAAGTTCTGTTTTTAAGGCCTCTAAATAGTTGTTTAAGGTTGCTTCAAGCTTTGGGGTTGTTTGACCGCTCTTAAGCCTTGTAAGGCTCCATTTTGTGCCATTTTGGGTGAGCTCCGAGACCTTGGTGTTTGGGCCTCCTCACCACTGAAATCTTGGGGGATTTCAGAGGTGATGATGGTGCCTTGAGGTCCCAAGAAGGAGAGGGCCACCCCATCTCCTTGTTGTCCTTGAAAAGGGCACTTTTTGCCTCTTGAGGGAGCACCTAGCTTAGGCTCATGTTGACCATGCCTTGGCTGTTTTTTTATGCTTATTATGTCATAATATAGCATTGTTGTATGTTGTTTTTGGTACACCATGCTTGCTTAGCATACATGCCTTGTAATGCCATTTTGTTGCCTTAACATGCCTTAGGTTGTAAACCATTGTTCTAGCATGCTTTAGGCTTAGCTTTGTGAAGCTTTCATGTTTACCTTGCCATGCTTAAGGTCTGTCCTTAGTTGGTTGGGTCGACTTTAGCATGCATTGCGTAGCCTCTTTGCATTTTAGCTTGTAGGCTTCAAGTATGTGAGTGTATAGCATGCATTACTTGCCTTGATTTAGTGAGTTGGGACTATTTTCCATGTCATTTTAGTCCACTTAGCATGCTTGTATACTTGCATTTCATGGCTCTTTGATGTTTCAAGAGTTTGTGTTCCATGCTCCTTGAAAGTGCATTAGTGCATGCTTCCATGTGTAAGTCATTTAGATGTCATCTAAGTGGTTTTTGGGGTTCATTTTGACATGCTAAAACCCTGATTTTAGTTGCTTAAATCATGCCATGTTTGGTCTTGATAAGTGTAGTCCAATGCCTCTTTGGTGAGCCTTAGGTGTTGGGCTTGGTTGCATGATATGCTTGCTTTGTTTAGTTGGTTTGGCACCTCTTATAGCATGATTTTCAGAGCTTCATTTGCATGTTAATTGTCCGTGCTATGCCTCTTTTAAAGTGCGCTTAAAAGTTGCCTTTATGTGCTTAAATGTTGGTCCATGTTGTCATGTATGCTTGCATGTGCATTTGGCCTCATTTCCTTGGTTGATGGCCACTGTTTTGGGATTCCTTAAGGGTTGCCCAAACGAGCTTAAGTCCATCCTTTGCTTGTTTGCATGCTTACCTTACATGTTTGCTTGCATACTTGCATAAATGCATTGTATGCCCATGTTGCATGCTAGTTCACATGCCTAGGTTGCACTCCATCTAGCATGCATGCCTTGTTCCTTGATTTAGTGATGGGAGTTGGGCCTTTGTTTGGTTGGTTTGCATTGCATTTGAAATCAACATGCATAATTTGGTCTCTTGGGCCATCACGCATTGAAATGCGCGATTGATGGTCCGAGAACCAAGGACCATGTCCCTTTGAGTCATAAACATGATAAGGGATATGGTTGGTGTATACATTACTTGAATTGCATTGCCGTGCAAAGCTCTGTCCCCTACTGCTGTCAAACAGATTCTGCAGGAACTTTTTGCCGATCGACTGCACAGAGTGCTGACCGGCAATCCATCTGTGGCCGATGGATTCATTTTTGGCCGATCGACACCAAATCACAGCCAATGATGGTTCCCTCCAACCGGTGGCATTCCCCAACATCCCGTGAGCACATCTTGAGACTTTGGCAGTCTTCAGAGAAGCAGAGCAGGGAAAACAGAGGCGGCTTGTGCATGGCACTGGACTTCCGAGCAAGACCCGAGCATGCGTGCATTGGACCCTCTTCCCGAGGCCCTTTTTTTTTATTGCTTTTCTTAGCTTAGTTAATTTGTTAATTAATTAGGCGATTTGTAATAATTAATTAGCCTGCGAGTTAGTTAATTTGTATTATTCTTTCGGTCCCTCCGAACGAGGGCGAATTTGTAATAAGTGTGGGTGAGTGTGTGCATGTCTTCCAACCCCCCACTTTTTTCTCCCTTTTACTTACCTTCTTTGATGGTTAGTAATAGGTCATGTTTAATTTAGCATACCTTATGCGATGCATGCGTGCATCATTCATCAGTATTGCATGCACCGGGCTCGGCGCATCATGCTAACCGCATTAGTATTTCAAATCTAACTTGAATACATGATGTTGGTGCATTTCACATGCCACTTCTAGATTAGCCGAGCCTATTCTAGTGACATTTTGTATGCGTTGCATTAGGCACTTAACATGGACTTGGATCATACATTGATTTGCTAACGAGTTCCCTGTTTTGGCTTGGAGTACTATGTAAGTATTTACACTTTAGCATACCGCATGCGTGTGGATGTTGACATGACAGCATGCTTACCATGTGGCTAGATGTTTATGTGTTATAAATTGCCTGAATGCCTGTGGGTGAAGGTTGGATTGTCTGAGTTGGAATAGCTCATTGAAATCCGTGTTTTAGCCTACTTACGAGTAGCAAATTTCAAATTGTTTTCCAAACAAACGGATATGCAATGTTTTGTTCCAATCTAGACGATTTGGTCTATACTTGTTTGCTGTGCGCATAGCATAGTAATTCTAGGCTAATAACCGGAATAAGAACACATAACGTTTTCAAAAACGGATATCACGGTTTGTAGAGGCCGATCTTCGGATCGGGCGAGAGGGGGTGCTCATAGCTGACCTTCCCCAATCGTACCCAAGCTCCCGAGCTGAGGCAACTTTGGTGATGACGGACACGTGGCCTTTGGCACCGAGTCAGGATTTCTTAAATTCCCCCGTAAAAAAATATTTAGGTGGCGACTCTGTATCTGGCAAAGCAGTCCATGTTTGGCACTTCTTTTCTAAAAATCTGTTTTCCAAAAATGATTTGCCAGATTTGGACTCTTTGGTTCAGATTAAGAACCGTGACATAAATTGAGTCCGAACTGTAGCACGAGGGCCTCACGCGGGTGCGTCTACAGTTTCTGGCGACTCCGCTAGGGATTTAGAGAGCTTGACTCTAATTCATGATATCCTGTTTTGATTTCATTTATGTGTCTCTTTGCATTGCATTTGCATTGGTGCGCCTAGGACACTGTGTTTGCCATCTGCCAGTCCTAAACGGTTTGTCGGAGGCTTGTCTTGTCAAGGCATGACCATAAGGCTGACCGGTTATGGGCTCTGACAGTATGGGAACACAAACCCCGATTTTTACCGGGGCACCCTTTTGACCATTCGACCTAGTGCATATTCGGAATCCATAGTGACCATTCCAAATGAGGACAGGTTGCTTACCCGATGTTAGGTTGTTTGAAAACCGTTGCGTGCATAGTGAAACCCTAGCTCCTGACAAAATAGGATAGGGAAACCCTACCCCAACATAGGGGTGTTTTGGCTCTCTCTTACTTGCTATGTGTTTTAGAGTGTATCTATGCAGGGGAACACACATATCAGTTCGCAAGTTTGAGTATCAGACCTGAAGGCACCAGTATCAGTGTTGTTGAGAAATCAGTTATCTGCGGTATCAAGTTCAGTTTTGGGAACATTGATTCTGGGGAACAGTGATCAGTAATAGAGTGTAGTTGTTCGGCTACACCCGTGTTTGACCTGTTTGGGCTGAAATGCTGTTTGTTTTTCCTTTCAGTTCAGAGGTTCAGAGAGTTGATACAAAATAGCTAGTGTTCCCCCTTGCTGAGGCAAGACAGATATCTGATCCGTCAGTCACCGTTCAGTACAGCGGACTTATCATGACGCAAAATTCAGAGGAGATTGTGGTTATGACGGCTGCATTAGATCAAGGAATCACTCTGCAAAGCGGGACCAATGTCGATGAACCGCATCCACCCAGGTCGCCTGTCGCGCACCCAATCTGGACCCCCCAGTTGTATCAGGCTCGCAAGCCCACTACATTCGAGCTGATGGGAATGATTGGTGACCTCCAGAGATCTGTGGCCGATCTGGCCTATGGAATGTCGACTTCGCCGCCAGCGTCACCGTATGCCGGGAATTTCATACCACAGGAGCCCCCGCTACTGGGGCGGATTGTGATAGAGCTCAGCCAACCAGAGGTTGCCTCCAACTACAGCAACGATGTGTCAGCAACAACCGGGCTTCGCTCTGATGTAGTAACCCAAACCCCCGATCAGGCTGAGGCCAGAGGCAAGAACAAAATGAAGGCAGATGCGGATCCCATTGAACAACTGCTGCGGGCAGTCGAGGCTTTGAAAGCCCGGGGGATGAACAAGCAACAGATATCCGCAGTTGTGGCAAAAACTGTGGAGGATGCTTTCCCCACTCCACCTGAGGGTAGTTCAAGTCAGTCAGAAAATCGGGATAGGCCCCGTCATGCCAGAACAGTTCCTCTTATTCCCAACCCTGCACCTGGGAAAGATCAGAAAACCAAGGCAGTGCCTTTCGACCCTTTTGCTAGTGCGTCTAGTAAGAATACTCAGACTTCAAAGTACCTGCCCCGAGGGCGCAGGATCTTTCATGCTCTCTACATGCCTCTGTCTAAGGCACTTCAGATTCTTGCTGAAAGGGGGCACCTCAAACCCCTTGAACCTCGGCCTCTCCCGAAGAATCTCCCTCTCACACATGATGCTGCTTTGTACTGCGCGTACCACCAACAGACCGGTCACGCCACCGACAACTGTTTTCGCCTTCGCCATGAAGTGCAGGATCTGATCGATAATGAGGTCATTCTTCCACCTACCTCACGAAGTCTGTTACCACCGAGCTGTTGGACTTTGAGGATACTGCGAGTATGTGATCAGGGGTTGGACCACCTGCGGGCGGCGCTCGGTGTATTTCAGATGTGGCGTCTGGCACGCACTTTTGAGCATTTGTAAATGCAGTTTTGTAGCTTCTGGCTTGGGTTTTGAGTCAGTTCTCTGTTTTGTTTTTGAGTCTGCCTCTTTGCTTTGAGTCAGTCTTTTTGTTTTTGGGTCTGTCTTGTGGTACCGAGTCAGTCCCGTTGTATAGGGTGTTAGGTGATTCTAGGGTTGTTGCCTTGAACACCGTTTTGGTTTTGTAAATACCCTTTTGTTTTGAGTCTGTCTCTGTTGTGGAGCCAGTTACAATTAGGGAATTTGAATGGAGCAGCTGCGGCTACCATGTTTCCATGCTTATTGCTAATTTTGAGCTAGTTGTGCCAAAGGATTTGAATCGAACGGCCGTGCATTCCACCTGTTCTCTTGCGCCCTGAAAATCATTGCATTGACCTATGTTTTTCAAAACCACTTTAACACTGCGGTGAAAACAAAGAGGAAGGAATTCCTCGAGTTTTGCAAAACTTTGATCAATTTGAGAAAAGGAGAGGCATGCTAAGCCTTTAATGAATGAAACCATGCTTGTTAGCATGAGTACTGAGAAGGACCCTGGCTTGATCCAGATTGGTTTCGCACTATCTTCGGCTCGAGTGATTTGTCACTTTCTTAAAAACTTTCAAAAACAAATGTTTTGCGCGGCCCTGTGAAGACCTGTGTGGAATCGCTCTTGAGATTGTGCAGCCTAGGATCGCTCTCAGCCTCAAGATTCAACCCGTTCGTTTTCGAACCTTGAACCCGTTCAGAAAGTTCAACGGTCAACCGCCCTGTGAGGTTTGTGTGGCCAGATTAGAAGCAACCCTCGAACAAGAGGCACCAAAATCAGATCAACAAGATCTGATCTCACTGGAAGAAGCGTGTGAAGCAACCGTGATGGATCCTTCTGCAAATCAACGCAATAGCCATTCTCCTGGATTCAGATGATTTCGGGATCTCAAAACCATTTGGCATAGACTTGTTACACTTTTACCCTTGAGAGGCTCGCCGGGCCGAAAACCCGAAAGGGCGACCCAGGCAAAAGTTAGAGCGAAAAAATAAAGAAAAGAAAAGAACAAAAGAGAAAAATGTAAAAAGGAAAAAGAAGAAAAAAAAAATAATATACAAAAGAGAGAAAAAAGAAAGGGAAGAAAGAAAAAGGAAAGAAAAGCTCGCAAGGTCGAAAACCCGCATCGGGCGCCTTGGCAAAAGTTAGAGCCTAAAAGGTGAAGGTTAAAATACCCGAGTGTACCTTAACCGGAACTACGTAAGGCTTGATTCCCATGTTTGGGATACGTAGGCAACTTTGTCTTGAAGTCCAGCCCCCAACGCTTTCATAGCGCCTCAGTCCATGTAATGGTTTTGATTATTCTTGCCCTTCCTGAATCCGATAGTTCGGTTGTGACAACCGGATACATAGGCAACTTCGTCCTGAAGTCCAGCCCTCAACACCTTCAAAGTGACTGTGTCCATATATTGGTTTTGACCATCTTCGTCTTCTCTGTATCCAAGAAAGTTCAGTTGTGATCATCACTGGTAAGGACTGTTTACAATATGCTGCGGCATCATCCAGACAAGGGGCAACTTTCCGTTGCCATGAGTCGCCGTTCAAACCAGGGGCAACTTTCCGTTGCCGTGCAGCGTCCTTCAAACAAGGGGCAATTTTCCATTGCCTCCGATCCGAGGTTGTGCAGCTCGAGAATGAGTTTCGCGCTCGTTGGGCGGTGGCCGTTTACAAAAATAGTTTTTGAGAATTTTTACTGAGGTTGACCATTTTCTCGAAAATTATTTTATTTTCCAAAACTGGACCATTTTCTTGGACCCAAAAAGGAAAATTTTCAGTGCTTATAGTCTGACTCGCATGGTCTTCAAATAAAAAATCGAACAAGTGTGTTAATCCAATTCTCATTTTGGTCCAAATTGTTTTAGTAGAAAACCAAAACAAAAAAATGGTCAAAATGATGAACTAGGGGCATAGTTGAGTCAGGCGTTCTGTCTTTCCCCCGTCATCAACATACCTGCCAGGAGGGCACTCTACCCGCCAAAAGAAATAGCTGTGAGCTAACGGCGTTGGGCATGAACCCACAACTTTCTATTCGCCCATTAAACACCCCGGGGAGGGATACAAAATGAGAGAATAAAGAATAGAGAGGTGTAAGTTGAGAGAAAAAGCGAGCAAAAGGGATTTTGTGAGAAAAAAAAAAACCGAGCTTGAGTGCCAGAGGGATGTGAGGATCACAAATGTGAAAGGGTGGGAGATACTACCCGGAGAAACTGGCCTCTCGCGAACTGAGAGGTCTCTTGTCTTCGTAACACCTCTGTGTGTCGTGTCTTTTGTTTTGTTTACCTCAACTTTTGTTTTGAGTCTTTTTCAAGTGTTACTCGATGTGTTTAGGTCGTGTACCTTCTGTTGAGTCATAGTATGCTGTGTTCAGTTGTAGGCTCAATACCCGGTTGAGAACCCTTTTCTCATTTTTAAAGATTAATCGTTTTGTGCTCAGAATGCTGTGCCATTCTCCACATTTGTGCAAAAATATGATTTGGTTCTTTCATACAAACTGCAGGGTCCACCCCCGATAAGTGTGAACAGGAAAACACGGGCCTCTTCGAAGCTTTTGGGTTTTCAGATCGCATCTGAGTGTGCTTCAACTTCAGTGGATACAACCTTCATGGTCCGTCTTGTTAGATGTGGGCTGTTTGTTCAGGATCCGTTGTGTGCAAAATGAACCAAGCGCTGTGTTATGAGCTGTATGGAGATTAATCCCCAGTAGAGTATCAGCCGAATGTTCAGAATATGCAATGGTTGGTATGGTTTGTTTTTGCTGTTGACTGGTTCGTTATCTGATTATTACAATGCAAGTGTTCAATTTTCAGACAACAGATCAATTTCATTTCGTTTGAGGTGCAACATGATGCAATGCAACGCAACACATGAAATGTACAAATACAACACCTTTTTTAGACAAAAGGTTTGTTTCATTTCATCATCTTTTTCAAGTACATAGTTTTGGAAATAAAAATCTGTCTGCGGCAGTACAAGGTACTCTAACTACAAGCAAAAAGTACAAAAGAAAAAGAAGAAAAGAAAAACCAGCAAAAATCTGGATCAATGACAAAGGATCTCAGGCCTGGGGGTCCGTCCTCGTCCTCTTCCCGGACGAAGGTCCAGGAACATCATCAGTGCTGTCATCCGAGTCCGAGTCCGAGCCGTCTCTAGTCTCCTCCTCCGACGACTCTGCCTCCGCCTCCGCCTTCGACTCCTCATCATCATCATCAGGGACGGGTGCCTGTGAGCTACTCCCAACGTGAGTGCGCCCCGCCTTGGTGCGGGGGTATGCTCTGCCATCTCCTTCGGTAGGAATAGAAGGTCCAGCTGGAACACCTCCCACAGTGGGAATTTGGAAAGGAGGCTGAAAAGTATAAGAGGCAAACGCATTAGTATGCCGTGAGCAGTATATCAGTGCAGAATGCAGTGTATGAGTACAGTGTGTGAATACTGTGAGCAGTTTATCAGTGCAGAATGCAGTGTATGAGTACAGTGTGCAAATGCCATGAGCAGTTTATCAGTGCAGAATGCAGTGTATGAGTACAGTGTGCAAATGCCGTGAGTAGTTTATCAGTGCGGAATGCAGTATATGAGTACAGTGTATGAATGACGTGAGCAGCTTATCAAGTGTTGTGTTGTGCACCAGATTATGTGAAGCAGCTTCTGAGTATGGTTTGAGGCCGTGATCAGAAGAACATACCGGAATACTATAGAGGGCCAGGAGGTCGAAGGTCCGCTGTAGCATCCCCATCATGGAGGCATTCAACTCCAGGGACTGCCGGGTGTACTCGGAGGACGCCTGCAAAAGTATTAAAGGCATCAGTATTCTGCGGAATATCAAAATAAACTGAAATAAAATGACAATGCAAGATGCAAGATGAAGTAGTACATACCGGAGGTAAGTCATAGAACCCGACCAACTCATGGTCAGCCGGAGGAGGAGCAAAGGGAATCTGTACATCGCCCCACCCTGCCCTCAGCATGTCAGTATAGTGGGCAGAGCAGGCCAGCCAGTCCCCCGCCCTCTCCAAGCTCCGCTCCTGCCACGGACACGAGCCGTCCTCGACATCCCCGCTCCCGCTACTGGCGCCGCAGGTCCCCCTCTCTCAGCTCGGTGACCACCGCTCAAGGGTCGCATAATGTAGGTCCGGACGTACTCTGCGTAGTCGCCCTCGCCTCTGTGACGCTCTGCATCCCAGCCGACGGTGTAGTCCCTCATCTGCTCAAAGGAGAACCCCTCTGTATGCCTCATATGTGTAGGAGGCGGACCCGAAACTATCTGCTCCGGTAAACCCAGGGTCTGACGCAATAAACGCTAACCCAAGTACCAAGCCCGACAGACCGGGCCTTCCAACAGAATCTGGCAACGAGCAGTCTCCTCTGCGCCCTCGTAGTGATCCCTCACCACGGCCGGCAACGGAGCCCGGGGCTGCCAGGTGATCTGCGAGTAAATATGTAGTTTGTTATCTATCTATTATCAAACATACAGTGCTAAGCGAAGCCTAAGCAAATTCTAAAGTTGAACATACCTCCGCGGCGGTGATGGTGTCGAAGTAGCGGCGGAAGAAAATAAAAGACTCCCGTGGTCTCCGCATGCATCGCACATCAAAGCGATGAGAAAAGGGGACGCCGAGTGGGGTCTCCACATCAGGTACTGGGGCAAGCCTGGGAAAGTAGGCATACACCCACAACTGCAGAACAGATATAAGTATGACCATCAGATAAAGCAAAATACAGAATAAAGCAGAAATGGCAGAGCCGTGTGTTGTACGGTGTATTGTACAGAGTATACAGTGTGTGCAGTATACAGTCAAAGTAAAACAGAGTATATGTGTGCCGCGTGTGCAGTATATAGTCAGTGAGAGGCAGACCGTGGTGTGTGCAGTGTACAGAATATAGAAAACGTGAAGCAGAAATGTAAAAAGGAGAAGAAGATGTACCTCCCAAGCTCGCCAGTAGCCGCCAAGAAGCTGTTCGCTGAGGCGGGAAGAAGAGCTCATGTAACCGTACAATGTGGCCAAGCCTGTGCCACCCCAGTCATAACAGCGGATCCGCCTGACATCCACCAGTACGCTCAACAGACATAAAGGCACGGTGTTCGCCCGGTCGGCGAAAAGGGTCATCCCGAGCAGAAACATGATGAAACCCCGCGCGTACTGATCCACCTCCTCCGGGGTCATTTGCGCCTCCTCCGCCAAGGCTGGCTAAATCTGGAAGTGGCTCTCAAACCACGAGTACCTGACAAACCCTGCTCGGGCAAGGGGTGGCTGAGTGCCGAGCAGGTACAGCTGGGCGGTGTCCCACTCATCCATATCGGCATCGAAGGGGATCGGATCACCCCCTACCCCGATGTCGGTGAGCATCGAGAAATCGTAGGGAGTCATCGTCATGTCCCCCGCAGCAGAGAAGTGGAAGGAGTTGGTGGTATCCCACCACCTCTCCACTAAAGCAGCAAGCAAGAGCCTGCAGGTCGTAAGCCGGGAGAGCCCCCTGTAGAAGATGCCGAAACCAGCCTCGTCGACGATATGGCGAACCGCGTCTGGCAGCTCTATGTACCAGTCTCGAGCAACGACGTTCCCATAGCCGCGGATGGTATGGGAATCCCCCTGTAATCAAAAACAACAATTGCGAGGCAATATTCAAAATGCAGTTTTTTAGAAGCATAAGGATATACAGCATGTGTGTATGTTTTCAGATTCAAGCAGATATCGGGTACCAGTGTGTATGCAGTGAAATACAGTGTGCGCCGTGCGTTTGGGTGATTCAGGGTCAGTGCAGTGTGTGTGCACGTGTAAGTTTCAAACAGATACCGGTTGAAAGTTTGTTTGCGATCAACTACAGTGTACAGTGCATCAGTGTATCAGAATTAAGCAGTTACAGAATATGACCAGCTACGGCAGTTTTATATTCTACATTGCAAAAAGTAAAGCAGAGGAAAGAATGTTACCTCGGAAGCGCCGAAAGACAGATGAGAGGTAGGCTCACGTAGTAATAGCTCGGGTGCCACGCCCCTCTCAAAGCCCCTGAACCGGCGCAGTCCATCGGGGAGCATCACATGAACCACTGGCCTGTAGGTCTCTGGATCGAACGGCCGGATGTGAAGTGGCATGGGCTCGGCCTCGGGATCCATCTCGTGCTCTGGAGGGCCCCGCCTTGTGGAATATTGTCCGCCATCTCGAAGAGAATGTGAAAATGGCTGGAAGACGAAAAACCAGGCAAGAACATGAAGAGTCAACAAAAAGTCAACCCCGAGAGGGCCGGAAAAGGCCGAAAAAGTCGAAGTGCGGAAAAGGCACAGATATCAAGAAAAACTCAAGGGAAACAAGCCCCGAGTGGCGGAAATAAAAAACGAGACACCGAAACGAAGTTTCGTTCGGTTCAAAACGTTCGAAACGCGAAGGTATTCGCGAATCGGACGAGGAAATGGAGGCTAGAACGCAAGAAAACGAGGAAATCAAAGGAGGAAAATGATCTAGAGAGAGAGGGGGAGAAATTTCGAGCAAGAGGAAGTGAAGAAAATAGGGCTAGAAGCCCTATTTTAAAAGACCCGTGGCCAAATGACTGAACTGCCCCGATACAGGAACATTTTGCTGGTTGGCCACACTGTTGGCCGGTCGGCAAAATATTGTGCTGATGGAATTTTGTGATGGCCGATGGACGGCCGGTGATGCATTTTGATGGCCGGTGGGTATTCGGTGGTCTCTTACAGTAGTTTTGGAGCCTCCTATATCCTTTTTTGGGTTATATGTGTGGTTCAGGGCCTTCATTGCTCAAGACGGTGCAAGAAACGTGCATCTCCGATGCTCAACCGGCCTCCGTTTTGACCTCGGATCATGTCTTCTGTGCGTGGCACTCGAATTCATGCGAGGTGTATCCTTTCCATATCCTTTTGGCTTTTACAAAACTCAAAAGTTGCCCCATGTGCATCACATGTCCATCGCACTGTCTTGTGCATTTCAAATCAATCGCACTGTCTTGTGCATTTTAAATCCATCGCACTGTCTTGTGCACTCGCGTTTTCTAATGCATCGTGCTGTTTTGCGCATCTCATTGCATTTTGCATGCATTCCATCGCACTGTCTTGTGCACTCGCGTTGTCTAACGCATCGCGCTGTTTTGCGCATCTCATTGCATTTTGAATGCATTCGATCGCGCTATTTTGCGCATCTTATTGCATTTTGTATGCATTCAATCGCGCTAGTTTGCGCATCTCATTGCATTTTGCATGCATTCAATCGCGCTATTTTGCGCATCACACCGTCCTATACATACGACGGTTTGTCGTGCCCGAACGACTTTTGATAAGTTGCCTTATACATGTATTTCAAGCAACTCGCGTCGTCGCATATTCAAGTTCACGTGCATCTCAAAAGCCGCGCGTTGTCGCGCACTTCAAAATCATGCATCATCATGCATTTGCATTTCAAACACAAAAAAAAAAAAAAAAAAAAAAAACATGCATATGTCATGCATCATTGTAAATAGTGCATATGTCATGCATCATTGTAAATAATGCATATGTCATGCATCTTACTGCAAATATTATATTTACGCCCATCCATTGCATATTGTAGATATTGCACTATAGCTTGCATGCATTCATTGCATCACTTCTATCTAGGGTCTGCGCCTTTCCTCATAGTTTTGTGTGACCTTTGCTATGGTAAACGGACTTGTTACCTTCATCAATCTATTTGACATTTGTGTGGTTTTGAACCGCCCATGATTGGATCATGATTCAATTGCATTGCATATCGTTTGCATTGTTTCAATTGCATTGTATTTTTATTTGCATTGTATTTTCATTTGCATTGTTTATACATAGTTTTGTATATATTGCATATCATTTTGCATTCATTTTGCATGTTATGCATGTTGCTAACGATATTGTACCTGTTAAGTTTGCTTTCTTTTCAGGCACGATATTGTATGTACGGTTCATTTGAGGCTGGTGTAACCAGACGAACCGGACAGGTATTGTATCCTCTGCGTGAGACGTATCGAGAATTACATAATTCTCTTACATCCTTTCTG
Source organism: Camellia sinensis (assembly GCF_055761805.1). Lineage (NCBI taxonomy): Eukaryota > Viridiplantae > Streptophyta > Magnoliopsida > Ericales > Theaceae > Camellia > Camellia sinensis. The sequence continues at coordinate 117,092,575 of NC_138970.1, forward strand.
CATTGTAGTGTAGTTTGGTGTATGCTAGCTTAAAACTGTCGCATGTTATGCTTCGTTACAGCTTTCTTTGCATGATCATAAGTTATGTTCGGCTTTGTGCATTGTCTTGCATTTTGCCCCTGCCTTCGGGCGCATATCTTGTTTGTCTTGCTTGTTTGTCTAAGTCTTCCGCCTTGTCAAAAATGGGTCGTCTCTGGACTTTGACATTCACTCCCGTCATTGTTATGACTTTCGAGTTCTGTCAAAGAGGGGCAACTGTAGACATCCCATTTTTGACCGTTCTCAAGACTTGGACGTTACCGCTTGAACACTCGGTGATCATCCATGTTTGTGTTCGTCTTGAGTTCCCGGAGGTCTCGATTGCGCGCCTTGCCTCAGGATCTCTCGACTCGACTGTTTTGCGTCTGGTTTTGCACCAAACACTTGTGTTTTGCCTTGAAGGGGCAGGGAATGCCTTGTGAGGCATCCCAACATATCACCGGCCATGGCTCGAGGCCACCGGCCAGTGATTTTATGCCATCGGTAATATATATTGCCGGTCGACATTCTTTGTTGCCGATCGGCCATTTATTTTGTCAAAGTGGCAATTTTGGATGGCCGATCACTGTTCATCTACTTTTAGTAGATATTTAGTGCCAGCTGTGATAGCTGGCACCCACTCTGTTCCCCTCCATACATGTGTATGAAGGGATTTCCCTCTTGGATGGCTTGTTTTGGAAGCCTTACAAGAGGGAGTTGCCTATAAGAAGAGGCTTCCTCTCTTGGCATTAGGGTTAGAAAAAATTGTTAGAGGAGCTCTGGTTCTAGGTTTAGGGTTTTATATGTATCCTATATCTATATCTCTCCTTCTCTTGTATTATGTGTGTTTAAACCTTAGTTTTGTACACAAACACACACTACCACACCTTTCCTTGGAGCTGAGGCCCTTGAGGGTTGTTTTTAGATTTTTGAAGTTGATTTCAACCTCAAGAAGCTGCTGGAGCTCCATTGTTGAAGAAGGTCTACAAGGGTAATCACTTTTCCCTTTTATCCCCCTATTTTTGCACACTGCTTTTACCTATCTTGCAACTATTTTTTGGCTTTGCATATAATACGTAAAAGTTCTGTTTTTAAGGCCTCTAAATAGTTGTTTAAGGTTGCTTCAAGCTTTGGGGTTGTTTGACCCCTCTTAAGCCTTGTAAGGCTCCATTTTGTGCCATTTTGGGTGAGCTCCGAGACCTTGGTGTTTGGGCCTCCTCACCACTGAAATCTTGGGGGATTTCAGAGGTGAGGATGGTGCCTTGAGGTCCCAAGAAGGAGAGGACCACCCCCTCTCCTTGTTGTCCTTGAAAAGGGAACTTTTTGCCTCTTGAGGGAGCATCTAGCTTAGGCTCATGTTGACCATGCCTTGGTTGTTTTTTTATGCTTATTATGTCATAATACAGCATTGTTGTATGTTGGTTTTGGTACACCATGCTTGCTTAGCATACATGCCTTGTAATGCCATTTTGTTGCCTTAACATGCCTTAGGTTGTAAACCATTGTTCTAGCATGCTTTAGGCTTAGCTTTGTGAAGGTTTCTTGTTTACTTTGCCATGCTTAAGGTCTGTCCATAGTTGTTTGGGTCGACTTTAGCATGCATTGCATATCCTCTTTGCATTTTAACTTGTAGGCTTCAAGTATGTGAGTGTATAGCATGCATTACTTACCTTGATTTAGTGAGTTGGGACTATTTTCCATGTCATTTTAGTCCACTTAGCATGCTTGTATACTTGCATTTCATGGCTCTTTGATGTTTCAAGAGTTTGTGTTCCATGCTCCTTGAAAGTGCATTAGTGCATGCTTCCATGTGTAAGTCATTTAGATGTCATCTAAGTGGTTTTTGGGGTTCATTTTGACATGCTAAAACCCTGATTTTAGTTGCTTAAATCATGCCATGTTTGGTCTTGATAAGTGTAGTCCAATGCCTCTTTGGTGAGCCTTAGGTGTTGGGCTTGGTTGCATGATATGCTTGCTTTGTTTAGTTGGTTTGGCACCTCCTATAGCATGATTTTCAGAGCTTCATTTGCATGTTAAATGTCCGTGCTATGCCTCTTTTAAAGTGCACTTAAAAGTTGCCTTTATGTGCTTAAATGTTGGTCAATGTTGTCATATATGCTTGCATGTGCATTTGGCCTCATTTCCTTGGTTGATGGCCACTATTTTGGGCTTCCTTAAGGGCTGCCCAAACGAGCTTAAGTCCATCCTTTGCTTGTTTGCATGCTTACCTTACATGTTTGCTTGCATACTTGCATAAATGCATTGTATGCCTATGTTGCATGCTAGTTCACATGCCTAGGTTGCACTCCATCTAGCATGCATGCCTTGTTCCTTGATTTAGTGATGGGAGTTGGGCCTTTGTTTGGTTGGTTTGCATTGCATTTGAAATCAACATGCATAATTTGGTCTCTTGGGCCATCACGCATTGAAATGCGCAATTGATGGTCTGAGAACCGAGGACCATGTCCCTTTGAGTCATAAACATGATAAGGGATATGGTTGGTGTATACATTGCTTGAATTGCATTGCCGTGCAAAGCTCTGTCCTCTACTGCTGTCAAACAGATTCTGCAGGAACTTTTTGCCGATCGACTGCACAGAGTGCTGACCGGTAATCCATCTATGGCCGATGGATTCATTTCTGGCCAATCGACACCAAATCACAGCCGATGATGTTTCCCTCCAGCCGGTGGCATTCCCCAACATCCAGTGAGCACATCCTGAGACTTTGGCAGTCTTCAGAGAAGCAGAGCAGGGAAAACAGAGGCGGCTTGTGTATGGCACTGGACTTCCGAGCAAGACCCGAGCATGCGTGCATTGGACCCTCTTCCGAGGCCCTTTTTTTTTATTTCTTTTATTAGCTTAGTTAATTTGTTAATTAATTAGGCGATTTGTAATAATTAATTAGCCTACGAGTTAGTTAATTTGTATTATTCTTTCGGTCCCTCCGAGCGAGGGCGAATTTGTAATAAGTGTGGGTGAGTGTGTGCATGTCTTCCAACCCCCCACTTCTTTCTCCCTTTTACTTACCTACTTTGATGGTTAGTAATAGGTCATGTTTAATTTAGCATACCTTATGCTATGCATGCGTGCATCATTCATCAGTATTGCATGCACCGGGCTCGGCGCATCATGCTAACCGCATTAGTATTTCAAATCTAACTTGAATACATGATGTTGGTGCATTTCACATGCCACTTCTAGATTAGCCGAGCCTATTCTAGTGACATTTTGTATGCGTTGCATTAGGTACTTAACATGGACTTGGATCATACATTGATTTGCTAACGAGTTCCCTGTTTTGGCTTGGAGTACTATGTAAGTATTTATACTTTAGCATACCGCATGCGTGTGGATGTTGACATGATAGCATGCTTACCATGTTGCTAGACGCTTATGTGTTATAAATTGCCTGAATGCCTGTGGGTGAAGGTTGGATTGTCTGAGTTGGAATAGCTCATTGAAATCCGTGTTTTAGCCTACTTACGAGTAGCAAATTTCAAATTGTTTTCCAAACAAACGGATATGCAATGTTTTGTTTCAATCTAGGCGATTTGGTCTATACTTGTTTGCTGTGCGCATAACATAGTAATTCTAGGCTAATAACCGGAATAAGAACACATAACGTTTTTAAAAACGGATATCACGGTTAGTAGAGGCCGATCTTCGGATCGGGCGAGAGGGGGTGCTCATAGCTGACCTTCCCCAATCGTACCCAAGCTCCCGGGCTGAGGCAACTTTGGTGATGACGGACACGTGGCCTTTGGCACCGAGTCAGGGTTTCCTAAATTCCCCCATAAAAAAATATTTAGGTGGCGACTCTGTATCTGGCAAAGCAGTCCATGTTTGACACTTCTTTTCTAAAAATCTGTTTTCTAAAAACGATTTGCCGGATTTGGACTCTTTGGTTCAGATTAAGAACCGTGACACAAATTGAGTCCAAACTATAGCACGAGGGCGTCACGCGGGCGCGTCTACAACATGCATTATCATGCTTTTCATGCCATCATTTCAGAGCATTTTGGCCTTCGTTTTGGCATGCATGAGGTTTGTTTGGGGCTGGTTTGATCCGTTGAACATTGCATTACATAGCCCTTGTGGTGTGTCCTTTACTACTCCAACTTGACATGCTCGTGTTGCATTGCATTGTTGTTTGGAATGTTGTTGCATTGCGTTGTATTGTGTTTGGATTGAACATTAAACCAAACACGAGAAGCGAGAGATGTTTCATACTTGAAGTGATGAAACGTGCCTCATTTCTCGGTCATCGACCCTCTTGATCATGCATGATAGAGGTTAAGGCCCTTATGTGTTATTTGTGCATACATTGACATTGAACTGTGCAAACTTGGCTTCTCGGCCATCGTGCATTTGCGATGCATGGTTAGTGGCTCGAGAGTCGAGTACCGCACTCCCTTGAGCTTGAGGAATGATAGGGAGGGTGGTTGTGCACACATATCTTGCAAATACACTACTATGCCCCATCTTGTTCTCTGTTGTAGCAAAACTGCAGCTTAGCAGATTTTCTGGACAGCGGACCAGTAAAAGTGGTCGACCGACTACTTTTTCTGGTCTACAACCAGTTTTTCTAGTCTATAGGTGGTCTACAGCGACCTTTTCTGGTCGGCATCCCACCAGGAGGTCCCTGTGTTGGAGAAAAAGCATTCTAGAGATTGTACAATTTCAGAGATCAAACCAAATGCAAACAGAGGCAATTGGGGGCATGGTAATGGATTTCCGAGCAAAGCCGACCAAGCATGCATCATTCGTTATTCCGAGGCCGAGCTGTGGCAGCCTAATTTAGCTTTTTTTTCTTACTTAGTTGGTTTTGTAACTTAATTAATTTGATTAATTAGTTAAAGTGATGTAATAATTAGTTGCAGCTAGTTATTTAACTTGTGTTGCGTAATAATTAGTCTAATTAGCGTAGCTAGTTAGCTTATTATTCGGACCCTCCGTCGAGAGGGCAAATATTGTAATAAGTGTGCGAGTGTGTGACGCATGTCTTCGAACCCCACGTCTTTCTCCCTTTTACTTATCAGCTTTTGATGGTTAGTTTTAGGGCATGTTTCAATTAGCATACTTATGCTTTGCATGCGTGCATCATTCATTCGTATCGCATGCACCGAGGTCGGCGCATCATTCAAACTATATTGTATTTCAATTCCTATTTGAATACATGTATCAAATGTCGCATTCATATGCCATCTTAGATAGCCAAGCCTATTTTAGTTGCATTTTTGCATGTGTTGCATTAGACATTTTAACATAACTAGGATGATGCATGATTTCTAACTAGTTTTATGTTTTGGCTCGGAGTACACTGTAAGTGTTTATGCTTTAGCATCCTTGCATGTGTGTAAGTGATTGCAATGATAACATGCTTGCCATGAGGCTATGTTCTTAATTGATTAACTGCACGAATGCTTGTGGATAAAGGCTTCATTACTTGAATTGGAACAATTCATCAAAATGTGAGTTTTAAGCCCACTTGAAGTGGCAAATCATCATGTTTTAAGCCCACCTTGTTTGGTGGCAAATCCGCGTTTTAGCCTACTTGCGAGTAGTACCTTCAAACCATTTTCGAAAAACAAACATGAAATGTTTTGTTCCAATTCTTGCGATTGAGTCTGTACTTGTATGTTGTGAGCATCACATAGTAAGTTATCTAATAAATCGGAATAAGAATGCATGTGTTTTCAAAAACAACATATCATGTTAGTAGAGGCCGATCTTTGATCGGGTGAGCGGGGGTGCTCATTTCAGGACTTTCCCCTTTCGTACCCAAGTTCCTGAGCCGAGGAAACTTTGGTGATGACAGACACGTGGCCTTTGGCACGAGTCAGGGTTTCTTAAATTTTCCAAAACAAAATATTTAGGTGGCAACTTTGAAATTTGGCAAAGTAGTCCATGTTTGGCACTTCTTGATTAAAATCGATTTTTCAAAACGATTTGCCGGATTTTGACTATTTGGTGATTTATCAATCTTACATTGCACTTTGTGAGATTAGATTTAGAACCATGATAGGAGTCCGAACTGTAGTAGCTAGGAACCTAATTCGCCTCCTCGCGCGCGGAGCGAGTTCGGGCGGTCTACAGTTTCTAGCGACTCCACTGGGGATTTAGAGAACTTGACTCGAACTCATGATATGTTGTTTTGTCTACATTTATGTGTTTCTTTGCATTGTATTTGCATTGGTGCGCGTAAGTCATGGTTTTTGCCATCTGCTATTCCTGAACGGTTTGCCGGAGGCTTGCTTGAAAAAGCGTGTCATAAGGTAGACCGGTTACGGGCTCTGCCATGATGGGAACACAAACCTTGGTTTTACCGAGGCACTCTTTTTGACCATTCGACCTAGTTGCATATCGAAAGCCATAGTGACCATTCCAAACTAGGATAGGTTGCTTACCCGGTTGTAGGTTGTTTGAAACCGCTACGTGCGTAGTGAAACCCTAGCTCCTGACAAAATAGGACAGGGAAACCCTAGCCCTCCATAGGGGTGTTTTGGCTCTCACTTGCTTGCAATGCACTTTTAGAGTGTGTCTCTGCAGGAATGCATGTATCAGTTTGCAAGTCTGGGTATCAGGCCTGCGGGCATCAATATTTGGGGGAATCAGTTTCACTGGAGGGTATCAGGTTTGAGGCAGTGATTTGGGGACAATAATTAGTGTTGAGAACAATGTGTTCAGCTTACAAATTCCAACTGTGTGTTGTCTTTATTTTAAGCCGAAATGCTATCCATTTTTCTTCTTATTGTTTCCTTATTATGCTTTATTTATCTTTTTGCAGGTAGTTTAGCATCATTGCTTCTGAACAGGCAGATATTCCCTAAGCACTCTGGACCAGAGGTCGAAGGCTTTCCCGATCTGAGGATCTAGTTGACGGACAACCAGTGTTTGTGTCATTACCCCCGGTTACTAGACGGAGGCCAGTTAGGCACAGTTCATCAGTACAGCGGTTATCAGATCAACGGTCATTATCCACCCCACCAGTGAGTAGTCGGGCTGAGGCTTCTGTTTTTACCGCAGAGAGAGATATATCTATTGTTCAGTCAAATCAGCACCTTATAGCCAGTATGGAGGACATGATACCTCAGCTCCAAAAGACTATGCAAACCATGCAGCGGGCCGAGTTTGCCGTGCGTTAGGCAGAGGTTGTGGCTCAACAGACAGAGCTAATTGCTAGACTTCAGCAATAGCAGCAACCACAACAAGCTGGAGCATCTGCTATGCATCCACCCCCGCCCCCACCTAGAGTTCCAACACTCGGGGATACTGCAAACATCTAGGAAGATACGGACGCTCTGACAGGGCAAGTCCAGCCACCAGTTCTACCGTAGATTTCAAAGACACCGGCCTTTTCAACAGATACACCATTGGAATCTGAGATGGACCCAATAGCGCTGAAGGTGAGCAAGCTAGAAAAGCTATTCAAAAGAGCTCAGGGCGTTAATTCCATTCCAGACATAGAGGATGGTTATACCGACTCGACGGTGACTTTGCCAGATCGGTTCAAGATGCCGCATATAGACCGTTTTGACGGTTCTGGGGACCCCATGGTACATCTGCGATTGTTTTCAGATATCCTAAGGCCAATGGGCCTCTCCAGATTGCAAAAGCTTTCCCTCTTTGGTCGGACCCTATCGGGTCTTGCGAATATTTGGTACGCAAAGCTGGAGGACCCTGTCAAGAGAAGTTGTGAGGAGATGGCTGTGGCCTTTGTAGCTCAATACTCCTACAACACGCAGATCGAGATCATAACTCATGATCTTGAGACAACCAGACAGGAGCCGAAAGAGGGCTTCTTTGACTTTGTTACCCGTTGGAGGGCCAAAGCTTCTATGATGACCACCAGGCTGGTCGATAAGGATCAGATATGGATGATTGTGCACAACCTCCAACCCAAATTGACGCAAAAGATGATCGTCTTACCCCTTCCCACCTTTGCGGATCTACACGAGATTGGGGTACAGATTGAGGACACCATGAAGCAGGGTCTGATTGACCACGAGAGAGAGCAGCCCAAGCGAGCATTTACATATAGTTCGAATACAAGCACGAGTAGTGCTGCAGCTGCCAGAACTTCTCATGTGGGTATGGTCACCACCACTACACCAAAAGCAGCAACCCCATTTACCGATGCGTCCGATACCAGCTCACAAACAGTCAGATATCCACCCTGGGGCCAAAGAACCTTTACTTCACTGTACATGCCCCTGTCCAAAGCTCTGGGGGTTTTAATTAGAAAAGAGCATTTGAAGCCCCTGGAGCAGCGGCCACGACCAGGCAAACTTCCTACTTCCCATAACCCAGCCAAATAATGTGCCTTTCACCAACAGCATGGTCACGACACCGACCAGTGTTTCAGATTGCGTCATGAGATTCAGGATCTCATTGACAACAAGGTGATCGCGCCACCAAAAAAGCCGAACGTCACCACTAACCCACTCCCACCACATAACCAAGCTCCACCACCCAAACACATCAACTTGATCCAAACCGCAGCCATTCCACATGACCCAAGCATATACATCACACCCTCTCACCTACCAAGCCTGAGGTGTTCATCCCAGATAGTAAGACTTGTGCATGTTGAGCACCTCCCAAACCCAACCTGAACCGGTGGTGGTGACTATTGAAGGTAGACTTGGGTCGACTTTGGAGGCAGATGAGAATGTTGATTCAGAGCCTGAGGGGTCTGGGAGCTTTGGGTACAACCCAAGTGGTTATATCACATCAACAGATTAGGTTAAGCCGAAGGTAGAGTTGTCAGTTGGGGCAGAGTTCAGTGTGGTTCGGGAGAATGGACCTAGTCAGGGGTTAGATGACCTAACAGAGCTGGAAGAGGGCATTGCAGATCTGCAGTTCTTCAACGAACAGGACTCAGGGGATGTAAACTTCAACTGGTTCGACTTGGATGGATCGGCAGAGAATACGGGGTGGTTTAGTGACGAGCCAGATGTTGTTGAGACATCTCAGCCAGAACAGGGGCAATCAGAAGCCAAAACATCAGCAGTAGCCGGAATGGTCGAGAATCAGGAGAAATCGCCGGAGAGCGCCATTGCTAAGAATTTTTCTCAGGATTTGGGCAGTTTGAGTATAGTGGATATTGAACAGGAGGCTACATTGAAGCGGCTTGAGCAAGAAAAGATTAAGGATCTTGAAAGGGCTAGAAAAGCCAAGGCGTCTAAGGGCGCAGAATGTGCTGTGAGCACAGAAGCAGTTACAACGGAGCCAAATAACTATCTGTCGATTGCCGATGGTATGTGGTGGGAAGACGACGACTTACATCTTGCCCACACTAACGAAGATTAGGGACGGAACCAACCGGATGACACCTGGTATGTTGAGGAGGTTGACCACGTAACTAGAAGTGGGCGGTATTTCAAGCCCCCATACTTGGACCAACCAGAGGCGTTCGGAAAAGATAAAGAAGCAGAGAGGCAAAAGGAAAAACTGCTTCAGGAGGAGGCTGTACTGAAGCAGCTTAAGAAAATACAAGTAGACATCTCCATCTGGGGACTGCTTATGGCCTCAAGGGTTCATAGACAAGCCGTCTTTTCCGCCATGGACAAGGCGAAACTTTCAATTGATACCACGCCTGAGCAGTTGGTAGGGTTGGTTTTTTCAAGAGGAGCTTCCCCGACCTTGACCTTCACTAACAAGGAACTGCCGCCTGAGGGCTCAGATCATAACAAACCACTCTACATCTCTGCCGAGTGTAGAGAGAAATGGATACCGGTGGTCCTTCTTGACACAGGATCCGCTATCAATGTGTGTCCGGCGAGAACGACATATGCTATGGGGTTGAAGCCTGCAGATTTTGTGCCTACAGCCCAGTTGATACGGGCTTATGATAATACCAGCCAGGAGGTGATGGGGACTACACAAATTCAGACTTAGGCTGGTCCAGGGCAAAAGGATATTGATTTTCATGTCTTGGATGTCCCGGCAACCTTCAATTTACTCCTAGGGCAGCCGTGGCTGCACCAGGTGAAAGCTGTCTCTTCTAACTTACACCAAATGCTGAAGTATCCCCACGAGAAGGGGGTGGCATTCGTTTTGGAAATTCTTCAATACACCTGCGGCCAGAGGTTTCTACACCAGTTCTGGAGATTGAGCATGGCGCGGAGGATGTGTTTTTGTCAGGATTCACTCTAGCTGAGGCCTGGGTTGTACAGAATATGCTAGCTGTTGATGAGGGGCTATACGTCAGTGCACAGTCTATCTACCTTATGAACAAGCTTCAACACATCCCAGGATAGGATTAGGGCGAAGTGGCTAGAAAGGCGTTGCAGCATCAGCCGAAATGCCGCATAACCCACATACCTTTGGTTTAGGTTATCTGCCTACCATGGAGGATTGGGTAAGGAAAGGAAGAGAGATGGCCGGAAGAGCTAGGGCAAAACAAGCTAAAAAGCATTATGAATTGATGCATCGACCTATCTAGGGGACCCTGAACGGACGCTTTGTCTAGGAGGGGGAAGACTTCCCGTTCTGCAGCTTCCTAGAGCCATGGCTAAATGCAGAGAGGTAGCACTTGCCGGGATTTGAGATTTTCTTTGACTTGCAATTGTTTGGGGATAAAGTTGCCGAAGAGCAGACAGACCCACTAGCTGAGGTTGAGCAGTGCAAGGAGGAAGATTCTGAGGGCACAAAAATTGAAATGGGGGTAGCGCTGGCTTGTCTCTTCGCAAATCCTCATATTGTACCGGAGTGCTTGGGGGATAACTTCTCAGTTTCCATGATCGGAGATAAAGCGGCTGTGGGCCTATCTTCAGGCATTCTTGATGCATCCATCTCACCCTCCCTCATCTGGCAATACGAGGAGGGCTTTTTATCGAGCAGCACTGGGTCAGGTAGTGAGCCGGAATCTAATTCCACTAAGTCTGTGGAGTTGGAATTAGGTTCCAGCTCGTCTAAGTCTGAGCCTGGTATTCTTGGGGGTGATAACCCGGATGCCACTGTCCTGTCCAGGTCATCTTTTTCTTTTTCCTATGAGTCTATTGTAAGAGAGGAATCAGGCGGACTGGATGTTATTGATGAGAATGGTACAACTATGGCTTCCGAGTACTTTTTTGTGCCTTTAATTTATTACATTAATCAAGACTTTCAAAATTTTGATGAAAACGACGAGGAAGAAATTCCTCCGGTTTTACAACGTTTGATTGATCAAGAGCAGGAGAAGTTTGTAAAACCATTGGTTGATGAAATCACCACAATTAATGTTGGTACTGAAAAGGACCCGCGGCTGGTCCAGATCGGGTCCACGTTGTCTTCGGAGGAGCGCGAGCGCTTAGTCGCTTTATTAAAAGATTTCAAAGATGTTTTCGCATGGTCCTACGAAGACATGCCTGGAATCGATCCTGAGATTGTATAGCACCAGATCCCTCTTGACCTAGAGGCCTGACCTGTTAAGAAGAAGCTCCGAAGGATCCGCCCAGATTGGGCTCTGAAGATCAAAGAAGAGGTCAGCAAGCAAATTGACGCAGGGTTCCTGCTGGTATCTGAATACCCTACTTGGTTGACCAATATAGTTCTGGTGCCAAAAAAGGACGGCAGAATTCGGGTATGTGTGGACTTCAGGGATTTGAATAAAGACATTCCGAAGGATGTCTTTCCTCTACCGCATATCGACGAATTAGTGGACTTCACTGCTGGGCATGCGCTGCTCTCGTTCATGGATGGGTTTTCAGGCTACAATCAGATTTTGATGGCACCCGAAGATAGGGAGAAGACTGTTTTCACCACCCCGTGGGGAACCTATTGTTATAGGGTGATGCCGTTTGGGCTGAAGAATGCTGGGGTTACGTATCAACGGGCTGTGACCACAATTTTGCACGATATGATCCATAAAGTGGTTGAGGTGTATGTGGACGACATGATTGTCAAGTCCAAGGAAAGAGAGGGCCACTACATTGCCTTGCAGAAATTCGTCCAACGGATTAGAGAGTATCGGTTGTGGCTGAATTCTTAAAAATGTACATTTGGTGTTACAGCAGGGACAATGCTGGGGTTCTTGATCACACAAAGAGGTATCGAGATCGATCCTTCCAAAATCAAGGCCATCTTAGAAATGCCACCACCGAGGACTGAAAAGGAGCTGCGAAGCTTTCTGGGTAAAGTGAAATTCATAAGACGGTTTATTGCAAAATTAACCTTGACTTGTGAACCGCTCCTTGGTCTCTTGAAGAAAGGAAAGAAGTTCCAATGGGACAACCGATGCCAAGTTGCTTTCGAGCAGATCAAGCAATATCTACAGTACCCACCTGTGTTGTCACCTCCTGAGCTGGGGAAATCGTTGATTCTGTACCTATCAGTGACTGAAACGACAATGGGCTGCATGCTTGCACAGGAGTCTAAGGACAAAGTGGAGAAAGCTATCTACTACCCGAGCAAAAAAATGCTGGATTACGAGACCCGCTACACTCCGCTAGAGAAGGCTTGTATGGCCTTGGTATGGGCTACTAGGAAGTTGGGGCACTACCTGTTAGCTCACTCCGTAATGCTGGTTTCGAGATCAGATCCCATCAAATATCTCTTCGAGAAACCGGCACTTACGGGTAGGCAAGGTCATTGGTTACTTCTGCTTTCTGAATTTGATCTGAAGTACATGACGCGCAAGTTAGTGAAAGGGAGAGCGGTAGTGGAGTTCCTAGCCGATCACCAAGTTGAAGGGGATGAAGTAGTTGAATATCTGTTCCCAGAAAAGGCCATTCTACATGTCGAAGAAGAGACTTGGACGATGTACTTTGACAGAGCGTCAAACCAATACGGGTATGGGATAGGGGTGTTGCTGATAGCACCTGACAATTTCCGTATACCTCTAGCATTCAAACTCCGATTCAAAGTGTCGAACAATGAGGCAGAGTATGAGGCATGTATTGCTGGATTAGAAGCCTCCCTGGAACTAGGGGCAAAACAGTTACATGTGATCGATGACTCGAACCTTGTTGTATCTTAATCTAAAGGAGATTGGAAAGTTAAAGAAGAAAAGATGAGAATCTATCACCAGACCTTGGACGTTCTGATTCCTTGGTTTGAAAAATTGAACTTCGCTCATCTCTTAGGAGAGAACAACAGGTTCGTTGATTCATTAGCAACTCTATCTTCTATGATAGACATCCGTTTCGGAGTCCGGATGCGTCCGATCATCATTGAACAAAAATTCGTGTCGGTCTACGAGCTGATTGCCGCCATAGATGAGGTACAAGATCAACACCCCTAGTATTACGAGATCTGGAACTTCTTGGAAAAGAACGCGTATCCACCAAGGGCAAATGCCAAAGAGAATTGGGCAATTCGAATAATGGCTGCTCAGTTCATCGTCTGCGGGGGTAAACTACACAAGAGGGGTCACCTCGGGATGCATAAGCTATGCGTTGATACTGAAGAGTCCAAGCGCCTGATGGAGGCCATCCATGGAGGAGAGTGCGGAGCGCACATGAGCGGGGTGATGCTAGCTCGAAAGATCCTTAGACAGGGTTATTATTGGTCAACCATGGAGGAGGATTGTATTGGCTTTGTTCGGCGATGCCACAAATGTCAGATCCATGCAAACCGCATGAACATTCCACCGTCGAAGCTGTATAACATGACTTCGCCATGGCCGTTTTCAGTCTGGGGGATTAATGTGATTGGGGCTGTCACTCCGAAGGGGTCCAATGGGCATGAGTACATTCTGGTAGCGATAGACTACTTCACAAAGTGGGTTGAGGCCCAATCTTATGCGGTGTTGAAGGCATCGCATGTTGCTAAGTTCATCAGGAACAACATCATCTGTCGCTATGGGGTTCCGAATGAGATTATTTCGGATAATGGTTCCCATTTCAAGAAGGAGGTGATCGACTTATTGGAGAAGTACAACGTGGCTTTTCATAAGTCATCTACATATCGGCTGTAAACCAACAGAGCAATTGAGGCCACCAACAAGAACATCAAGCACATTCTGCAGAAGATGTTGGAAACCTACAGGGACTGGCCAGATAAGTTGTCATTGCTCTTTGGGCTACCGGACTTCAATTCAAACTTCTACTGGGTCAACTCCGTACTCCTTAATTTATGGGATGGAGGCTGTTCTGCTTATCGAAGTTGAGGTTTCATCATTACGGGTATTGGCTGAGTGCCAGATAGCTGAGGTAGATTGGCAGCAAAGTAGGTTCGAAGAACTCATGCTCTTTGATGAAAGAAGGCTGAAAGCATTGTATCACATCCAGGGTTATCAACGAAGAATTGCCAGGGCTTTCAACAAGAAGGTTAAGTCCAGGAATTTGAAGGAAGGGGATTTGGTGCTCAAAGACAATCGAGCTCTCATCCATGACCCTAGGGGCAAGTTCAGACCCAATTGGACTGGCCCTTACATCATCAAGTCTATCTGGTCGGGTGGAGTTGTCGTTCTAATGGATTTAGACAGCCTTGAGTTCTCCCGGCCGATCAATGTGGACAAGTTGAAGAAATACTATTCCTGAGTGGCTCGCTAGGCCGAAAACCCGAAAGGGCAACCTAGGCAAAAGTTTGAGCACAAAAAATTTGAAATAATAAAAACTGAGCTCGCAAGGTTGAAAACTCCGAAAGGGCGGCGTTGGCAAAAGCTAGAGCGCAAAAGGAGAGTGTTAATACACGAGTGAACCAGAGCTGAACTACGTAAGGCTTGATTCCCATCTTCGGGATACGTAGGCAACTTCATTCTGAAGTCCAGCCATAAACACTTCCTCGATCAGCTTTGTCCGTGTGATCATGTTGGTCATCTTTGTCTATTTTGCATTCAAGAGCTCGGTTGTGATCTCCAGTGCAGTGCTATTCAGACTAGGGGCAACTTTCCAGTTGCTGGATCCAGGGTTGTACATCTCAATGATAGATCTCAGGTGTGTCCAGTTTTGATCCATATCGAAAATGGTTTTGAAAAGTTTTAATAAAAGTTGATTTTGCTCAAATTAAATCTTTTTACGAATTAGACCATTTTTGGACCAAATGAAAAATTTTCAGTACCCACAACCTTCAATTACATTGATTTCAGTACGAAGTTCTCTTACTCTTGAATACAAATTGAAGTTGCTTTTATTACATTCATAAAGAAAACTTGAAAGTACTGATTGAAGCAAATAAATTTGGGGCATAGTCAGGCATTCCTGCGTCCCCTCCCAGAGCTTATGGAAGCCTCTAATGCCAAAGTAGGCCCAACCTGCGCCTCTTCATCAAGCCAAGCTATGCACTTATCAGAGAGGGTGCAACTGAAAGTGGGAGCGGGGGCCAGAAGCTCTCTCATCCTCCATGTTGCAGCATACCGAGCTAGCTATGCACCTTGGACTGGAAATGCGGCAGGGTACTCTATCCCTTTTTCTGGGCAAGTCTGATCATGGCCAAATTGATGCCGGATTCGAAATGGGAAGTAAAAGGCATAGTGTGTCAGGCCAATTAACTGAATCTCGGGCTGGCGAGACATGCTATAGCTTATCGCGCGGCAAATTGAGCCAAGGGCAGTACCAAGCAATGTTGGCAACAGACAGACTGCACATCCATTTGCACTACCATCCCTCATCTGGGGCATCAACTAGTCATTGTCGGAAGAAATATCCACGAGCTGAATATGCGGGGCATGAGTCCACCACTCTTAACTTGTCCATCAACCATATCTGGGGAGGGATGAAAAATGAGAGATTAAAGAATAGCGAGGTGTACATGGGGAGAAAAGTGAGAAAAGGGTTTTGAGAGAAAAATTGAGCCTGAGGGCCGAGTGATGTTAGAAATATATGTGAGATGGGGTGGGAAACATTACCTGCAGTAGTAGTGGACTCCCTGCGAATCTAGTCGTCTCCCGACGATGGAACGCATCCAAACCTATCAATGTCTCAACTAGTGTCATGGTGATACAGCTGTTGCCCTTTTTCAAACCTTGGGCAACCTCAATCAAACGGACGCTAGATCCTCTGAAGCCTGGAGCAAGCAAGTAATGGAACAACATGCACAAGCAAAGAGCATGTCTCTGAAAACCGTGCCAATGGTGATCGCCGCGGTCACCGGCATCAGAAAATCGATGAATCAAGCTCGGGATGTCCAACTCTTCGTCATGAATCAAAGACCGGGTGTCATGCAAAGTGAGCCTGCACATCCGTCCTAAGGCTTGGATGTGGCCGAAGCGGAATTTGGGCAAGATCTCTTCATCGCGCTCGGACTCCATCAAAGCTTGGAAGTCTTCGAAAGTAGGACACATCTCTTGTTCGCCAAAGCTAAAAACATGGGTTACCAGATTCCAACACCTTGTCGCGGCATGGAGGAACGAAAAACACAACAGGGCGCCGCTCAGCGTGAATAGTACATTTATTCCGAAGCTCCGAAAATTCAGCTTTTCTGAGCCATCCAGGGTAGCAATCCAGTTTGTGAGATTTTGGACAAAAAAACGCTTCCATTTGGAGGGAAAACTGAGTTAGAGTGAGGGAAGCACGAAGTTGAAACCTTTATGGAGGATAAGGCACTATTTAGAGGACATGTGGCCAAAATCTGGAGGTCCCCTGCCACACTGGTCGACCAACCACTTTTTCTAGTCGACCAGCCATTTTTTCTGGTCAACCAGCCACATTTTCTGTTCTGCAGACCATAAAAGTGGTCGGCAAGCTATTTTAGCTGGTCGGCAATGAGCAAAAAGTGGTCTGCAGCCACTTCTAGTCTCCAGCAAAGAGTTCCTAGCCTGCCTATGTGCTGAGAGTGTTGGAGGTCTGAGTTTACTTCTGTTTCGGATGCGTCTGGTTGCTTTGTTTTCCCAATATGCATTTGCTTATTGAGTTGTTAAGTTTTGCTTATCGAGTTGTTGCTCTTTGAATATCGAGTTGTTGCGATTCGTTTATCGAGTTCTTGTTCATTGCTTATCGAGTTGTTATAATTCGTTTATCGAATTGTTCTTTAAGTTGTTTTGTTTGTTACGTTGGTTCACTACCTGACTCGGCAATGCACGAATGTTCAATTTCCATCAATCTCATTTTTGTGCAAAATGAAGCGATGCTTAGAATACAAATGCAACGCTTTTTGAACAAAAAGTCATTTTCATTCCATCATGTTTTCTTTTTACAACAGAGTACAAAATTTTGAAGAAAATAAAACTGCCTAAGGCTGTATAATGTGCTATAACTACTAGCAAAAAGAGAAATAAAGCAAAAGCAAAACATCTGGGTCGGTGCTATCTGGGTCAAGATCGAGAGGCACTCTTCACCCTCTTTGGCTGAGCAGCCTTTACACCACCACCGTCGGCACCCCCGTCTGAACCAGAGCCACCATCCTCGGAATCCTCCTTAGCGTCGTCTCCACCCTCAGAACCTGAACCGGTGTCATCATCTCTGCTCGCGGATGTCTCTGACTGAGGGTATGCTGACTCCTCTTCCTCCTCACTGGATTCGTCATCACATTTGGCAGGCGCTCGACGCCTTCCTCTGCCACGTATCAAGATCCCTCTCCCTGCTACTCGAGAAGGCTTGGATGGCCCGAGCTGTAGAGGTGTGATCTGAAAAGGAAATTTGAAGACATCAGCCAGGGTATGTATATCAGATTCAGATGGAAGTATGGTGCATAGAGTGAGTGTATGCAGATATAGTATGTGAATGTGATGTGTCGGATGTGATCTACACATGCAACGAATCAGTGTAGTGAAATGTTCAGCTTTTGTATGTTATTAGAAGTATGATAAATGCAAGGAAACTGAAAAGTACCGGGATGCCGTGGGAGTGAAGCATCGTTTCTCTCCTCAAAACCATGAACTCGAGTGAGGCCATCGCCTCGAGCAACCCCTCAACATATCTTGTGGAAGGCTGCAGATGCAAGTTCAAGTCATCAGTGAATGAATCAATGTCTAAATATCTGAATGATAGATGAAAGCCGTGACGCATACTAGTGGTGAGTCAGGTGCCCTAACATATCGATGATCTGGCCAAGTGGGATCTGATAGGGTGTCCCATATCGCCAGCCTGGCAGCTCGGTCGGAGGATCTGGCCACCGAGCACACTGCCTAGTGAAAGGCATCTCCCTAGTCCTACCTCTCGATGTGCTGGCCCTACTAGTCGAAGGTATGTCTGTAGCTCGGGCGCGGCTCAATGAAGGAACATCAGCAGCTCTCCTAATGGGGGCACGAACACCTGTCAGTGGAGGCATTAGGTATGTGTGAAGGTATGTCGTGTACTCTCCTTCCTCCAGGAAAAGGACTGTGTCAGCACCCTGCATAAGGTCACTAACCTCCCGGGGAGTGAGACTCTCTGTGGTCCGCATATCTGATGGAGGCAGTGAAGGGATCTCCTGAGCGGGATTACCCAGTGTCTAACGCATGAAGCGCTCCGCGAGAAACCAGGCTCTGCCAACTGGTCCCACAAACAAAATCCGATATCGGGAGGCGCCCCATGCCCTAGCAAACTGGAACCGAGAAAACCCTAGCATCGCAACCCAAGACTGCCTGGTGATCTACGGATAACAAGTGCATGAATTGATTAGTTATCATAAATGTGCAAGGTGAATTGAAGCTGAAAGCATGAAAAACTAAGAGTTCTGGATTACCTCGGTTGCCCATATTGTGTCAAAGTACTGCCTGAGATATAGCAATGTCTCTCGGGGTCTGGGCCGGCATCGACCCTCAAATCTGCGGGAGTATGGCACCTCGAGTGGTGCCTTGACCTCTAGATCAAGAGCGAGCGTCGGGAAGTAGGCGTATACCCACAACTATAAAAGGCAAGACTGTGTGGGTGAGAATACAGAATATACAGAAAATGCAGAATGCAGAATGTAGAATGCAAAATGCAGAGTGCAGAGTGCAGAATGCGGAGTACAGGGTGTAATGTGCGCAATGTGTGGAGTGTGCAGTATACAGATAATGAAGTGCAGAAATGTAAATCAGAAGGGCAGAATGTACCTCCCAGGCTCTCCAATAGCCTTCTACTATGTTTCCGCGCCCGCAGGAGGTCGCGCTCATTAGCAGTAAAGGGTAGCAAGGCCAGCGCCACTCCAATCAAAGTGCCGAATCTGTGATAGGTCTACTAGAGCACTCAGAAGATATAGCCCGAATGTGTTCCCCCTATCAGAGAGCAATGTGGTCCCGAGAAGGAACATTAGGAATCCCCGGGCATACTACTCCGTGGCCTCAACAGTCTCAGGCACAGTCCATCTGTACTTCTCCAAGAACCAGGTGTATCTAACCATGCATGATGATCGGTAGATCGGCGGATGGGCTCTGAGAAGATAAGTCCAAGCTGCCTCTCACTCACCCATATCGAAGTCATATAGGATCGGCCGACCTCCCATGTCGAGGCCTGTCAACATAGAAAAGTCATACGGGGTCATCGTCATGTCCCCAGTAGCTGAGAAATGGAAGGAGTTGGTGGTGTCCCACTATCTCTCTACTAATGCGCCCATGAGGGTCCTACTCACCGCGAGAGGCAATAACCCCATACAAAACGGGTCGAACCCTGCCTCGTCCACAATCTGTCGAACACCATCTAGGAGCTCCATGTACCACTCCCTCGCTATGATCAACCCATATCCCCCAGTGAAACGGAAACCCACCCACGTTCAGAATGAGCAGGAATACAGTTTGTGAGCTGTGTGTAGAATGAACAAATGTATTCAGTTTTGGAATGAATAGAATGTTGTATGTGAGCGGTGTTTAGAATGAGCAAAGATATAGTTTGTGAGCTGTGTGTAGAATGAACAGAATGCTGTGTGTGAGCCGTGTTCAGAATGAGCAGAAATAAAGTTTGTGAGCTGTGTTCAGAATGAGCAGAAATACAATGTGTGAGCTGTGCTCGGAATGAGCAGAAGTGCTGTGTTTGTAAATGTGTTCAGAACGAGCAGATAAAATACATAGCGAAAGCATGAAGTATGCAAGAAATGCAAAATACACCGCAGAAAATATAAAAGTGAAGTACGCACCTCGCGCGCGTGATGAGACAAGTGGGACTCCGGCTCCCATAGCAGCAAGTCTGCGGGTGCTCGTCGCACAAAATCTATGAAATGATGAAAAGTGCTAGTGGTAGTACATGCTCCTGAGGGTGGTACCTCTCCGGGTCGAAAGGCTGAATCTTGGGCGGCAATGGCATGATGTTATGCTCGTTCTCTACTCTCGGGGACCCCCTCCGTGTGGCGCGTGGTCAGCCATCTAAAAAAGAAGGTTCAAAGTGAGCAAAAATGAGCGAAATGAGCTAAAATTGCCGAAAGTCAACAAAAGTCAACTCTCGGGAAGAGAAAAAGTCAAAGAAAATCAAAGCCCCGGAAAAGGTGATAACTTCGAGAGAAACATACCTCAAATGGTGAAAATGGAGAAAGAAGCTCCGAAAACGAATTCTGTTCGGTTCAAAACGAAGTGAATCGAAAGTTTTCGCAAATCAACTTCACGTGGGGCGTTGGAAAACGCGTGCAAAGCTCGGATCTGAGAGGAAAAGCGTCTAGAAAGGAAGAAGAGTGGATTTCGACCTTGTGTTTGTGAGGAAATGTGTTTTGAAGTTGTGTACTTAAAGGGCTGAGCCTCAAAAGACCAAACTACCCCAGTTTTGCTAAACTGGTCGGCCGACCACTTAGGTGGTCTACAAGTGGTTTGCAGCTGGTCTAGGTGGTCGGTAGCCCTCCTGGGTGGTCTTCAAGGTCCCATTGTCCTCCCTGAGTGTTTTCAGACTGGTTGGAGTCCTTGGTTCTCGAGAAAGTGCAAGAAAAGTTCACTATTTTCGACTCAAAATGTCCCTGCGGGAACTTCGATTCACGTCTTTGACGCACGGCTCATCGTTACTTGTCAAGAGTAAGGTGCATCCTTTTTAAGTACATTGTGACCCCTTTGAGATGTAAATCGGAGGTTACGGTTGAATTAGTCTCGTTAAAGGCTTGTATTTCCTTATTCGGCATTTTCCTTCAAACATGCTATTGAAGTTACAATGAAAACGCATTGTTATGCACATTTCTCTTACATTGTTATGCATGTCTTACTTGCGTTGTTATGCACTCCACTTGCGTTGTCACGCACGTCTTACTTGCGTTGTTACGCGCGCTTTACTTGCATTGTTATGCAAGCTACTTGCGTTGTCACGCACGTTTTTAGTTGCATTGTTATGCACCTTTTCACTTGCATTGTTATGCACCTCTTCACTTGCGTTGTCACGCACTTTTCACTTGCATTGTTATGCATCTCTTCACTTGCGTTGTCACGCACGTTCCACTTGCATTGTTATGCACCCTTCCACTCATATTGTTATGCACATTTCACTTGCGTTGTCACGCATGTTTCGTTTGCATTGTCATGCAACCTTTTCACTTGCATTGTTATGCACCTCTTCACTTGCGTTGTCACGCACGTTCCACTTGCATTGTTATGCACCTTTTCACTTGAGTTGTCACGCACGTTCCAGTTGCATTGTTATGTACCTTTTCACCTGCATTGTTATGCGCCCATTTCGCTTGCATTGTCATGCAACCTTTTCACTTGCATTGTTATGCGCATTCTACCTACATGTGTTTCTACTATATTGTATCTGTCAAGGTCTCTTTTTATACAGGCACGATATTGTATGTACAGTTCATTTGAAGCTGGCATAACCAGACAATGTTGTATTGCAGTTCAGTCAGAGGAACTCCGGGTGAGATCATTCATGTTCCTCGAACTCTCTTGGTTACCTTTCTCCTCCCGCGTTTGACACGCGTTTGGATGCCTTTCTCCTCTCGCATTTGACTTGCGTTAGAACGTACCTTTCCTTCTCCCGCGTGTGATACGCTGAGAGTTGTTGTGTTTGAGACTTCGGGCATTCTCGGTAGTCACTTTTAGCCTTCTTCGCATGAGACGCAGTGAGAATTGTGTAACTTTCTTACATCCTTTCTGCATGAGATATAGTTTGGTCTGTGTTTAGTTACTTATGTACGAGTTTGCTGTAGCATTTCTTTGCATAACATTCGCTTCAAATGTTGTATTTATTTTGCATAAATGCTTCATTACAGTCCTCTTTGCATGATCATAAGTTATGTTCGGCATTGTGCATGTCATTTGCATCTTGTCCCTGCCTGCGGGCGCATCTCTTGTTATCTTGCCTGTTTGTCTAAGTCTTCGGCCTTGTCAAAAATGGGTTGTCTCTAGGCTTTGACATTCACTCCCGTCACTTCTTGACTTCCAAGTTCTGTCAAAGAGGGGCAACTGTAGACACCTCATTTTTGACCGACCTTAAGACTACGACGTCATCGATTGAGCGCTCGATAATCGCATATGTTTGTACTCGTTTCGAGTTCCGGAGTTTTCAGTTGCGTGCCTTGCCTCTGAGCCTCTGAACTCTTTGTGTTTTGGCTTGGTTCATAGACCATGCCTTGTTGACCTTGCCTGGAGGGAGAGAGAGGCCTGTAGGCCACTTTTTGTAGTTGTAGACTACTTTTCCCTCTTGTAGGCTAGTTTTCGATTTCCGGCACCTTCGGTCGAGTGCCTTGTCTCAAAACCTCTTAACTTCCTCCTCTTGGCTTGGTTTCCAGACCATGCCTTGTGGCCTTTGCCTAGAGGGAAACAGAGGCCTGTAAACCACTTTTTGTAGTCCTAGACTACCTTTTCCCTCTCGTAGACCACTTTTTGCACCTGTAGACTAGTTTTCGGGACTTCCAGTTGCATGCCTCGTCCCGTGGACTTTTGTCTTGCTTCCTTTTTGGTTTGGTTTTGAATCAAACCTTGTTTTTCTTTGCTTGGAGGGTGAAACAGGGGGTGTAGACCAGTTTCTCCCCCTGTAGACCACTTTTCTTCCCTGCCAGCCAGTTTTCTGGTTGGCCAGCTAGGGTGGGTGGTCTGTAGACCACCTAAAGTGGTCAGTAGCCATGCCACCACCTTCCTTTCTTTGTGCAGACCCCCTCCCCCCTCTTGCCGACCAGTTGTTCTCCCTGCAGACCACCTTTTTTGGTCGGTCAACTAGTGGGAGTGGTCGGCCGACCACCTCAACTGGTCGGCAGCTTTCCTGCATTTTCTGCAGATGTTGTGGATGCCAGCTGTGCCAGCTGGAGAGCATAGATTGCATCCTCCATACACGTGTATGGATGGATTGCTTCAAGTTTCTAGTTTGTTCAACAAGCTTGAGACTTGGATTTCTATATAAGGAAGCCTCCTCCCTCTTGTCTCAGGTTCAAAAAAATTGGCTGAGGGCTATACATATCATCTATCTCTATACTTTTTCCTTTCTCTCTATATTTGTGCTTAAAAGTGCCATTTCTTCACATTTTTGCACACAAACACCTAGTGAAGCACCTTTGCTTTGGAGCTGAGGCACCTTGAAGCTAGTTTTGGTGTTTTTGGATTGCTTTTGATCCAAAAAGGTTGCTAGAGTTGCTGCTTTGTCCTTGTTCTTCAAGGGTAAGAAACTAGCCCCTTACAGCTTTGTTTTGATTAAGTCTTTGGCTCTATTTGCATGATGTTTTAGGCCTAACTTTCACCTACAAAAAGTTCTGATTTTAAGTATTTTGAATGTTTGTTTGAGGCTTCTTTGGTGTTGGGGGTGGTTTACTTCCGTGCATGCCTTATTTGGTAGGCTTTTGAGCCATCCCTTGAGGCTTTTGTTTTATCCTTTGTTTGGCCTTTCTACCACTGAATTCCAGAGGAATTTCAATGGTGGAAAGTGTGTCTTGAGGTCCCAAATAGGAGGGGATTGTCCCCCCTCCTCTTCTTTTGTTTGCTTTTGTTGATGGCTCATCCAAGTAGCATGTTTGTCAAGCTTGTTTTGGCTCCATCTCAGCCTATTTTTGGCCTTATTTTAGTATGACATACCTCTGTTTTGGCTTAGTTTAGGCCACTCTTGCATGCTTTATACACTTGTAGTGTAATCCTTGCAAACTAGCCTTCTATGCTTAAGGTTTTAGCTCACCTTTCTAGCATGTTTTGGTTCTATCTCAGGATGTTTTTGTGTTGTTTTGCCATGATATAGCTCTACCTAGGGTTGGTTTGATTGCCTCTTGCATGCTCCTTGCACTTGTAGTGCAATTCCACTCACTAGCCTAACATGCACATGTTTTGGACCATCATTCTAACCTGTCTTTGGCTCCACTCTAGCAAGCTTTTACTCATGTTTTACCATGCTTAAGCTCTCTGTTATGTTGTTTTGGTCTTGCATGCCTTGCTTTGTATAGTCATAGTGCATTCTAGCTCACTAGCTTTGAGTTTCCAAGTCACTAGCATGCATTGCTTGGGCTATTCGCATGATTTAGCATCATTTGATACATGATTTCAGAGCATGTTTCATTGTCATACACTCACATTTGTCACTCTTTCAATGCTTTTGGAAGGTTGTGCTTTATGCCTTAAATATGAGCCAATGTGTATGCCATCTTGCCTAAGCTTTTGGGCTACCATTTCAGTGTGTTTTTGGTGTTATTTTACCATGATACAACTCTGTTTTTGGTTGGTTAGAGAATCCCTCATTTGCTTCTTACATTTGCAGTGTAATCATGCTCATTGGCCTAGTGTACTTGGTGTTTTTGGCCCTTCATGCTAGCTTGTTTTGGCTATACTCCATGCATGTTTCTAGCATTGTTTTGACATGCTCTAGGATTGTTTTGGGTTGTCTTGGCCATATGGTTCATGTATTGCATAGCTATAGTGCAAGTGCCTATGCTAGTTTCAAGCTTTGAGCCTCCTAGCCTGCTTCATTTGTGACATGTGCATGATTTGGCATCATTTAACATGATATTTTAGAGCATATAGCATTGCCATGTTCTCACTTCTTTCACTCTTTGAGTGCTTTTAAGGGTTATCCCTTTGTGCCTCACTTATGGCCTAACTTGTATGCATGCATGCCTAGGCTTTTGAGCTCCCATCTCAGCATGTTTTGGTCTTTGTTTGAGCTCTGTCAACGGTTGGTTCAATCATTTGGGCCATGTATTGCGTGCCTCTTGTGTAGTCCCTTTTGGTAGCCTTGTGCCTTAGGCCTTCTAGCATGCTATGCTTGTGTCGTTTGGATGATTTGGTATCGTTTCACACCTGATTTCAAAGCATATAGTGTTGTCACACTTCCATGTTTGTCACTTCTTGATCATGTTTGAGAGTTGTGCTCTTATGCTTAGTTGATGGGCCAATGCATGAGCATGCATTATCATGCTTTTCATGCCATCATTTCAGAGCATTTTGGCCTTTGTTTTGGCATGCATGAGGTTTGTTTGGGGCTGGTTTCATTCATTGAACATTACATTACATAGCCCTTGTGGTGTGTCCTTTACTAGCTTTCATGGATAAGGACTCCAACTTGACATGCCCATGTTGCATTGCATTGTTGTTTGGAATGTTGTTGCATTGCATTGTGTTTGGATTGAACATTAATCCAAACACGAGAAACGAGAGACGTTTCACACTTGAAGTAATGAAACGTGCCTCATTTCTCGGTCGCCGACCCTCTTGATCATGTATGATAGAGGTTAAGGCCCTTATGTGTTATTTGTGCATTCATTGACGCTGAAATGTGCAAACTTGGCTTCTCGGACATCATGCGTTGCGATGCATGGTTGGTGGCCCGAGAGTTGAGTACCGCACTCCCTTGAGCTTGAGGAATGATAGGGAGGGTGGTTGTACACACATATCTTGCAAATACATTGCTATGCCCCTTCTTGTTCTCTGTTGTAGCAAAACTGGAGCTTGGCAGATTTTCTGGCCGATAGACCAGTAAAAGTGGTCGACCGACCACTTTTTCTAGTCTACAGGTGGTCTACAGCCACCTTTTCTGGTCGGCAGCCCACCAGGAGGTCCCTGTGTTGGAGAAAAAGCATTCTGGAGATTGTGCAATTTCAGAGATCAAACCAAATGCAAACAGAGGCAATTGGGGGCATGGTAATGGATTTCCGAGCAAAGCTGACCGAGCATGTATCATTCGTTATTCCGAGGCAGAGCTGTGGCAGCCTAATTTAGCTTCTTTTTCTTACTTTGTTGGTTTTGTAACTTAATTAATTTGATTAATTAGTTAAAGTGATGTAATAATTAGTTGTAGCTAGTTATTCAATTTGTGTTGTGTAATAATTAGTCTAATTAGCGTAGCTAGTTAGCTTATTATTTTGACCCTCCGTCGAGAGGGCAAATGTTGTAATAAGTGTGCGAGTGTGTGATGCATGTCTTCCAACCCCACGTCTTTCTCCCTTTTACTTATCAGCTTTTGATGGTTAGTTTTAGGGCATGTTTCAATTAGCATACTTATGCTTTGCATGCGTGCATCATTCATTCATATCGCATGCATCGGGGTCGGCGCATCATTCAAACCGCATTGTATTTCAATTCCTATTTGAATGCATGTATCAAATGTCGCATTCATATGCCATCATAGATAGCCGAGCCTATTTAGTTGCATTTTTGCATGTGTTGCATTAGGCATTTTAACATAGCTAGGATCATGCATGATTTCTAACTACTTTTATTTTTTGGCTTAGAGTACACTGTAAGTGTTTATGCTTTACCATCCTTGCATGTGTGTAAGTGATTTCCATGATAGCATGTTTGCCATGAGACTATGTGCTTAATTGATTAACTACATGAATGCCTGTGGATGAAGGCTTTATTACTTGAATTGGAACAATTCATCAAAATGTGAGTTTTAAGTCCACTTGAAGTGGCAAATCATCATGTTTTAAGCCCACCTTGTTTGGTGGCAAATCCGCGTTTTAGCCTACTTGCGAGTAGTACCTTCAAACCATTTTCGAAAAACAAACATGAGATGTTTTGTTCCAATTCTTGCGATTGAGTCTATACTTGTATGTTGTGCGCATCACATAGTAAGTTAGCTAATAAACCGGAATAAGAACACCTGTGTTTTCAAAAACAACATATCATGTTAGTAGAGGCCGATCTTTGATCGGGTGAGCGGGGGTGCTCATTTCAGGACCTTTCCCTCTCATACCCAAGTTCCCGAGCCGAGGAAACTTTGGTGATGACGGACACGTGGCCTTTGGCACGAGTTAGGGTTTCCTAAATTTCTCAAAACAAAATATTTAGGTGGCGACTCTGAAATCTGGTAAAGCAGTCCATGTTTGGCACTTCTTGATTAAAATCGATTTCCAAAACAATTTGTTAGATTTTGACTCTTTGGTGATTTATCCGTCTTACATTGCACTTTGTGAGATTAGATTCAGAACCGTGACAGGAGTCCGAACTGTAGTAGCTACGTCCCCAATTCGCATCCTCACGCACGGAGCGAGTTCGGGCGGTCTACAGCCAGTCCCTGTAGGTTTCCACCATCATCTGCAGAATGTGTTTGATGTTCTTGTTGGCAGCCTCAATTGCTCCGTTGGTCTGCATCCTGTATGTGGATGACTTATGAAAAGCCACATTGTATTTTTCCGACAAGTCTATCACCTCCTTCTTGAAGTGGGAACCATTATCCGAAATAATCTCATTCGGGACTCCATACCGGCAAATAATGTTATTTCTGATGAACTTAGCAACATACGACGCCTTCAACACCGCGTAAGATTGGGCCTCAACCCACTTCGTGAAGTAATCTATCGCTACCAGAATGTACTCATGTCCGTTCGACCCCTTTGGGGTGACCGCTCCTATAACATCAATCCCTCAGACTGAAAACGGCCATGGCAAAGTCATGTTGTACAGCTTCGACGGCGGAATGTTCATGCGATTTGCATGGATCTAACACTTGTGGCATCACCGAAGAAAACTAATACAATCCTCCTCTATGGTTGACCAATAATAACCCTGTCTGAGGATTTTTCGGGCTAGCATTACCCCATTCATGCGCGCTCCGCACTCTCCTCCGTGGATGGTCTCTATCAGGTGCTTGGACTCTTCAGCATCGACACACAGTTTGTGCATCCCCAGATGACCCTCTTGTGTGGTTTACCCCCGCAGATGATAAACTGTGCAGCCATTCTTCAAATTACCCTCCTATCTTTGGCATTTGCCTTTAGGGGATAAGCCTCCTTTTCCAAGAAGTTCCAGACATCATAATACCAGGGGTTCTGATCTTGTACCCCATCTATGGCAGCAATCATCTCGTAGGCCGGCACGAATTTCTGTTCAATGATGATTGGACGCATCCGGACTCTAAAAGGGATGTCTATCATAGAAGATAAAGTTGCTAATGAATCAGCGAACCTGTTGTTCTCTCTTAACAGATGGTCGAAGTTCAGTTTTTCAAACCGAGGAGTCAAAACGTCCAAGGTCTGATGATAGGTCTTCATCTTTTCTTCTTTAACATTCCAATGTCCTTTAGCTTGAGATACAACAAGGTTCAAGTCCCTGATGACATCCAACCGTTTTGCCACTAGTTCAAGGGTGGCTTCCAATCCAGCAATACATGCCTCATATTCTGCCTCATTGTTCGATACTTTGAACTGGAGTTTGAATGCTAAAGGTATACGGGAATTGTCGGGTGCTATCAGCAACACCCCTATCCTGTACCTGTACTGGTTTGATGCTCTGTCAAAGAACATAGTCCATGTTTCTTCTTCAACATACAGAATGGCCTTGTCTGGGAACATATATTGAACTGCTTCATCTCCCTCCACTGGGTGGTTGGTTGGCTAGGAACTCCGCTACCGCTATCCCTTTCACTGACTTGCGCGTCATGTACTTCAGATCAAATTCGGAAAGCAGAAACAACCAACGGGATAGCCTACTCGTAAGTGCTGGTTTCTCAAAGAGATATTTGATGGGATCTAATCTCAAAACCAGTATTACAGAGAGAGCTAATAGGTAGTGCCTCAATTTCCAGGTAGCCCATACCAAGGCCAGACAAGCCTTCTCCAGCGGAGTGTAATGGGTCTTGTATTCCAGCATTTTGTTACTCAGGTAGTAGATATAGCTTTCTCCCCTTTGTCCTCTGGTTCCTGCGCAAGCATGCATCCCATTGTTGTTTCGGTCACTGATTGGTACAGAATCAACAGTTTTCTCAGCTCAGACGGTGACAACACAGGTGGGTTCTGTAAATATTGCTTGATCTGCTCGAAAGCAACTTGGCATCGGTCGTCCCATTGGAACTTCTGTCCTTTCTTCAGGAGACCAAACAGTGGTTCACAAGTCAGGGTTAATTTTGCAATAAACCGTCTTATGAATTGTACTTTACCTAGAAAGCCTCAAACCTCCTTTTCAGTCCTCGGTGGTGGCATTTATAAGATGACCTTAATCTTGGAAGGATCAACCTCAATGCCCCTTTGTGTAATCAAGAACCCCAGCATTTTCCCTGCTGTAACACCAAAAGTACATTTCTGAGGATTCAACCGTAACCGATACTCTTTGATCCGTTGGAAAATTTTCTTTAAGGTGGTGTAGTGGCCCTCTCTTTCCTTGGACTTGACAATCATGTCGTCCACGCACACCTCAATCTCTTTGTGGATCATATCGTGCAAGATTGTGGTCGCAGCCCGTTGATACGTAGCCTCAGTATTCTTTAAACCGAACAGCTTGAGCCTATAATAGTAAGTCCCCCACGAGGTAGTAAAAGCAGTCTTCTCCCCATCTTTGGGAGCCATCAAAATCTGATTGTAGCCTGAAAACCCATCCATTAATGAGAGCAGTGCATGCCCCGCAGTGAAGTCCACTAATTCGTCGATATGCGGTAGTGGGAAGTCGTCCTTCGGACTGGCTTTGTTCAAATCTCTAAAGTCCACACATACCCGAATTCTGCCATCATTTTTCAGCACCGGAACTATGTTGGCCAACCAAGTAGGGTATTCAGATACTAACAGGAACCCTGCATTAATCTGCTTGGTGACCTCTTCTTTGATTTTCAGGGCCTAGTCCGAGCAGTTCCTTCAGAGCTTCTGCTTAACAGGTCGGGCCTCTGGGTCAAGAGGGATCCGGTGCTGTACAATCTCATAATCGATTCCAGGCATGTCTTCGTAGGACCACGTGAAAACATCTTTGAAATCTTTTAATAAAGAGACTAAGTGCTCGCGTTCCTCAGAAGACAACGTGGACCTGATCTGGACCAATCGCGGATCCTTCTCAGTACCAACGTTAATTGAGGTGATTTCATCAACCAAAGGTTTTACAAACCTCTCCTACTCTTGATCAATCAAACATTGTAAAACTGGAGGAATTTCTTCCTCATCATTTTCATCAAAATTTTGAAAGTCCTGATTAACGGAATAAACTAATGGCACAAAAAAGTACTCAAAAGCTGCAGCAGCACCATTCTCATTAGCAACTTCCAGATTGTCTGATTCTTCGGTTACAACAGACTCAAAGGAAAATGAAAATGACGACCTAGACAGGACAGTGGCATCCAGGTTATCACCCCCAGGAATACTGGACTCTGACTCGGATGAACAGGAATCTGATTCTGACCCCATAAACTCTGTGGAATCAGATTCAGGTTCACTACATGACCCAGAACTGCTAGATAAAAAGCCCTCCTCGTATTACCAGACGAGGGAGAGTGCGATGGATGCATCAAGAATGCCAGAAGATGGGCCCACAGCCGCTTCATCTCCGATCATGGAAACTGAGAGTTATCCCCCAAGCACTCTGGTAAGATCTGAGGATCAGAGAGGAGACAAGCCAGTGCTACCCCCATATCAATTTATGTGCTCTCGGACTCTTCTACCTTGCATTGTCCAACCTCAACTGGTGGATCTGTCTACTCTTCGGTAACTTCATCCCCTGACGACTAAAAGTCAAAAAAGATTTCGAAGCCGGGCAAGCGCCGCTTCTTTGAATTCAACCAGTGCTCCGGAAAGTCGCAAAACAGGAAATCTTCCTCCTCTCGGACGAAGCGTCCTTTCAGGGCCCCTTGGATAGGTCTGTGCACCAACTTGTAATGCATCTCGACTTGCTTTGCCTTGGCTCTTCCGGCCATTTCTCTTCCTTTCCTCGCCTAATCTTCCTTGGTAGGTGAGTAACCTAAGCCAAATGTATATGGGTTATGCGGTACTTCGGTCAATGCTGCGACGCCCTTACGGCCACTTCGCCCCAATCCCATTCCGGGCATGTGTAGAAGCTTGTTCATGAGGTAGATAGATTGTGCACTAACGTATAGCCCCTAATCAACTGCCAACAAATCCTATACTACCTGGGGCTCAGCCAAGGTGAATCCTGACAAAAATAATCTTCCCTGCCATGCTCAATCTCCAGAACTAGTGTAGAAACCTCTGGCGGCGGATGTATCGAAGAATTTTCAAAAACAATTGCCACCCCCTTTCCGTGGTGGTACTTCAACATCTGGTGTAAGGTGGAAGAGACTACTTTCACCTGGTGCAGCCACGGCCACCCGAGGAGTAGATTGAAGGTGGCTGGGACATCTAAGATATGAAACTCGACGTCCTGCTACCCCGGGCCAACCTGAGTCTTAATCTGTATGATCCCCGTCACCTCTCGGCTGGTATTATCGTAGGCCCATATCACCTGGGCTGTAGGCACAAAATTTGCAGGCTTCAACCCGATAGCATACGCCGTTCTTGACGGACATACATTGATTGCAGATCCTGTGTCGACCAGGACGACCGGTATCCATTTCTCTCTACACTCCACAGAGACATAGAGTGGCTTATTGTGATCAGAGCCCTCAGGCGGTAGTTCTTTGTCGGTGAAGGTCAAGGTCGGGGAAGCTCCTCCTGGGAAAACCAGCCCTACCAACTGCTCAGGAGTTGTATTAACTAAAAGCTTGGCCCTATCCATGGCTGTAAGGGCGGCTAGTCTGTAAACCCTCAAGGCCATAAGCAGTCCCCAGATGGAGATGTATGCTTGAATCTTCTTTAGATGTTTCAGTACGACCTCTTCCTCCAGCAGTTTTTCCTTCTGCTTTTCAGTTTCTTTGTCATTCCTGAACGCCTCCGTCTGGTCCAAGTGTGGGGGCTTGAAATACTGCCCACTCCTGGTCATATGGTTAACCTCCTCAACGTACCAGGTGTCATCTGGCTGGTTCTGCCACCAGTCCTCGTCAGTGTGGGCAAGATGTAAGTCGTCATCTTCCCACCACATCCCATTGACAACCGACAGATAGTTGTTCGGTTCTGCTGTAGCTGTTCTCGTGGTCTCAATACATTCCACTCCCTCCGGTGCTTTGGCTTTTCTAGCCCTTTCATCATTCTTGATCCTCTCTTGCTCAAACCTTTTCAATGCAGCCTCCTGTTCGGTGTTTGCTGTACACAAACTGCCTATGTCCTAGAGCAAAATTCTTTGCACCCACGCGGTTCTTTCTTGTTCTCGACCATTCCGGCCACTATAGATGTTCCAATTTCAGACTGTCCCTATTTCGGCTTAGACTCCTCAACAACATCTGGCTCGTCACTGAGCCACCCTGTAGCATCTATCGCTCCATTCAAGTTGAACCAGTTGATGCTCACATCCCCTGGATTCTGCTCGTTAAAGAACTGCAGATTGGCAATGTCCTATTCCAACTCTACTAGGTCATCTAACCCCTGACTTGGTCCATCCTCCTGGACCACACTGATTTCTGCCCCAGTTGGTAATTCTACCCTCAGCTTTGCCTGATTTGTTGACATAATATAATGGCACGGGTTGTATGCTTCCTCAATAAAGCTCCCAGATCTGTCAGGTTCTGAACCAACACTCTCATTCTCCTCGAAAGTCATCCCAGTTCTGTCTTCGACAGTCACCACCACCGGCTTGGGCTAGGTTAGGGAGGTGCCCAACATGTACAAGTATGTACTGTATGGGATGAACACCTCAGGCTTAGGTAGGTGAGTGGGTGTGATGTATATGCTTGGGACATATGGAGTGGCCGTGGTTTGGATCAGGTTGATATGCTTGGGTGGTGGAGCTTGGTTATGTGGTGGGAGTGGGTTGGTGGTGACATTTGGCTTCTCGGGAGGCGCAATCACCTTGTTGTCAATAAGATCTTGGATCTCATGACACAGTCTGTAACATTGGTCGGTGTCGTGATCGTGTTGCTGGTAAAAGGCACAATATTTGGTCGGGTTATGGGAAGAAGGAAGTTTGTTTGGTAATGGTCATGGCTCCAGGGGCTTCAAATGCCCTTTCCTGATTAGAATTCGCAGGGCTTTGGACAGAGGCATGTACAGTGGAGTAAAAGTCCTCTGGTCTCAGGGTGGATATTTGGTTGTTTGTGAGCTGGTTTCGGACGCACCAGTGAAGGGTGTAGCTATTTTTGACGTGCTGGTGGTGACCATGCTTACAACTGAAGTTCTTGTGGCTGCACTACTACTGGTAGCTGTATTCGAACGGCGTGCAAATGCCCTCTTAAGCTGCTCCTTTTCCGAGTCGATCAGACCTTGCTTCATAGCATCCTCAATCTGTACCTCGATCTCATGTAAGTCTGCAAAGGTGGGAAGGGGTAAGACGATCAGTTTTTGCATCATCTTGGGTTGGAGGTTGTGCACAACCATCCTTATCTGATCTTTCTCGAGTGGCCGAGTTGTCATCATGGAGGCCTTGGCCCTCCATCGAGTAACAAAAGCCTTCCTTCGGCTCCTGTGGGGTTGCCTCAAGATCACGAGTTGTAACCTCATCTGGGTGTTGTACGAATATTGAGCGACGAGGGCCTCGGCCATCTCTTCCTAACTCCTTTTCACTGAGTCCTCTAGCTTGGTGTACCAAATGACCACGATACCCGACAGGGTTCGACCAAAAAGATTGGCCGCAGGATATTCGAGAACAACTGCAAATGTACCATAGGATCTCCAGAACCGTGAAAATGGTTTATATGCGGCATCTTGAACCGGTCCGGCAACATAACCGCCGAATTGGTGTATCCATCTTCTATGTCCGGGATACAGTTGACTCCCTGAGCCCGTTTAAATAGCTTTTCAAGCTTACTGACTTTTAGCACGGTTAGATCCACCTCGAATTCAAATGACATGTCCACTGGGTTAGTCGGCGCTGTAAACAGCTGAGGTAGGATTGGGGGTGGAACTGGCCCCGTTGGAACGTTCGTATTCTCCTGGATGTTTGCAGTTTCCCCGGGTGTTGGAACCCATGGTGGGGGTGGGGGTGGGGGTGAATGCGAAGCAGATGCTCCGACTTGTTGTTGTTGTTGTTGTTGCTGTTGTTCTAGTTGAAGCCTAGTAATCAGTTCTGCCTGTTGGGCTACAACCTTTACCTAGCAGGCAGCATCCCGTTGCATGGCCTGCATGGTCTCTTGGAGCTGACACATCATGTCTTCCATTTCGATTGTAAAATGTGGATCTGACTGAACTGATGTATCTCTCTGTGTGGTAGAAGCGAAAATCTCAGCCCGACTACACACTGGTGGGATGGACAATGACTGCTGAACCAACAATTATTGTACTGATACTCTCTGCCAAACTGCCCTCCGTCTAGTAACTGGGGGTAAGGAAGCAAACACTGGTTGTCTGTCAACTAGATCCTCAGATCGATGAAGCCTTCTACTTCTAGTCCAGAGTGCTCGGGGGGTTATCTGCCTTTTTGGAAGCAATGATGCAATACTACCTTGCAAAAAGATAAATAAAGCAAAAAAAGAAACAACAATCAGAAAACGACAGCGTTTTGGCTTAGATGTTGACAACACACAGTTGATAAATCATAAGCTGGAAAAACTGCACTCAACACTGATTTCTGCCCCTAAATCACTACCTCAAATCTGATACCCCAAATACTGATGTCCTCAGATTGATACCCAGACTTGTAAACTGATACATGCATTCCTGTAGAGACACACTCTAAAAGCACATAGCAAGCAAGTTAGAGCCAAAACACTCCTATGGAGGGGTAGGGTTTCCCTGTCCTATTTTGTCAGGAACTAGGGTTTCACTACGCACACATGCGGTTTCAAATAACCTATATTCCGGTAAACAACCTATCCTAGTTTGGAATGGTCTCTATGGCTTCCGATATGCACTAGGTCGAATGGTTAAAAAGGGTGTCGCGGGAGAATCGAGGTTTGTGTTCCCATAGTGGCAGAGCCTGTAACTGGTCAGCCTTATGGCACGCATTTCCAAGCAAGCCTCCGGCAAATCGTTCAAGAATAGTAGATGGCAAACACTGTGACTTAAGCACACCAATGCAAATGCAATGCAAAGAAACACATAAGTGTAAATAAAACAACATATCATGAGTTCGAGTCAAGTTCTCTAAATTCCCAGTAGAGTCGCCAGAAACTGTAGAACGCCCGACCGTCCTCTGTGCGCCCCCTTTCGGAGAGGGCGTGAATTAGGTTCATAGCTACTACAGTTCGGACTCCTGTCACGGTTCTGAATCTAATCTCAGAAAGTGAAATGTAAGACAGATAAATCACCAAAGAGTCCACATCCGGCAAATCGTTTTGGAAAATCGATTTTAATAAAAAAATGCCAAACATGGACTGGTTTGCCAGATTTCAGAGTCGCCACCTAAATATTTTGTTTTGGAAAATTTAGGAAACCTTGACTCGTGCCTAAGGCCACGTGTCCGTCACCACCAAAGTTGCCTTGGCTCAGGAACTTGCGTACGAGGAGGGAAGGTCATGAAATGAGCACCCCCGCTCACCCGATCAAAGGATCGGCCTCTACTAAGTGTGATATGTTGTTTTGAAAACACATGTGTTCTTATTCTGATTTATTAGCTAAACTTACTATGTGATGCGCACAACACACAAGTATAGACTAAATCGTTCGAATTGGAACAAAACACCTCATGTTTGTTTTTCGAAAATGGTTTGAAGATGCTACTCGTGAGTAGGCTAAAACGCAGATTTGCCACCAAACAAGGTGGGCTTAAAACAACATGATTTGCCGCCCTCAAGTGGGTTTAAAACTCACATTTTGATGAATTGTTCTTATTCAAGTAATAAAGCCTTCGTCCACAGGCATTCATGCAATTAATCACTTAAGCAAATAGCCTCATGGCAAGGATGCTATCATGGCAACACTTACACTCATGCAAGTATACTAAAGCGTAAACACTCACAGTGTACTCCGAGTCAAAACAGAGAACTAGTTAGAAATCATGCATGATCCTAGCTATGTTAAGATGCCTAATGCAACACATGCAAAATGCAACTAAATAGGCTCGGCTATCTAAAATGGCATATGAATGCAATACTTGATAACATGTATTCCAAGAAGAATTGAAATACAATGTAGTTTGTATGATGAGCCGAGCCCGGTGCATGCAAGACAAATGAATAATGCACGCATGCAAGCATAAGGATGCTAATTGAAATATATGCCCTAAACTAACCATCGAAAGTTGATAAGTAAAAAGGAGAAAGAAATGGGGTTGGAAGACATGCATCACATACACGCACGCTTATTACAACTTTTGTGCCCTCTCGACGGAGGGTCCGAATGAATTAGCTAAGCTACACTAAGCTATTTAAACTAATTATTACAAACTAACTAATTAACTATGCTCAGCTAATTAATTATTACAAAACTTTAACTAATTAATCAAATTAAATAAGTTACAAAAACAACTAGGTATGAAAAAAAAAGGTTCTAAATTAGACTGCCACAGCTCTACCTTGAACAATGATGGATGCATGCTCAGTTTCCGCCTCGAAAAGCTCTCCGGTTTGCTCTCAAGAGGCTCTGTTTACAGGGTGTCTTCCAATGTTTGTTGCTGAAACTTACCAAAACAATACTGTGGAGTGCACCAGTGGCCTGCCGGCCATGAGAAGCTGCTGCTGACCAAGGATGCACACTGCCGGCCACAGATGAAGAGGTGCTGGCCAACAATGAGAGGGTGCCGGCCACTGGTGTGCTGTGACACCAAGCTGCAATAGAGCACAAAACAGAGAAAATGGAGGGTCTCCCAAGAACATGTATGTACTATGCCCCTCCATATCATCTCAAAACATCAAGGGAGAGGCATAGTTGGATCCAAAACTATCAATCAAGCATCTTAATGCATGATGGCCAAAGATCCAATTTGGACAAATTCAATAAATGCAATGCAAACAAGACTCTAGGGCCATTACCTTATCATGGAAGATCAAAGGTAATAGAGACAAAGAGAATTGGCTCATTTTCATCACTTTGAGTATGAAATGGGCCAATCCACTCTGTGTTCAACATAACGTCCGGTTGAACACAATGCAATGCACACATGCAACATGTTTTTCTTGGCGCATTTTACTTGATTGATTTTGTTTACACATTTTAAGCTACCAATCCATCCATTAATCAACTTGTTCAAATGTGAGAGTCCTTTAATGAGAGAGAGGTCTATCAAAAGGAATGGTTCAAGGCATGGGAGAGACCAATGCCTTTGACTAGGAAGAACCCTCAAAAGAGGGTTAAGGCCATTAAAGCATAGGTCTCAATCCCAAGCATTAAACACAACCTTAAGACTCACCAATCTTAAAAACAAATCAAAAGTGAAGAAAGGAGGGAGATGGCAGATTTTTCAATGCTAAGGTGGCATGAAAAACAAGACTCTAACACACAAACACTTCAAGTACAACATGCTAGAAGGCTTAAACATTGAAACTAGTGAAGGACACAACACTTGAAATATGCAATACAATGCTCAATGGACTAAACCAGCCCTAAATAGACGTCATGCGTGACAAAACAGTAGCCAAAATGTGCTGAGATGATGGCTTGAAAGGTAAGGAAATGATGCTCATGCAATGGCTCACAAACAAGGCATAAGGGTACAATTCCCAAGAGCACTTAAAGAGTGAAAAACATGAAAGTGTGACAACACTACATGCTCTGAAATAACATGCCAAATGATGCCAAAACATGGAAATACCTCAAGCTAAGCATACAAGATACTTCAAAACTCAAAGCTACTCAAAGCTATTCAAAGCTATTGCACTACAAGCATGTGTAACAAGCCTCACATGACCAAGAAGCCTCAAAACAGAGCTAAAGCATGTTAAAACGTGCATAAAAAAAACTTGTTGGAGTGGAGCCAAAACATGCTAGAATAATAGACTAAAGAGACAAGCATGCAAGGCTAGCTAGCAAAGTTATGGTACAAGTGTATGGAGCATGCAAGAGGGGACTCCACCAACCAAAATCAGAGTTACCACATGTCAAAATAACACCAAAAATATGCTTGAACTAAGCTAATTCAAACCACAAAAGCATGCTACTTTGCAAGGCTACAAGTAGGATTGCACTACAAGTACAAGAAGCATGCAAGAGATGGCCAAGCCAACCAAAAACAGAGTTATGGCAGGTCCAAATAGTCACAAAAACATGTTAAAACTAAGACACAAAAGGATAGAAACACATACTCATTTGGTGAGCCACCAACACATGCAAGCATGACAAAAGAAGAGGGGACCACCCCCTCCTATTTAGGACCTCAAAACCACATTTTGACCTCCGAAATTCCTCTTGAATTCAGTGGTTAAAGGGTCAAAAAGGGATTGTTTTAAGGCCTTTAAAAGATAGGACAAAGCTTAGCAAATAAGCTACAAAAGAAGAGGGACACCTCTAGCTACAACAAGACTTCAAACAACCATTTTCAACACTTAAAAATAGAGGTTTTTGTAGTTGCAAACTAAGTAAAAAGAAGCATGCAAAGGTGGCCAAACACTTAATCAACATAAAGCTTAAAGAGAGAGAAGGCTTACCCTTGAAGATAGCACCAAAACAGCAAGTAAAAACCCAAATTTCTGAACCAAAACCACTTTAAGGAGCTCTAGTAAGGCCTCCAAGAACCTCAAGTGTAAGAAAACTCACTTTCAAGGCAAAAGTGCAGAGACAGAGGATTCTAGAGAGAGAGAGAGAGAGAGAGAGAGAGAGAGAAAATATCTCAGTTGAAAAATTTGTAACCCTTTGCATGCAAGAGAGGGCCTCAATAT
Organism: Camellia sinensis; assembly: GCF_055761805.1. Classification (NCBI taxonomy): domain Eukaryota; kingdom Viridiplantae; phylum Streptophyta; class Magnoliopsida; order Ericales; family Theaceae; genus Camellia; species Camellia sinensis. Next base: position 117,131,231 of record NC_138970.1, read on the forward strand.
ATAGGAGATACAAAAGCAATCCAAGAAAATCAAGCCATCCACGTGCAAGTAGATGGCCTATCCTACAAACAGCTGTCACAAAAATATCTAAAAATATCTGTTAAAATGAATGGTGGCCGGCAGGTCATTAGTGGTGGCCGGCTGGGCCTCATTGTTGGCCAGTAAGTCCTATTGATGGCTGACAGGGCAAAAGGCATGGTCGGCAGTGCCAAAAAGTGGCCGATAGTGCCCCACAAGAAGCATGCTGAAAGGACCAACACATGGTCCAAAAATGAGGCAGAAAGGATATAGGGTTAGGAAAGCTCAAACCTGTGACATTCCACTGTGAAATTCGAGTACTCGGCGAGCAATCGAACTTGTCACCGGATGTACCTGCAAGAACATCAAAGTCTTGAGGACGGTAAAAAATGGGGTGTCTACAGTTGCCCCTCTTTGACAGAACTCGAAAGTCATGAAATGGCGGGAGTAAATGTCAAAGCCTAGAGACGACCCATTTTTGACAAGGCCGAAGACTTAGACAAACAAACAAGATAACAAAATAAATGCGCCCTCAGGATGGGGCAAAATGCAGATGACATGCAGGATGCAGATCATAACTTATGATTATGCAAAGAAAGCTATAATGAAACACTTATGTTAAATAAATACAACAATTTAAGCAAACCGACGAGTTTCAGAAGTCTCACACATTTCAACAGAAAGAATGTAAGAAAATTATGCAATCTTAACTACGGCTCACGCAGGAAAGATTAAAAGCGACTATCGGGAACACCCAAAGTCTCAAACGAAGGACCTCTTAGCGTATCAAACGCGAGAGGAGAAAGGTATGCCCAAACGCATGTCAAACACGAAAGGAGAAAGGCATCCAAACGCGTGTCAAACGTGAGCGGAGAAAGGCTGCGGTGCAAACACCGGAGGGCGATATGAACATCGGGCACTTATCCCAATGTTTCTAGCCAAAGAGAGAGTTCACGGAGGCAGGAATGATCTTACCTAGAGTTCCTTTGAAAGAACCGCACACACCATATCGTCTGGTAGTGCCAACTTCAAATGAATCGTACATACAATATCGTGCCTAGACAAAAGAGAATTTTCACAAGTACAATATAGTAGAAACACACGTTCAATGTTACATCAAGATATAATTTCAAAACGGGATAATTGCGTGCATATACAATGCGCAAATGAAAAGGTGCATAACAATTCATGGGAGACGTGCATAATAATGCAAGTAGAAGTGTGCAGAACAATACAACTAGAACGTGCATATCAATGCAAGTAAAAGGGGTGCATAACAATGCCAGTAGAATGTGCATAACAATGCAACTGAAAGAGTGCATAACAATACAACTGAAAGGGTGCATAACAATGCAAGTGAAGTGTGCATAATAATGCAACTGAAAGGGTGCATAACAATGCAAGTGAAGTGTGCATAACAATGCAACTGAAAGGGTGCATAACAATGCAACTGAAGTGTGCATAACAATGCAAGAAGTCAAAACACACATTCAATGTAACAACAAAACAATCTATGCCCTACGCAGCAGCTGGAGCACGTATGATAAAGACCACTCAACGGTAGCTTCCGATTTACCATATCGAAGAGTTACAACATGTTAAAAAGGATACCCTTTGTGTGGGCTGAAAGGCGATGACCTTCGTGTACTGCGAATGTGATTCTGGGCTTCTGCAAATGCATTCTGAATCAAATTTTGAACATACCCTACACTTCTTGGAACCCAAGGACACATACCAAGGTAAAAGAGGCAGGGGAATCTGGTGGAGGTTTGCCGGCCAACAGGGGATGTTGCCGGCTACCCATCGATCATTGGTGATAGCCGTTGGCCATCAATGAAGGGGTGCCAGCCATCGATGTGCCACTGCCGGCCATCGATGGAAGATTCAGGCAATTTGGTCTTTTCGGTCGTGGGTCTTTAAATACACTTGAAATTACCTCATTTCCTTACAAACCCTTGCACAAAAATCATTTCCCTTGCTCTCTAGGTGCACCTTCTCTCTAGATCCACACGTTCTACGCGTTTCCCAACACCTTAAACAACCTTGAATCGCTAAAACCCCTTTGTTCTCTTTGATTTGAACCGATCAGAATTTGATTCTGAGGCCTCTTTCGTCATTTCCACCATTCAAGGGTCATTTCCCTTGAGTTTCTCCCAAGGTTAGTTCACTTTTCCTGGGTTTTTGATTTTCTTTGACTTTTCTCTCTCTTAGGGTTTGATTTGTTCAAAGTTTCACCGTTAATCAACTTTTCTCATTTTTGCTCATTTTGCATCTATTTCAGGTGGCTAACGATATTCCACATGACTGGGGCTTCCCCGCACTTCCTCCGATAGAGCTTGCAGCGGACTTTGCGGTTGAGCCAGGGGTCGAGCCTCAGCATTTACCACCGAGCATACGCCGCTTTAACCCCGCGAGGTATCACCCGAAGACGCATATATTACCAGTTGCGGAGGCATCAACGCCTTCGCTGATTTTGATGAGGATGTGCCAGACTACCTCCTATTGAGAGAGCACGCATCCCACTTATCAGCCATTGCTGTGGAGGTAGAAACTCTACTTTTATGCAGTATTACTTTCAACTATTTGCATTTCTTGCACTGTTTTGATTTGATTGCATCACATGCCTTCATATGACTGTATTTCATACATTGCTGCTTCACATTCAACTTTACTTCACACATCACTGCTTTGTATGTAACTATACTTCCAATACATCACTGATCTGTATTCAACTGTACTTTTAATACATCACTGATCTGTATTCAACTATACTTTCAATACATCACTGATTTGTATTCAACTGTACTTTCAATACATCACTGATCTGTATTCATCACATGCCACATGACAGATCTCGCTCCTTTAGAGGCTATGGTGTGAGGACAGCTCGGGATTGGTATGATGAGCTTCCTGCGAGGGTCTGCGAGATCATCGACGGGACCGGCTTCGGTTTATTCTGCTCCAGCTTGACATGGGTCATAGCGAGTCGCCCTCTCCTAGGGGCTCTTGTGGAGAGGTGGTGGGACACCACCAACTCTTTTCACTTCTCCACGACGGAGGAGATGACGATGACTCCCTACGACTTTGCCATGATCACTGGCTTGGGGATAGGGGGTGATCCGATTCCTCTTGATCTCGACATGGGAGAGTGAGTGGCCGCATGGGACACACTGCTTGGGGCGCGCCCATCGACACTTCGATCAGGTATGGTTAGGTATACTTGGTTCGAGGAGCACTACAGAGGGGAGGATCCCGAGACCTTTGAGGAGATGGAGCAGTACGCTAGGGGCTTCCTCCTGTTCCTTTTCTGTACCACCTTGTTTTCGAACAGGTGGAATACCGTGGGTTTATACTTCCTGAGCGCACTGGTGGTGCTTCAACAGGTCCAGTTCTATGATTGGGGTGCAGCCGGCCTTACCACCTTATATGGGTACATGAGCTCGACCTCTCAGATGTGCGGGACCCTGATTGGTGGCTACTGGCAGGCTTGGGAGGTACACAGCTTAGTTCCCCCATTTTCATTGTTTGCTCAGCATTTTCTGCTTTAAACTTGTTCAACACTTGTACTTTCTGCATTCTCTATATCTGCTCTTACACTATATGCTTTCTGCTTTGCATTTTCTCTACGCTATATATATTGCACACTGTATACCATACACTGCACACACAAAATCTAATCTCTGCTCTAGGCTTGCACTCCTCATGCATTGCAGTGCGTTCTACTTTCTGCATTTTCTGTACTCTATTCATGCACTGTGTACTCTGTTCATACACTATATTGATCATATCTTCCTTAGAGTTGTGGGTGTACACATACTTCCCGACACTTGCTCCTGAGCCTATAGAGGAGAGCCCAGCGACAGTCCCATTCTAGAGGGTATACGACGAGCAACTTCGTCGTAGGACCAGAGAGAGTTTTGTGTTCTTTCGGCAATGCTTCGACACGGTCACGGTGCGCGAGGTAATTCCACCACAAAGTTATTTCATTTAACCTGATGCACCCACATAAGTTAACCGACAGCGACTAATCATCTTGTTCATTCTCTTTTCTTCAGATCGCATGGCAGCCGTGGGATACGATACCGTTAGGGCTCTGAGACTAGTATAACACCGCCAAGATTGTCTGCCGCTATCATATTCTCTTTTGAGGGTCCGATCTGTCGCACTTGGCTTTTGGGTGAGCGCTTCGTACGCCTGACCTTGGGATTGCCTGCTCCATTTGTACCGACGACACCTCCACCATCGATGAGGGAGACACACAGGTTGTCTATGGAGCAGGTGATTCAGTTCATGGTAGGACTGGAGACGGATTACTTTCGTGCAGAGGGTGACTACGCGACCTTTATTCAAACTCACCTGATGCAACCTTTGTCCGGCGTCCGGGGAGGAGTGGGAGCAAGGGCTCCAGCCGCGAGGGGGAGAGACAGGAGGGGCAGAGCGTCCAGAGCTCGTGGCAGGAGAGATCCTGAGGTAGGGCAAGAGATGGGATGGCCAGAGCTGCCTACCTCATTGACTTATCAGAGACGTTCTGGGGAGACTTATCAGATCCCCATTGCGTCTACATCAGCCGAGTGTGCACTTGCCGGGATTCGAGGCCTGACTTCGGTATGTACTAAACTCCACATTTTGCATATTGACTTCATTTCAATTATGCTTCATAAGATGTTGATCTCTTCTATGCACTCGCAGGCGCCCATAGAGTACATAGGGTTGGCCATTGATCTAGTGGCCTCCTTGACAGAGATGACAGAGACAAATCTGGATCTGCTTAGCCTCTACAGGACCCCAGTAATTTCCTTTCGTCTTCACTTCATGCCACGAAGTTTTCTGCATTCACATTAGCATTTTCACAATTCCATACTACACTGCATCGGTACATTGCTCCCATACACTGCTCATGGCATACATACACTACAGTTCATTCACTGCTCACGGCACGTTATCCTTTGCATCTGATATATTCCATCACTAATGCATTTCTGGTAAACTGCTTTTCTTAGTTCCCCTTCCTAATACCAGCCCCCCTCCTGATACCAGCCCTATCAGATGTCCCAACAGGAGCAGAGACAGGTCCTTCAGTACCTCCTCCACCAGCAGAGAGGAGAGGGAGACAGGCTCAGACACGCGGCCGAGGTAGAGCTAGGGGGACCTGTAGCGAGAGTGGCCCTTCAGAGCCCGTTCTGGGCAATGATGATGACGAGACGAGTGAGGAAGAGGGTGAGGTGACGAGTGCACATTCCGAGTCCTCTGGGGATAGAGATGGCGACGCCGGCTTAGGTTCAGGGGGTAGAGAGGCTGGAGAGGTTGAGGAGGGTTCCGGTTCAGGCTCTGATCCAGCTTCAGACAATGGTGCCTATGGCGATGGTGCTACAGGGTCTGTTCCGCCGAGGAAGATGATGGAGAGGGCCTCTCAGTCCCAGAGCTAGTTGGCACCGATATAGACGCTTTTGCTTTATTTGTCTTTTTGCTAGTAGTATTGACACATTGTACAGCCTTAGGCAGTTTTATTTTCTTTAAAACTTGTACTTTTGTAAAGAGAAACCATGATGAAATAAAAGAAGCCCTCTTTTTTTTTGTTTTCTTTCTTTGTTCAAAAAGTGTTGCATTTTACATTCTAAGCATCGCATCGCACTATTTTGCATAAAAAAAAGGATTAATGAAAATTGAACACCCGTGTATTGCCAAGTCAGGTATTGAACCAACATAACAAACAACACAACTTAAAGAACAATTCGATAAATGAATTACAACAACTCGATAAGCAAAGAGCAACAACTCGATAAACAAATCACAACAACTTGAGAATACGTACAACTCAATAAGCAACAAAAGCAACTTAACTACCAAGACCAAATGATTACAAGTTAAACAGGCTTGCTCAAGCCCGAAAAGAACCAAAACAAGACCCCGCAAGGTGCCGATAACATAATAATACTGCTAAAAACAACTGGATCTTCACACAGGAGGTCACTGAGCATAAAGGGAGGCTGCCGACCATAAGGAATGGCCTGCCGGCCATTGATGACCCCTTGCCGGCCATCAATGTGCTGCTGCTGGCCATCGATGGCAGAACCTCTGAAATGTCGACATCTATCCTCCACTCGCTGCCTTATCTTCTATAAGAGTTCCAACTTCGTGGTTCTCTCATTCTAACTCAGTTTTTGCCCCAAATGGAAGCATTTCTTGCCCAAAACCTCACAAATTGGATTGCAAACTTGGATGGCCTAGAAAAGTTGAATTTCTGGGGCTTTGGGATAAATGCACTATTCACGCTGAGCCGAACCCCGCTGCGTTTTCCATTCCTCCACGACGCGGCTAGGTGTTGGAATCCGGTAACTCACATTTTTAGCTTTGGTGGACAAGAGATGTGTCCTACGTTTGAAGATTTTCAAGCTTTGATGGAATCTTGGCGCGATTAAGAGATCTTGCCCCAATTCTGTTTTGGCCACATCCAAGCTTTAGGGCGGATGTGTGGGCTTACTATGCATGACGCTTGGTCTTTGATTCGCGACGGGGAGTTGGACATCCCCAGCATGATTCATCGGTTTTTTGATGTCAGTGACCGCAGCGATCATCTTTGGCAGAGTTTTCGGCGACACACCCTTTGTTTATGCATGTTGTCTCATTTCTTGCTTGCCCCAGGCTTTGGAGGATCTAGCGTCCATTTGATTGAGGTTGCCCAGGGCTTAAAAGAGGGAAAGAGCTATATTGGCATGACACTAGCCGAGACACTAATGGGTTTGGATGCCTTCCATTGTCGAGTGACAACTAGATTCACGGGGAGTCCACTACTACTGCAAGTAATGTTTCCCTCCCTACTCACATGTGTATTCCTCAAATCACTCGACCCTGACGCTCCGTTTTTCTCTTAAAACCCTTTTCTCTCTTTTCTCTCCACTCACACCTCTCTATTCTTTAATCTCTCTTGCTTTTCATCTCTCTCCAAATATGGTTGATGGATAAGTTGAAAGTAGGGGACTCATGCCCAGCATATTCAGCATGCGGCTATTTCTTCCGGCAACGACTAGTTGATGCCCCAGATGAGGGATGGTGGTGCGAATGGATGTGCAGCCTATCTGCCGTCAACATTACTTGGCGTTGCCCCTGGCTTAATCTGCCGGCGATGAGCTACAACATGTCGCGCCAGCCAGGCATTCAGTTATTTGGCCTAACACACTATGTCTTTTACATCTCGTTTTGATTCCGGCACCAATTTGGGCATGATCAGACCTGCCCGGAAGAGGGGTTAGAGTACCCTACTGCATTTCCAGTCCGAGGCGCACAGCTAGTTTGGTATGCCACAGCATGGAGGACGAGAGAGCTTCTGACCCCCGCTCCCACTTTTAGTTGCACCCTCTCTGATGAGTGCATAGCTTGGCTCGATGAAGAGGTATAGGTTGGGCCTACTTTGGCATCAAAGGCTTCCACAAGCTCTGGGAGGGGGCGCAGGAACACCTGACTATGCCCCGAGTTTACTTGCTTTAATCAGTACTTTCAAGTTTTCTTTATGAATGTAATAAAAAGCAACTTCAATTTGTATTCAAGAGTAGGAGAACTTTGTACTAAAATCAATATAATTGAAGGTTGTGGGCATTGAAAATTTTTCGTTTGGTCCAAAAATGATCTAAGTCGTAAAAAGATTAATTTGAGCAAAATCAACTTTTATTAAAACTTTTCAAAACCATTTTCGATATGGATCAAAACTGGGCATGCCTGAGATCTATCACTGAGATGTATAACCCCGGATCCAGCAACTGGAAAGTTGCCCCTAGTCTGAATAGCACTGCACTAGAGATCACAACCGAGCTCTTGAATGCAGGATAGACAAAGATGACCAACATGATCACGTGGACAAAGTTGATTTGGAAGTGTTTATGGCTAGACTTCAGAATGAAGTTGCCTACGTATCCCGAAGATGATAATCAAGCCTTACGTAATTCGGTGCAGGTTCACTTATGTATTAACCCTCTCCTTTTGCGCTCTAACTTTTCCCAAGGTCGCCCTTTTTGGGTTTTCAACCTTGCGAGCTCAGTTTTTATTATTTCAAATTTTTTGTACTCTAACTTTTGCCTAGGTCGCCCTTTCGGGTTTTCGGCCTAGGGAGCCACTCAGGTATAGTATTTCTTCAACTTGTCCATCAGAGAACTCAAGGCCGTTTAAATCTATCTAAATCCATCAGAATGACAACTCCACCCGACTAGATCGACTTGATGATGTAAGGGCCAGCCCAATTAGGTCTGAACTTGCCCCTAGGGTCGTGGATGGGAGCTCGGTTGTCTTTGAGCACCAAATCCCCTTCCTTCAAATTCTTGGACTTAACATTCTTGTTGAAAGCCCTGGCAATTCTTCGTTGATACCCTTAGACATGATACAACGCTTTCAGCCTTCTTTTATCAAACAGCATGAGTTCTTCAAATCTGCTTTGCTACCAATCTACGTTAGCTATCTGGCACTCGGCCATTATTCGCAATGAAGAAACCTCAACTTTGATAGGCAGAACAGCCTCCACCCCATAAACCAAGGAATACGGAGTTGCCTAGTAGAAGTTCGAATTGAAGTCCGGTAGCCCCAAAGAGCAAATGACAGCTTGTCTGGCCAGTCCCTGTAGGTTTCTACTATCTTCTGCAGAATGTGTTTGATGTTCTTGTTGGCAGCCTCAATTGCTCCATTGGTCTACGGCCTGTATGTGGATGACTTATGAAAAGCCACGTTGTATTTCTCCAACAAGTCTATCACCTCCTTCTTGAAGTGGGAACCATTATCCGAAATAATCTCATTCGAGACTCCATACCGGTAGATAATGTTATTTCTAATGAACTTAGCAACATGTGACGCCTTCAACACCGCGTAAAATTGGGTCTCAACCCACTTCGTGAAGTAATCTATTGCTACCCGAATGTACTCATATCCGTTCGACCCCTACAGGGTGACCGCTCCTATAACATCAATCCCCCAGACTGAAAATGGCCATGGTGAAGTCATGTCGTACAGCTTCGACGATGGAATGTTCATGTGATTTGCATAGATCTGACACTTGTGGCATCGCCGAACAAAACTAATACAATCCTCCTCCATGGTTGACCAATAATAATCCTGTCTGAGGATTTTTCGGGCTAGCATTACCCCATTCATGTGCGCTCTGCACTCTCCTCCATGGATGGCCTCCATCAGGCGCTTGGACTCTTCAGCATTAATACACAGTTTGTGCATCCCCAGATGACCCATTTTGTACAATTTACCCCCGCAAATGATGAACTATGCAGCCATTCTTCGAATTGCACTCTTATCTTGGCATTTGCCCCTGGTGGATATGCCTCCTTTTCCAAGAAGTTCCAGACATCATAATACCAGGGGTTCGGATCTTGTACCCCATCTATGGCAGCAATCAGCTCGTGGACCGACATGAATTTCTATCCAATGATGATTGGACGCATCCGGACTCCAAAAGATAGAGTTGCTAATGAATCTGCGAACCTATTGTTCTCTCTTAACAGATGGGCGAAGTTCAGTTTTTCAAACCGAGGAATCAGAATGTCCAAGGTCTGATGATAGGTCTTCATCCTTTCTTCTTTAACATTCCAATCTCCTTTAGCTTGAGATATGACAAGGTTCGAGTCCCCGATGACATCCAACTATTTTGCCCCTAGTTCAAGGGCGGCTTCCAATCCAGCAATACATGCCTCATATTCTGCCTCATTGTTCGATACTTTGAACCAGAGTTTGAATGCTAAAGGTATACGGGAATTGTCGGGTGCTATGAGCAACACCCCTATCCTGTACCTGTACTGGTTTGACGCTCCGTCAAAGTACATAGTCCATGTTTCTTTTTCAACATACAGAATGGCCTTGTCTGGGAACATATATTGAACAGCTTCATCTCCCTCCACTGGGTGGTTGGCTAGGAACTCCGCTACCGCTCTCCCTTTCACTGACTTGCGCGTCATGTACTTCAGATCAAATTCGGAAAGCAGAAGCAACCAACGGGCTAGCCTACCCGTAAGTGCTGGTTTCTCAAAGAGATATTTGATGGGATCTAATCTCGAAACCAGTATTACAGAGTGAGCTAACAGGTAGTGCCTCAACTTCCTGGTAGCCCATACCAAGGCCAGACAAGCCTTCTCCAGCGGAGTGTAGCGAGTCTCGTATTCCAGCATTTTCTTACTCAGATACTAGATAGCTTTCTCCCCTTTGTCCTCTAATTCCTGCGCAAGCATGCATCCCATTGTTATTTCGGTCACTAATAGGTACAGAATCAACGGTTTTCCCGGCTCAGGCGGTGACAACACGGGTGGGTTCTGTAAATATTGCTTGATCTGCTCGAAAGCAACTTGGCATCGGTCGTCCCATTAGAACTTCTGTCATTTCTTCAGGAGACCAAACAGTGGTTCACAAGTCAGGGTTAATTTTGCAATAAACCGTCTTATGAATTGCACTTTACCTAGAAAACCTCAAACCTCCTTTTGTGGTGGCATTTCTAAGATGGCCTTAATCTTGAAAGGATCGACCTCAATGCCCCTTTGTGTAATCAAGAACCCCAACATTTTCCCTGCTGTAACACCAAAAGTACATTTCTGAGGATTCAACCGCAACCGATACTCTTTGATCCGTTGGAAAAATTTCTTTAAGGTGGTGTAGTGGCCCTCTCTTTCCTTGGACTTGACGATCATGTTGTCCACGTACACCTCAACCTCTTTGTGGATCATATCATGCAAGATTGTGGCCGCAGCCCGTTGCTAGGTAGCCCCAGCATTCTTCAAACCGAATGGCATGACCCTATAACAGTAAGTCCCCCACAGGGTAGTAAAAGAAGTCTTCTCCCTGTCTTCGGGAGTCATCGAAATCTGATTGTAGCCTGAAAACCCATCCATAAACAAGAGCAGCGCATGCCCCGCAGTGAAGTCCACTAATTCGTCGATATGTGGCAGTGGGAAGTCGTCTTTTAGACTGGCTTTGTTCAAATATTTGAAGTCCACACATACCCGAATTCTGCCATCCTTCTTCAGCACTGGAACTATGCTGGCCAACCAAGTTGGGTATTCAGATACTAATAGGAACCCTGCATCAATCTGCTTGGTGACCTCTTCTTTGATTTTCAGGGCCCAGTCCGGGCGGATCCTTCAGAGCTTCTACTTAACAGGTCGGGCCGTTGGGTCAAGAGGGATCCGGTACCTTCAACATGTGTGGGTTCACTTTACACGAAGCTCGATCCTTGATTCACAATGAAGAGCTGGACATTCCCAGCCCCATTCATCGATTTTCTGATGCCGGCGACTGCGGCGACTATATTCAGTAAAGTTTTCGGCAGCATGTCCTCTGTTTGTGTATGTTGGCTCATTTTTTTCTTGCCACGGGTTTCGAAGGGTCTAGCATTCGCTTGATCGAAGTGGCCCAAGGTTTGGAAGAGGGCGAGAGCTGCATTGGCTTAGCATTGGCTGAGACTTTGATGGGCTTGGATGCCTTCCATTGGCGGGAGACGACCAAATTCGCAGGAAGTCCACTACTTTTGCAGGTAATGTTTCCCACCCTATCTCATATGTGTTTCTCACGTCACTCAACACTCAGGCTCTGTTTTCCTCTCAAAACCCTTTCTCAATTTTTCTCTCCTTATACACCTCTTTATTCTTTTAATCTTTGTTATTTTTTATCCCTCCCAGATATGGCTCATGGATAGGTTGAAGGTATTGGACTCTTGCCCTGAATTTCAGCACGCGGCTATTTCTTTCGACAACGGCTAATTGATTTCCCAAATGATGGGTGGTGGTGCCATTGGATGTGCAATAGGTCTGCTGTTGACATCGCTCGGCATTGCCCCTGGCATGATTTGCTAGAGATGAGTTACAGTATGTCCCAGCAACCCGACATTCAGCTAATTGGCTTGACAGACTGTGTCTTCTGTTTTCCATTCCGGTTCAGGCATCAATTTGGACACGACCAGGCTTGCCCAGAAGAGGGGATAGAGTACCCGGCTTCATTTGTAATCCGAGGCTCGCAACTAGCTCAATACCCCAATGCATGGAGGACAAGAGAACTTTTGGTTCCTGCTCCCAATTTCAGTTGCACCCTTCATGGTGAATGCATATCTTGGCTCGAGGATAAGGCACAAACCGGGCCTACTTTAGCATCTGAAGCTTCCACAAGCTCTGAGAGGGGACGCAGGAACACCTGACTCATCGATGCCCTAAGTTTATTGCTTTGATCTGTACTTTCAAGTTTTCCTTTTGAATGTAATAAAAAGAAACTTTGATATGTATCGAGAGTTGGAGAACTTTGTATTGAAACCAATGAAATTGGACTTGTGGGCACCGAAAAGTTTCCTTTTGGTCCAAAAATGGTCTAAGTTGTAAAAAGATTAATTTGAACAAAATCAACTTTTATTAAAACTTTTCAACAACATTTTCAATAAGGATCACAACTTGACACACATGGAATCTATCCTCAAAATGTACAACCCCGAATCCAGAACATGGAAGTTTGCCATTAGACTGACTAGCACTACACTGTATCGTAATCACCTCTTCTCTCAGGGTAAGGATCGCAACCGAACTCTTGGATACAAAAATGACAAAGATGGCCCGTTCAATCTCATGGACAGGACAGTTGAATTTGAAGTGTTTACGGTTGAACTTCAGAATGAAGCTACGATATCCCGAAGATGGGAATCAAGCCTTATGAAGTTTGGTTCAGATTCACTCGAGTATTAACTCTCTCATTTTGCACCCTAACTTTTGCCAAGGCCGCCCTTTCTGGGTTTTCAACCTTGCGAGCTCAGTTTTTTTTTTATTTCTAATTTTTTGTGATCTAAATTTTGCCTAGGTCGCCCTTCCGTGTTTTCGGCCTAGCGAGCCTCTCAAGGGTAGTATTTCTTCAACTTGTCCATGTTGATTGGTTGAGAGAATTCTAGGCCATCCAGGTCCATAAGAATAATAGCTCCACCCGACCAGATAGATTTGATGATGTAAGGGCCAGTCCAATTAGGTCTGAACTTTCCCCTAGGGTCATGGATGGGAGCTCGGTTGTCTTTCAGCACCAAATCTCCTTCCTTAAGATTCCGAGACTTAACTTTTTTGTTAAAAGCCCTAGCAATCCTACGTTGATAACCTTGAACCTGGTACAGTGCTTTAAGCCTCCTCTTGTCGAACAACATTAGTTCCTCGAACTTGCTCTGCTGTCAATCTGCTTCTGTTATCTAGCACTCAGCCATAACCTACATCAACGGAACCTCTATCTCAATTGGCAGAACTGCTTCCATCCCATAAACCAGAGAATACGGAGTTGCCCCAGTAGATGTCTGAATCGAAGTTCTGTAGCCTCAGAGAGCAAATGGCAATTTGTCTAGCCAGTCCCTATAAGTCTCAACCATTTTCTGTAGAATGTGCTTGATGTTCTTGTTGGCGGCCTCAATAGCTCCGTTGGTTTGCGGCCGATATATGGATGACTTATGAAAAGCCACGTTGTATTTCTCCAATAAGTCGATCACTTCTCTCTTGAAATGGGAGCCATTGTCTGAAATGATCTCATTCGGGACCCCATAACGACAAATGATGTTATTCCTGATGAACTTGCCTACCTGCGACGCTTTTAGCACTGCATAGGATTGGGCTTCCATCCATTTTGTAAAGTAGTCTATTGCCACCGGGATATACTCATGCCCATTCGAGCCTTTTGGCGTAACTTCCCCAATAACATCAATTTCCCATACTGAAAATGGACACGGCGAAGTCATGTTGTACAGCATTGACGGCGGGATATTCATGCGATTTGCATGAATTTGGAATTTGTGGCATCGCCAAACAAAACCGACATAATCCTCCTCCATGGTTGATCAGTAGCAGCCCTACCTAAGAATCTTTCGGGCTAGCATTACTCCGCTCATGTGGGCTTCACACTGTTCTCTATGGAAGGCCTCCATTAGGCGTTTTGACTCTTTTGCATCAACAAACAGTTTATGCATTCCCGGATGGCCTCGCTTGTACAATTTAACCCCGCAGATGATAAACTGAGTAGCCATTCACTATATTGCCCTTTTATCTTTGGCATTTGCCCCTAGTGGATAAGCTTCATTTTCTAAGAAATTCCAGACATTATAATACCAAGGGTTCTAATCTTGTACTACATCTATTGCGGCGATCAACTCATAGGTTGACACATATCTCTGTTCAATAATGATTGGACACATCTGAACTCCAAAAGAGATGTCTATCATAGAAGATAGAGTTGATAAAGCATCAGCGAACCTGTTGTTCTCTCTTAATAGATGCGTGAAGGTTAACTTCTCAAACCTAGGAATCAGAACATCAAAGGTTTGGTGATAAATTTTCATCCTTTCTTCTTTAACTTTCCAAGCTGCTTTTGCTGAAGACATAACCAAGTTCCAGTCTCCAATGACATCCAATCTTTTTGCCCCTAGTTCTACGGGCGGCTTCCAAACTAGCGATACACGCTTCGTATTCCACTTCGTTGTTTGATACCTTGAACCGGAGTTTGAAAGCTAAGGGTATATGAGAATTGTCGGGTGCTATCAGTAACACCCCTATCCCATAACCGTACTAGTTAGACGCTCTGTCAAAGTACATTGTCCAAGTTTTTTCCTCAACTTGCAGAATGGCTTCATCTGAAAATAGGCACTCTATTGTTTCGTTCCCTTCCACTGGGTGATACGCCAAAAATTCTGCTACAGCTCTCCTCTTAACTGACTTGCGCGTGACGTACTTCAAATCAAATGTAGAGAGAAGAAGCAGCAAACGAGCTAGCCTACCCGTAAGTGCTGGTTTCTCGAAGAGATATTTGATGGGAACTAATCTCGAAACCAAAATTACAGAGTGACCTAACAGGTAGTGCCTCAACTTCCTGGTAGCCCATACCAAAGCTAAGCAAGCCTTCTCCAACGGGGTGTAACGGGTCTCATATTCCAGCATCTTCTTACTCAAGTAATAGGTAGCTTTCTCCACTCTATCCTCAGATTCTTGTGCAAGCATGCAGTCCATAGTCGTGTCGGTAACTAACAGATACAAAATCAACAGCTTTCCCAGCTCTAGTGGTGACAACACGGGCGAATTATGAAGGTACTGCTTGATTTGCTCAAAAGCAACCTGGCATCGGTCATCCCATTGGAATTTCTTTCCTTTCTTTAGGAGACCAAATAGTGGTTCACAAGTCAAGGTTAATTTTGTAATAAACCGTCTTATGAATTGCATTTTTCCCAGAAAGCCTCGCACCTCCTTTTTCAGTCCTTGGTGCTGGCATTTCTGAGATGGCCTTGATCTTGGAAGGATCAACCTCGATGCCCTTCTGTGTAATCAAGAACCCCAACATTTTCCCTACTGGTACACCAAAAGTGCATTTCTGTGGATTCAGCCTCAGTAGATATTCTCTGATCCGTTGGAATAATTTCTTCAAGGCAGTGTAGTGGCCCTCTCTTTCCTTGGACTTGACAATCATGTCGTCCATGTACACCTCAACCTCTTTGTGGATCATATCGTGCAAGATACTAGTCGTAGCCCGTTGATAAGTAGCATCAGCATTCTTCAAACTGAACGGCATCACCCTGTAACAGTAGGTTCCCCACAGCGTGGTGAAGGCAGTCTTCTCTCTGTCCTCGGGTGCCATCAAAATCTGGTTATACCCGGAAAATCCATCCACAAAGGAAAGCAACGCATGGCCTGCGGTGAAATCTACCAATTCGTTGATGTGCGGTAGGGGAAAGTCATCCTTTGCACTAACTTTGTTCAGATCTTTGAAATCCACACACACTCCAATTCTGCCATCCTTTTTCGATACCGGAACAATGTTAGCCAACCAAGTTAGATACTCAGACACTAGCAAAAACCTTGCGTCTATCTGCTTGGTAACCTCCTCCTTAATCTTCAAAGCCCAATCTAGGAGTATTATCCGAAGCTTCTCCTTGACGGGTCGGGCCTCAGGGTCAAGAGGGATCCGACGCTGTACAATCTCAGGATCGATTCCAGTCATATCTTCGTAGGACCACGCGAAAACATCTTTAAATCTTTTAATAAAGTGACTAAGTGCTCGCATTCCTCCAAAAAACAATGTAGACCCGATCTGGACTAGGCGCGGATCCTTCTCAGTACCCACATTAATTGAAATGATTTCATCAACATGGGGTTATACAAACCTCTCCTCCCCTCGATCAATCAAATGTTTCAAAACTAGAGGAATTCCTTGCTCGTCATTTTTTATCAAAATTTTGAAAGTCATGATCAATGCAATACACATGTGGCACAAAGAAGTACTCGAAAACAACAATGGTATCATTCACATGGAAAAGTCCCAGCTCGTCCAATTCCTCAGTTACAACCGACTCAAAAGAAAAGGAAAAGACGACCTGGACAAAACGACAGCATCCGGGTTATCAACCCCAGGAATACCAGACTCCGACTCAGAAGAACTGGAACCTGATTCCGACTCCACAAACTTTGTGGAATCAGATTCCGACTCATTACCTGATCCAGAACTACTAGAAAAAAAATCCCTCCTCTAGCTACCAGATAAGAGAGGGTACGTTAGATGCATCCAGAATACCACCGGAAGAAGGGTCCACACCTGATTGATCTTCGATCATGGAAATGGTGAAGTCCTCCCCCAAGTTCTCTGGCTTGATATAAGGATCCAAAAGGAGACAAGCCACCGGTGCTCCTTTCTCAAGTTGATTGCCGTTGGACTTATCCTCTATACTCTGTTCAGCCTCAGCAGTTAATCCAGTCTGTTCTTCTATGGCTTCATTCTCTTGTAGCTGTAGATCAAGTAAAATCTCAAAGCTGGGCAGACGCTGCTTCTCAGAGTTCAACCATGGCTCAGGAAAGCCTCAAAATGGGAAGTCTTCCCCCTCCCGGACAAAGCGGCCGTTCAGAGTTCCCTGAATTGGTCTATGCACAAGCTTGTAGTGCTTTCCACTTTGTTTTACCTTGGTTCTTCCTACCATTTCCTTCCCTTTTCTTACCTAGTCCTCTTTGGTAAGCGTGTAACCAAGACCAAAGGTATGAGGGTTATGTGGCACTTCAGGCCAGTGCAGTAACACCCTTTCGGCTGCTTTTTCCTAATTCCATCCCGGGCATATGTTGTAGCTTATTCATAAGGTAGATGGATTGAGCACTAACGTACAACCCCTCGTCAATAGCCAAGATATCTTGTACCACCCGGGCCTCAGCCATGGTAAATCCAAACAGGAAAACATCCTCATCGCCGTCTACAATTTCCAATACTGGTGTGGTGACCTCGGGCAGAGGATGGAGTAATGAATTCCCAAACAAAATGAATACCCCATTTCTAAGAGGGTACTTCAGCATCCGATGAAGAGTGGAAGAGCCAGCTTTCACTTGGTGAAGCCACGCTCGTCCAATGAGAAAGTTAAAGGTGGCCGGAACATCTAGGATGTGAAACTCAATATCCTGCTGCGTCGGGCCAACTTGTGCTTTGATCTAAATTGTCCCCATCACTTCTCGACTTGTGTTGTCATAGGCCCGGATCACCTGGGCCGTTGGTACAAAGTCCGCTGGCTTCAAGCAAATAGCATAGGTTATGCGAGACAAACACACATTAATTTCAAACCCAGTGTCCACCAATACAACCAGAACCTACTTCTCTCTACGTTCAACTGAGATGTATAGCGGTTTGTTATACACAGAAGGTCAAAGTAGGCGAGGCCCCTCCCGGGAAGACAAGTCCCACTAGTTGTTCGAGAGTTACGTCAATAGATAGCTTGGCCTTATCCATTGTTGATAGGACGGCTTGCCTGTGTAACCGCGAAGCCATGAGCAACCCCCAGATAGATATGTCCGCTTGGATCTTCTTTAGCTGCTTCAGTACAGCTTCTTCCTCCAACTATTATCCTTTTATTTTTCTGTCTCTTTATCATTTTCGGATGCTTCTGGTTGGTCTAAGTACGGGGGCTTGAAATACCGCCCGCTTCTAGTCATGTGATCCACTTCCTCGAAATACCAGGTGTCATCTGGCAGATTTTGGCCCCAGTCCTTGTCTGCTTGGGCAAGATACAGATCATTATCTTCCCACCAAACTCCTTCGGCAACTGACAGACAATTGTCCGGTTCCGTTGTAATTACTCTGACATCACAGTCATCCCCCGCAGTGTCCTTAGTTTCTCTAGCTTTCTGACTATTCTCGTCCTTTTCTTGTTCAAAACGCTTCAATGCAGCTTTTTGTTCAGTGTCTGCAGTACTTATGATGCCCATTTCCTGAGCAGAATTCTTAGTACCGGCGCTCTTCGGCAACTTCCCCTTGTCCATGGCCGTTCTGGCCCTTGTAGCAGTTCCTGCTTCTAGTTGTTCCAACTTTGGTTGAAGCCCCTCATCCATATGTAGTTCATCACTGAGCCATCCTGAATTATCTGCTGATCCATTCAGATCGAACCAGTTGATTTGCACATCCCCCGGATCTTGCTCGTCGAAGAACTGCAGATTGTTGACGTCCTCTTCAAGGTCAGCTAAATCATCTAATCCTTGGTTGCGTCCATCCTCCCAGAGTACACTCACCTCCATTCCTGTAGGTAACTCTAGCTCTGGTTTGGCCTAATTGGTTGGCATAATATAGCGGCAGGGGTTGTATTCCTCCTCAGATAAATCCATAAGGTCCTTAAATACTGAACTAGCATCCCCATTCTCCACCAAGGACATTCTACCTTCATCTACCACAGTCACCACCATAGGTTTGGGTTGGGATATGGACGTGTTCATCATGCATAGATATGTGCTTTCTGGAATGAAAATCGCCGGCTTGGGTAGATAAGAGGGAGTGATGTATATGCTGGGGTCGTAAAGGACGACCAGTGTTTGGACAAGGTTTATTTTCCCTATCACTTTGTTGTTAATGAGATCTTGAATCTCATGACAAAGTCTAAAGCATTGGTCAATATCATGACCGTGCTGTTGGTGGAAGACGCAATACTTGGCCAGGTTGTGTATAGGAGGAAGAGGATTGGGCAAGGGGCATTGTTCTAACGGTTTCAAATGCCCTTTTCTGATCAGAACCCTCAAGTGGGGTGAAAACCCTCTAGCCTCGGGCCTGATGGTTGGAAGTTTGGCGGGTTGTATTGGTTGTGCCTATAAAGGGGTTAGCAGTTTTAGGTGTGGTGGTGACCATGCCTACATCTGAAGGCCTTGTAGCTGCACTACTGCTAGTAGTCGCATTGGAACTGTGTGTGAAAGCCCTCTTGGGCTGCTCTTTCTTATGGTCTATCAGACCTTGTTTCATTGCATCCTCTATTTCATGGAGGTCGGCAAATGTCGACAGAGGTAAGACTATCATTTTTTATAGTAGCCTCGGTTGCAGATTGTGAACCACCATTCAGATCTGGTCCTTTTCAATGGCTCGGGTGGTCATCATGGAGGCCTTGGCCCGCCACTGGGTTACAAAATCAAAGAATTCCTCATTCTGCTCTTGGCGGGTTGCTTCGAGATCACGAGTTGTGACCTCGAATCTGTATGTTGTAGGAATATTAAGCAATAAAGGCCTCAGCCATCTCTTTCCAATTCCTCTATACAGAATCTTCAAGTTTAGCATACCAAATGGTCGCGATACCCGACAAGGTCCAACCGAAAAGGGATAATTTCTACTGTCTAGATAGGCCCATCGGCCGCAGAATGTTTGAGAATAGCCGCAAATGGACCATGGGATCACTTGAACCATCAAAGCGGTCTATATGTGGCATTTCAAACCTATCTGGCAATGTCACCACCGAATCAGTACAGCCGTCCTCTATGTTCAGGATCGAATTCACACCTTGAGCTTGTTTAAAGAGCTTCTCAAGCTTGCTCACTTTCAGCGCAATAGGGTCGACCTCAAACTCAAACAGCGCCTCTGTTGGGTAAACTGGTGCTTCGGAAGTCTGTAGTGGAACTGGCTCTGCCGGAATGTCTGCATTTTCCTGGACATTAGTTGTAACCTCGGGTATTGGAACCCTGACTGGGGTGGATGTGAAACAGAAGTTGCCGTTTATTATGGTTGTCGTTGCTGTTGAAGCCTACTGATTAACTCAACCTACTGGGCTACAATTTCCATTTGGCGGGTGGTGACCTCAGTTTAGCGAGCAGTATCTAGCTGCATAGCCTCAATGGTCTGTTAGAGTTGGCGGAGCATGTCTTCCATGTTGACTACAGGATGCTAATCTATCAGAATTGGTGTGTACCCCCTTTTCGAAGTAGAAGCATATAACTGGGCCTGACTAGATAGTGACTGCTGAGTTGGTGACTGATGAATCGGTTAGTTATGCCTGACTCTGCTCCATCTTGTAACCGGGGTAGTGAAGCAAACACTGGTTATCCTCTCACAAGATCCCGAAATCAGTAAAGCCGCCTTACTCAAGTCCAGAGTGCTTTGGGGGTAACTACGCCGCCCAAAGCAATTGTGAAACACTACCTTGCAAAAAGAAAAAGAAAGCAAAAGAAACAAAAATTAGAAAATGCACAACACCTTCGCTCAGACAGAAACAAGACGTAGCTGTAATCACAAGTTGGACAACTGTGCTTAAACACTGATTTCTGCCCCAAAACTGATACCCAGACTTGCAACTAATACATACATTCCTGCAGAGTTTCAGTCTAAAAGCACATATCAAGCAAGTGAGAGTCGAAACACCCCTATGATGGAGTAGGGTTACCTTGTCCTAATATCGTCAGGAACTAGGGGCTCACTATGCAAACAAGCTGTTTCAAACAATTCCTGCATTCGGGTGAGCAACCTGTCCTAGTTTGGAACAATCTCTACGACTTCTGATATGCAGGTAGGTCGATTAGTCAAAGAGGGTACCTCGGCAAGACTATATAATACACCTATCACTCCTAACACCGAGAAATGAAAGGAGGATCAAACAGTACAGCGGTACTCCAGATCCAATGGTTGTGTTCCCATCGTGGCAGAGCCCACAACCGGTCAGCCTTTTGGCTAGCTTTTCCAAGCAAACCTCCGGCAAACTGCTCAGGAATAGCAGATGGCAAACATTGTGACTTAGGCGCACCAATGCAAATGCAAATGCAAAGAAACACATAAGTGTAGATAAAACAACATATCATGAGTTCGAGTCAAGTTCTCTAAATCCCCAGTAGAGTCACCAGAAATTGTGGACTCACCTTTGTCCGCCCCCCCCCCCCGCCCGCCCGCCTTTCGGAACGGGTTTGAAAATGACAGGCCTCACGGTTGGGATTGCCACGGTTCTAAATCTAGTCTCACAAGTGCAATGTGTAACTGATAAACACCAAAGAGTCAAATCCGGCAAATCATTTTGAAAAATCAATTTTAAATCAAATAATGCCAAAATTAGATTGCTTTGCCAGATACAGAGTCACCACCAAAATAATTTTTTTTTTATTTTTGGGAAATGTATGAAACCTTGACTCGTGCCAAAGGCCACGTGTCGGTCATCACCAAGGTTGCCTCAGCTCGGGAACTTGGGTACGAGGGGAGAAGGTCATGAATTGAGCACCCTCGCTCTCTTGATCAATGATCGGCCTCTACTAATCATGATACATTCTTTTATAAACCTTATGTGTTCTTATTCCGATTATTAGCTAATATTACTATGTGACGTGCACAAGCAAGTATAGACTAGTCGCAAAACTTGGAACAATTCAACTCATGTTTGTTTTCAAAAATGGTTTGAATTTGCCACCCTCAAGTGGGCTTAAAGATGCGGTTTTGCCACCAAACATAGTGGGCTTAAAACATGATTTGCCACAACAAAGTGAGCTTAAAACTTACATTTGTTGAATTATTCCAATTCAAACAACAAGCCTTCATCCATACGCATTCATGCAATTTAGAAAATAAGCACATAGCCTCATGGCAAGCATGTGTAATATGGCAACATTACAATCACACTCATATAAGTATGCTAAAGCATGAAACTCACCGAGTACTCCCAGCCAAAACAAAAACTAGTTAAAAAAATGCATGATCCTAACTATGTTAAGTGTCTAATGCAACGCATGCAATAATGCAATTAATAGGCTCAACTACTAGTATGGCATATGTATCTATTTGATAACATGCAATTAAACATGTATTCAAAGAAGATATTGAAATAACAATACAATTTGAATGATGCGTCGAGCCCCAGTGCATGCAAGACATGAATGGATGCGAACATGTGAGCATAAGGTATGCTAATTGAAAATGTCCCTGAACTAACCATCGAAAGTGGTTAAACAAAAGGGAGAAAGACGTGGGGTTGGAAGACATGCACATACACACACACACACACTTAGTACAACATTATGCCCTCATGAAGGAGGGTCCGAATGAATAAGCTAAGTTAACTAGCTATACTAAATTAAGCTAGCTATTACAACACAAAAACTAATTAGCTAACTTATTCTAAGCAAATTAATTACAACAAATCAGAATTGAATAACTAGTTACACTAACTAATTAAGTACAACACTTGAATTAAACTAGCTACTTTAAGCTAACTAAAGCAATCAAAAGGCCTCGAGGGCGAGGGACGTATGCATGCTTGGTTGGCTTCCACCAAAAAATCCACTGCCTTGCCATCGGACACCTCTGTTTGCACTTGTTTGAACACCGAAGATTTTGCCAACTTCAAGAACACCTCTAATCCCGTTCAAGAGCACACTAAGCCACTTTCATTGGTGGCCGGTCAGCTACTTCTGGTGGCCGGTCTGCCACCATTTTCTTGGAATTCCCTTTTTGCTTTGAAGCAAAGAGCAATTCGGCCACAAACTCAAGCTCAAATCCCCTTCCAGGGCTTAAACAAAGCTCCAAAGGACCTCAGCTCCATGGTGAGAGTGTTTGATCAAGGGTCTATGTGCAAAAGTGTAGAGAAAACCAACTACAAGGCACAAAATAAGAAGAGAGAGAGAATTCAAGAGAGAGAGAGAGAGACCTTTTGTCTAAATTGTCTAACCCTCCAAAATGGGGGAGAACACCCCCTATATATAGAAAAACAAGATTGGAGCCTGCATTCATCCCTCCATACATGTGTATGGAGATGCACTTCAATAAGCAACAACTGGCAAACAAATATCTAAAAAAGGAGACAAATGGCTGTCGGTCACCACTGGTAGCCAACTAGCCACCAATGTGGCCGACTGACCATCGACATAGCCGACTAGCCACCACTTATGGCCGATAGGCTCAAGTAATGGCTGATAGGCTGTGGGGCTGGCCGATAGGCCACCCTCTCCTCCTGACTTGAAACAACAAGCTCTTGGTCCATAACCAAGCACAAAACAAATAGGTTCGAAGACTTCAAAGACATGACGCTCAGCCAAGAACTCCGGATGCCCAAAACGAACACAAACAAAGACAATCATCGAGTGTTGAAATGATGATGTCCAAGTCTTGAGAATGGTAAAAAATGAGGTGTCTACAAAGACCAAAGATCAGCTATGATAGCCAACACCACATTAAACAGCAGTTCCATGAAGTGGAGCTAACAGATCTGTAATTATTTAAATGGTGCCAGGGTTTCCATAGTAAACAATGAACATAGAAATAAAATTATCATTCCTTAACATAAGAAACATTCAGAGTAGTACATAAATTCAAAGCAGAGAAGAGGTAATTGAAATCAATGTATTTATGCAACAATGTTACTCACAGTGTATACCGAGATGCGGGTGACTGGCACTTGGCATTTGACCTACATAGGCAGATACAGACGCAGCATGCTTAATTTGCCATCCAACCAACCAATTGGTTCTATTACTTAGGAATCGATTAGGCTAAATGTCATTAACTCTTGTTAAATGTTCATGCAATGCAAATAGACATTAATTACGGGTGTAAAACATGCTAACGAAGGCCCGTGAGTGCGGTAAACGAAGTAGAAAAGTGAAACCGGAGTTGCCAAACAGCCGCACATGCGGAGCCCCTTAGCTGCACGTGCGAGACTTCATCCGCATGTGCGCCACCAAGTGATTTTATTTCAGAATGCTTCCAGTACCTCCTCTACTTTCTGCACGTGCGGCCCTATCCACCGCGGGTGTGCCCGTGCTTCCCGCACGTGCGGGCTCTCCAGTCGCACGTGCGGTTTTAGGTGTTTCTAGAACTGAATTTCTGCTCTATTTTTGGGGTTCCAAATTCCTCAAAATCAAACCCAAAATCAATTAAATTGAAAGTCACAAATTAATAAACATGGCATACAAATAATTTCTATGTTCAATTCAAGAATAGGACCATAGATTCAGAAGGCCACAGTTCCAAATCCTCAATTCATCCGGGAAACACAAAAATGTATGAATACCCAAAGAAGAATTTTTGGTGGCCAGGAATGAAAAGGAAATTGCGGAGTTTGTATCCAAATGTTTGCAATGCCAACAAGTTAAAGCGGAACATCAACGACTCGCAAGACTACTTCAACCATTGCCAATACCGGAGTGGAAATGGGAACATATTACAATGGATTTCGTAGTTGGCTTGCCTCGCTCTAGTAGAGATATGGATTCTATTTTGGTAATTGCAGATCGATTGACAAAATCCGCTCATTTCCTACCTGTTAAGACAACATATGGTGTGGATAAACTGGCTACCCTGTATGTGAATGAAATTGTGAAATTGCATGGAGTCCCAGTGTCAATTGTATCAGATAGAGATCCGAAGTTTACTTTGAGGTTTTGGCAAAGTTTACAAAAGGCAATGGGAACTGAATTGCGGTTGAGCAGTGCATACCATCCATAAACAGATGGCCAATCAAAGAGAACAATTCAAACGCTTAAGGATATGTTACTGTGGGATTCGTATTTCCGAAACACTTCTCTACAATTGGCGCCGTCTGCGGGAATACTCCAGCATATCCATGGCGGGCGTGACGGAAGATCCTCCGGCAGTCGCTGACGACCTTACACCACGAGATGATACCACTCCAAGCAGCATGCTTGGACCAGAGAATAGTACCGCACGAAGGGCCTTGAACTTCGACTCACCTTCGACTTCAGCGCATGAGACAATGCAAGCGATTATGGATCAAGCGAAGCAAAACAAACAGAGGTTGGAAAACATGATGGCTAAGAACGAATGCCTTCGACAAGATTTGGCGTTGGAGGTGGCAAAATCCCAACAGGTCGCGCGCCAAGACCCGGGCCGACCTTTGAGAAAGGACGGTCGACAACCTCGAGTTCAGAGACACGATAGTGGCAGTGATTCTGACTCATCATCCCCAGAACCTGCAAAGAATAGACGAGTCGAAGTCTCCAGCTCTTCTGAAGGAAGTCCGCGTGCACGGAATAAGCGAAAAAGAAATGATTCAGACAAAGAGGATCAACATGACCCCTTTGTGCAACGGATTGCAAGGGCAGTATTACCCAAAAAGTTCAAAACTCCATCGTTCACCCTATACGACAGGAAATTGGATCCCACTGATCACATCCGTCATTATAAACAAGCCATGACGCTGCATGCAGACGATGAGGCCCTCATGTGCTGAATATTTCCGAGCAGTTTGGGACCATTGGCTGTCAGATGGTATTATCATTGGAACTGGCATTGATTAAGAGCTTCCATCAACTCTAAAAATCCTTCAGGGCAAGGTTCATCACCAATGAGGTCTAGCCGAAGCAAGCCGATTCTCTCTAGGCAATGCAAATCCTACAGGGGAAACCTTACGTGTGTATTCGACGCTATTGGGAATGCCTTAATCTCGTAGATAACACCTGCAATGACTCCATGGCCATCACTGCCTTTAAAATGGGGTTGCATCCTGATAGTGCCCTCCGCAGTTCCTTGACCAGAAAGCCCCCTAAAATAGTCTAGTCGTTAATGAAGAAAGTTGAGGAATACTACAAAGTGGAAGATAACGCCTTGCGAGCCAAAGCCGGGCACAAGGCTAACAAGACGACCCCATCTGAAATAGCTCAGCCGATAAATTATGTACCATCATGGAGCCCTAAACCACGAAATCGGGCTAAACGAGACAAAAGACGAGATTCACGCCGATCGAATAACCAATGTTCCCATCGAGCTAATAAATAACTTCAAGTGGATAGCAGGCGCACAAGGCACGCAGACAAGAAATATACGGAGTTGTTGGAACCGATCAGTACGGTTATGTCTAAAGTTCAACACCTTTCATTTTTCAAATGGCTGCCCAAAATGGTGGGACCTCCCGACACGAGAAGACGGGATAGGCGGTGTGAATATCACAAGGACCACGATCATGATACCGACAGTTGTTATGCGTTGAAGGATCACCTTGAGGAGTTGGTACAAGATGGTCAGCTTATGCTATATGTCCAAAAAAACAATTCAACAAAAACAGTTGCTTTACGGCAGGATTCACCTCCACTCGGTGTAATTCATATGATATATAGCTTGTCGACGACATCCGCAGTTCATACAATTCTGTCGCATCCTAACCTCCAAAAGCAAATCACACCAGCGAAATAGCCCCATGAAGATGCGAATATTTTTTTCAATGATTCTGATTTGGTCGGCGTAACGCTCCCCCACATTGATCCCTTGGTCATCGAACTACGCGTAAACCGATTCATCGTTGAATGTGTTCTCATTGACCAGGGGAGTACTTCAGAAGTTATGTACTACAAGACCTTCATCAAACTCGACTTCACTGAGTCGGGCCTGTCTCCAGCTCATTATCCATTGTTCGGCTTCAACGCTAATCCAGAATATCCGTTGGGCAAAATCACACTTCCAGTTCGAGCGAGCTCCCGATCAGTGGATGTGGAATTTTTGGTTGTCAAGCTTCCTTCGGCGTATGATCTTATCATGGGACGAACTTGGCAACATACCATGCAGGCCATGCTAAGCACCTATCATTAACTACTTTGCTTCCAAACTGAACGCGGCATTGAACAAATTTGTGGTTCCCAAAAATCGGCACAAACATGTTATCTTCTTGCCGCAAAGACAACAAGAGACCTGGAAGTGAATTTTATTGAGGTGCTGGAACGAGAGAGCCTCGACGATGTTGGGTGGCTCCCAAGTGAAAAGGCAACCGAGGCCCTGAATCAAGTTGAAATTGATAGGAATCCTGACAAGTTCTTCATGGTCGGCGCTACCCTGAATAAAGTCGATAGGCAGCAGCTAATTTCCTTCTTACTCGGCAACCTTGATGTATTTGCGTGGTCACCATATGAAATGCCGGGGGTGGATCCATCTGTTTCTCAGCACCGTTTAAACATTGACCCCAAATGTAAACTGATTATTCAAAAAAGCCGGCAGTCAGCCGCAAAACACATTGTTGCCGTTATTGAAGAAGTTGGCCAGTTGCTTAATGCCGGGGCGATTTGGGAAGTGACCTATTCCACATGGCTGTCGAATGTTGTGGTTGTAAAGAAGAAAAATGGGACTTGGCGTGTCTGTGTGGATTTCACGGACTTAACAAAGCTTGTCCTAAGGATTGCTTTCCCCTTCCCAGAATAGACCAACTCGTAGATACCACGGCACATCATCAACGTATGAGCTTCCTGGATGCCTACAGAGGCTACCATCAAATTGCCATGCATCCGGAGGACCAAGACAAAACTGCATTCCTACCCCAAGAGGAACCTATTACTATAAGGTTATGCCTTTCGGGCTGAAGAATGCGGGGGCAACTTACCAAGGACTAGTCACTGCCATGTTCAAGGAGCAACTCAGCCGTACTATGGAAGTGTATATTGATGATATGGTGGTCAAGTCCAAAGAAGAGCAAACTCACCTAGCCGATTTGGAAGAGACATTCAGCATTCTACGCAAGTACAAAATGAAGTTGAATGCCTCCAAATGTGCATTTGGGATCAGCTCCGGCAAATTCCTTGGCTTCATTGTTAACCACCGCAGAATCGAAACCAAACCAAGGCAAATCACAGCAATCCTAGAACTTGGCTCTTTTCAATCAGTCAAAGAGGTTCAAAAGCTGATTGGGATGGCCGCCGCACTCAACAGGTTCATCAGTCGTTCCACAGATCACTGCCGACAATTCTTTCATACCCTTCGGCAAGGTAAAGCTTTTGAATGGACCTCCGAGTACGAAGCCGCTTTAAACGGTTTGAAGACTTACCTCCAATCAGTTCCACTCTTGACAACACCTTCAGCAGGTGATCCGCTTATTTTATATCTGGCAGTTTCCGACTGGGTTGTTAGCGCCGTACTGATAAAGGAAGAACTTGGGGAGCAGCGGCCAATTTATTATGTGAGCAAAGCAATGGTTGACGCCGAAACACATTACCTTCCGTTCGAGAAACTCATTCTTGCTCTCGTTATGGTAGCAAGAAAACTGATGCATTACTTTCAGGGGCATACCATTAGGGTACTAACGGACTACCCTCTCCGATCAGTACTTCATAGTGTGGAAGCATCAGGGCGCGTTTCAAAGTGGGCTCTTGAACTCAGCCAGTACGATATTCAATTTCTCCCTTGGACCTCAATCAAAAGGCAAGTGCTCGACGACTTTGTGGCCGAATTCACTAGAGGCCTCGCCGACTTTAAGTCTGATCAAGTTCAACCTAAGCCGAACTAGAGAATTTATGTTGGGGACATTTAGCAGTTGTATTGTGACGGGTCATCCAACTAGCGTGGCAGTGGGACGGGCGTAGTGATCATGGCTCCCGACGGGCAATAATCGAGTAGGCTGTCAAACTGGGCTTCGAAGCATCGAACAATGAGGCCGAATATGAAGCATTGTTTACCGGCTTACGGAATGCACTTCACCTTGGTGCTCGGTGACTTCTTGTCTTTTGCGACTCAAAGCTGGTCGTCAACCAATTGAAAGGGGAATACGCAGCTAAAAATGACCGTATAGCAGCGTACATGAAAACGGTGAATTCTTTGCTAGCAAAATTCGACCATCATGAACTAAATCAAATAACCTAGGACCAAAACACACACGCTGACGCCCTAACTTGCCTAGCCTCCGCCATCAACTCAGAAATTAAATGGACAATTGAGGTAGGATTCATCCCTGAGCCGAGCATTGCCTCTTCAGAGTCAAGTTAGATCAATATCATAGAATCAGGTCCAAGTTGGATGGACTCTATCACTGCATTTCTATCTTTCAAACAGCTCCCGACGGACAAGAAAGAAGCACACAAACTACAAACAAAGCCCTGCGGTATTACCTAGATCCATAGGGAAAGCTCTACAAAAAATCCCCTTCTAGTCCATACCTAGAATGCTTTCATCCGGATAAAGTCGAAGAACTCTTTACTGAAATACATGAAGGTAGTTGCGGTGCCCATTCTGGTGGGCGTTCTTTGGCTCATCGAACTGTAACACAGAGGTACTACTGGCTAACCATGAGAGCTAATGCCAAGTGTTACGTCAAGAAATGTGAACAGTGCCAGAAGTTTTCCCCTTTAACCCATTTTCCTGCTGAGGAATTGAGCTCAATCACTAGCCCTTGGCCGTTTGCTCAATAGGGGCTTGATATCATCGAGCCATTGCCGCGGGCCCCAGGGAACAGGCGATTCTTGATAGTCACGACAAATTACTTCACAAAATGGGTCGAAGCGGAGGCACTAACACACATTCAAGATACTGATGTTAGGCATTTTGTATGGAAGAATATCATAACGCGATTCGACATTGCAAGAGCACTCATTTCAAACAATGGCACCCAGTTTGATTGTGGAGTCTACCGAGAATTATGCAGCATGTATGGTATTTGGCCCTATTTCTCCACCACGGCTTATCCATAGAGAAATGGCCAAGCTGAAACCTCCAACAAAGTCATCTTGGACAACATCAAGAAGAGGCCAGAGAAAGCTAAAGGCAGATGGGTCGAAGAATTGCCGAGTGTGTTGTAGGCTCATCGCACTACTCTGAGGTGATCCACTGTAGAAACGCCGTTCACTTTATGCTTCAGAACTCAGGCAATTATCCCCCTAGAGATCGACCTCCTAACCTTGAAATCGAAAGTTTTTTATATGGGCCGAAATGACATGATGTTGGCCTTGGATTTGACTCTGATTGAAGAACGATGAGACCATGCCCTTGCATCCTTGGCACGGTATCAGCAATAGGTTGCTAAGTCATATAATCAACATGTTCATCTACGCCGTTATACACCAGGAGAATTGGTCCTCAAGAAACAGAAAACTAGGTCCTAACTGGGATGGCCCCTATCAGATCGTTTCAATCTCGGGAACAGGGGCATATCGGCTCAAAGACATATCCGGGAGAAGTCTACCTCGTCCTTGGAACTCCACACATTTGCGTAAATTCTATTATTAACCCGACTTGTGGGGCATGATAACTTCTTTAGAATGTTCACTGTGTACAAACTTTCACTTTTGTAATGCAAGATTACTTATCTCACTATATAAAATTTTAGTTTGAAGTTAAAAGCCTTTGAATTTGAAGCCCCATCCGTGCAAGACACGTTTGGGCCAAGTAAGCCTCCGAATTCAGAGCGCCCTTCATAGAAATCACAATTGGCAAAGTTAAAAGCCTCTGAATTGGGAGCCCCATCCGTGCAAGACACGTTTGGGCCTAGTAAGCCTCTAGATTCGGAGCGCCCTTCGTGGAAATCACGATTGGCCAAGTTAAAAGCCTCCGAATTTGGAGCCCCATCTGTACAAGCCATGTTTGGGCCGAGTAAGCCTCCGAATTCGAAGCGCCCTTCATGAAATTCACGATTGGCCAAGTTAAAAACCTCCAAATTCGAAGCCCCATCCGTGCAAGACACGTTTGGGTCGAATAAGCCTCCGAATTCGGAACGCCCTTCAGGATTTCATGATTGGCCAAGTTCAAAGCCTCCGAATTCAGAGAACCATCCACGCAAGGCACGTTTGGACCGAGTAAGCCTCTGAATTCGGAGCCCCATCCGTGCAAGACACGTTTGGGCCGAGTAAGCCTCCGGATTCGGAACGCCCCTCGAGGAATTCATGATCGGCCAAGTTAGAAGCCTCCAAATTTGGATCCTCCTAATTCGGCACGCTTTTCATATAATATGATTAACAAGCATAAACGCAGTTGATAAAAAATGGAAGATGATCGATAATATATTTAGACATAAATTGAAACAACATGCAAACATTTAAAGTAATATGTTTTATTGAATTTATTGAATCAATCGATAATACATAATTCGCTTCCAATCTACGTTGCAGTGGTACAATATCTTCGGTTTTATCCGACATCCCCCTCGTCATCGCTCTTCTCGACTTCAAAAATCGCAAAGGGAAAATGATGATTCAGATATAATGGCGATGCCGAATCAATGCCTACTACCCGAACAACCTCTGTGGCCTGAAGAGCCTTGACCAACTTGTGCTTAAATCCACGGTTCTCATATTGGCAAACCTCCTTGGTCAGCTTTTCCTTAGTCTTTTGTATCTTGACTTTCCGACCATCGTGGAAGCCTTGTTCATAAGACCTAGTCTTTGCGGCCTCTATTGCAAACATGCTCGCCGTATCACGATCGGTAATCGCATGACTTATAAGCCGTTGGGTCACCCTTTAATCCACAATCTGATTAGCTTGCCCCGACCGACTGTGTCTCCGTGGTCTTGACTTTTCTTAACTCACGCTCGGCTCTCTCTGCCCAAGCCTCTAAATTATGAATGTGTTCATCCTTCTATTCGATCTCCCGCCGCGCGGCATGAAGGCACATGCCGTTCTCATATGCAGTGTACAGTCCTTTCCCCGCTCCGTGAACACCCTCTCAAAACACTTCAAAGTCTGGTCGACCAACCATCGACTGCTGGACTTCTGGAGAGAAAATCTGTCGTGCAAATTCAACTAGCACATTTGGGTCGCACACAATTGAATCTCCTTCCATCATCAATTTGTTCCCCACAAAAATCACAAAAGCCAACAGATGCAGAGTCGCACTGGTTTCTCCTCTCGAGCGTGGTTGAGAAGAGTTGCCCCATTGCTGTTTTTCCCTTCTGGGTGATCTACTTCGACGACGGGGGGACTGGCGTTTTTCACGATCCCTCAACGTCCTGCTCCCCGTGCACGTTGGTTCACCACCCCGATTCATCTCTGCGTCCATCTCCGCGTGTGTCATCCCTTTTCCTCTATTGTTGAAGAATAATCTTTTTGCCATCCACAAATTGTCCGCACTACTCTTTCCCTCCCTAAAGTTATTGACTCTGATCGCAATAATGACCCCTTTGCGCACCCACCACCCAACACATTTATACCTTACAGGTGTAGCACCCCCGAGACGACATCATCAATGCTAAATTTCAAAACCTGGTGCCGATCATATCATGTGCCTCAGCCCCGAAATGAGCTAATATCATTCGGCGTTGAAGTTCATGCACCAGCTGGGGCAAGGGTAGTTTCATTAATCGAATCGGCTTGTCCAGACCTGATGCCGATCATCTCATGTGCCCCAGCCGTTCCATGGGCTAATGTCATTCGGCGTCCCAGTTCATGCACCAGCTGAGGCAAGGGCAGATTCATTAATCTAATCGGCCATAGGGCAAGCCCTTGTGCCGATTGGGTTCAATGCCCCAGCCGCTCCATGAGCTAATATCATTCGGCGTTCAAATTCATACACCCGTTGGGGCAAGGGCAGCTTCATTAATCAAATCCGCTTGGCCAGGCTTGATACCGATCATGTCATGTGCCCCAACCGCTCCATGAGCTAATATCATTCGACGTTCAAGTTCATGCACTAGCTGGGGCAAGGGCAGCTTCATTAATCGAATCGGCTTGTCCAGGCCTGATGCCGATAATCTCATGTGCCCTAGCCGTTCCACAAGCTAATGTCGTTCGGCGTCCTAGTTCATGCACCAACTGGGGCAAGGGAAGATTCATTAATCTAATCAGCCATAGGGCAAGCCCTTGCACCGATCAGGTTGAGTGCCCCAGCCGCTTCAAGAGCTAATGTCATTCGGCGTCCCCGTTCATGCACCAGCTGGGGCAAGGGCAGATTTAGTAATATAATTGGCTAGAAATCGAAGCCTTGAGCCGTTTTACTTGTTAGTCTATCAAAGTAATATAATCGGCCAGACGCCGAAGCCTTAAGCCGTTTTACTTGTTAGTCTATCAAATTTTCGTGCACCTTTCCAAATTGTTAACTGTTGATTCTTTTAGTTATTCGGCTAAATAGCAAAGAGGCAGAGGATGTTTAATTGATTCAGTTAACTTATCAGTTATACTATTTTCTCATATAGCAAACAGAAAATCATAAGGAATTGTCATTAATGAATTAAAGACAAATAGTATATGCAATAAACTTGAGAGCATAGAAAATTTTCATTAATAAATTGAGCGCTAATAGCAGTCATTTTACACATGAAAATTAGCTTACATTTAAAGAAATGAAAATCTACTAACAAAAACCTACAAAAACTATGCATCTAGGATGCCTACCAAAAACCAAAATATGCCTTAATCAATCTTGAAGGTCAGATGCCAGCGGCTCAACGTCCACCTGCTCATATGGAATCGGCTGTACCAATGTCACATTCGCAGCAATGAGGGCTTTGACCTAGCCGTGTTTGAAGCCCCGATTCTCGAACTTCGACACTTCTTCCATGTAGTTTTCCAAGGCGTCATCCTTTCCAGCTTGGAACGCTTTGGAAATCTCAGAGTCGGCTATTTCCTTTGCCTTCTTCGATTCTTCCAAGTCAGCTTCCAATTTGGCGATCACCTCCTTGGCTAACTTAAGCACATCTTCACTCGCCTTTGCCCTTTCCTCGGCGGCAAGCCTTAATTGGTCAGAATTCCTCGCTCGCTCAGCCTCAGAGTCGGCTCTCGCTCGTTCCTCCGCCGCTTGCACTACCTCATAATTGGCCCTTTGAGACGCTACCAGAGCCTTGTTTTTTTCATTGTCAATTTCGGCTTTCAAGAAGCCGATCTGTTCTATGGCGTCATGTTGACGGCGGCCGATCTCGGTTATCCTACCCACCGTCTACAAAACAAGGAAATAGAGTTACAATAAACAAATAATAAGAAAAATATTTATATATACATATATGTATTTAGACGGAAGACTGCAAATAAGGCAAGTAATGTACCAATAAGGCCAACTAAGCGGCCAAAGCAATTAGCATTAGATCTGGCTCCGCGCAAAATGTGGCTCTGTTAACCGACAGGGATATTGAGCAGGCCATACTCAAGGCCACAGCCAGGTCCTTCAGAGCCGACGTATCAGAGACAATCGACATATTCCTAATCCTTGGTTGAACGGTGAACGGAACAACCAAGTCTGATTCCTCAATGCGCAGCCGTTGGTCGCTTTGGTCCTCATCGTGCACGGCTTCTTTCTCAGCGGGGCGCTTTTCCCCCCTTTGCTCAGCCTTATTCGCCCATTCTGCCTGCTCCATCTCGACCGTTTCGGTCTAAGCCATTTCTTCCGCAATAACAGGCAGAGAAGACTCATCGACCGTGACGGGTGGAGTTTCCGATAGGACGGCCTCGGCTCTCCTCTTGGCGGCCATCCTTTCAGCGTTTTTCCTCTGGGCAAGTTGCGTGAGCGATTCCCTAGCCATATTCTTAGGATAAGCGTCGAGAAGGTCTCCTAAGGTTGAAAAAATGTCTTTGAAGGAAACATCCCCTCAACTTGATGTGGATGGAGGGTCGGATGAATTGCGTCCAGCTTCCTCAAAGGCCAAGTTAAGAGCTTCGTCTACCTCGGCTTTCAATTGGTTCGGCTCCTCGGTGACCGGTTCGGCTGCTTGTTATTCCACGTGTTCCAAATTGGAGGCTCCTAAACCAATCAGCCTTAGGTTTTTCAAGTTGGGGAAGATAAGTGCTGTAAGATGATCTTCGCCTCTAGGAATTGAAATGTGGTCTGCTGCCGAAAACATTGTGTAAGTCGTCTCGTATCGCAAGACAATGTGGGCCGCCCTCCCTCGTTTCTGAATGCTTGGATGGCCAACGAACTGTAGTGCGATTTTAATTTCCGCAAGTACAGCATCGTCGGCTAAAACCAACACTTTCTTCCAATCATTGCCTGTATAAACAAAATGGTAAGTACATGGAAGGAAAGCCGAATACATATATGGTAATAAAAGAAACGAAAATGAGCTATACGGCCACCTGGTTCGCCTTTTCGCCTTGGCACGGGATCTAGGTGATCTTCACCCTTGCTGAATTCCCAGTTGCCTCGAACAACGACCATTACATCGTCAACACGCTTGCCAGAGCTGGCAAGCATGGTCACTAAGTGATGATCGGTATCCTTGGCCCTGAGAAAATAGCGTCCCAGCCGGCTAGTAGACTTGGCTATGGCATAACAATGCTATATTGCAGGTATACCTAAGTTAATCCTAAGACGTCGGTTCAACTCTATAATCCTCATTACGATACGGAAAAAATTCACGTTAGACTGGGAAGGAATTAGACCCCAATGTCGAAAGATGGCCCTTAAAAATGATGAAGAGGAAAACGGACTCCGCCTTCAGTAATCGATAGGAGAGGAAAGATAGTTGTACTCTCATCGGTCCTCTCCATATCAGTGGTGTTGTCTGCCACGAGTGACAAATGGACATCTTCGAGGATGGAATAATGGCGTCGGAAGCCGAAAATCCGCAGAAAGGAGCTCTTTCAAATGTTTTGCCATCCTAGCCAGCCTAAGGATTATGTAAAACTAAAAGTAAACAAGGAAATGGGATTAGAAGTAATGGAGAAGCAAAATTACAAGAAGCAGAAGAGATAATGAGAAACAGGAGAAAGTTGCTGAGGTCGTGAAGTGAAGGATTTGTACTAGAAGGCGAACCAGAAACTTTGAGTATTCAAAACATACATTCGAAAAGACAAAGTTTTAAATCACTTTAAATGGAGGAAGCGTATGAAGGGGCGGGAAATTGTAATGATGACCAAAAAGTGTGTGTGTTCTGACACACGTTGGAATGAGGTTAACCGCCGAATTTTTGACTTTTCAAGTTCGAAACCAAACACGCCGACTAACTGGTGTTAGTGAGGTGTTTGGGGGGCAATTGCGGGAGCCGAATATCTGGGGACACAGATAGGCCAAGTACATATTTAGAAAATCAGGATATATATTATATTCGCCCCCATCTCGTACGTTCTAGATGCCGAGTATCCTAATCGGCCGTAAAACTAGTTGAGCGAGGAGCCGAGTGATAGTTGGAATACGACAAAATGAGGGTGTAGACTCGACTTTCTTCGTGCGCCCCCCTTTTAGAGAGGAGCGAATTGGTCTTACTACAGTTCAGACTCCTATCTCGGTTCTGAATCTAATCTCACAAAGTGCAATGTCAGACTGATAAACACCAAAGAGTCCATTTCGGCAAATCATTTTGGAAAATCAAATTTTGAATCAAATAATGCCAAAACTGGACTGCTTTGCCAGATTACAGAGTTGCCACCTAAATATTTTATTTTTTGAAAATTTAGGAAACCATGACTCGTGCCAAAGGCCACGTGTCTGTCATCACCAAAGTTACGTCGGCTTCATAACTTGGGTATGAGAGGGGAAGGTCCTGAAATGAGCACCCTCGCTCGCCCGATCAAAGGATCGGCCTCTACTAAGCATGATATGTTGTTTTATAAACCTCATGTGTTCTTATCCGGTTATTAGCTAACTTTACTATGTGATGCGCAAAGCAAGTATAGACTAAGTCGCGAGAATTGGAACAAAACAATTCATATTTGTTTTCGAAAATGGTTTGAAATTGCCACTTGCAAGTGGTCTAAAGCGCAGATTTGCCACCTTCGGGTGGGCTTAAAACATGATTTTCCCACTTCGCAAAGTGGGCTTAAAACTCACATTTGATGAATTGTTTCAATTCAAGCAACAAAGCCCAACCACAGGTATTCAAGCAGTTAAGCACTTAAGCACATGGCCTTATGGCAAGCATGCAAAACATGGCATCACTTACACTCATGCAAGTATGCTAAAGCGTAACATTTACAGTGTACTCCGAGCCAAAACAAAAGCTAGTTAGAAATGTGCATCATCTGAACTATACCAAGACGCCTAATGCAACACATGCAATAATGCAACTAAATAGGCTCGGCTATCTAAGATGGCATATGAATGCAACAATTTGATAACATGCTTTGAAACACGTATTCAAATAAGTGTATTGAAATTGCGATGCAGTTTGTATGATGCACCGAGCCCGGTGCATACAAGACAAATGAATGATGCAAACATGCAAGCATAAGGTATGCTAATTGAAAAATGCCCTAAACTAACCATCGAAAGCGGTTAAGTAAAAGGGAGAAAAACGTGGGGTTGGAAGACATGCACACACACACACACATTTATTACAACATTGCGCCCTCTCGAGGAGGGTCTGAATAAATGAGCTAAGCTAATCTAAGCTAAGCTAACTATTATAAAACAAATTAACTAACTATGCGAGCTAATTAATTACAACACAATTGAATTCAAACAACTAGCTATATTATGCTATTAAGTACAATACTCAAATCAAATAATTAGCTAATAACTAACTAATTAAAACAAGTAAAGCGGCCTCGCGATCGAGGGAGATATGCATACTCGGTTGCGTCCTCCCGAAAATCCGTCACTTTGTCGTCGGTTGCCTCTGTGTACACTTGCCTCGACCTCTGAACATTGAACCCATATTCCAAATTGCTTATTCCTCAAAACAGGGACAATTTGGCACAAAAATGGACTGGTGGCCGGTCGGCCACAAAAAGTGGCTGCCAGCCACGCCAACTAGCAGGTTAGCCAGTGAGAGTGGTCGGTCGGCTACCTCAAGTCGCTAGTAGGCCACCTGCTTTTCCAGGCTTCTGGTTTTGCTGCAACAGAGAACAATAAAGGCACAACAATGTATTCTTCAAGGAATATGTGTACTACCACCCTTCTTATCATATCTCAAGCTCAAAGGAGTGTGGCACATGGTTCTCAAGTCATCAATCACGCATTTTCATGCATGATGACCAAAGAACCAAGTTTGTACAACCTTAGTAAATGCGCACATAAGACACAAAGTGTTGCCACCTTATCATGCATGATCAAGGTTGACAACAACCAAGAAACGCGACAATTTTCATCACTTTGAGTATGAAACGTGCCACATTTCTTGTGTTTGGATCAACGTCCGATCCAAACACATGCAATGCGACACACATATGTTATCTTGGCACGTTTTA
This sequence comes from Camellia sinensis, assembly GCF_055761805.1. Lineage (NCBI taxonomy): Eukaryota > Viridiplantae > Streptophyta > Magnoliopsida > Ericales > Theaceae > Camellia > Camellia sinensis. The sequence continues at coordinate 117,169,223 of NC_138970.1, forward strand.
CTTGATTCAATTCTTGTTTACTCATTTTAACCTTACCAAACCATTCTTTAATTGGTTAAGTCTAATATGCAAGTCCTCTAAGGTGATGAGGTCAACCAAATGAATGGTTTAAGGCATATGAGAGACCATGCCTTTGGCTAGGAGGAACTCTCAAAAGAGGGTTAAATCTATTTAAGCACAAGCCACAATCCCAAGCTTAAACACAATCTCAAGGCCAAACAACTCTCAAACCAAATGGAAAAATGAAGAAATGAGGGAGATGGCAGATTTTCAATGCTGAAATGGCATGCTCAAGGCACTAAATCATGCAAACAATCCATACAAGACATGCTCAAAAGCCAAATGCATCAAGCTAGTAAAGAGTATCACTCTAGAAGCATGCAATACCAAGCATAAACAACCAAACCAGCTCTAAATAGAGCTTAATCATGCCAAATCCGAGGCTACGACATGATGAAATTGAAGCTCCAATAGCAAGAAAACATGTTTGCATGTAGGCTCACAAACAAGGCTTAGAGCACAACTCTCAAAAGTAATGAAAGAGTGAAATATGTGAGAGTGTGACTACACTATATGCACTGAAATTGCATGCAACATGAGGCTATGGCATGCAAACATCACAAGCAAAGCATGTTAGGGGCCCTAAAACTCAAAGCTAGTAAAGGCCAACTACACTACAGCTATACAAAGCAAAGCATATATGACCAAGACCACCCAAAATAGAGCTAAAGCATGTCAAAACATGAGCAAAAACATGCTGAGATAGAGCTAACATAAGCTACAATAATAGGCTAAACCAATAAGCATAATAAGCTAGTAAGCATGATTACACTTCAAGTGTAATAAGCAAAGAAGAGGTGCTCCAACCAGCAAAAAACAGAGTTATAACATGCCAAAATAAGGTAAAAAACATGCTAAAATCAAGCCATGAGATGGTTGAAAAACATGCTCAAAGGTTAGGCCAACTACGCATACAAACAAAATACAAGGAGAGGGGACCACCCCCTCATATTTTGGACCACAAAACCAACTTTAAACAACTGAAATTCCCCTGGAATTCAGTGGTAGAAAGGCCCAAAAGAGATTGTTTCAAAAGCTTTAAAGGATGGCACAAACCTTAGCAAATAAGCAATAAAAGAGGGTGGACCACCCGTAACTCCAAAAAGGACTCAAACCAACATTTTTAACACTTAAAAATAGAGGTTTTTGTAGTTGACAACTAGGCCAAAAACAGCATGCAAAGGTGGCCAAGCACTTAATCAAAACAAAGCTTAAAAGGGCCAAGTTCTTACCCTTGAAGCACAGCAACAATTCAGCAACAATTCTGGACCAAAACCAAGCCTCAGACCTCAAACCAAGCTCCAAGGGATCTCAGCTCCAAAGTGAAGGTGTTTGACTAGGTGTCTTAGTGCAAATATGTGAAGAAAACTCACTTTTAAGCACAATATTGAGAGAGATAGAGAATTCTAGAGAGAGAGAGAGAGGGAAGGAAATTTAGCTCCTAAAAATTCAAAACCCTCAAATAGGGGGAGGGACCTCCCCTTATATAGAAGAAGCAAGAAAAAAGCTTGTTTCAACCCTCCATACACGTGTATGGAGATGAGCCTCAGTGCTCAACAGTTGGATCAAAAGATCTGAAAATATCTGAAAAAGAAGAAAATTGGCCGTCGGCCACTTCAAGTGGCCGACCGGCTGCCTCCCCTAGCCGACCAGCCACTTTAAGTGGATGGCAAGGAAGAAAAGTGGCCGACAATAGCCAAAAGAGGCCGGCAAGGCCCTTCTCCCCTCCAGGCAAGAGGCACCAAGGTTTGGCCCAAAAACAAAGCCAAAACTCAGAGGTGTTTAAAGGCTCAAAGACAAAGCGCTCAACCGAAACCTTCGGGCACTCAAAACGAGCGGAAACATGCACAATCATCACGCGCACAAATGATGACGTATGAGTCTTAAGGTCAGTCAAAAATGAGATGTCTACAGTTGCCCCTCTTTGACAGAACTCAAAAGTCAGGAAATGACGGGAGTGAATGTCAAAGCCTAGAGACGACCCATTTTTGACAAGGCCAAAGAGTTGGACAAACAGACAAGACAACAAAATAGATGCACCCGCAGGCAGGGGCAAAATGCAATTGACATTCACAATGCCGAATATAACTTATGATCATGCAATGAGGGCTGTAATGAAACATTTATACAAAATAAACACAACGTTTTAAGCAAACCGACAAGTTACAACGGTCTCACTCATGAGAAGAGGTAAGCAAATAAATATGCAACGCATGAGAATCATTAGTTGAACCACATTTCACACAGAAAGGATGTAAGAAAATATTATGCAATCCTCACTGCACTTCACGCAGGAAAGGCTAAAAGCGACTATCGAGAATACCCGAAGCCTCAAACGAAACACCCCTTAGCGTATCACACGCGAGAGGTGAAAATGAAGCACCTCTTAGCGTATCACACAGGGAGGTGAAAAGGAAGCACCTCCTAGCGTATCACACGCGAGAGGTGAAAAGGAAGCACCTCTTAGCGTATCACATGCGAGAGGTGAAAAGGAAGCACCTCTTAGTGTATCACACACGAGAGAAAGCATCTACAAGAGGTCGGTGTAGACATCGGGCGTACCCGAATGTCTCTAACCAACGAGAGTGTGGTGTAAGCACCGGGCGTACCCGAATGCCTTTAACCAAAACAAGGTGTTCAAAGGACAGGAATAATCTTACCCGGAATCCCCTTGAATGAACCGTACATACAATATCGTCTGTTTGCACTAGCTTCAAATGAACCGTACATACAATATCGTGCCTGCACAACAAAGAAACTTTGACAAGCACAGTACAATAGGAATGCATGTTCCATGCGAGATTGACAGCATGACACAATGCTTAGCGAGGCATGTTTCATACATACCATGCGAGGAACGAAACAAAAGCATATCTTATGTAACAAAACATGGAGCATATTTTATGCAACACCGAATGCAAGCACAATGCCACAGGTACGAACAACTTCTATGCGAATGTAAGGGCATGCGCAATGCGATACAACATGACATTTATATTCTATGGAAGATAAAAACATGGGTAATGCAATACAATGCATCATGTGTATTCTGTGCTCAATGACAATGCATATGCAATAGCATATGTAACGCAAAACACAGAGTAAAGAAATGTGCGTCTGAAAAAGACAGATGTAGTTGCAACCTCCGAGTTACCTCTCGGAGGAGTCACAATGCATTTGAAAAAGGATACACCTCGTTCATGCCGGTTGACAACGAGTCACACACCAAAGACATGAGTTGAAACTTCTGCAGAAAAACCTTGAGTTGAAAAGTGGACTTCTCTTGCACTTTCTCAAGAACCAAGGACTCAAAATAGCCTGAAAACCCACAGGTGGGGTACTGGAAACCTGCCGGCCACCCTGGAAGCTTGCCGGCCACTTGCCAAAGCTGTCAGCCACGGCCAGTTTAAGAAGTTCGGGGCAACTTTGTCATTTTGTATAAAGGACTTTAAAAACACAACTCCAAATCACATTTTCTCGCACCCACAGTGTCGAATCTCCTTCCTCTTTGTCTCTTAGCAGTTTTTCCTCTCAGATCTGTGCTCCACACGCGTTTTCCAATGCTCCTCACGAAGTTGATTCACTAAAACCCTTTAGTTTTCTCCGTTTTTAACTGATCAAAAGTTGTTTTTAGAGCTTTTTTGTCCATTTTCACCATTTGAGGTTTGTTTCCATCAAGTTGATCTTGAGTTTAGCACCTTTTCCCAGGCTTTGACTTTTTTCGCCTTTTTCTCTTTCCGAGAGTTGACTCCTGTTGACTTTCTTTTGCCGAGCGCACCTTTCTCCATTTTCACCCATTTTGCTCACTTTTGCCTACTATTCACCTTCTTTCCAGATGGCAGACAATGTTCCACACGATGAGGGTTCTCTGAGGATGGAGGAGGAGCCCGTGCGCATTCCGCTGCCACCCCGAGTTCGGCCGTTCGACCCGGCGACATACCATCTCGAGGCACATGTCCTACCACTTAGCATAGTCCGCCATTTCACTGGATTTGCACGGTGCGCGTCTACAGATCTTCTACTACGGGAGCCTGAGTCTCACTTGTCCCATGACGCCTCCGAGGTACACACAGCACTTTTACATTTTCTACGATGCATCTTACATTTCTTGTATAGCTTGCACTTTTTACACTATATTTCAACTGCTCAATCTGAGCACACATACATACTGTATTCCTGCTCACTCTGAACACATTCACGCACTGTATTTCTGCTCATTCACACAAGTTGACTCCCGTTTCACCTGCGGGTACGGGTCCACCACGGTGAGGGAGTGGTACTAGGAGCTCCCTGACGGCGTCCAGCAGATTATTGACGAGGCGGGGTTTGGCTTATTATGCATGGGGCTCTTGTGTCTCTTTTGTGAGTAAGACCGTCTTAGGCGCATTGGCAGAGAGATGGTGGGACACCACTAACTCCTACCATTTCTCTACCACCGGGGACATGACGATGACCCCGTATGACTTTGCTATGCTGACCGACCTTGAGGTGGGAGGCTAGCAGATCCCATATGATTCTGACATAGGTGAATGGAAGGCTGCTTGGACTTATCTACTAAGAGCACATCTGCCCATTTTTCGGTCATCGGGCTTGGTCTGGTATACTTGGTTTGCTGACCATTTTAGAGAGGGAGAGCTTACGACGATCGAGGAGACAGAGTAGTACGCTCGAGGCTTTCTCATGTTCCTCTTCGGCGCTACTTTGTTCGCCGACAGGGGGAACACAGTCGGGCTATATCTTCTGAGTGCCTTAGTGGACCTATCCCAAGTGCGGCACTATAATTGGGAGGGCGCCGGCCTCGCTACCCTCTACTACTATATGAGCTCGACCTCCCGTTGGAGGGGGAACATATTGGGCGGCTACTGGAGAGCCTGGGAGGTATGCTTTACTGTTCAGCTTTACATTTCCTGCCATGCTTTCTATCTTGCTTTTCTGTACATTGAACACTGCAAACACTTAGTCTGATCTCTGTTCTACACTTGTACTTTCTATACACTGTGCCACACTTGGCTTTCTGCATTTTCTATATTCTGTACTTTCTACATGCTGCGCATTGCACACATGCTCTGCTTTCCGCATTATCTACGTTTATCTGTATTCTCAATGCCACCCTCTTTCTTTTCACAGCTATGGGTATATGCCTATTTCCCAGTGCTTGCTCCTAAGCCGAAGGTTGAGACACCATTCGAGGTTCCCTACTTGCGTCGATATGACGGTCGGTGCCAACCGAGGGCCCGAGAGACCCTCCCATACCTGCGCCAGTACTTCGACACAATGAGGACGACAGAGGTCATTCAAAACTCAAAGTTTTTCTGCTTTTATCTTCAATTCACTTTGCATATCTAATGGCAACTTATCAGTCCATGCACTTGTTGTTTGCTGATCACATGGCAGCCCTGGGCGGCGATGCCAAAGTTTGCCCGATTTCATTTTGCTGGAGCTCGGGGTGTCTCCCGATATTGACTCCTGCTTGAGGGACCTATTGGCCGAGCCTGGTTCTTAGGTGAGCGTTTCATGCACCATCCATTGAGCTTGCCATTACAGTCGGTTCCTTTGCCACCTCCACCATCTATGCGGACCACAGAGAGTCTTTTATCTCAGGAGCTCACTGACGTCCTATGAGGCACAAATGCGGACCAGTTCATTGAGAAGGGAGACTACACAACCTACATTCTGGCGTACCTCATGTCTCAATTGGCAGGTGTTCGTGTTCCCGTGGGGAGGATAGCAGATATTGCTTCGTCGAGCAGGGCTCGGGCTGTTGATATTCCTTCGATGAGTCGGGCTCAGACAGCAAATGCCCCCTCGACGAGCAGGGCTCGGGTAGCGAGGGGTGAGGCTAGAGGGATGCCACCCACTAGGTAGAGTGTTGGATGGCTCGATCTTCCGACTGAGCTGACAAGTTGGCGATACTTCGGAATGCCCTATCAGATTCCTCTTGAGCCCCTATTGCATGGTCACCAATGTGTTAGGACACCTGATTCACCACCGGTATGCTTCACTCAGATACTTATTCATTCATTCACTGATTGTTCAACTTGCATCTACAACCCTCCATAGGACATGTCGAGGTGTTGCTTGAGGTGATGGCCTCACTTGAGGGTATGGTCTTGAGGAGAGAGACGATGCTTAGCACCCACGACATATAGGTAATCTTTCAGTTTTCTTGCATATTTCCATTATCATATTTCTGCTGACATACTGAAACTGACACCTCAACTGCATATTTCTCCACATAGCACTGTACTGATACACTGCGTGCACAGATCATATATGAAAAAATTACATCCACATGCTGTAACTGATTTCTGCATGTACTCACTCTTCACACTATACTTGCATCTGATACACATACCATAGCTGATACATTTAAACTGCCTTTTTAGGTCACACCCCTACAGGCAGAACCAGCAGAGCCTCCTCCAGCAGCAAGGAGAGAGATTCCGACACATGGCCGAAGGAGACGTCGGGAGACTGTTAGGCGCGGTGACGATGATGAGTCCAGAGAGGACGAGGAGCCAGGGAGTCCCCTGTCTGAGTCGTCTGAGGGTGGAGGCGACGGCACCGGCTCAGGTTCTGAGGGTAGCGATAATGCTAAGGAGGGTTCCGGCTCTGATTCGGGCAGTGGCACCGATGGCGATAGCTCAGGGCCTACTCAGCCGAGGAAGAGGATGAAGAGGGCCTTTCAATCCTGAGCTAGGTGGCGACGATTTAGATGTTTCTTTTGCTTTAGTTTTCCTTTTACTAGTTGTTAGCACATTGTACAGCCTTAGGCATTTTTACTTTCTTTAAAACTTGTACTTTTGTAAAAAAAAACCATGATAGAATGAAAATAACTTTTTGATGAAAAGGTGTTGCATTGTATATTCTGAGCATCACATTGCACCATTTTACACAAAAACGGGATGAACAAAATTTGAACATTGTATATCGTCTTGACAATTGCTTAGTCAGGTAGTGAACCAACCAAAACAAAACAAACTAAATAAGACAACTCAGTGAACAAAATAACAACTCGATAAACAAAATAGCAACAACTCGATAAAAAAATTGCAATAACTCGATAAGCAAACTATGACAGCTCAATAAACAAATTGAAACAAACTTGAGAACGACTCAACAAACTGCAGCAGAATGCATCCAAAATGGAACAAAACACAGGTTTTCAGCATTCTCAACACATAGGAAGGTACTCTGCTAAGGACAACAAGAGGTTGTCAGCCACTTATAGCTACTGCCAGCCACTTGGAGTGGGTGTGAACCACTTAGGCGGCCGGCTAGCCAGAAAAGGTGGCCAGTCGGCTACTCCAACTGGTTGGTCGGCCAGTTTTGGTAGGAGCCTCCAGATTACTGCAACCTATTTTCCATTCAATACTTTATCTTCTACAAAAACTCTAGCTTCGTGGTTTTTTCATTTCAAATTTTACTACAAATGGAGCCATTTCTTGCCCAAAAACTCTTCAATTGGCTTGCAGCTTTAAATGGCTCAAAAATTTGAATTTTCGAGGTTTCGGGATAACACACTATTCACACTGAGTCGCACCCCGCTGTGTTTTCCATGCCGCCATGTCGCGGCTAGATGGTGGAATCCAATTACACATGTCTTTAGCTTTGGGGGACAAGAGATATGTCCCACATTCGAAGAATTCCAAGCTTTGATGGAATCTCGACATGAAGAGGAAATCTTGCCCCAGTCTCGTTTTGGCCATGCCCAAGCCTTAGGACGGATGTGTGGGCTCACTTTATAGGATGCTTGGTCCTTGGTTCGCAATGGGGAGTTGGTTATTCTGACGCTGGTAACCGCGGTGATCATTTTTGGCAAAGTTTTCAGGAATATGCCCTTTGGTTGTGCACAATATCCGATTTCCTACTTGCGCTTAGCTTCGGAGGGTCTAGCATACGTTTGATTGAAGTTGCCCAAGCCTTCAAAGCGGGCAAGAGCTGCATTGGCATGACATTAGCCGAGACTCTGATGGGTTTGGATGCTTTCTGTCATCGGGAGACAACCAGGTTCGCAGGAAGTCCACTACTTTTACAGGTAATGTTTTCCACCCTTCTCGCATGTGTATTTCTCACATCACTTGGCATTTAGGCTCTATTTTTCTCTCAAAACCCCTTCTCACTTTTCTCTCCACGTACACCTCTCTATTCTTTAATCTCTCTTATTTTTCAACACTTCCCAGATATGGCTCATGGATAAATTGAAAGTAATGGACTCATGCCCTGCATATTCAGTACACGGTTATTTTTTTTTCCCACGCTTAGTTGATGCCCCGAATGAAGCATGGTGGTGCGAATAGATGTGCACCCGATCTGCTGTTGACATCGCTTGGCAGTGCCGCTGGCTTGATATGCCTGCGATGAGCTACAGCATGTCCCGACAGCCTAGCATTCAGTTAATGGGCCTGACACACTGTGTCTTCTACTTTTCATTCCGATTCCGTCATCAATTCAAACACGACCAGACTTGCCCAGAAGAAAGACTGGAATACCCGACTTCATATCCGATCAAAGGCTCACATCTAGCTTGATACCCTAGTGGATGGAGGACAAGAGAGCTTCTGACCCCTGCTCCTGCTTTCAGTTGTGCCCTTTTTGACGAATGCATAGCTTGGCTTGAAGATGAGGCACAAGCTGGGGCTACTTTAGCGTCTGAAGCTTCCACAAGCTTAGGGAGGGGACGCATGAACACCTGACTATGTCCCGAGTTTATTGTTTTAATCTGTACTTTCAAGTTTTCTTTTGAATGTAATAAAAAACAACTTCAATTTGCATCAAGAGTCGAAGTACTCTGTATTGCAATAAATGAAATTGAAGGTTGTGGGTACTGAAAATTTTCTGCTTGGTCCAAAAATGGTCTAAGTTGTAAAAAGATTAATTTGAACAAAATCAACTTTTATTAAAACGTTGCAAAACCATTTTCGATATGGATCACAACTGGACACACTCGAGATCTATCACTGAGATGTACAACCCCAAATCCGATAACTAGAAAGTTGCCCCTTGTCTGAATAGCACTACACTGTAGCTCACAACTGAACTCTTGGATGCAGAAAAGACAAAGATGGCCAAAACAATCACTTGGACATAGTTGATTTGGAAGTGTTTTTGGCTAGACTTCAAAATGAAGTTGCCTGCGTATCCTAAAGATGGAAATCAAGCCTTACGTAGTTCGGTGAGGTTCACTCAGGTTTTAACACTCTCCTTTTGTGCTCTAACTTTTGCCAAAGCCGCCCTTTTTGGGTTTTCAACCTTGCGAGCTTCGTTTTTCTTATTTTAAATTTTTGTGCTCTAACTTTTTCCTAGGTCGCTCTTTCGGGTTTTCGGCCTAGCGAGCCACTCAAGGGTAGTATTTCTTCAACTTGTTCATGTTGATAGGTTGGGAGAACTCAAGGCCATCTAAATCCATTAGAACGACAGCTCCACCTGACCAAATAGATTTGATGATGTAAGGGCCAGTCAAATTGGGTCTGAACTTGCCCATAGGGTCATGGATAAGAGCTCGGTTGTCTTTGAGCACCAAATCCCATTTTTTCAAATTCCTGGACTTAACTTTCTTGTTAAAGGCCCTGGCGATTCTGCATTGATAACCTTGAATGTGGTGCAGTGCTTTCAGCCTTCTTTCGTCGAACAACATAAACTCCTCAAATCTACTCTGCTGCCAATTTGCTTATGTTATTTGGCACTTAGCCATCACCCATAGCGATGGAACCTCAACTTCAATCGCTAGAACAGCCTTCATCTCATAAATTAGAGAATACGGAGTTGCCCCAGTAGAAGTGTGAATAGATGTCCTGTAACCCCAAAGAGCAAATGGCAGCTTATCTGGCTAGTCCTTGTAGGTTTCCACCATCTTTTGTAAAATATGTTTGATATTCTTGTTGGTGGCCTCAACTGCTCCATTGGTTTGCGGCCTATATGTGGATGACTTATGAAAAGCCACGTATTTCTCCAACAATTCTATCATTTCCTTCATGAAGTGGAAACCATTGTCTGGGATGTTCTCATTCAGGACCCCATAGCGACAGGTGATGTTATTCTTGATGAACTTGACTACATGTGATGCTTTCAGCACTACATAGGATTGGGCCTCGACCCACTTTGTAAAGTAGTCTATTGCCACCAGGATATACTCCCGTCCGTTCGACCCCTTCGATGTAACTGCCCCGATTACATCAATCCTCCAGATTGAAAACGGCCACCGTGAAGTCATGTTGAACAGCTTCGACTGTGGAATGTTCATGCGATTTGCATGGATCTGACACTTGTGGCATCGCCAAACAAAACTAATATAATCCTCCTCCATGGTTGACCAGTAATAACCCTGTCTGAGAATCTTCTGAGCTAGGATCACTCCGCTCATGTGTGATCCGCACTCTCCTCCGTGGATGGCCTCCATCAAGCGCTGCGATTTTTCAGCATCGACACACAGTTTATTCATTCCCAGATGGCCCCGTTTGTACAATTTACCCCCACAGATGATAAACTGAGCAGCCATTTGTCGTATCTCCCTCTTGTCTTTGGCATTTGCCCCTGGTGGATAAGCCTCCTTTTCCAAGAAGTTCTACCAGGGGTTCAAATCTTTTGCTTCATCTATGGCAGCAATCAGTTCATAGGCTGGCACATACCTCTATTCAATAATGATTGCACGCATCTGGACCCCCAAAGGGATGTCTATCATAGAAGATAGAGTTGCTAAGGCATATGTGGACCAATTGCTCTCTCTTAGCAGATGTGCGAAGGTTAATTTCTTAAACTTGGGAATTAGCACGTCCAAGGTTTGGTGATAAATTTTCATCCTTTTTTCTTTAACCTTCCAGTCTCCTTTCGCTTGAGACACAACCAGGTTCGACTCCCCAATGACATCCAACCATTTTGCCCCTAGTTCGAGGGCGGCTTCGAAGCCAGCGACACATATCGCGTACTCTGCTTTGTTGTTCGATACCTTGAATCGGAGTTTGAAAGCTAAGGGTATGTGGGAATTGTCAGGTGCTATTAGCAACGCCCCTATCCCATACCCGTATTGATTAGATGCTCCGTCAAAGTACATAGTCCAAATTTCTTCTTCAACCTACAGAATAGCCTCGTCTGGAAGCAGATACTCTACTGCTTCATCTCCCTTCACTGGGTGATCGGCTAGGAACTCCACTACCGCTCTCCCTTTCACAGATTTGCGAGTCATATACTTCAAATCAAATTCAGAGTGAAGAACCAACCAACGGGCTAGCCTACCCGTAAGTGTTGGTTTCTCGAAGAGATATTTAATGGGATCCATTCTCGAAACCAGTATTACGGAGTGAGCTAACAGGTAGTGCCTCAACTTCCTAGTACCATACCAAGGCCAAACAAGCCTTTTCGAGCAAAGTGTAACGAGTCTCATATCCCAACATCTTCTTGCTCAGGTAATAGATAGCCTTCTGTACTTTATCCTCAGATTCCTGCGCAAGCATGCAGCCCATAGTCGTGTCGGTTACTGAGAGGTACAAAATCAACGATTTCCTCGGCTCTGGCGATGACAACACATGTGGGTTCTGTAGATACTGCTTGATCTGTTCGAAAGTAACTTGGCATCGGTCATTCCATTGGAATTTCTTTCCTTTCTTCAAGAGACCAAAAAGTGGTTCACAAGTCAAGGTTAATTTTGCGATAAACTGTCTTATGAATTGTACTTTACCCAGAAAGCCACGCACATTCTTTGTAGTCATCGGTGGTGGCATTTCTAAGATGGCCTTAATCTTGGAAGGATCGACCTCAATGCCCCTTTGTGTAATCAAGAACCCTTGCATTTTTCCTGCTGTAACACTGAATGTACATTTCTGAGGATTCAGTCGCAACCTATACTCTCTGATCCGTTACAAAATTTTCTTCAAGGCGGTGTAGTGGCCCTCTCTTTCTTTGGACTTGACAATCATGTCGTCCACGTACAACTCAACCTCTTTGTGGATCATATCGTGCAAGATCGTCGTCGCGGCCTGTTGATAAGTTGCCCCAACATTCTTCAAACTGAACGGCATCACCCTATAACAGTAAGTTCTCCATGGGGTGGTGAAGGCAGTCTTCTTCCTATCCTCGGGTGCCATCAAAATCTGATTATAGCCCGAAAACCCATCCATAAACGAGAGCAGCACATGCCCAGTGGTGAATTCCACCAATTCGTCGATATGCGACAGAAGAAAGTCGTCCTTCGGACTGGCTTTGTTCAGATCCCTGAAGTCCACACATACCTGAATTTTGCCATCCTTCTTCGGCACCAGAACTATGTTGGCCAACAAAATAGGATACTCAGATACTAACAGGAACCCTGCATCAATTTGCTTGGTGACCTCTTCTTTGATTTTTAAAACCCAATCCGGGCGGATCCTTCAAATCTTCTGCTTAACGGGTCGGGCCTCAGGGTCAAGAGGGATCCGATGCTGTACAATCTCAAGATCGATTCCCCGCATGTCTTTGTAGCACCAAGCCAAAACGTCTTTGAAATCCTTTAATAAAGTGACTAAGCGCTCGCACTCCTCTGAAGAAAACGTGGACCTGATCTGGACCTGACACAGATCCTTCTCAGTACCAACAATAATTGAGACGATTTCATCAACCAAAGGTTTTACAAACCTCTCCTCTTCTCGATCAATCAAATGTTTCAAAACCGAAGGAATTTCTTCGTCGTCGTTTCCATCAAAGTTTTGAAAGTCCTGATTAAAGCAATAAACTAAAGGCACAAAAAAGTACTCAGAAGCTACAGCGGTGGTACCATTCTGATTAACATCCAGTTCGTCTGATTCTTTGGTTACAACAGACTCAAAGGAAAATGAAAAAGATGACCTGGACAAGACAACGGCATCCAGGTTATCACTCCCAGGAATACCGGACTCTGACTCAGAAGAACTGGAATCTGATTCCGACTCCACAGACTCTGTGGAATCAGATTTTGGTTCACTACCTGACCCAAAACTGCTAGATAAAAAGCCTTCCTCGTATTGCTAGACGAGGGAGGGGTGCGATGGATGCATCTAGAATGCCAGAAGAAGGGCCCACAACCGAGTTATCCCCAATCATGGAGACAGAAAAGTCTTCCCTCGAGCACTTTGGTATGATCTGAGGATCCGAGAGGAGACAAGCCAGTGCTGCTCCCATTTCAAATTTTATGCCATCGTACTCATCCTCTTTGCACTGCTCAGCCACAGCTGGTGGGTCAGTCTTCTCTTCGGCAACTTCATCCCCTGGCAACTGTAAGTCAAAAAAGATCTCAAAACCCAGCAAGTGCCGCCTCTCTGAATTCAACCATGGCTCTGGAAAGCTGCAAAATGGGAAATCCTCTCCCTCCTGGACAAAGCGTCCATTCAGGGTTCCTTGGATAGGTCTATGCACTAACTCATAGTGCTTCCCAGCTTGTTTTGCCTTGGCTCTTCCGGCCATCTCCTTTCTCTTTCTCACCGAATCCTCTTTGGTAGGCGTGTAGCCTAGACCAAAGGTATGGGGATTGTGTGGCACTTCGGCCAATTCATCAACGTCCTTCAGGCCACTCCTTCCTAGTCCCATCCCGGGCACATGCTGAAGTTTGTTCATGAGGTAAACAGATTGCGCATTGACATACAGCCCTTAATCAATAGCTAGAAGATCTTGCACTACCCGAGCCTCAGCCAACGTGAATCGAGACAAGAAGACATCCTTCTCGCCATGTACAATCTCCAAGATCGGCGTAATAACCTCTGGCGGTGGATGTATGGAAGTGTTTCCAAAAACGGTTGCCACCTCCTTCCCATGAGGGTATTTCAACATCTGGTGTAGGGTGGAAGAGATAGCTCTTACTTGGAGCAGCCATGGCCGTCCAAGGAGTAAGTTAAAGATGGCTAGAACATCCAGAACATGAAACTCGATGTCTTGTTGGCCCGGGCCAACCTGAGTTTTGGTCCGCACTGTCCCCATAACCTCGCAGCTGGTGTTGTCACAAGCCCGTATCACCTAGACTGTTGGTGTGAAATCTACGGGCTTTAACCAAATAGCATATGTCGTTCGCGACGAACACACATTTCTGGCAGTTCCCGTATTAACTAAGATAACCGATATCGACTTTTCCTTACACTCCACAGTGATGTAGAGTGGCTTGTTATGCTTAGTGCCCTAAGGCGGTAATTCTTTGTCTATGAAGGTTAAAGTCGGTAAAGCTCCCCCCGGGAAAACCAAACCTACCAACTGTTCGGGGGTCGTATCAATTAAAAGCTTAGCCTTGTCCATAGCTGAAAGGACGGCTTGCCTATGCACCTTGAGGCCATGAGCAGTCCCCAGATAGAGATGTCTGCTTGAATCTTTTTAAGCTGCTTCTGTACAGCCTCCTCCTCTAACAGTCTGTCCTTCTGCCTCTCAGCTTCCTTGTCTTTCTCGGATGCCTCCGGTTGGTCCAGGTGTGGGGGTTTGAAATACCGCTCACTCCGGGTCATATGGTCGACTTCCTCGGTGTACCACGTATTATCCGGGAGATTATGTCCCCAATCCTCATCAGTATGGGCCAGACGCAAATCATTGTCTTCCCACCACATGCCCTCGACAATCGACAAACAACCATCCGGCTCTACTGTAATTTTTTTCGTGCTCACAGCACATTCTGTTCGTACAAGGGCCTTCGCTTTTCTAGCCCTCTGATCAGTCTCGATCCTCTCTTGTTCAAACCGCCACAACGTGGCTTCCTACTCTCTGTCAGCTGTGCGCAGACTGCCCAAGTCCTGAGAAAAATTCTTTGTACCAGTGTTATCCGGCAACTCTTTCTTATTCTCGACCATTCTGGCCGCTGTAGATGTTCTAGTTTCTGACTGCCCCTGTTTCAGCTGAGACTCCTCATCAATTTCTGGCTCGTCGCTAAGCCACCCTATAGTATCTGTTGCTCTGTTCGCATCAAACCAACCAACCTGCACATCTCTAGGTCCTGCTCATCAAAGAACTGTAGGTTACTGATATCCTCCTCAAGGTCGACTAGGTCATCCAGCCCCTGACTCGGTCCGTCCTCCCGGACAACATGTACCACTGCCCCAGTTGGCAACTCTACCATTGGCTTGACCTGATTTGTTGGCACAACATAACTGGACAAGTTGTATGCTTCCTCAGTTAAGTTTGCAGAACCCTCAGGCGTTCCCTCTTCTGTCATTGCCACCACCATGGGTTCAGGTTGGGATATTGACGTGCTCATCATGCATAATTCTGTGCATTCCGAGATGAACAATGCTGGCTTAGGCATGTGGAAGGGAGTGATGTATATGCTGGGGTCGTACGGGATGGCCATGGTTTGAATCAGGTTTACTTGCCTGGGTGGCGGAGAGGGGTTGTTATGTGGTGGGAGAGGGTTAGTGGTGACATTTGGTTTCTTGGGAGGCGCAATCACCTTGTTGTCAATGAGATCCTGGATCTCATGACGTAGTCTGAAGCAGAGGTCGGTGTCATGACCGTGCTGCTGGTGAAAGGCACAATATTTGGCCAGGTTATGTGAAGGAGGGAGGTTATTTGGTAGTGGGCGTGATTCCCGGGGCTTCAGATGCCCCTTTCTGATTAGAACCCCCAAGGCTTTGGACAGGGGCATGTAAAGTGGGGTGAAGGTCCTCTGGCCCCTAGGTGGGTATTTTGTTGGTTGTATGGTGGCTCTGGATGTGCCGGTGAAGGGTGTGGCTGTTTTTGGCATGGTGGTGACCATGCTGACGTCAGAAGTCCTTGCGGTTGCATTGCTACTTGTAGTTGCATTCAAACCACATGTAAACGCCCTCTTGGGCTGCTCCTTCTCCTAGTCAATTAGACCTTGTTTCATAGAGTCCTCAATTTATACCCTAATCTCGTGAAGATCAGCAAAGGTGGTTACAGATTCCGTACGACCATTCTTTTTTGGTCTTTCTTAGTTGACCTAGTTGGCATCATGGAGACCTTAGCCCTCCACCTAGTGACAAGGTCAGAAAAGCCCTCTGAAAAGCCCTCATTCAGCTCTTGTCTAGTTGTCTCAAGATCACTAGTTGTGACCTCGATTTGACTATTGTAAGAATATTGGGCTACGAAGGCCTCGTCCATTTCTTTCCAATATCTCTTTACTGAATCCTCCAGTTTTGCATACCAGATGGCCACAATACCCGATAAGGTCCAACCGAGGAGAGATAATTTCTGGAGTCTAGTCAAGCCTATCGGGCGCAGGATGTCTGAAAAAAGCCTCAAATGAACCAGAGGGTGGCCCGAGCCATCAAAGCAATCTATGTGAGGCATTTTAAATCTGTCTGGCAATGTCACCGCCGAACCTGTATAGCCGTCCTCTATGTCTGTGATCAAGTTGACTCCCTGAGCTCGCTTGAACAACTTCTCGAGCTTGCTCACTTTCAGAGCAGTCGGATCGACCTCAAATTCGAACAGTGTGTCCATTGGGTAAGCCGGTGCTTTAGATGTCTGAGGTGGGACTGGCCCTGCTGGCAGAGGTGGGACTGGCCCGATTGGGATATCCGTATTATCCTGGACATTTGTTGTCTCCCCGGGTATTGGAACCACAGGCGGGGGTGGGTGCGAAGCAGCAGCTGCTACTTGCGGTTGTTGATGCTATTGTTGTTGAAGCCTAGCAATGAGTTAAGCCTGTGGGGCTACAACCTCTGTTTGGCGAGTGGCGGCTTCCGCTTGACGAGCAGCATCACGCTGCATGGTCTCGATGCTTTGCTGGAGTTGACGCATCATTTCCTCCATACTGGCTGAAAAAAGCTGATCTGTCTAACTTTGTGTACCCTCTGAAGTAGAAGCAGAAAACTGATTTTCACTGAGCGCAGGTGACTGACGAACTGGTGAATTATGCCGAACTCTCCTCTGTCTTGTAACCGGGGGAAGCGAAGCAAACACAGGTTGTCCTCTCACACGATCCCCAGATCGGTAAAGCCTTCTTACTCGGGTCTAGAGTGCTTAGGGCGTAACTGCCTCGTCGGAAGCAATGATGAAAATACTACCTTGCAAAATAGAAAATAAAGCAAAAGAAACAAAAATTAGAAAAAAGAACAGCACCTCGGCTTAGATAAACAACACACAGTGGAATTCATAAGCTAGACATCTATACTCAAACACTGATTTCTGCCTCCAAATTTTCTGTCACAAAACTGATACCCTCAAACACTGATGTCCTCAGACTGATACCCAGACTTGCAACTGATACATGCATTCCTATAGAGACACACCCTAACAGCACATGCAAGCAAGTGAGAGCCATAACACCCCTATTGTGGGGTAGGGTTTCCCTGTCCTATTTTTGTCAGAAACTAGGGTTTCACTACGCATGCATGCGGTTTCAAACAACCTATATTCGGGTGAGCAACCTATCCTAGTTTGGAATGGTCTCTATGGCTTCCGATATGCAACTAGGTCGATTAGTCAAAAAGGGTGCCTCGGCGATGATCCCCATCCAAGGTTTGTGTTCCCATCGTGGCAAAGCCGACAATCGGTCAATCTTATGGCAAACTTTTCCAAGCGCGCCTCCGGCAAATTGCTCAGGAATAGCAGATGGCAAACACTGTGACTTAAGTGTACCTATATAAATGCAATGCAAAGAAACACATAAATGTAGATAAAACAACATATCATGAGTTCGAGTCAAGTTCTCTAAATCCCTAGCAGAGTCGCCAGAAATGGTAGACTCGACTTTCTTCACGTGCCCCCCTTTCGGAGAGGCGCGAATTGGTCTTACTATAGTTTGGACTCCGGTCACGGTTCTGAATCTAATCTCACAAAGTGCAATGTGAGACTGATAAACACCAAATAGTCTAATCCGGCAAATCATTCTGGAAAATCAGATTTTGGAATCAAATAATGCCAAAACTGGACTGCTTTGCCAGATTACAGAGTTGCCGCCTAAATATTTTATTTTTGGGAAATTTAGGAAACCCTGACTCGTGCCAATGGCCACGTGTTCATCATCACCAAATCTATCTCGGCTCGGGAACTTGGGTACGAGAGGGGAAGGTCCTGAAATGAGCACCCCCGCTCGCCCCATCAAAGGATCAACCTCTACTAAGGATGATATTTTGTTTTATAAACCCCATGTGTTCTTATCCGGTCATTAGCTAACTTTACTATGTGATGCGCACAACAAGTATAGACTAAGTCGCGAGAATTGGAACAAACAATTCATGTTTGTTTTCGAAAATGGTTTGAAATTGCCACTCGCAAGTGGGCTAAAGCGCGGATTTGCCACCCTCGAGCAGGCTTAAAACATGAATTTTTCACTTCGCAAAGTGGGCTTAAAACTCACATTTGATGAATTGTTCCAATTCAGCAACAAAGCCTTCATCCACAGGCATTCAAATAGTTAAGCACTTAAGCACATGGTCTTATGGAAAGCATGCAAAACATGGCATCACTCATACTCATGCAAGTATGCTAAAGCGTAACACTTACAGTGTACTCCGAGCTAAAATAAAAACTAGTTAGAAATATGCGTGATCCTAACTATGCTAAGATGCCTAAAGCAACACATGCAATAATGCAACTAAATAGGCTTGGCTATCTAAGATGGCATATGAATGCAACAATTTGATAACATGCTTTGAAACACGTATTCAAATAAGTGTATTGAAATTGCGATGCAGTTTGTATGATTCGCCGAGCCCAGTGCATGCAAGACAAATGAATGATGCAAACATGCAAGCATAAGGTATGCTAATTGAAAAATGCCCTAAACTAACCATCGAAAGCGGTTAAGTAAAAGAGAGAAAGACGTGGGGTTGGAAGACATGCACACACACACGCACACTTATTACAACATTGCGCCCTCTCGAAGGAGGGTCCGAATAAATGAGCTAAGCTAAGCTAAGCTAAGCTAACTATTACAAAACAAATTAACTAACTATGCTAGCTAATTAATTACAACACAATTGAATTCAAACAACTAGCCATTCTATGCTATTAAGTACAATACTCAAATCAAATAATTAGCTCACAACTAACTAATTAAAGCAAGTAAAGCAGTCTCGCAGGCAAGGGAGATATGCATGCTCGGTTGCGTCTTCCCAAAAATCCGTCACATTGTTGTCGGTTGCCTCTGTTTACACTTGCATCGACCTCTAAACATTGAACCCACATTCCAGACTGCTGCCTCAAAACGGGGACATTTTGGCACAAAAATGGACTGGTGGCCGGTCGGCCACAAAAAGTGGCTGTCGGCCACCTCAACTGGCCGGTTGGCCAGTAAGAGTGGCCGGTCGGCTACCT
The DNA here is from genome assembly GCF_055761805.1 of Camellia sinensis. Classification (NCBI taxonomy): domain Eukaryota; kingdom Viridiplantae; phylum Streptophyta; class Magnoliopsida; order Ericales; family Theaceae; genus Camellia; species Camellia sinensis. The sequence continues at coordinate 117,188,483 of NC_138970.1, forward strand.
CAAGTGACCGGTAGGCCACCTGCTTTTCCAGGCTACTGGTTTTGCTGCAATAGAGAACAGTAGAGGCACAGCAATGTATTCTTCAAGAATATGTGTACTACCACGCTCCTTATCATATCTCAAGCTCAAAGGAGTGCGACACTAGGCTCTCAAGTCATCAATCACGCATTTTCATGCATGATGGCCAAAGAACCAAGTTTGTACAACCTTAGTAAATGCGCACATAAGACACAAAGTGTCGCCACCCTATCATGCATGATCAAGGGTGACAACAACCAAGAAACGCGACACGTTTCATCACTTTGAGTATGAAACGTGCCACATTTCTTGTGTTTGGATTAGCATCCGATCCAAACACATGCAATGCGACACACATATGTTATCTTGGCATGTTTTACTTGATTCAATTCTTGTTTACTCATTTTAACCTTACCAAACGATTCTTTAATTGGTTAAGTCTAATATGAAAGTCCTCTAAGGAGATGAGGTCAACCAAAAGAATGGTTTAAGGCATATGAGAGACCATGCCTTTGTCTAGGAGGAACCCTCAAAAGAGGGTTAAAGCCATTTAAGCACAAGCCTCAATCCCAAGCTTAAACACAATCTCAAGGCCAAACAACTCTCAAACCAAATGGAAGAATGAAGAAATGAGGGAGATGGCAGATTTTCAATGCTGAAATGGCATACTCAAGGCACTAAATCATGCAAACAATCTATACAAGACATGCTCAAAAGCCAAACACATCAAGCTAGTAAAGAGTATCACTCTAGAAGCATGCAATACCAAGCATAAACAACCAAACCAGCTCTAAATAGAGCTTAATCATGCCGAATCAGAGGCTACAACATGCCGAAATTGAAGCTCAAATAGCAAGAAAACATGTTTGCATGTAGGCTCACAAACAAGGCATAGAGCACGACTCTCAAAAGCGATGAAAGAGTGGAATATGTGAGAGTGTGACTACAATATATGCACTGAAATTGCATGCAACATGAGGCTATGGCATGCAAACATCACAAGCAAAGCATGCTAGGGGCCCTAAAACTCAAAGCTAGTAAAGGCCAACTACACTACAGCTATACAAAGCAAAGCATATATGACCAAGACCACCCAAAATAGAGCTAAAGCATGTCAAAACATGAGCAAAAACATGCTGAGATAGAGCTAACATAAGCTAGAATAATAGGCTAAACCAACAAGCATAATAAGCTAGTAAGCATGATTACACTACAAGTGTAAGAACCAAACAAGAGGTGCTCCAACCAGCCAAAAACAGAGTTATAACATGCCAAAATAAGGCCAAAAACATGCTGAAATCTAGCCATGAGATGGTAGAAAAACATGCTCAAAGGTTAGGCCAACTATGCATACAAACAAAATACAAGGAGAGGGGACCACCCCCTCCAATTTTGGACCACAAAACCAACTTTCTACCACTGAAATTCCCTTGGAATTTAGTGGTAGAAAGGCCCAAAAGAGATTGTTTCAAAAGCTTTAAAGGATGGAACAAAGCTTAGCAAATAAGCAATAAAAGAGGGTGGACCACCCGTAACTCCAAAAAGGACTCAAACCAACATTTTTAACACTTAAAAATAGAGGTTTTTGTAGTTGACAACTAGGCCAAAAACAGCATGCAAAGGTGGCCAAGCACTTAATCAAAACAAAGCTTAAAAGGGCCAAGTTCTTACCCTTGAAGCACAGCAACAATTCTAGACCAAAACCAAGCCTCAGACCTCAAACCAAGCTGCAAGGGATCTCAGCCCCATGGTGAAGGTGTTTGACTAGGTGTCTTAGTGCAAATATGTGAAGAAAACTCACTTTTAAGCACAATATAGCACAATATATAAAGAGAAATAGAGAACTCTAGAGAGAGAGAGTGAAGGAAATTTAGCTCCTAAAAATTCAGAACCCTCAAATAGAGGGAGGGACCTCCCCTTATATAGAAGAAGCAAGCAAAAAGCTTGCTTCATCCCTCCATACACGTGTATGGGGATGAGCCTCAGTGCTCAACAACTGGATCAAAAGATTTGAAAATATCTGAAAAAGAAGAAAATTGGCCGTCGGCCACTTCAAGTGGCCGACCAGCCGCCTCCCCTAGCCGACCAGCCACTTTAAGTGGCTAGCAAGGAAGAAAAGTGGCCGACAATAGCCAAAAGTGGCCGGCAAGGCCCTTCTCCCCTCCAGACAAGAGGCACCAAGGTTTGGCCCAAAAACAAAGCCAAAACTCAGAGGTGTTTAGAGGCTCAAAGACAAGGCGCTCAGCCGAAACCTTCGGGCACTCAAAACGAGCGCAAACGTGCACAATAATCGCGCGCACAAATGACGACGTATGAGTCTTAAAGCCAGTCAAAAATGGGGTGTCTACAGTTGCCTCTCTTTGACAGAACTCAAAAGTCAGGAAATGACGGGAGTGACTGTCAAAGCCCAGAGACGACCCATTTTTGACAAGGCCAAAGACTTAGACAAACAGCCAAGACAACAAAATAGATGCACCCGCAGGCAGGGGCAAAATGCGATTGACATACATGATGCCGAACATAACTTATGATCATGCAATGAGGGCTGCAATGAAACATTTATACAAAATAAATACAACATTTTAAGCAAACCGACAAGTTACAGCAGTCTCACTCATGAGAAGAGGTAAACAAATAAACATGCAACGCCTAAGAATCATAAGTTGAACCGCATTTCACACAGAAAGGATGTAAGAAAAATTATGCAATCCTCACTGCACTTCACGCAGGAAAGGCTAAAAGCGACTATCGGGAATACCCGAAGCCTCAAACGAAACACCTCTTTGCGTATCACACGAGGGGAAAAGGAAGCACCTCTTAGCGTATCACACGCGAGAGGTGAAAATGAAGCACCTCTTAGCGTATCACATGGGAGAGGTGAAAAGGAAGCACCTCCCAGCATATCACATGTGAGAGGTGAAAAGGAAGCACCTCTTAGCGTATCACATGCGAGAGGTGAAAAGGAAGCACCTCTTAGCGTATCACACAGGAGAGGAAGCACCTACAAGAGGTCGATGTAGACATCGGGCGTACCCGAATGTCTCTAACCAACGAGAGTGTGGTGTAAGCACCGGGTGTACCCGAATGCCTCTAACCAGAACAAGGTGTTCAAAGGACAGGAATAATCTTACCCGGAATCCCCTTGAATGAACCGTATATACAATATCATTTGGTTGTGCCAGCTTCAAATGAACCAAACATACAATATCGTGCCTGCACAACAAAGAAACTTTGACAAGCACAGTACAATAGGAATGCATGTTCAATGCGAAATTGGCAGCATGACACAATGCTTAGCGAGGCATGTTTCATGCACATCATGCGAGGAACGAAACAAAAGCATATCTTATGTAACAAAACATGGAGCGTATTCTATGCACCACCGAATGCATGCACAATGCAACAGGTAGGGACAACTTCTATGCGAATGTAAGGGCATGCGCAATACGATACAACATGACATTTATATTCTATGCAAGATAAAAACATGGGTAATGCAATACAATGCATCATGTGTATTCTGTGCTCAATGACAATGCATATGCAATAGCATATGTAACGCAAAACACAGAGTAAAGAAATGTGCGTCTGAAAAAGACGGATGTAGTTGCAACCTCCGAGTTACCTCTCCGAGGAGTCACAATGCATTTGAAAAAGGATACACCTCGTTCATGCCGGCTGACGAGGAGTCACACACCAAAGACATTAGTTGAAACTTCCGCAGAAAAACCTTGAGTTGAAAAGTGGACTTCTCTTGCACTTTCTCAAGAACCAAGGACTCAAAATAGCCTGAAAACCCACAGGGGGGTATTGGGAACCTGTCGGCCACCCTAGAAGCTTGCCGGCCACTTGCCAAAACTGTCGGCCACGACCAGTTTAAGAAGTTCGGGGCAGCTTTGTCATTTTGTATAATGGACTTTAAAACACAAGTCCAAATCACTTTTTCTCGCACCCACAGTGTCGAATCTCCTTCCTCTTTGTCTCTAAGCAGTTTTTCCTCTCCGATCTGTGCTCCACATGCGTTTTCCAATGCTCCTCACGAAGTTGATTTTCTAAAACCCTTTAGTTTCCTAAGTTTTGAACCGATCAAAAGTTATTTTCGGAGCTTTTTTCTCCATTTTCACCATTTGAGGTTTGTTTCCATCAAGTTGATCTTGAGTTTAGCACCTTTTCTCGGGCTTTGACTTTTTTCACCTTTTTCTCTTTTCGAGAGTTCACTTCTGTTGACTTTCTTCATTTTTCACCCATTTTGCTCACTTTTGCCTACTATTCACCTTCTTTCCAGATGGCAGACAATGTTCCACATGGCAAGTGTTCTCTGAGGATGGAGAAGGAGTCCGAGCACATTCCGCTGCCACCCTGAGTCCGGCCATTCGACCCGGCGACATACCATCCCGGGGTACATGTGCTACCACTTAGCATAGTCAGCAATTTCATTGGATTTGCACGGTGCACGCCTGCAGATCTTCTACTACGGGAGCCTGAGTCTCACTTGTCCCATGACGCCTCCGAGGTACACAGAGCACTTTTACATTTTCTGCAATGCATCTTACAATTCTCGTATAGCTCGCACTTTTTACACTATATTTCAACTGCTCAATCTGAACACACATACATAATGTATTCCTGCTCATTCTGAACACATTCACGCACTGTATTTCTGCTCATCCACACAGGTTGACTCCCGTTTCACCCGCGGGTACAGGTCCACCGCGGCAAGGGAGTGGTACTCGGAGCTCCTTGACGGCGTCCAGCAGATTATTAACGAGGCGGGGTTTGGCCCATTCTGCATGGGGCTCTTGCGTCTCTTTTGCGAGAAGGACCGTCTTAGGCGCATTCGTAGAGAGATAGTGGGACACCACTAACTCCTTCCATTTCTCTACCACCCGGGGCATGACGATGACCCCGTATGACTTTGCTATGCTGACAGACCTTAAGGTGGAAGGCCAGCAGATCCCATATGATTCTGACATGGGCGAATGGAAGGCTGCTTGGACTTATCTACTAGGAGCACATTCGCCCAATTTTCGGTCATCGGACTTGGTCCGGTATACTTGGTTTGCTGACCATTTCAAAGGGGGAGAGCCTACGACGATTGAGGAGACAGAGCAGTACGCTCGAGGCTTTCTCATGTTCCTCTTCGGCACTACTTTGTTCACCGACAGGGAGAACACAGCCGGGCTATATCTTCTGAGTGCCTTAGTGGACCTATCCCAGGTGCGGCACTATGAGCTCGACCTCCCGCAGGAGGGGGAACATATTGGGCGGCTACTGGAGAGCCTGGGAGGTATGCTTTACTGTTCAGCTTTAGATTTCTTGCCATGTTTTCTATCTTGCTTTTCTGTACATTGCACACTGCAAACACTTAGTCTGATCTCTGTTCTACACTTGTACTTTCTATACACTGTGCCACACTTGGCTTTCTGCATTTTCTATATTCTGTACTTTCTGCATGCTGTGCATTGCACACATACTCTGCTTTCCGCATTATCTACGCTTATTTGTATTCTCACTGCCACCCTCTTGCTTTTCACAGCTATGGGTATACGTTTATTTCCCAATGCTTGTTCCTAAGCCGAAGGTTGAGACACCATTCGAGGTTCCCTACTTGCGTCGATATGACGGTCGGTGCCAACCGAGGGCCCGGGAGACCCTCCCATACTTGAGCCAGTACTTCGACACCGTAAGGACGACAGAGATAATTCAAAACTCACAGTTTTTCTGCTTTCATCTTCAATTCACTTTGCATATCTAATGGCAACTTATCAGTCCATGCACTTGTTGTTTGCTGATCACATGGCAACCCTGGGCAGTGCTGCCAAAGTTTGCCCGATTTCATTTTGCTAGAGCTCGGGGTGCCTCCCGATATCGACTCCTGCTTGAGAGACCTGTGGGCCGAGCCTGGTTCTTAGGTGAACGTTTCATGCGCCAGCCATTGAGCTTGCCATTACAGTCGGTTCCTTTGCCACCTCCACCATCTATGCGGGCCATAGAGAGTCATTCATCCCAGGAGCTCACTGACATCCTACGAGGCGCAAATGTGGACCAATTCATTGGGGAGGGAGACTACACAACCAACATTCTGGCGTACCTCATGCCTCCATTGGTAGGTGTTCGTGCTCCTGTAGGGAGGATAGCTGATATTGCTTCGTCGAGCAGGGCTCAGGCTGCAGATATTCCTTCGACGAGCCGGGCTCGGACAGCAGATGCCCCCTCGACGAGCAAGGCTCAGGCAGCGAGGGGTGAGGCTGGAGGGATGCCACCCACTAGGCAGAGTGTTGGATGGCCCGATCTTCTGACTAAGCTGACAAGTTGGCAGTCCTTCAGAGTGCCCTATCAAATTCCTCTTGAGCCCCCATTGCATGGTCACCAATATGTCAGGACACCTGATTCACCACCGGTATGCTTCACAGCTTTCATTCATTTCATTTTCACTCAGATACTTATTCATTCATCCACTGATTGTTTCAACTTGCATCTATAGCCCTCCATAGGATATGTCAAGGGGTTGCTTGAGTTGATGGGCTCACTTGAGGGTATGGTCTTGAGAAGAGAGACGATGCTTAGCACCCACGGCATACAGGTAATCTTTCAGTTTTCTTGCATATTTCCATTATCATATTTCTACTGACATACTGAAACTGACACCTCAACTGCACATTTCCCCACATAGCACTATACTGATACACTGCGTGCACAGATCATATATGAAAAAATTACATTCACATGATGTAACTGATTTTTGCATGTACTCACTCTTCACACTATACTTGCATCTGATACACATACCATAGCTGATACATTTAAACTGCCTTTTCAAGTCACAACCCTACAGGCAGGACCAGCAGAGCCTCCTCCAGCAGCAAGGAGAGAGATTCCGGCACATGGCCGAAGGAGACGTCGGGAGCCTGTTAGGCACGGTGACGATGATGAGTCCAGAGAGGACGAGGAGCCAGGGAGTCCCCAATCTGAGTCATCTGAGGGTGGAGGCGATGGCACCGGCTCAGGTTCTAAGGGTGGCGATAATGCTAAGGAGGGTTCCAGCTCTGATTCGGACAGTGGCACCGATGGCGATAGCTCAGGGCCTACTCAGCCGAGGAAGAGGATGAAGAGGGCCTTTCAATTCTGAGTTAGGTGGCGACGATTCAGATGTTTCTTTTGCTTTAGTTTTCCTTTTACTAGTTGTTAGCACATTGTACAGCCTTAGGCAGTTTTACTTTCTTTAAAACTTGTACTTTTGTAAAAAGACACCATGATGGAATGAAAATAACTTTTTGATGAAAAAGTGTTGCATTGTATATTCTGAGCATCACATTGCACCATTTTACACAAAAACGGGATGAACGAAATTTGAACATTGTATATCGTCTTGACAATTGCTTAGTCAGGTAGTGAACCAACCAAAACAAAACAAACTAAATAAGACAACTCAGTGAACAAAATAACAACTTGATAAACAAAATAGCAACAACTTGATAAAAAAATTGCAATAACTCGATAAGCAAACTACGACAACTCAATAAACAAATTGAAACCAACTTGAGAACGACTTAACAAACCGCAGCAGAATGCATCCAAAGTGGAACAAAACACAGGTTTTCAGCATTCTCAACACATATGAAGGTCAAGATACTTTGCTGGGGACAACAAGTGGCTGTCAGCCACTTATAGCTACTGCCGGCCACTTGGTGTGGGTGTCGGCCACTTAAGTGGCCGGCCGGCCAGAAAAGGTGGCTAGTTGGCTACTCTAACTGGCTGGTCGGCCAGTTTTGGTAGGAGCCTCCAGATTACTGCCACCTGTTTTCCATTTAATACTTTATCTTCTACAAAAACTCCAGCTTCGTGGTTTCTTCATTTCAACTCTGTTTTTACCACAAATGGAGCCATTTCTTGCCCAAAAACTCTCTAATTGGCTTGTAGCTTTAAATGGCTCGGAAAAGTTGAATTTTTGGGGTTTCGGGATAAACACACTATTCACGCTGAGTCGCACCCCGCTGTGTTTCCCATGCCTCCATGTTGCGGTTAGATGTTGGAATCCAATTACACTTGTCTTTAGCTTTGGGGGACGAGATATATCCCACATTCGAAGAATTCCAAGCTTTTATGGAATCTCGACGTGAAGAGGAAATCTTGCCCCAGTCTTGTTTTGGCCACACCCAAGCCCTAGGACGGATGTGTGGGCGCACTTTATAGGATGCTCGGACCTTGGTTCGTGACGGGGAGTTGGATATTCTGAGATTGATGCATCGATTTTCTAACGCTGGTAACCGCGGTGATCATTTTTGGCAAAATTTTCAGCAACATGCCCTTTTCTTGTGCATACTGTCTCATTTCCTACTTGCCCCTAGCTTCAGAGGGTCTAGCATCCGTTTGATTGAAGTTGTCCAAGGCTTGAAAGAGGGCAAAAGCTGCATTGGCATCACGTTAGTCGAGACTCTGATGGGTTTGGTTGCTTTCTGTCGTTGGGAGATAACCAGGTTCGTAGGAAGTCCACTACTTTTACAGGTAATGTTTCCCACCCTTAACGCATGTGTATTTCTCACATCACTTGGCCCTCGGGCTTTATTTTTCTCTCAAAACCCCTTCAAACTTTTCTCTCTACGTACACCTCTCTATTCTTTAATCTCTCTTATTTTTCATCCCTTCCCAGATATGGCTCATGGGTAAATTGAAAGTAGTGGACTCATGCCCTGCATATTCAGTACACGGCTATTTCTTTCGCCCACGGTTAGTAGATGCCCCGAATGAAGCATGGTAGTGTGAATAGATGTACACCCGATCTGCTGTTGACATCGTTTGGCGGTGCCCCTGGCTTGATATGCTTGCGATGAGCTACAGCATGTCCCGACAGCCTGGCATTCAGCTGATGGGCCTGACACACTGTGTCTTCTACTTTCCATTCAGATTCCGTCATCAGTTCAAACACGACCAGACTTGCCCAGAAGAGGGACTGGAATACCCGACTTCATATCCGACCAAAGGCTCACATTTAGCTTGATACCCTAGTGTATGGAGGACAAGAGAGCTTCTGACCCCTGCTCCCACTTTCAGTTGTGCCCTTTCTTACGAATGCATAGCTTGGCTTGAAGATGAGGCACAAACTGGGCCTACTTTAGCGTTTGAAGCTTCCACAAGCTTAGGGAGAGGACGCACGAACACCTGACTATGTCCCGAGTTTATTGCTTTAATCTGTACTTTCAAGTTTTCTTTTGAATGTAATAAAAAGCAACTTCAATTTATATCAAGAGTCGGAGAACTCTGTATTGCAATCAATGAAATTGAAGGTTGTGGGTACTGAAAATTTTCTGCTTGGTCCAAAAATGGTCTAAGTTCTAAAAAGATTAATTTGAACAAAATCTACTTTTATTCAAACTTTCCAAAACCATTTTCGATATGGATCGCAAATAGACACACTCGAGATCTATCACTGAGATGTGCAACCCCAAATCCGATAACTGGAAAGTTGTCCCTTGTCTGAATAGCACTACACTGTAGCTCACAACTGAACTCTTGGATGCAGAAAAGACAAAGATGGCCAAAACAATCACATGGACAGAGTTGATTTGGAAGTGTTTATGGCTAGACTTCAGAATGAAGTTGCCTACATATCCCAAAGATGGGAATCAAGCCTTACGTAGTTCGGTGAGGGTTCACTCAGGTTTTAACACTCTCCTTTTGCGCTCTGACTTTTGTCAAAGCCGCCATTTTTGGGTTTTCAACCTTGCGAGCTTAGTTTTTCTTATTTTAAATTTTTGTGCTCTAACTTTTGCCTAGGTCGCCCTTTCGGGTTTTCGGCCTAGCTAGCCACTCAAGGGCAGTATTTCTTCAACTTGTTCGTGTTGATAGGTTGGGAGAACTCAAGGCCATCTGAATCCATTAGAACGACAGCTCCACCTGACCAAATAGATTTGATGATGTAAGGGCCAGTCCAATTGGGTTTGAAGTTGCCCCTAGGGTCATGGATGAGAGCTCGGTTGTCTTTGAGCACCAAATCCCCCTTTTCAAATTCCTGGATTTAACTTTCCTGTTGAAAGCCCTGGCGATTCTGCGTTGATAACCTTGAATGTGGTGTAGTGCTTTCAGCCTTCTTTCGTCGAACAACATAAACTCCTCAAATCTACTCTGCTGCCAAACTTCAATTGGTAGAACAGCCTTCATCTCATAACTTAGAGAATACGGAGTTACCCCAGTAGAAGTGCGAATCGATGTCCTGTAACCCCAAAGAGCAAATGGCAGCGTATCTGGCTGGTCCCTGTAGGTTTCTACCATCTTCTGTAAAATATGTTTGATATTCTTGTTGGTGGCCTCAACTGCTCCATTGGTTTGCGCCCTATATGTGGATGACTTATGAAAAGCCACGTTGTATTTCTCCAACAATTCTATCACTTCCTTCTTAAAGTGGAAACCAATGTCTGGGATGATCTCATTCGGGACCCCATAGCGACAGGTGATGTTGTTCTTGATGAACTTGACTACATGTGATGCTTTCAGCACTACATAGGATTGGGCCTCGACCCACTTTGTAAAGTAGTCTATCGCCACCAGGATATACTTATGTCCGTTCGACCCCTTCAATGTAACTGCTCCGATTACATCAATCCTCCAGACTGAAAACGACCACGGTGTATTCATGTTGAACAGCTTTGACTGTGGAATGTTCATGCGATTTGCATAGATCTGACACTTGTGGCATCGCCAAACAAAACTAATACAATCCTCCTCCATGGTTGACCAGTAATAACCCTGTCTGAGAATCTTCCGAGCTAGGATCACTTCGCTCATGTGCGATCCGCACTCTCCTCCGTGGATGGCCTCCATCAAGCGCTGTAATTCTTCAACATTGACACACAGTTTATTCATTCCCAGATGGCCCCGTTTGTACAATTTACCCCCACAGATGATAAACTGAGCAGCCATTTGTCGTATCACCCTCTTGTCTTTGGCATTTGCCCCTGGTGGATAAGCCTCCTTCTCTAAGAAGTTCTAGACATCAAAGTACCAGGGGTTCTAATCTTTTGCTTCATCTATGGCGGCAATCAGTTCATAGGCCGGCACATACCTCTGTTCAATAATGATTGCACGCATCCAGACCACCAAAGGGATGTCTATTATAGAGGATAGAATTGATAAGGCATCTGTGGACCTGTTGCTCTCTCTTAACAGATGCGTGAAGGTTAACTTCTTAAACTCTGGAATTAGCACGTCCAAGGTTTGGTGACAAATTTTCATCCTTTTTTCTTTAACCTTCCAGTCTCCTTTCGCTTGAGACACAACCAGGTTCGAGTCCCCAATGACGTCCAACCGTTTTGCCCCTAGTTCGAGGGCGGCTTTGAAGCCAGCGATACATACCTCATACTCTGCTTTGTTGTTCGACAGCTTGAATCGGAGTTTGAAAGCTAAGGGTATGTGGGAATTGTCGGGCGCTATTAGCAACACCCCTATCTCATACCCATATTGATTAGATGCTCCGTCAAAGTACATAATCCAAATTTCTTCTTCAACCCACAAAATAGCCTAATCTGGAAGCAGATACTCTACTGCATCATCTCCCTCCACTGGGTGATCGGCTAGGAACTCCACTACCGCTCTCCCTTTTACAGACTTGCAAGTCATATACTTCAAATCAAATTCAGAGAGAAGAACCAACCAACGGGCTAGCCTACCCGTAAGTGTTGGTTTCTCGAAGAGATATTTAATGGAATCTAATCTCGAAACCAATATTACGGAGTGAGCTAATAGGTAGGGCCTCAGCTTCCTAGCAGCCCATACCAAGGCCAAACAAGCCTTCTCAAGCAAAGTGTAACGAGTCTCATATCCCAACATCTTCTTGCTCAGGTAATAGATAGCCTTCTCTACTTTATCCTCAAATTCCTGCGCAAGCATGTAGCCCATAGTCGTGTCGGTTACTGCTAGGTACAAAATCAACGATTTTCCCGGCTCTGGCGGTGACAACACATGTGGGTTCTGTAGATACTGCTTAATCTGTTCGAAAGCAACTTGGCATCGGTCATTCCATTGGAATTTCTTTCCTATCTTCAAGAGGCCAAAAAGTGGTTCACAAGTCAAGGTTTATTTTTCGATAAACTGTCTTATGAATTGTACTTTACCCAAAAAGCCACGCACCTTCTTTTCAGTCATCGGTGGTGGCATTTCTAAGATGGCCTTAATCTTGGAATGATCGACCTCAATGCCCCTTTGTGTAATCAAGAACCCCAGCATTTTTCCTGCTGTAACACTGAATGTACATTTCTGAGGATTCAGTCGCAACTTATACTCTCTAATCCATTGGAAAAAAATTTTCAAGGCGGTGTAGTGGCCCTCTCTTTCCTTGGACTTGACAATCATGTCATCCACGTACACCTCAACCTCTTTGTGGATCATATCGTGCAAGATCGTGGCCGCGACCCGTTGATAAGTAGCCCCAGCATTCTTCTAACTGAACGGCATCACCCTATAACAATAAGTTCCCCACGGGGTGGTGAAGGCAGTCTTCTCCCTATCCTCGGGTGCCATCAAAATCTGATTATAGCCCGAAAATCCATCCATAAACGAGAGCAGCGCATGCCCAGTGGTGAAGTCCACCAATTCGTCGATATGCGACAGAGGAAAGTCGTCCTTCGGACTGGCTTTGTTCAGATCCCTGAAGTCCACACATACCCGAATTCGGCCATCCTTCTTCGGCACCAGAACTATGTTGGCCAACCAAATAGGATACTCAGATACTAACAGGAACCCTGCATCAATCTGCTTGGTGACCTCTTCTTTGGTTTTCAAAACCCAATCCGGGCGGATCCTTCGAAGCTTCTGCTTAACGAGTCGGGCCTCAGGGTCAAGAGGGATCCGATGCTGTACAATCTCAAGATCGATTCCCGCCATGTCTTTGTAGGCCCATCCGAAAGCATCTTTGAAATCTTTTAATAAAGCGACTAAGTGCTCGCACTCCTCTGAAGACAACGTGGACCCGATCTGGACCAGACAGATCCTTCTCAGTACTAACATTAATTGAGGTGATTTTATCAACCAAAGGCTTTACAAACCTCTCCTCTTCTTGATCAATCAAATGTTTCAAAACTGGAGGAATTTCTTCCTCGTCGTTTTCATCAAAGTTTTGAAAGTCCTGATTAAAGCAATAAACTAAAGGAACAAAAAAGTACTCAGAAGCCACATCGGTGGTACCATTCTCATTAACATCTAGTTCGTCTGATTCTTTGGTTACAACAGACTCAAAGGAAAATGAAAAAGATGACCTGGACAAGACAACGGCATCCAAGTTATCACTCCCGGGAATACCGGACTCTGACTCAGAAGAACTGGAATCTGATTCCGACTCCACAGACTCTGTGGAATCAGATTCTGGTTCACTACCTGACCCAAAACTGCTAGATAAAAAGCCTTCCTCATATTGCCAGACGAGGGAGGGTGTGATGGATACATCCAGAATGCCAGAATAAGGGCCCATAACCAAGTTATCCCCAATCATGGAGATAGAAAAGTCTTCCCCGAGCACTCTGGTATGATCTGAGGATCTGAAGGAGACAAGCCAACGTTGCTCCCATTTCAAATTTTATGCCATCGGGCTCATCCTCTTTGCACTGCTCAGCCACAGCTGGTGGGTCAGTCTGCTCTTCAGCAACTTTATCCCCTGGCAACTGTAAGTCAAAAAAGATCTCAAAACCCGGCAAGTGCCGCCTCTCTGAATTCAACCCTGGCTCTGGAAAGTCGTAAAATGGGAAATCCTCTCCCTCCTGGACAAAGCGTCCATTCAGGGTTCCTTGGATAGGTTTATGCACTAACTCATAGTGTTTTCCAGCTTGTTTTGCCTTGGCTCTTCCGGCTATCTCCTTTCTCTTTCTCACCCAATCCTCTTTGGTAGGCGTGTAGCCTAGACCAAAGGTATGGGGATTGTGTGGCACTTCGGCCAATTCAGCAACGTCCTTCAAGCCACTCCTTCCTAGTCCCATCCCGAGCACATGTGCCAGTTTGTTCATGAGGTAAATAGATTGCGCATTGACATACAGCCCCTCATTAACAGCTAGAAGATCTTGCACTACCTGAGCCTCAGCCAAGGTGAACCCAGACAAGAAGACATCCTCCTCGCCATGTACAATCTCCAAGTTCGGCGTAGTAACCTCTGGCGGGAGATGTATGGAACAGTTCCAAAAACAATTGCTACCTCCTTCCCATGGCGATATTTCAACATCTGGTGTAGGGTGGAAGAGACGGCTCTTACTTGGAGCAGCCATGGTCGTCCAAGGAGTAAGTTAAAGGTGGCTAGAACATCTAGAACATGAAATTCGATATCCTGTTGGCCCGGGCCAACCTGAGTTTTGATCTGCACCGTCCCCATAACCTCCCGGCTGGTGTTGTCATATGTCCGTATCACCTAGGCTGTTGGTGCGAAATCCACGGGCTTTAACCTAATAGCATGTGTCGTTCACGACGAATACACATTTCTAACAGATCCCGTATCAACTAAGATTACCAGTATCCACTTTTCCTCACACTCCACAGAGATGTAGAGTAACTTGTTATGCTCAGCGCCCTAAGGCGGTAATTCTTTGTCTGTGAAGGTTAAAGTCGGAAAAGCTCCCCCTGGGAAAACCAACCTTACCAACAGTTTGGGGGTTATATCAATTAAAAGCTTAGCCTTGTCCATAACTGAAAGGACGGCTTGCCTATGCACCTCGAGGCCATGAGCAGTCCCCAGATAGAGATGTATGTTTGAATCTTTTTAAGCTGCTTCAGTACAGCCTCCTCCCCTAACAGTCTGTCATTCTACCTATCAGCTTCCTTGTCTTTCTCGGATGCCTCCGGTTGGTCCAGGGTGTGGGGGTTTGAAATACCGCCCACTCTGGGTCATATAGTCGACTTCCTCGATGTACCACATATCATCCGGGAGATTCTGTCCCCAATCCTCATCAGTATGGGCCAGACGCAAATCATCATCTTCCCGCCACATGCCCTCGGCAACCGACAAACAACTATCCAGCTCTGCTGTAGTTGTTTCCGTTCTACAGCACATTCTGTTCGTATAGGGGCCTTGGCTTTTCTAGCCCTCTGATCAGTCTCGATCCTCTCTTGTTCAAACTGCCTCAGCGTGGCTTCCTACTCTGTGTCAGCTGTGCACAAACTGCCCAAGTCCTAAGTAAAATTCTTTGTACCGGTGCTCTCCGGCAACACTTCCTTGTTCTCGACCATTCTAGCCGCTGTAGATGTTCTAGTTTCTGACTGCCCCTGTTTCGGCTGAGACTCTTCATCAATATCTGGCTCGTCTCTAAGCCACCCTATAGTATCTGTTGCTTTGTTTGCATCAAACCAATCAACCTGCACATCCCCCAAGTCCTGCTAATCAAAGAACTGTAGGTTGCTGATATCCTCCTCAAGGTCAACTAGGTCATCCAGCCCCTGACTCGGTCCGTCCTCCCGGACAACATATACCACTGCCCCAGTTGGCAACTCTATGTAGACACCCCATTTTTGACCGACCTTAAGACTCGGACGTCACCAGTTGAGCGTTCGGTGATATTGCCTATAGTGCTCGTTTAGAAGTTTCAGAGTCTCGGCTGCGAGACCAACTTCTCATTCTTTGTTTGCAAAAGTCAACAAAAGTCAACCCCTGAGGAAATCTTCCAAATGTTGAGACAAACTTACCTCAAGTGGTGAAAATGAGAAAAGAAGCACCGAAATCAAAATTTAATCGGTCCAAAGTGATGAAAACTGAAAGATTTCGCGAAAACAACTTGCGTGGAGCGTTGAAAAACGCGTATAGAGCGCAGATTCGAGAGGAAGAATGCTCTAGGAAGGGAGAGGGACTGATTTCAGAGTTGGAGTTGTGAGGAAACGGTGTTTGGCCAAGTGTATTTAAAGAAATAGGAGCAAAAAGACTAAACTGCCCCGGATTTGGGCTAAGTGGTCGGCCGACCACCTTTTGTGGCAGGCCGACCACCCCCTTTGTAAAAAGCTGGTCGGTGGCCTCTCCCTGGGACAAGACCTGGTCGGTGGTGTTCCCCAAGTGTCCACCAAGCTCTCTGCAAATTTTGGGAAGGATTGGAGTCCCCGGGACCTGAAAAAGTACAAGAGAAGTGCACTTTTTGTGGCGAAATTGCCCTACCGAAACTTCAACTCCAACTTTCAGTGCGTCTGTCATCATTGCTTGTCAAAAGTGAGATGTATCCTTTTTGAACACGTTGCGACCCCTCCGGGAGGTAAACCGGAGGTCGCGATTGAGTTGCCCTCATCAAAAACTTGCATTTCTTCGCTCGTCGTTTCATGACAAACATGCATTCTAGTTTGCACTTACTCTGCATTGTTACACACGTCACTTGCATTCTCATGCACACCACTCATACTATTGTGCACGTTTCACAGGTGTTGCTAATTATGTTGTGCTTGTCGAGTTTCTTTCTTTTGCAGACACGATATTGTATGTACGGTTCATTTGAGGCTAGTGCGACCAGACGAACCGCGCAGGTATTGTATCTTCTCCGTGTGAGACGTGGCGAGAATTGAATAATTCTCCGCATTCTTAGCTACATGAAATGTAGTTATTGCTTTGCATTCTTGCTTAAAACTATTGCATCTATTGTGAATATGTGCTTCATTACAGCTTGCTGCATTCGCATGATCCTTGAGTTACCTTCGGCTTCTTGCATTGTCGGTTGCATTTTGCTCTTGCCTGCGGGCATGCCTGCGGGCACATCTCTGTTTGTCTTGTCCGTTTGTCTAAGTCTTCGGCCTTGTCAAAAATGGGTCGTCTCTAGGCTTTGACATTCACTCCCGTCACTTATGACTTCCGAGTTCTGTCAAAGAGGGGCAACTGTAGACACCCCATTTTTGATCGACCTTAAGACACAGACGTCACCAGTTGAGCGCTCGGTGATATTGCATATAGTGCTCGTTCAGAAGTTTCAGAGTCTCGGCTGCGAGCCTTGCCTCCAGACTTCCGGACTCTTTCGTGCCTTGCCTCGGCTTGCAAACCAAGCTCTGTTTTCTCTGTTTTCCCTTCCCGAGGGGAAGGAGAGGTCTCGTAGACCATCTCTCAGTGGCCGTAGGCTACGTTTCGCGGTCGTAGGCCATTTTTCCCATTTAGAGCCCGGTTTCTGATTTTTCGGAGCCGACGGCTGTGTGCCTCGGTTCGGGACCGCCTAACCATTTCCGTTTGCTCCGGTTTTTGAACACTGTGGCCTGAGAGACCAACTTCGTGGTCAAACGCCACCTCTGGTGCTTAACAGCCCATTTTCGGGGCCTCGGGCCGCGCGTTTCGGTCCCCGAACATTCGTTTTGCATCCGTTTTGGTTCATTTTTGGTGGAGACCTTATTTTCATGATTAGGAAGCTTGTAGGAGGGTGGGAGCCCAGCAATTGTTCCAAAAAACTAGTTTTCTCTCTTCATCACTCTCCGACGCCCATTTTCCTCACTTGAAAGCCAATGTTGACCACCCTGGAGCCACTTTCTTGAATCCTAGACCGCATATTTGTG
Source organism: Camellia sinensis (assembly GCF_055761805.1). Taxonomy (NCBI): domain Eukaryota; kingdom Viridiplantae; phylum Streptophyta; class Magnoliopsida; order Ericales; family Theaceae; genus Camellia; species Camellia sinensis. The sequence continues at coordinate 117,205,979 of NC_138970.1, forward strand.
ATGTACACACCTGGGAGGCCACCAATATTTGGTGGCCGACCAGTAATTGCTCCTGACCCTTTTGACCCCCTCTAAAAAATGGTCTTTTCTCTCTCCTGGTTTACTTTTTTTTGAGTTTCAATCACATAGTTGTGTTGTGCACACATGGGAGACCACCAATATGAGGTGGCGGACCAGTAATTTTGCTTGACCCCTTTGACCCTTGGTCGGTCGGCCGGCCTTGGGAGGTGGTCGGCCGACCACCTGAACCCCCAAAACCTGGCCGGCCATGACCCCCACACCTTGTTCCTTCCAGCTGTTACCTCTTTTTCCCCCCAGATCCTGTATCCGAGGGGGACCCTTTTGCGGGGGAAATTTGAATTCATTTCCCCCCCCCCTTTTCCTTCCCTCCTTTTCCTATATAACCAGCCCCTCAGCTGCATTTTTAGAGGTTACAAAAATTGGTTTAAGGCTCTTGTATTCAATCTCCCTCGCTCTTTACTCCAAGCACCAAAACACCCTTAACCCTACACCATTTACCCTACACCACATAGCACAAGGCCTCCATCCTCCATTCCAGCAACTTGAGGCTGCTTTCCAAAGGTAAAGAACTCCAAAACTTGGCCCAAAAGTTGTTGAAGCATTGGTCTACAAGGGTGAGTCCCATTTTTTCTCTTTTGTGCCTTATTTTGCTTTGTATATAAGCCTTTAGTTTCTTGCATTTTTGGGCTCCGACCCTAACTGTAAATAGTTATATTTTTAGCCCCTTTTCATGTTTGATTAAGGGTCTTTCTCTATTTGAGACCTCCAGCTATCACTTGCCTCTTTAACTCTCTTTTAGGCCTTATTTTTGCATTGTAGTTTAGGACTATTTTTGAGTTGTTTTGGACTTTTCCATAAATTGTAAAATAACTTTTTTTGAGCTCCTCTTCAACATTGTTGAAGGGATCTCCTCTGTTTGAGGTCTCTTGCTATCACTTGCTTCTCTATCTCTCTTTTAGGCCAATTTTTGCATAGTACTTTAGGCCTATTTGTGAGCTGTTTTGAATCTTTCCATAAACTGTAAAACAACTTTTTTTCATCCCGTCTTCAACATTTTTGAAGGGCTCTCCTCTATTTGAGAACAACAGCTTCCACTTGTCTCTTTATCCCTATTTTAGGCCTTTTCTTGCATGATAGTTTGGCCTTATTTGTGATTATTTTCGTGGATTGATGTAAACTGTAAAGTGCCTTTTTTTGAGCCTCTATTAAACTTTGTTGAAGGGCTCTTTGCCATTTTGGGCCAGCTGCTGTCCCTTTGTGTTTAATCTCTCTTTTGGGGCCATTTTTGTATGATAGATTAGCCCTATTTGCATTCATTTTTGGAACTTGTTATAAACTGGAAATATGCATGTTTTGGGACTGTCTTGCATCTGTCTTCATTCTTCATGATCAAATAATGCGTGTTTTGTATAGCTATAGGCCAATGCGTATGCCTAGTTTTGTGTTTCGGGGCCATTCCATGCATCGGGTGCCATATTTCTATGTTTCGGGATCATTTTGCATCACATTTCAGTGCTGAAACTTGCATGTCATATTTCGTGCCTTGCCATGCCTTGTTAGAGTGGCATTTGTGCCTTAGGATCGGTCTTCGGTTTGCGCGTATGTGTGCACGCATTTCGAGTGTCTTATTTTCATCTAATGGCTACTGATGTGAGTGTGGCTATGGTCCACTCATGTTGGTGTATGTCCATTGTGCATTGTGTATGCCATTTCATTTTATAGCATTGTGTATGCTAGGTTGTATGTTAGCGCATTGTGTATGCCATGTTACCTCGTGCATCGTGTATGCCGTTCCATAGCATTGTGCATGCTAGGTTATATATTAGTTGCATTCATGCATGTCATGCACATTGCATTTTGTTTGGGATAAGAGTTAGCCCGAGCACGGGAAACGAGGGACGTTTCGTACTTCGAGTGACGGAACGTGTCTCAATTCCCAATCACCGACACTCCGGATTATCCATGACGGAGTTTAGGTCTTGTGGTGTTTATATGTGCATTCATTTCATATTGAGTCGTGCAAATCGACTCCTCGGCCATTATGCATCGATATGCGTGATTGGTGGCACGAGGATCGAGGACTACACTCCCCGAAGAGTAGTCATGCATTCATATGTGAAAATACTTTGCCATGCCCCTTTGTTGCTCTCTATCACAGCAAATCAAGAATCAGCAGCCTTCCGGAGCTTGGCACGCATTCCAAGAACAAATTGCAAACAGAGGCAAACTGGGGTATCGCGAGGGATTCTCCGTACAAGGTAACCTGAGCATGCATCATTCATCATCCGGAGCAGATTTGAGGCAGTCCCTGGCTTGCACACCAATTTAATGCTTTCCTAATTTAATTTGTTAATTAATTAGGGTGTTGTACATATTTGGACTGTAATTATTCATTTGGAATTGTATTATTTATTCGGACCCTCCAAGCGACGGCACAACTGTAATAAGTGTGCGTGTGTGTGATGTATGTCTTCCAACCCCACGTCTTTCTCCCTTTTATTTACCTGCTTATGATGGTTAGATTAGGGCATGTTTCAATTAGCATACAGTATGACAGTATGTTTGCATTCATTCATCTGTTTTGCATGCACCGGGCTCGGCGCATCATACTAACTGCATTGTATTTTCAATTCCAAGTTGAATACATGTTAGCTGTAGCATTTCATATGTCATGTTTAGAATAGCCGAGCCTGCTATAGTTGCACTTTTGCATGTGTTGCATTAGGCATTTCTGTATAATTAGGATCATGCATGGATTTCTAATTAGCTTTTGTTTTGGCTTGGAGTACTCGGTAAGTTTTATGCTTTAGCATCCTTGCATGTGTGTGAGTGACTGCCATGAAAGCATGCTTACCATGAGGCTAATTGCTTATGTGATATAACTGCCTGAATGCCTGTGGGTGAAGGTTGGGTTATTTGGATTGGAACAATTCGTTGACTGTGAGTTTTAAGCCCACTAGATAGTGGCAAGATCATATTTTCTAAAGCCCACCCGAGGGTGGCAAATCCACGTCTTAGCCTACTTGCGGGTAGCACCATCAAACCACTTTCAAAAATAAAAATGAAACGTTTTGTTCCAATTCAGGCGATCCTGTCTATACTTGTATGCTGTGCGCATCACATAGTAAATCTAGGCTAATAACCGGAATAAGAACACATAATGTTTTCAAAAATAGATATCATGGTTAGTAGAGGCTGATCTTTGATCGGGCGAGCGGGGGTGCTCACGATGTGACCTTCCCCAATCGTACCCAAGTTCCTGAGCCGAGGCAACTTTGGTGATGACGGACACGTGGCCTTAGGCAAACGAGTCAGGGTTTCCTAAATTTCCCCAAAAATAAAACATTTAGGTGGCGACTCTATATCTGGCAAAGCAGTCCATGTTTGGCACTTCTTTCAAAATCTGTTTTCTCAAAATGATTTGTCGGATTTGGACTCTTTGGTTCAGATTAAGAACCGTGACAATTTGAGAGTCCTGAACTGTAGTGAGCCCAATATCGAACGGAACGGGGGACTCGTTCCTCCCGGGGCGTTCGGGGATGTCTACAGTTTCTGGCGACTCCACTGGGGATTTAGAGAACTTGACTCGAACTCATGATATCTGTTTTTGACTACACTTGTGTGTTTCTTTGCATTGTATTTGCATTGGTGCGCCTAGGACACCGTGTTTGCAATCTGCTATTCCTGAACGGTTTGCCGGAGGCTTGTCTTATCAAGGCATGACCATAAGGCTGACCGGTTATGGGCTCTGCCAGTATGGGAACACAAACCCCGGTTTTACCGGGGCACCCTTTTTAACCATTCGACCTAGTGCATATTCGGATCCATAGTGACCATTCCAAACTAGGACAGGTTACTTACCCGTTTATAGGTTGTTTGAAACCGCTGCGTGCGTAGTGAAACCCTAGCTCCTGACAAAATAGGACAGGGAAACCCTCCCCCAACATAGGGGTGTTTTGGCTCTCAATTATCTATTATGTGCTGTCAGAGTGTGTCTCTACAGGGGTTGCATGTATCAGTTTGCGAGTTTGGGGCATCAGGCCTGCGGGCATCAGTCAGTGTTTGAAAATCAGTTATCTGCGGGTATCAGATTCAGTCTTTGGGGATAGCAATTCAGGGATAATGATCAGTGATTGAAGACAGTGTGTGTTCAGCTAACCGACTGAGTGTTGTTATGCCCGGCTGTGTGTTGTGCATTTACTTTAAGCTGTTATGCTGTCCGTTTATCTGTTTATTTATTTCCTTATTGCTTTATTTATCTTTTACTAGGGCAGTTTTAGCACAATTGCTTCCGACCAAGTAGATATTCCCCAAGCACCCTGGACAAGAGGTCGCCGACTCAATCGATCCGAGATCTTGTTGACGGACAGCCAGTGTTTCACTCTCTACCCCCAGTTATCAGACGGAGGCCAAGAAAAAGCAGTGTATCCGAGCAGAGGTTGCCAGAGCAGTGGATTACCCCATCAGTGGACAGTCAGATTGAGATCCCGATTGTTGCTATAGAAATAGACCTGCCAGTAGTTTAGACAAATCAAGGCAATATGGCGGTACCGACAGGAGTTGAGGAAATGATGCGTCAGATGCAAGAGGCCATGAGAGCCATGCAGCAGGACGCCGTTCGCCGGGATGAGTTTGCCAAACAACGGGCCGAGATCATGGCCCAGAATTAATTGCCAGGCTACAACTGCAAAACGGAGCATCTGCTTCACACCCGGTCCCTCCCCCACCGGGAATCCCGGCACCCGAGGAAGCACCAAATGTCCAGGCAGATACGGACATACCAACAGGGCCAGCTCGATCCCCAATTCCGCCCCAGCTATCTAAGGCACCTACGCGTGTCAATCAACCGGACTCTCCCTTCGAGTTCGAGGTAGACCATATAGCACTAAAATTGAGCAAGCTCGAGAAGCTATTCAAAAAATCCCAAGGGGTAAAGGCTATCCCGGATATTGAGGACGGATATACCGACGTGGCTGTAACATTGCCAGATAGATTCAAAATGCCGCAGATCGATCGCTTCGACAGGTCTGGGGATCCAATGGTCCACCTCCGGCTATTCTCAGATATACTGCAGCCAATGGGCCTAACCAGACCCTAGAAGCTTTCGCTATTTGGCCGGACCCTGTCGGGCGTGGCCGCTATCTGGTATGCAAAGTTAGAGGATGATGTCAAGAGGAGTTGGGATAAAATGGATGAAGCTTGTGTTGCGCAATACTCTTACAATACCCAAATTGAGATTACAACTCGTGATCTCGAAACAACAAGGCAGGAGCCCAATGAGAGTTTCTCGGATTTCGTAACCCGGTGGAGGGCGAAGGCCTCGATGATGACTTTAAGGCCCACCGATAAAGACCGGATCAGGATGATTGTGCGCAATCTCCAGCCAAAATTGATGCAAAAAATGATTGTACTCCCCTTCACCACTTTTTCAGATATGCACGAGATGGGGGTACAGATTGAAGATGCAATGAAACAGGGTCTGATCAACCAAGATAGGGAGCAACCAAGGAGGACTTTCAACCGTAATAACAATGCAGGCCCTAGTGGCGCTGCAACTGCAAGAGCTTCAGAGGTGAGCATGGTCAACACCATTCTCCCTCCCCTTCCAAGACCCATGGCAGCCACGCCCTTCTCCGGTACATCCGGAAGCAACACACAGACCACCAAATACCAACCCAGAGGCCAAAGAACCTTCACGCCCTTATACATGCCCCTGTCCAAAGCTCTGGGGGTATTAATCAGGAAAAAGCATTTGAAGCCCCTGGAGCCGAGGCCACTACCAAATCCATTCCCTCCCTCTCATGACCCAGCAAAATACTGGGCATATCACCAACAACACGGTCACGACACCGACCGTTGTTTTAGATTGCGTCACGAGATCCAGGATCTTATTGACAAGCAGGTGATCGCGCCTCCCGACAAACCCAATGTCACAACCAATCCTCTCCCACCGCATAACCAAGCTCCCCCTCCCAATAGAATCAATTTTATCCAAACTGGGGTCGCATCTTACGATCCTAGTATCTATATCACCCCATCCCACCTACCCAAGCCAGAGGTGCTCCTTCCTGACTGCATCGACTCTTTGTACATGTTGGACATCTCCACAACCCAACCAGAGCCGACGGTGGTGACCATCAAAGATGGGGCAGGGCAGACTTCAGAAAAGAATGGAATTGTTGAGTCTGGGATTGAACAGTCCGAGAGTTTTGGTGGGGAAGCCTACGATCCGAGTGAGTACATCTTGTCAACGGGCTAGATTGGGCTGGGTATAGAATTACCGGGGAAGGAAGGGCTGTGTGTGATCCAGGGGGATGGATTTGAGCAAGGGGCAAATGATTTGACGGCTGTGGAGGCGAACTTTGCCAACCTATAGTTTTTCGATGACCAAGAATCAGGGGGCGCGGCAGTCAACTGGTTTGATTATGAGGAATCGGCAGAGGCCACTGGATGGCTGGATGATCAACCAGATGTGGTGGAAGAATCCCAACCAGAACAGGGCCCGGCAGGGGCGAGAGTATCAACTGTGGCCGGAAGGGCCGGAAGTCAGGTTACATTGCCGGAGAGCACCGGTATGAAGAATTTTGCTCGGAACTTGAGCAATGTGGATGCACAGAAAGTTGAACAACAAACCACACTGACACAAGCGGAACAAGAAACGTTTTGGGGTTCCGAGAGAATCAGAAAGGCAAAAGCCCATGAAGGGGCCGAGGGTGCGGTGGGCACAAGAACAGAAGATGTTGCGGGCATGTGGACTGAAGGTACTGCGAGTACGATCATACCGGGGCCGGACAGGTGTCTGTCGGTCGCCGACGGAATGTGGTGGGAAGACGATGATTTATGTCTTGCCCACACAGATGAGGATTGGGGAAGTAACCTGCCAGATGACACCTGGTATGTCGGAGAGGTCGACCATATGACAAGAAGCTGGCGGTATTTCAAGCCCCCGCGCCTGGACCAGCCAGAGGCATCTGGGAAGGATAAAGAAGCTGAGAAACAGAAGGAGAAGCAGCTTGAAGAGGAGGCTGTACTGAAGCAGTTAAAGAAAATACAAGCAGCCATCTCCATCTGGGGACTGCTTATGGCTTCACGAGTGCACAGGCAGGCTGTCCTTTCAGCCATGGACAAGGCCAAACTTTCTATAGACACCACACCAGAGCAGCTAGTTGGATTGGTTTTTCCGGGAGGAGGTTCCCTGACGTTGACCTTTTCTGACAAAGAACTACCACCTGAGGGCGCAAATCATAACAAACCCCTTTACATCTCCGTGGAATGTAGAGACAAGTGGGTACCAGTGGTTCTTATCGACACGGGATCCGCCATTAATGTATGCCCGTCAAGGACGGCATATGCGATCGGGTTGAAGCCCGCGGACTTCGTGCCGACTACTCAAGTGATCAGAGCCTATGATAACACTAGCAGGGAGGTGATGGGGACTGTCAAGATTCAGACCCAGGTTGGTCCAGGACAACACAACATTGAATTCCATGTCTTGGACGTTCCCACAACCTTTAACCTACTTTTGGGGCGGCTGTGGTTGCACCAGGTCAAGGCAGTCTTTTCCACTTTGCATCAAATGTTGAAGTACCCTCACGGGAAAGGGGTAGCTATTGTTTTCGGGAATTCATCAATCCATCCACCGCCGAAAGTGTCTACACCAGTCTTGGAAATCGAGCACGGCATGGAAGATTTGTTCTTATCAGGGTGTACTTTGGCTAAGGCCTGGGTTGTGCAGAATATCATGGCCGTTAATGAGGGAGTATATGTCAGTGCTCAATCTGTATACCTCATGAACAAGCTACAACACATCCCCGGGATGGGATTAGGAAGGAGCGGCCGGAAGGGCGTCGTAGCATTGGCCGAAGTGCCACACAACCCTCATGCCTTTGGCTTGGGATATCTGCCCACCAAAGAGGACTAGGTCAGGAAGGGAAAGGAAATGGCTGGAAGAGCCAGAGCAAAGTAGGCCGGGAAGCCTTTCGAGCTGATGCATAGGCCCATTCAGGGTACCCTAAACGGACGCTTCGTCCGGGAGGGGGAGAACTTTCCATTTTGCGGCTTCCCAGAGCCGTGGCTGAACGCGGAGAGGAAGCGCGTGCCGGGGTTTGAGATTTTCTTTGACCTGCAGTTATCCGGGGATGACGTTGCCGAAGAGCAGACAATCCCATCAGCTGAGGTTGAATAGAGTAAGAAAGTGCAGTCTGAGGACACCGAACTTGAAATGGGGGGTAGCACTGGCGTGTCTACTTTCAGATCCCCCGATCGACCAGGAGTGCTTGGGGGATAACTTCTCAGTATGCGCGATCGGGAATGGAACGGCTGCGAGCCCGCCAGTAACTATTTTGGATGCATCTATCGCACCCTCTCTCATTTGGTAGTATGAATAGGGATTTTTGTCCAGCAGCACCGAGTCAGGTAGTGAGCCGGAATCTGATTCCACCGAATCTTGTGAGTCGAAATCAGGTTCCAGCTCGACTGAGTCTGAGTCTGGTAATCTTGGGGATGATAACCCGGATGCCACAGTCTTGTCCAGGTCGTCTTTTTCTTTCTCTTTTAAGTCTGTTGTAACTGAGGAATCGAACGATTTGGATGTGCTTAATGAGAATCAAATAGCTGTGGTTTCTGAGTATTTTTCTGTGCCCTTGATTTATTGTATTAACTCAGACTTTCAAAATTTTGATGAAAACGACGAGGACGAAGTTCCTCCGGTTTTGCAACGCTTAATTGAACAAGAGCAGGAAAGATTTGTTAAACCCCTGATTGATGAAATCACTACAGTAAATATTGGTACTGAGGAGGACCCGCGGCTGGTCCAAATCGGGTCCACGTTGTCTTCAGAGGAACGTGAGCGCTTAGTCGCTTTATTAAAAGATTTCAAAGATGTTTTCACGTGGTCCTACGAAGGCATGCTTGGAATCGATCCTGAGATTGTACAGCACCGGATCCCTCTTGACCCCGAGGCCCGACCCGTCAAGCAGAAACTCAGGAGGATCCGCCCCGACTGGGCTCTCAAGATTAAGGAAGAGGTCACCAAGAAAATCGACGCGGGCTTCCTGCTGGTATCCGAATACTCGACTTGGTTGGCCAACATCGTTCCAGTGCCGAAGAAGGATGGCAGGATCCGAGTGTGTGTGGATTTCAGGGATTTGGACAGAGCTAGTCCGAAGGACGACTTTCCCCTGCTACATATTGATGAGTTGGTGGATTTCACAGCGGGGCATGCTTTGCTTTCGTTCATGGATGGCTTCTCAAGTTACAATCAGATAGTGATGGCACCAGAAGACAGGGAAAATACTGCTTTCACCACCCCGTGGGGGACTTACTGCTACAGAGTGATGCCGTTTGGGTTAAAGAATGTTGGAGCTACATATCAACGGGCCGCGACTACAACATTGCATGATATGATCCACAAAGAGGTCGAGGTGTATGTGGACGACATGATTGTCAAGTCCAAAGAAAGAGAGGGCCACTACACCGCCTTGCAAAAGTTCTTTCGAAGGATCAGAGAATTTCGGTTTCGGCTAAATCCTCAGAAGTGTACATTTGGTGATACAGCGGGAAAAATACTGGGATTTCTGATTACACAAAGGGGTATCGAGGTCGACCCTTTAAAGATCAAGGCCATCTTAGAAATGCCACCACCAAGGACTGAAAAGGAGGTGCGAGGCTTTTTGGGTAAAGTGCAATTCATAAGACGGTTTATCTCAAAATTAACCTTGATTTATGAACCACTTTTTGGTCTCCTGAAGAAAGGCAAGAAATTCCAATGGGACGGCCGGTGCCAGGCTGCTTTCGAACAGATCAAGGAGTATTTACAGAACCCGCCGTGTTGTCACCACCAGAGCCGGGGAAACCGTTGATATTATACCTTTCAGGGACCGAGACCACAATGGGTTGTATGCTCGCACAAGAATCAGAGGACAAAGTGGAGAGAGCCATCTACTATCTGAGCAAGAAGATGCTAGAGTATGAGACTCGTTATACGCCATTGGAGAAGGCTTGCTTAGCTTTGGTATGGGTTACCAGGAAGCTGCGGCACTACCTATTAGCTCACTCTATAATGTTGGTTTCACGACTCGATCCCATCAAATATCTTTTTGAGAAACCGACACTTACGGGTAGGCTAGCTCGTTGGTTGTTGTTGCTCTCCGAATTCGACCTGAAGTACGTGACACGCAAGTCAGTCAAAGGAAGAGCAGTGGCAGAGTTCTTAGCCGATCATCCAGTGGAAGGAGGTGAAGCAGTTAAATACTTATTCCCCGATGAAGCCATTTTGCACATCGACGACGAGTATTGGACGATGTACTTTGACGGAGCATCAAATCAGTACGGGTATGGGATAGGAGTGTTGCTGATAGCACCTGACAATTCCCGTATCCCTCTAGCCTTCAAACTCCGGTTCAAAGTCTCGAACAACGAAGCAGATTATGAGGCATGCATTGCCGGTCTAGAAGCGGCCCTGGAACTAGGAGCAAGACGGTTGGACGTCATCGGGGATTCGAACCTTGTTGTGTCTCAAGCAAAAGGAGACTGGAAAGTCAAAGAAGAAAAGATGATGATGTATCACCAGACCTTGGACTTGTTAATTCCTCGGTTTGAAAAGCTAAACTTTGCTCATCTTCCAAGAGAGAACAACAGGTTCGCAGATTCTTTAGCAACTCTATCTTCCATGATAGACATCCCGTTTGGAGTCCGGATGCGTCCAGTCATCATTGACCATAAATTTGCGCCAGCCTATGAGTCGATTGCTGCTATAGATGAGGTTCAGGACGAAAACCCCTAGTATTACGACATTTGGAACTTTTTGGAGAAGGAAGCATATCCGCCAGGGGTAAATGCCAAGGATAAGAGGGCGATCAAGAGAATGGCCGTTCAGTTCATCATCTGTGGGGGTAAGCTGTATAAGAGAGGTCACCTGGGAATGCATAAGCTGTGTGTTGAAGCCGAGGAATCGAAGCGCTTGATGGAGGCCATCCATGGCGGAGAATGCGGTGCACATATGAACGAAGTAATGCTAGCACGGAAGATCCTCAGACAGGGTTACTACTGGTCCACCATAGAGGAGGATTGTATCGGTTTTGTTCGGCGATGCCACAAGTGTCAGATTCATGCAAACTGCATGAACATCCTGCCGTCGAAGCTGTACAACATGACTTCGCCATGGCCGTTTTCAGTTTAGGGAATTGACGTGATCGGGGCTGTCACTCTGAAGGGGTCAAATGGGCATGAGTTCATCCTGGTCGCGATAGATTATTTCACAAAGTGGGTTGAGGCCCAGTCTTATGCGGTGTTGAAAGCGTCGCACGTTCAAAATTTATCAGAAACAACATCATCTGTCGCTATGGGGTCCCAAACGAGGTTATTTCAGATAATGGTTCCCACTTCAAGAAGGAAGTGATTGACTTGTTGGAGAAATATAACGTGGCTTTTCATAAGTCATCCACATACCGGTCGCAAACCAACGGAGCGGTCGAGGCCGCCAACAAGAATATCAAACATATACTACAGAAGATGGGGGAAACCTACCGGGATTGGCTAGATAAGCTGCCATTTGCTCTGTAGGGCTACAGGACTTCAATTAGAACTTCTACCTGAGCGACTCCGTATTCATTGGTTTATGGAATGGAGGCCGTTCTACCTATCGAGATTGAGGTTCCGTCATTACGAGTGTTGGCTGAGTGTCAAATAGCCGAAGCAGATTGGCAGCAGAGCAGGCTTGAGGAACTCATGCTCTTTGATGAGAGATGACTAAAAGCACTGCACCATGTTCAAGGTTATCAGTGCAGAATTGCTCGGGCTTTCAACAAGAAAGTTAAGTCCAGGAATCTAAAGGGAGGAGATTTGATGCTCAAGGACAACCGAGCTCCCATCCACAACCCAAGGGGCAAGTTCAAACCCAATTGGACTAGTCCCTACATCATTAAAGCTATCTGGTCAGGTGGAGCTGTGGTTCTGATGGACCTAGATGGCCTAGAATTCTCCCAACCGATCAACATGGACAAGTTGAAGAAATATTATCCCTGAGAGCCTCGCTAGGCCGAAAACCCGAAAGGGCGACCTAGGCAAAAGTTAGAGCATAAAAAAAAAAAAAAATGGAAAACATTAAAACTGAGCTCGCAAGGTTGAAAACCCGCAAAGGGCGGCCTTGGCAAAAGTTAGAGCCTAAAACTCGAGTGAAAATACTCGAGTGAACCTAAGCCTGAACTACTTAAGGCTTGATTCCCATTTTCGGGATACGTAGGCAACTTCATCCTGAAGTTCAGCCATAAACTTTTCCCCGATCAACCCTGTCCATTTGATCATCTCAGTCATCTTTGTCTATCAGCATTTGAGGGCTTCCATTGGAATCTCCGGTGTAGTGCTATTCAGACTAGGGGCAACTTTCCGTTGCCATGCAGTACTGCGGTACTCTTCAGACTAGGGGCAACTTTCCAGTTGCAGGGATCCGGGGTTATGCATCTCAGTGACAGATCTCAGGCGTGTCCAGTTCTTATCCATATCGAAAACGGCTTTGAAAAGTTTTAATAAAAGTTGACTTTGTCCAAATTAATCTTTCTACAACTAAGACCATTTTTGGACCAAAGCGGAAAATTTTCAGTACCACAACCTTCAATTTCATTGATTTCAATACAGAGTTCTCCTGCTCTTGCATACAATTAAAGTTGCTTTTTTATTACATTCATAAAGAAAACTTGAAAGTACTAATAAAGCAATAAGTTCGGGGCATAGTCAAGTCAGGTGTCCCTGCGCCCCCTCCCAGAGCTGGTCAAAGCCTCTGACGCCAAGTTGGGCCCGATCTGTGCCTCTTCATTGAGCCAATCCAAGCACTCGTCAGACAAAGTGGAACTGAAAGTAGGAGCGGGGGCCAGGAGTTCTCTCGTCCTCCATGCTGTGGCATATCGGGCAAGCTGTGCACCTCGAACTGGGAAGGCAGCCGGATACTCTATCCCCTCTGGCGGGCAAGTCTGATCATGACCAAACTGGCGTTGGAACCGGAACGGAAAGTAGAATACACAGTGAGTCAGACCAACCAACTGGATCCCGGTCTGCCGGAACATACTATAGCTCATTGCCGGGAGATTGAGCCAAGGGTAGCACCAAGCGATGCGATCTGTAGACAAATTGCACATCCAGTCGAACCACCATCCCTCATCAAAGGCATCAACTAGGCGTTGTCGAAAGAAGTAGCCGCGAGATGAGTAGGCTGGGCAAGAGTCCACAACTTGTAATTTATCCATCAACCATACCTGGGGAGGGATGAAAAATGAGAGAATAAAGAATAGAGAGATGTGCGATGAGAGAAAAGTAAGACAAGGGTTTTATGAGAAAAACCAAGCCCGAGGGCCAAGTGATGTGAGCATTACATATGTGAGATTGGGTGGGAAACGTTACCTGCAGCAGTAGTGGACTCCCCGCAAATCTGATCGTCTCCCGGCGATGGAAAGCATCCAAGCCCATCAGCGTCTCAGCCAATGTCATCGCAATACAACTCTTTCCATTCTTCAAGCCTTGAGCAACTTCAATCAGGCGAATGCTAGATCCACCAAAGCCCGACACAAGCAGAAAGTGAGATAGCATACACAAGCAAAGGGCATGTTGTCGGAAACCTTGCCAATGATGGTCGCCACGATCACCGGCGTCAGAAAAGCGATAAATCAACCCGAGGATGTCCAGTTCCTCATTACAGATCAGAGACCGAGCGTCATGTGTGGTGAGCCCACACATCCGCCCTAAAGCTTGGGCGTGACCAAAGCGAAACTGAGGCAAGATCTCTTCACAACTTTCGGATTTGATCAAAGCTTGAAAATCTTTGAAAGTTGGACATACCTCTTGCCCGCTAAAGCTAAAGACCTGTGACACCGGGTTCCAAAACCTTGCCGCGGCATGAAGGAAGGGAAGGTGTAGCGGAGTATGGCTCAGCGTGAATAGTGCATTCAAGCCAAAGCCCCAAAAGTTCAACTTTTTCGAGCCGTCTAAAGAAGCAATCCAAGCTGTGAGATTTTCGACGAGAAACGCTTCCATTTTGCTGCAAAACTGAGATAGAAATGAATGAGCCACAGAGCTAGGACTTTTAAAGAGGATGAGGCACTATTCGGGGGGACACGTGTCGAAAATTTGGTGGTGGCTGGGCTAAGTGGCCGGCCGGCCACCTTTTTTGGTAGGCCGGCCACTCCTCTCCCCTCAAATGTAAAAAGCTGGTCGGCCAGCTCCCAAAAGTGGTCTGCCATGCTGCAATCTTTGTATTTGGCCCTGTTTTACTCTCCAGAAGAAAGTTCCTAGCATTTCCATGCATCGAGGGTGTCAAAAGCCTCCATCTCTCTCGGTTTCGGATGCGTTTCGTCGCCCAAATCGTCCGAAATACACTTTGTTTATAGAGTTGTTGTTAAATCTTGTTTATCGAGTTGTTGTTTTGTTGGTCGAGCTGTTTTGTTTACCGAGTCTTGATTAATCGAGTCGCCAAGTCTTGTGCCTTTGAGTTATTACTCTTTGTTTATCAATTTTGTTGTGTTTTGCTTATCGAGTTGTAAACTTGCTGAGGGTTTTGTTGTTGTTTCTCAGTAAGATTAGGTTGTTTAGTTTGTCGTGTCGGTTCGCTACCTAACTTGGCACATACACAATGCACATTTACCGTTCAATCTCTTTACTTACAAAATGATGCGATGTGATGTTGAGAACATAAAATACAACACCTTGTCGAAAAAAAAAAAAAAAGTTGTTTCATTCCATCATGCTTCCTTTGTTACAACATTTTATAGCAAAGGTACAAGTTTTACAGAAAATAAAACTGCCTAATAATGTACAATGTGCTACAACTACTAGTAAAAAAAGATAAATAAAGCAGGAAACAGTTGCACCAATGCTCTCAAGAGCAGGAATAAGAGGCCCTCTTCGTCCTCTTCTGCGGAACAGACTCTGCACTACCGGCACCATCTGAGTCGGAGCTGTCATCCTCAGGATCCTCCTCAGCCTCCTCTCCACTGCCGGAGCCAGGGTTGGAACCCTCATCTCTATCAATAGAGGTCTCTGACTGGCGATCTATAGCCTCCTCCTCCTCCTCGTCCTCATCAGGCTCCTCCTCTACGATGTGTGCCCTGCGTCTACGGGACGACTCCCCTCTCCCAGCCCCGCGAGAAGGCCGAGATGGCCCGGCTCCCCGAGAAGGTTGAGATGGCCGGTCTATGGCGGATATATTGGAGGCATCTGAAAATAAAAAGTGCAATTTGAATACATCAGCTCAAAATGTGTGTATCAGATATAGATACAAGCAAACTGCAAGAAATGAGGGTGCATGCGGATACAGTATATGAATGTGATGCGTCAGATGTGCTCTACACATACAATCAATCAAAGTAGTAAAATGTTCAAGGTCAACACGTCATCAGAAGTACGATAAATATGGGAAAACTAAAGAATACCTGGAAACCCATGACGGACAGCTGGGCCTCTCTCCGCAAGACCATGCCCTCGAGTGAGGCCATCAATCCGATCACCCCCTCCATGTACTCTCTGGGTGGCTGCAGATACAAACTCATAATCATCAGTGAGTAAAGGAATGTCTAAGTGTTTGAATGATAGATGAAAAATAGTGGGGCATACCGGCGGTGAGTCAGGATCAATGACATATCGATGATCAGGCATGGGAGGCTCAATCGGAATCGTGTAGGAGGTCCCATATCGCCATCCTGTCAACTCGGTCGGCATGTCTGGCCATCCGGCATGATGATAAGTCGGAGGAATCGGGGGGACCAGTCCAGCCCCACCTCTCGATGTACCGGCTCTGTTAGTAGAAGGGGCACCTGCAGCCCGGGCTCGACTCAAAGACGGCGTATCGGTGGACCTCCTCGAGGGAGCACGGACACCTGTCAACGGAGGCATCAAGTAGGTGTGATGATAAGTCGCGTACTCCCCGTCCTCTAGATGCAGCAGTGCATCGGTGCCCAGTCTAGCGTCAATGACACCCTGAGGAGTAAGCCTATCAGCAAGCCGCATATCGTCCGGAGGTGCTGAAGGAACACTCGGCTCAGGAAAGCCCATAGTCTGACGAATGAAGCGTTTCCCCAGGAACCAGGCCCTACCAACTGTCCCCTCGAACAAGATCCTGTACCGGGAAGAGCCCCATCCTCCGGCAAACTAGAATCGAAAGTCCCCACCTAGAGGCAACCAGGGCTGCCAGGTAACCTGCGGGTAACCAAGGCATAGGCTAATCAGAAACCATAGATGTACAGAATAAACCAGAGATGAAAACATTGGGAATTGGGAATTTTGGATTACCTCTGACGGCCGCACCGTGTCGAAGTACTGCCGTAGGTAGAGAAGAGTCTCCCGAGGCCGCGGCCGGTACTGGCCCTCGAAAACAAGAGAGTAGGGGGTCACAAGGGGCGCCTCCACCTCCAACTCTGGCGCTAGTACGGGAAAATATGCAAAAACCCATAACTGCGGAAAACGGGGCAGAAGCCATCAGAATACAGAATGCTGAGTGCAGAATGTCAGGACAAAGTATAAAGTGTGCCGTGTGTACAATATACATACATTGAAAAGCAGAAATGAAAATCAAGAGGGCAGAAGGTACCTCCCAGGCTCTCCAGTAGCCGCCGACTGTGTTCCCCCGTCCGCAGGAGGTCACGCTCATATAGCAATAAAGGGTAGCCAAGCTGGCACCACCCCAATCATACTGACTAACCTGTGTGAGGTCTGCCAAGGCACCCAGCAGATATAGCCCAATGGTGTTCCCCCTGTCGGAGAACAGAGTGGTCCCGAAGAGGAACATCAGAAACCCGCGGGCGTACTGTGTAATCTCCTCCAGAGTCTCGGGCTCAGCATGCCTAAAATGGGAAGAAAACCAAGTGTACCGGACTCAGCCCGAGGATCGGTCGACCGGTGGACGAGCTCCCAGTAAGAAGATCCAAGCAGCCTCCCACTGGCCCATGCCCTCGTCATATGGGATCGCCCAACCTCCCACGTCAAGGCCAGTCAATACGGCAAAGTCAAACGGGGTCATGGTCATATCCCCAGCGGATGAGAAATGAAAAGAGTTGGTGGTGTCCCACCACCTCTCCACCAGGGCGCCCATCAACGTCCTGCTAGCTGGATGACGAGATATCCCGGCACAAAAGGGGCCGAATCCTGCTAAGTCAACCCAATCACGGACGGCCTCTGGGAGCTCCGTGTACCACTCTCTCACAACGATGGAGCCGTATCCCCGTGTAACACGGGAGGACACCTGCATTCACGGTGAATACATATATTCAGTTTCAGAATGAAATAAACAAGCTGCGTGCAAATGAAATAAACAAGCTGCGTGCAAATGAAATAAACAAGCTGCGTGCAAATGAGATATACAAGCTGTGTGCAAATGAAATGTATAAGCTATATGCAAGATCAAATCAGAATTCAAATATTTGGGCTGTGTGTTCAGATTTCAAAACCAGTGGACTGTGTGTTCACCTCAAAATTTGAGCCGAGTGTTCAACTTCAAATATTTGGGCTGTGTGTTCAGATTTCAAAACCAGTGGACTGTGTGTTCACCTCAAAATTCGAGCCGAGTGTTCAACATCAAATATTTGGGCTGTGTGTTCAGATTTCAAAACCAGTGGACTGTGTGTTCACCTCAAGATTCGAGCCGAGTGTTCAACATCAAATATTTGGGCTGTGTGTCCAGATTTCAAAACCAGTGGACTGTTTGTTCACCTCAAAATCCGAGCCGAGTGTTCAACATCAAAATATTTGGGCTGTGTGTTCAGATTTCAACAAATCAGTGTGGACTGTGTGTTAACCTCAACTTGGGCTGCGTGTTCAGAAATTTAGAGTTTGGGTTGTGCGTTCTACTCTCAACAAGTGTGGACTGTGTGTTCACCTCAACTTGGGCTGCGTGTTCAGAAATTCAAAGTTTGGGATGTGCGTTCTACTCTCGACAAGTGTGGACTGTGTGTTCACCTCAACTTGGGCTGCGTGTTTAGAAATTCAGAGTTTGGGCTGTGCGTTCTACTCTCAACAAGTGTGTGCTGTGTGTTCACCTTAACTTGGGCTGAGTATTCAGAAATTCAGAGTTTGGGCTGTGTGTTCAACTGTCAACATATATGTGTGCTGTGTGTTCACCATCAGGTCATAGGCTACGTGATCAGAAATTCAAGCGTACAAAACGCAAACAAAATACTCTATCATGGGCTAAGTGTCACAACAAGCTACGTGCTAAAGGGAGTAGATATGCATAGCAAAAGGCATGAAACATACAAAAATGCGGAATACGTTGCAGAAATGGAAAAAAGGGCGAAATAAATACCTCTCGTGCCTCATGAGAGAGGTGAGACTCTGGCTCTCGCAAAAGCAGATCCCCAGGCGCTCGATCATCGAAATCACTGAAGTGATAAAAAATAGCCCGAGGGAGGACATGAGGCGAAGGATTGTACCTCTCGGGGATAAAGGGGCGAACCCTCGGATGCAAAGACATGATGTCAAGCTCGCCTCCGGCGCCTGGAGAACCTCCGCCGTGGGGAAAGTGACCCGCCATTTCAAGAAATCTGCAAAGAGGAGCAAAAATGAGCAAAATGAGCCAAAATTTGAAAAAGTCAACAAAAGTCAACCCCTGAGGAAATCTTCCAAATGTTGAGACAAACTTACCTCAAGTGGTGAAAATGAGAAAAGAAGCACTGAAATCAAAATTTAATCGGTCCAAAGTGATGAAAACTGAAAGATTTTGCGAAAACAACTTGTGTGGAGCGTTGGAAAACGCGTATAGAGCGCAGATCCAAGAGGGAGAATGCTCTAGGAAGGAAGAGGGACTGATTTCGGAGTTGGAGTTGTGAGGAAAAGGTGTTTGGCCGAGTGTATTTAAAGAAATAGGAGCAAAAAGACTAAACTGCCCCGAATTTGGGCTAAGTGGTCGGCCGACCACCTTTTGTGGCAGGCCGACTACCCCCTTTGCAAAAAGCTGGTCAGTGGCCTCTCCCTAGGACAAGACCTGGTCGGTGGTGTTCCCCAAGTGTCCACCAAGCTCTCTACAAATTTTGGGAAGGATTGGACTCCCCGGGACCTGAAAAAGTACAAGAGAAGTGCACTTTCTGTCGCGAAATCGCCCTACCGGAACTTCAACTCCAACTTTCAGTGCGTCTGTCATCATTGCTCGTCAAAAGTGAGATGTATCCTTTTTGAACACGTTGCGACCCCTCTGGGAGGTAAACCAGAGGTCGCGATTGAGTTGCCCTCATCAAAAACTTGCATTTCTTCGCTCGTCGTTTCATGACAAACATGCATTCTAGTTTGCACTTGCTCTGCATTGTTACACACGTCACTTGCATTCTCATGCACACCACTCATACTATGGTGCACGTTTCACAGGTGTTGCTAATTATGTTGTGCTTGTCAAGTTTCTTTCTTTTGCAGGCACGATATTGTATGTACGGTTCATTTGAGGCTAATGCGACCAGACGAATCGCGCAGGTATTGTATATTCTCCGTATGAGACGTGGCGAGAATTGAATAATTCTCCACATTCTTAACTACATGAAATGTAGTTGTTGCTTTGCATTCTTGCTTAAAACTGTTGCATCTATTGTGAATATGTGCTTCATTACAGCTTGCTGCATTCGCATGATCCTTGAGTTACCTTCGGCTTCTTGCATTGTCGGTTGCATTTTGCCCCTGCCTGCGGGCATGCCTGCGGACACATCTCTGTTTGTCTTGCTTGTTTGTCTAAGTCTTCGGCCTTGTCAAAAATGGGTCGTCTCTAGGCTTTGACATTCACTCCCGTCACTTATGACTTCCGAGTTCTGTCAAAGAGGGGCAACTATAGACACCCCATTTTTGACCGACCTTAAGACTCAGACGTCACCAGTTGAGCGCTCGGTGATATTGCATATAGTGCTCGTTCAGAAGTTTCAGAGTCTCGGCTGCGAGCCTTGCCTCCGGACTTCCGGACTCTTTCGTGCCTTGTCTCGGTTTGCGAACCAAGTTCAGTTTTCTCTTCCCGAGGGGAGGGAGAGGTCTCGTAGACCATCTCTCAGTGGCCGTAGGCTACGTTTCGCGGTCGTAGGCCATTTTTCCAATTTAGAGCCCGGTTTCTGATTTTTCAGAGCCGACGGCCGTGTGCCTCGGTTCGGGACCACCTAACCATCTCCGTTTGCTCCGGTTTTTGAACACTGTGGCCTGAGAGACCAACTTCGTGGTCAAACGCCACCTCCGGTGCTTAACAGCCCATTTTCAGGGCCTCAGGCCGCGCATTTCAAACCCCGAACCTTCGTTCTGCATCCGTTTTGGTTCATTTTTGGTGGAGACCTTATTTTCATGATTAGGAAACTCGTAGGAGGGTGGGAGGCCAGCAATTGTTCCAAAAAACCAGTTTTATCTCTTCATCGCTCTCCGACGCCCGTTTTCCTCACTTGAAAGCCAATGTTGACCACCCTGGAGCCACTTTCTTGAACCCTAGACCCCATATTTATGATGTACACACCTGGGAGGCCACCAATATTTGGTGGCCGACCAGTAATTGTTCCTGACCCTTTTGACCCCCTCTAAAAAATGGTCTTTTCTCTCTACTGGTTCACTTTTTTTTGGGTTTCAATCACATAGTTGTGTTGTACACACATGGGAGACCACCAATATGAGGTGGCCGACCAGTAATTTTGCTTGACCCCTTTGACCCTTGGTTGGCTGGCCATGGGAGGTGGTCGGCCGACTACCTAAACCCCCAAAACCTGGCCGGCCATGACCCCCACACCTTGTTCCTTCCAGCTGTGACCTCTTTTTCCCCCCAGATCCTTTATCCGAGGGGGACCCTTTTGGGGGGAAAATTTGAATTCATTTCCCCCCCCCCCGGTTTTCTTTCCCTCCTTTGCCTATATAACCAGCCCCTCAGCTGCATTTTCAAAAGTTACAAAAATTGGTTTAAGGCTCTTGTATTCAATCTCCCTCTCTCTCTACTCCAAGCACCAAAACACCCTTAACCCTACACCATTTACCCTACACCTCATAGCACAAGGCCTCCATCCTCCATTCCAGCAACTTGAGGCTGCTTTCCAGAGGTAAAGAACTCCCAAACTTGGCCCAAAAGTTGTTGAAGCATTGGTCTACAAGGGTGAGTCCCATTTTTTTTCTTTTGTGCCTTGTTTTGCTTTGTATATAAGCCTTTAGTTGCTTGCATTTTTGGGCTCCGACCCTAACTGTAAATAGTCATATTTTGAGCCCCTTTTCATGTTTTATTAAGGGTCTTTCTCTGTTTGAGACCTCCAGATATCACTTGCCTCTTTAACTCTCTTTTAGGCCTTATTTTTGCATAGTATTTTAGGGCTATTTCTGAGTTGTTTTGGACTTTTTCATAAAATGTAAAATAACTTTTTTTGAGCCTCTCTTCAACATTGTTGAAGGGCTCTACTCTGTTTGAGGCCTCCTTCTATCACTTGCTTCTCTATCTCTCTTTTAGGCCAATTTTTGCATAGTACTTTAGGCCTATTTGTGAGCTGTTTTGAATTTTTCTATAAACTGTAAAACCTCTCTTTTTGAGCCCCTCTTCAACATTGTTGAAGGGCTCTCCTCTGTTTGAGAACAGAAGCTGCCACTTGTCTCTTTATCCCAATTTTAGGCCTTTTCTTGCATGATAGTTTGGCCTGATTTGTGATTATTTTCGTGGATTGATGTAAACTATAAAGTGCCTTTTTTTAGCCCCTATTCAACTTTGTTGAAGGGCTCTTTGCCATTTTGGGCATCTACTGTCCCTTTGTGTTTAATCTCTCTTTTGGGGCCATTTTTGTATGATAGATTAGCCCTATTTGCATTCATTTTTGGGACTTGTTATAAATTGGAAATATGCATGTTTTGGGACTGTCTTGCATCTGTATTCATGCTTCATGATCAAATAATGCGTGTTTTGTATAGTTATAGGCCAATGCGTATGCCTAGTTTTGTGTTTCGGGGCCATTCCATGCATCGAGTGCCATGTTTCTATGTTTCAAGATCATTTTGCATCATATTTCAGTGCTAAAAATTGCATGCCATATTTCGTGCCTTGCCGTGCCTTGTTAGAGTGGCATTTGTGCCTTAGGATCAGTCCTCGATTTGCGCGCATGTGTGCACGCATTTCGAGTGTCTCATTTTCATCTAATGGCTACTGATGTGAGTGTGGCTGTGGTCCACTCATGTTGATGTAAGTCCATTGTGCATTGTGTATGCCATTTCATTTTATAGCATTGTGTATGCTAGGTTGTATGTTAGCGCATTGTGTATGCCATGTTACCTCGTGCATCGTGTATGCTGTTCCATAGTATTGTGCATGCTAGGTTGTATATTAGTTGCATTCATGCATGTCATGCACATTGCATTGTATTTGGGATAGGAGTTAGCCCGAGCACGGGAAACGAGGGACGTTTCGTACTTCGAGTGCCGGAACGTGTCTCAATTTCCAATCACCGACACTCCAGATTATCCATGATGGAGTTTAGGTCTTGTTGTGTTTATATGTGCATTCATTTCATATTGAGTGATGCAATTCGACTCCTCGGCCATCATGCATCGATATGCGTGATGGGTGGCACGAGGCTCGAGGACTACACTTTTCGAAGAGTAGTCATGCATACATATGTGAAAATACTTTGCCATGCCCCTTTGTTGCTCTCTGTCGCAGCAAATCAAGAATCAGCAGCCTTCCGGAGCTTGGCACGCATTCCAAGAACAATTACAAACAGAGGCAAACCGGGACATCACGAGGGATTCTCCGTACAAGGCAACCCGAGCATGCATCATTCATCATCCGGAGCAGATTTGAGGCAGTCCCTGGCTTGCAGACCAATTTATTGCTTTCCTAATTTAATTTTCTAATTAATTAGGGTGTTGTACATATTTGGACTGTAATTATTCATTTGGAACTGTATTATTTATTCAGACCCTCCGAGCGAGGGAACAACTGTAATAAGTGTGCGTGTGTGTGATGTATGTCTTCCAACCCCACGTCTTTCTCCCTTTTATTTACCTGCTTATGATGGTTAGATTAGGGCATGTTTCAATTAGCATACAGTATGACAGTATGTTTGCATTCATTCATCTGTTTTGCATGCACCGGGCTCGGCGCATCATACTAACTGCATTGTATTTTCAATTCCAAGTTGAATACATGTTAACTGTAGCATTTCATATGTCATGTTTAGAATAGCCGAGCCTGCTATAGTTGCACTTTTGCATGTGTTGCATTAGGCATTTCTGTATAATTAGGATCATGCATGGATTTCTAATTAGCTTTTGTTTTGGCTTGGAGTACGCGGTAAGTTTTATGCTTTAGTATCCTTGCATGTGTGTGAGTGACTGCCATGATAGCATGCTTGCCATGAGGCTAATTGCTTATGTGATATAACTGCCTGAATGCCTGTCGGTGAAGGTTGGGTTATTTGGATTGGAACAATTCGTTGACTGTGAGTTTTAAGCCCACTAGATAGTGGCAAGATCATATTTTCTAAAGACCACCCGAGGGTGGCAAACCCACATCTTAGCCTACTTGCGGGTAGCACCATCAAACCACTTTCAAAATTAAACATGAAACGTTTTGTTCCAATTCAGGCGATCCCGTCTATACTTGTATGCTGTGCGCATCACATAGTAAATCCAGGCTAATAACCGGAATAAGAACACATAATGTTTTCAAAAATAGATACCATGGTTAGTAGAGGCTGATCTTTGATCGGGCGAGCGGGGGTGCTCACGAAGTGACCTTCCCTAATCGTACCCAAGTTCCCGAGCCGAGACAACTTTGGTGATGACGGACACGTGGCCTTAGGCAAACGAGTCAGGGTTTCCTAAATTTCCCCAAAAATAAAACATTTAGGTGGCGACTCTGTATCTGGCAAAGCAGTCCATGTTTGGCACTTCTTTCAAAATCTGTTTTCTCAAAACGATTTGCCGGATTTGGACTCTTTGGTTCAGATTAAGAACCGTGACAATTTGAGAGTCTTGAACTGTAATGAGCCCAATATCGAACAGAACGAGGGACTCGTTCCTCCCAGGGCGTTCGGGGACCTCTACACTTTACCATTGGCTTGATCTAATCTATTAGCACAATATAACTGCACAGGTTGTATGCTTCCTTAGTTAAGTTTGCAGAACCCTCAGGCGTTCCCTCTTCTGTCATGGCCACCACCATGGGTTCAAGTTGGGATATTGACGTGCTCATCATGCATAATTCTGTGCATTCCGAGATGAACATCACCGGCATAGGCATGTGGCAAGGAGTGATGTATATGCTGGGGTTGTACGGGATGGCCATGGTTTGAATCAGGTTTACTTGCCTGGGTGGTGGAGAGGGGTTGTTATGTGGTGGGAGAGGGTTAGTGGTGACATTCTGTTTCTCAGGAGGCGCAATCACCTTGTTGTCAATGAGATCCTGGATCTCATGACATAGTCTGATGCACAGATCGGTGTCATGACCGTGCTGCTGGTAAAAGGCACAATATTTGGCTAGGTTATGTGAGGGAGGGAGGTTATTTGGTAGTGGGCGTGGTTCCAGGGGCTTCAGATGCCCCTTTCTGATTAGAACCCCCAAGGCTTTGGACAGGGGCATGTAAAGTGGGGTGAAGGTCCTCTGGCCCCTAGGTGGGTATTTTGTTGGTTGTATGGTGGCTCCGGATGTGCCGGTGAAGGGTGTGGCTGTTTTTGGCATGGTGGTGACCATGTTGACGTCAGAAGTCCTTGCGGCTGCATTGCTACTTGTAGTTGCCTTCAAACCGCGTGTAAAAGCCCTCTTAGGCTGCTCCTTTTCCAGGTCAATTAGACCTTGTTTCATAGCGTCCTCAATTTATACCCTAATCTCGTGAAGATCAGCAAAAGTGGGGAGGGGTAAGACAATCATCTTCTGCATCAGCTTGGGTTACAGATTCCGCACGACCATTCTTTTTTGGTCTTTCTTAGTTGGCCTAGTTAGCATCATGGAGAACTTAGCCCTCCACCTAGTGACAAAGTCAGAAATGCCCTCCGAAAAGTCCTCATTCGGGTCTTGTCTAGTTATCTAGAGATCACGAGTTGTGACCTCGATTTGAGTATTGTAAGAATATTGGGCTACGAAGGCCTTGGCCATTTCTTTCGAACTTCTCTTTATTGAATCCTCCATTTTTGCATACCAGATGGCCGCAATACTTGACAAGGTCCAACCGAAGAGAGATAATTTCTGGAGTCTAGTCGAGCCCATCGGGCGCAGGATGTCTGAAAAAAGCCTCAAATGAACCATAGGGTCGCCCGAGCCATCAAAGCGATCTATGTGAGGCATTTTAAATCTGTCCGGCAATGTCACTGTCGAACCTGTATAGCCGTCCTTTATGTCTGGGATCAAGTTGACTCCTTGAGCTCGCTTGAACAACTTCTCGAGCTTGCTCACTTTCAGAGCAGTTGGATCGAGCTCAAATTCAAATAGTGTGTCCATTGGATAAGCCGGTGCTTTAGATGTCTGAGGTGGGACTGGCCCTGCTGGCAGAGGTGGGACTGGCCCGATTGGGATGTCCGTATTATCCTGGACATTTGTTGTCTCCCTGGGTATTAGAACCGCAGGTGGGGGTGGGTGCGAAGCAGAAGCTGCTGCTTGCGGTTGTTGATGATGTTATTGTTGAAGCCTAGCAATGAGTTGAGCCTGCTAGGCTACATCCTCTGTTTGGCGAGTGGTGGCTTCCGCTTGACGAGCAGCATCACGCTGCATGGTCTCGATGCTTTGCTGGAGTTGACACATCGTTTCCTCCATACTGGCTGAAAAAAGCTGATCTATCTGACTCTATGTACCCTCTAAAATAGAAGCAGAAAACTGATTTTCACTGAGCACAGGTGACTGACGAACTGGTGAATTATGCCAAGCTCTCCTCCGTCTTGTAACCGGGGGAAGCGAAGCAAACACAGGTTGTCCTCTCACAAGATCCCCAGATTGGTAAAGCCTCCTTACTCGGGTCCAGAGTGCTTGGGGGGTAACTGCCTCGTCGGAAGCAATGATGAAAATACTACCTTGCAAAATAGAAAATAAAGCAAAAGAAACAAAAATTAGAAAAACGAACAGCACCTCGGCTTAGATAAAGACAACACACAGTTGAATTCATAAGCTGGACATCTGTACTCAAACACTGATTTCTGCCTCCAAATTTTTTGCCACAAAACTGATACCCTCAAACACTGATGTCCTCAGATTGATACCCAGACTTGCAACTGATACATGCATTCCTGTAGAGACACACCCTAACAGCACATAGCAAGGAAGTGAGAGCCATAACACCCCTATGGTGGGGTAGGGTTTCCCTATCCTATTTTTGTCAGAAACTAGGGTTTCACTACGCATGGTCTCTATGGCTTCTGATTTTCACCTATCCTAGTTTGGAATGGTCTCTATGGCTTCTGATATGCAACTAGGTCGATTAGTCAAAAAGGGTGCCTCGGCGGTGATCCCGATCCAAGGTTTTTGTTCCCATTATAGCAGAGCCTGCAATCGGTCAATCTTATGGCACGTTTTTCCAAGCGCGTCTCCGGCAAACCGCTCAGGAATAGCAGATGGCAAACACTGTGACTTAAGCGTACCTATATAAATGCAATGCAAAGAAACACATAAATGTAGATAAAACAACATATCATGAGTTCGAGTCAAGTTCTCTAAATCCCTAGCAGAGTCGCCAGAAACTGTAGACTCGACTTTCTTCACACGCCCCCCTTTCGGAGAGGCGTGAATTGGTCTTACTACAGTTCGGACTCCTGTCACGGTTCTGAATCTAATCTCACAAAGTGCAATGTGAGACTGATAAATACCAAATAGTCTAATTCGGCAAATCATTCTGGAAAATCAGATTTTGGAATCAAATGATGCCAAAACTAGACTGCTTTGCCAGATTACAGAGTCGCCGCCTAAATATTTTATTTTTGGAAAATTTAAGAAACCCTGACAAGTGCCAATGGCCACGTGTCCGTCATCACCAAATTTGTCTTGGCTCGGGAACTTGGGTACGAGAGGGGAAGGTCCTGAAATGAGCACCCCCGCTCGCCCCATCAAAGGATCGGCCTCTACTAAGGATGATATGTTGTTTTATAAACCCCATGTGTTCTTATCCGGTCATTAGCGAACTTTACTATGTGATGCGCACAACAAGTATAGACTAAGTCGCGAGAATTGGAACAAAACAATTCATGTTTGTTTTCGAAAATGGTTTGAAATTGCCACTCGCAAGTGGGCTAAAGCGCGGATTTGCCACCCTCGGGCAGGCTTAAAACATGATTTTCTCACTTCGCAAAGTGGGCTTAAAACTCACATTTGATGAATTGTTCCAATTCAAGCAACAAAGCCTTCATCCACAGGCATTCAAATAGTTAAGCACTTAAGCACATGGCCTTATGGCAAGCATGCAAAACATGGCATCACTCATACTCATGCAAGTATGCTAAAGCGTAACACTTACAGTGTACTCCGAGCTAAAACAAAAACTAATTAGAAATATGCGTGATCCTAACTATGCTAAGATGCCTAATGCAACACATGCAATAATGCAACTAAATAGGCTTGGCTATCTAAGATGGCATATGAATGCGACAATTTGATAACATGCTTTGAAACACGTATTCAAATAAGTGTATTGAAATTGCGATGCAGTTTGTATGATTCGCCGAGCCCAGTGCATGCAAGACAAATGAATGATGCAAACATGCAAGCATAAGGTATGCTAATTGAAAAATGTCCTAAACTAACCATCGAAAGCGGTTAAGTAAAAGAGAGAAAGACGTGGGGTTGGAAGACATGCACACACACACGCACACTTATTACAACATTGCGCCCTCTCGAAGGAGGGTCCGAATAAATGAGCTAAGCTAATCTAAGCTAAGCTAACTATTACAAAACAAATTAACTAACTATGCTAGCTAATTAATTACAACACAATTGAATTCAAACAACTAGCCATTCTATGCTATTAAGTACAATACTCAAATCAAATAATTAGCTCACAACTAACTAATTAAAGCAAGTAAAGCAGTCTCGCGGGCAAGGAAGATATGCATGCTCGGTTGCGTCTTCCTAAAAATCCGTCACATTGCTATCGGTTGCCTCTGTTTACACTTGTATCGACCTCTAAACATTGAACCCACATTCCAGACTGCTTCTGCCTCAAAACGGGGACATTTTGGCACAAAAATGGACTGGTGGCCGGTCGGCCACAAAAGTGGCTGTCGGCCACCTCAACTGGCCGGTTGGCCAGTAAGAGTGGTCGGTCGGCTACCTCAAGTGACCGGTAGGCCACCTGCTTTTCCAGGCTTCTGGTTTCGCTGCAATAGAGAACAGTAGAGGCACAACAATGTATTCTTCAAGAAATATGTGTACTACCACCCTCCTTATCATATCTCATGCTCAAAGGAGTGCGACACTCAGCTCTCAAGTCATCAATCACGCATTTTCATGCATGATGGCCAAAGAACCAAGTTTGTACAACCTTAGTAAATGCGCACATAAGACACAAAGTGTCGCCACCCTATCATGCATGATCAAGGGTGACAACAACCAAGAAACGCGACACGTTTCATCACTTTGAGTATGAAACGTGCCACATTTCTTGTGTTTGGATTAGCATTCGATCCAAACACATGCAATGCGACACACATGTTATCTTGGCATGTTTTACTTGATTCAATTCTTGTTTACTCATTTTAACCTTACCAAACCATTCTTTAATTGGTTAAGTCTAATATGCAAGTCTTCTAAGGAGATGAGGTCAACCAAAAGAATGGTTTAAGGCATATGAGAGACCATGCCTTTGGCTAGGAGGAACCCTCAAAAGAGGGTTAAAGCCATTTAAGCACAAGCCTCAATCCCAAGCTTAAACACAATCTCAAGGCCAAACAACTCTCAAACCAAATGGAAAAATGAAGAAATGAGGGAGATGGCAGATTTTCAATGCTGAAATGGCATGCTCAAGACACTAAATCATGCAAACAATCCATACAAGACATGCTCAAAAGCCAAATACATCAAGCTAGTAAAGAGTATCACTCTAGAAGCATGCAATACCAAGCATAAACAACTAAACCAGCTCTAGATAGAGCTTAATCATGCCAAATCAGAGGCTACAACATGCTGAAATTGAAGCTCAAATAGCAAGAAAACATGTTTGCATGTAGGCTCACAAACAAGGCATAGAGCACAACTCTCAAAAGCGATGAAAGAGTGGAATATGTGAGAGTGTGACTACACTATATGCACTGAAATTTCATGCAACATGAGGCTATGACATGCAAACATCAAAAGCAACGCATGCTAGGGGCCCTAAAACTCAAAGCTAGTAAAGGCCAACTCACTACAGCTATACAAAGCAAAGCATATATGACCAAGACCACCCAAAATAGAGCTAAAGCATGTCAAAACATGAGCAAAAACATGCTGAGATAGAGCTAACATAAGCTAGAATAATAGGCTAAACCAACAAGCATAATAAGCTAGTAAGCATGATTACACTACAAGTGTAAGAACCAAACAAGAGGTGCTCCAACCAGCCAAAAACAGAGCTATAACATGCCAAAATAAGGCCAAAAACATGCCGAAATCAAGCCATGAGATGGTAGAAAAAACATGCTCAAAGGTTAGGCCAACTATGCATACAAACAAAATACAAGGAGAGGGGACCACCCCCTCCTATTTTGGACAATGAAACCAACTTTCTACTACTGAAATTCCCCTAGAATTCAGTGGTAGAAAGGCCCAAAAGAGATTGCTTCAAAAGCTTTAAAGGATGGCACCAAGCTTAGCAAATAAGCAATAAAAGAGGGTGGACCACCCGTAATTCCAAAAAGGACTCAAACCCACATTTTTAACACTTAAAAATAGAGGTTTTTGTAGTTGACAACTAGGCCAAAAACAGCATGCAAAGGTGGCCAAGCACTTAATCAAAACAAAGCTTAAAAGGGCCAAGTTC
Organism: Camellia sinensis; assembly: GCF_055761805.1. Classification (NCBI taxonomy): domain Eukaryota; kingdom Viridiplantae; phylum Streptophyta; class Magnoliopsida; order Ericales; family Theaceae; genus Camellia; species Camellia sinensis. Next base: position 117,235,888 of record NC_138970.1, read on the forward strand.
TTACCCTTGAAGCACAGCAACAATTCTGGACCAAAACCAAGCCTCAGACCCCAAACCAAGCTCCAAGGGATCTCAGCTCCAAAGTGAAGGTGTTTGACTAGGTGTCTTAGTACAAATATGTGAAGAAAACTCACTTTTAAGCACAATATAGCACAATATAGAGAGAGATAGAGAATTCTAGAGAGCGAGAGGGAAGAAAATTTAGCTCCTAAAAATTCAGAACCCTTAAATAGGGAGAGGGACCTTTCCTTATATAGAAGAAGCAAGCAAAAAGCTTGCTTCATCCCTCCATACACGTGTATGGAGGTGAGCCTCAGTGCTCAACAGCTGGATCAAAAGATCGGAAAATATCTAAAAAAGAAGAAAATTGGCCGTCCGACCGACCGCCTCCCCTAGCCGAACAGTCACTTTAAGTGGCTAGCAAGGAAGAAAAGTGGCCGACAATAGCCAAAAGAGGCCGGCAAGGCCCTTCTCCCCTCCAGGCAAGAGGTACCAAGGTTTGGCCCAAAAACAAAGCCAAAACTCAGAGGTGTTTAGAGGCTCAAAGACAAGGCGCTCAGTCGAAACCTTCGGGCACTCAAAACGAGCGCAAACATGCACAATCATCGCGTGCACAAATAATGACGTCTGAGTTTTAAGGTCGGTCAAAAATGGGGTGTCTACAGAGGACCGAGTGAACAATCACACGACGGATTAAGAGTGGGCCTTACCCCGAGGACCAGGAGCGTATATAAATAGAGGAACAACAGCCAAAGAGAGGTATGTGAGAAAAGATTTAACTTCAGATATAAGCAACCAAGAGAGTATACACTGACTTATCCGTCGGAGTGCCAATTCCGGCACCCCCGACCGGAGTGTTCATTCATTTTCAGGTGACTAGCTGTGGATCACGAGCATCCTACAGGATCCAAAGTGTATTTTCGGACCACTTCTCCACAGTTACGTATGTGTGCAATGGATTTTCAAGGAAATTAGGAAACACATCTGCCTTTGGTTGAATTTGCATACAATAACAGTTTCCACTCCAGCATTGACATGGCACCATACGAGGCTCTATATGGAAGGAAATGTCGGTCGCCGATTTGTTGGGCTGAAGTTAGAGATAGACCATTATTGGCACCCAAACTTGTGCAAGAAACTACAGAGAAAGCGAAGTTGATTCAACAACGATTGAAAACTGCACAAAGCCGATAGAAAAGTTATGTTGATGTGCGTAGACGGGTAAGAGAATATGAAGTGGGCAAGCATGTTTTTATTAAAGTTTCGCCAATGAAAGGACAAACTCGTTTCAGAGTCAAGGGTAAGTTAGCACCTCGATACATCAGACCATATGAGATTATGGAGAAACTGAGTCCGATGGCGTACCAAATAGCTCTACCCCAGGATATGGAACACATGCATAACATCTTCCACATTTCCATGTTAAGAGAATCTATCTTAGACCCTCAACAAGTTGATGAACCTACTCAGATACCTATGAGTGATGAACCTACTCAAATACCCTGAATTGTTTCCACTAGACCCTGCACTCTTCAGTGGAGAAGGTACTTGAGTTTGGAGGACCAGACACACTGAGGGGGAGAGATTGTAACTACCGTTTTCTTTCTTAGCTGTTACTTCTGTGATTAATTTGAATTATGCATTGACCTGTACATTATATGCTTATTTATGTGTTATGTGCATTATGTTTGTTGACAGACATGTTCATTTGGGAAAAAGACTTGTCTGATTCGTTAAATTATAATGCTATAAATTAAATAATGACCTAGGTGGTAGAGTCTAACTTATCCTAATTAGATGAAGTGGGGATTAATTACCTTAAGTCATGGTAAGAAATAATTTAATTGAAGTGGGTATAAATTAAACTTATTTGAAACCATGTAACTTAGCATTATATATATATATGTTTGTTGGTCTCAAGAGAGGTGAGAGAAATATCATCTGAGATAGAGAGTTCTAGAGAACAAGAAGAGAAGAGAAGAAGAAAGGAGGAGAGTATGAGGCAACTTCATCAACTTAACTAATTTAGGTAAGAATTCTCTCTCAATTTCTTGTATCTAAGTAGATTTCACCTTGAACCCTTGAAATTGAAATGGAGGGTAAAGATTTGGGTAGTACAAGTTGTGTTATAAACCTATTTTAGCTTGAATTACTTGGTTTTGCATGCTTCTAAACTAAATTCTCATGATTTTGTTAAAGAAATAGAAGTTCAATATGCCTCGATGTTATTTTCTTTTTAACCTTGAAATTGTTTATGAGATTGTAGAACTTCAACAAGTAAAAATTAATGAAATAATCTCATTTCCATGGGTCCAAGTCTTCCTCATTACTAACAATAATTTTATACAAAATATTAACTTACATACTTCTAACATTCTCAAGTTTCCACACGATTCAACTTCCTTGAATCCTCAATAATATTATCATAAATCAATATTCAACCCACTCACATATATTCAAACAAAATCAATTGAAATTTCAATATAAAGTACCAATTAGTTCAAACCCTCTTTTAAAAGCAAAATCCCAAATCTAGGGTTTCAAGAAAATTTGGGGGTTTTCCTCATTTCTTCATTAAATCCTCAAATCATCAATTATTATTCCTCAATATGTCAAAATATTCAAAATATTTTAAGATATTGAGTGAAACCCCCATTTTTTTGTGCATTAACCACTTTTCATCAAAATTTTCTAACTCATAACAACCCATAACCCCAAAATGTTACAAAATCATACAAATCATAAATATATAGAGTTAAGAGAATTCCTTTACCTCAAGAATGAGAGCAAAGAAGCAAGGTTCAAGAAGAACTCTTCATGAAATCGAAGTCCAATCGATATAAATCAAGATCTCTACGCAGTCTTCATCTTTTACATGAGGTTTAGGCTTGGATCTTGGTAAAAAGTGAGATATTTTGAGAGAAAAATTTAGGGTTCTCGGAGTTAAGGAGAGAAGAGAGGAAAAGGAAAAATAAAAAGTGAAAGAAATGATCTAAAATACAACTTTTAAGTTCCTGATATTGCGCAGACCGTTCAAGCAGTCTTTCCACCACTCGAGCAATAAAATTAAGCTCTCAATATTTAATTGCAGAGCAAAATACTGGATGCACCCTTCTCACCACTCAAGCAGTGAACCGACCGCTCGAGCGGTCACCCTGGACACAGCAAGTCACACAGCTCAACTTGTAACACCCCCAAAACAATTCCCATTTAACAACCATTCAGAATATGCTCCATTAATCCAAACAACACAACTCAATTCCAATGTTTCTCTTTCTCATTGAACTATAGATTCAATTTACAAAATTACATGATATAACTCACAGTTCAATAAGTTAGAGACAACAACAAAATACATTGTCCTCTGACTTTAGTGATTGCATTGTGGGGCTTAATAAAAAAGGCACTAAGTTTGAAAATAATAATAATTAAGAAGTTCAACAGTTATATTACAACTTCGAAGTTTACAAAAATTAACTATTAAAAGAGGTAGTCATCTACTTCTTTATTAACGAGGTTGTATCTCTTCATGTCCTAACATGTTAGTAGATAGGAATGAGCAATTGCCCAGTAGAGAATATATTTAACCAAGTATATGAATATTTGATTTAAAATATGCATGATCTCTACCACTACCCATGAATTTCATTGTTTCAAATTTTATAACACATCACACAATTCAATATTCAGTCTCTACATTTTTTCGTCCTCACACGGATGGCTAGTGGACACATCAAACCTTCCACTTTTGTCGTCCTCACACGATCTAGCAAGTGGACACCTTATAACAATTCCCACATTCGTCATCCTCACACAAACCGGGCAAGTGGGCAGCTCAACAAATTTCCACATTTGTCGTCCTCACACGAACTGGGCAAGTGGGCACCTTAACATATTCCAAAAACAATAACACCTTAAACACATCACAAGGAATCACAAGGACCCTCCAATTTTACTCATCAATTGCCCTTTAAGTCAAAATCAAAGGAATATCTTTAGGGTTACACATTAAATTTTAGGGCTTTTCTTTTTGAGTATTAATTTCTCTTAATTTGAGTCTCTTTACACAATCTTCCATAATTGGTTACTCAACCCTTCATCAATTTCACACAATACCCATCATCATCACAAAATCCATATGTATATATATATCACCCGTCTCAATAATCACTTCACACCTTAAGATTCACACACACTTAAACCAAATTATCAATATACAAGGATAAATATATTCCTACCTTAAGAGTTGCAAGTGAAAGATGAAGATCCACACAATGAACTTCAGAAATAGCACGATCCAATCGGTTCAAAACAAAGCTCTTGTTGTGAATAACAACTTTATTGAAGGCACAAAGATAGATTCTTGCTATTGCTGGATGAAATCTAGAGTTTTAAGCAAGGATTTTTGGAACAAAATGAGTATGAAAAAGTGAGCTAGAAATGTGTTTAGATCGCAATTTAACTCCACTGCCCCGAATAGACTACTTGAGCGAACTTTCCATCGCTCGAGTGGTAAATGCATGGTCTTAGAAGTTTTACAAAGCTACAGTGAAAATACTAGGAGCTTCAAATCTGCGCTCGAGCAAACTTTCCTATGCTCTAGCGAACTTCTTGCTAACAAACATACGAGATATTGGGAGTTGTGAATCTATGCTCGAGCGACCAAATGACCGCTCAGCCGGTCACCCAAAATCAGCTGTTACACAGCTCGTAAGGCACTCCCAACACATTAACCTCATTTCCATATGTAACCATTTAACTAAATGTTTTATTTACTTAACTTTACAATGTAAATGTAACAGCTAATTTTTGGTGACCGCTTGAGCGGTCATTTGGTCACTCGAGTAGAGATTTGCAGCTCCTAGTATCTCGCATGTTTGCAGGTGAGACCGTTCGAGCGAAAGAATGGTCACTCGAGTGTAAAATACGAGCTCCCACTATTTTCACTATAGTTCAACAAAACTTCTTAGACCTTGCATTTACCGCTCGAGTGGTGAAAAGCTTGCTTGAGCAGTCTCTTTGTATTTTGGCACTTCGCTTGAGCAATGAAAAGTTTTCTCGAGTAGTTTAATTGGGACGACATAGTTATATTGCGATCCAAACACTTTTCTAACTCATTTCTCTCACACTCCTTCTCTCTTTAATCACCCTCTTTCCAAAACCCTAGCTAGTATGAGCAAGAATTGACTTTTAGGCCTTCATTAAAGTTGCTATCCTCGTGAAGAGCTACTTTTTGAATCGATTAGATCGTGGTATTTCGGACGCTCATCGTGTCAACCTTCATCTCTCTTCTTGCAATCCTTGAGGTAGGAATATCTTTACCCTTGTATATTTATATTTTGGCTTAAATGTGTGTGGATCTCAAGGTGTGTGTGGAACTATTGAGATGGATGGGATACATATATATATATATATATATATATGGGTTTTCTATTGATGAAGTGTTTGTGGGAAATTGATGGTGGATTGTGGAATCAACTATGAAAGTATGAGTGAATACACTTTAATCAAGGAAAAGAACTATTTGAAAAGAAAAGACCAAATTTTCATATGTAACCCTAGGGGTTGTTCTTGATTTTGGACTCAATGGATAATTGATAAGTAAAGTTGGGGAGTCTTTATGATTATTTATGTTGTGCATAAAATGTTAATGTTTTGTAATGTGTTTGATGTAACGACTCGGATTCTAATTTGTATGGGATTTATGTAAATTGGTGCCCGTCACCTTAAAACTTGTATGGTTTTTGGACTCTTGCCATTGATGGGCTGGCAAGTGAACTTTAAATATTATAATAGAGCATCCTTAGGTGATGTTTGGAACCTTGATTGCAGCCTTAATAAGGTATTTAGGCAAGATTAGATCAAAAACCCTAAATTTGGGTTTTCATTTTTGACCAACCTTTACTCTTTAGCCCTTTTCTCCTTCCATACTTTGAATTTGAATGTGAGTCTAGAACCATTGGAAAGCCTGTTTCTGGAGCTTCGATTTGGACACAAGAACGACCTAAAACAGAGTTCGAATGAGAGAGTTATACCTGTTTGAATTTTGAGTTTCAGTATTGGAAGTATGCTCGCTCGAGCGAGCTTTTTTTTGCTCGAGAGAACTACGCGATTTTCAGAGATTCTGAGAGCTTCTTTTTTACGCTCGAGCCAAGCTTCTTTTGCTTGAGTGACCATGTCGCTAACAGACATTATAAAGTGACTTTTTCGCCCCCAAAACTTTTTATTTTTCTCCCTCTCTTCTCCTCCCATCTTCCAAACCCGAAACCCTAACCTTCCAAACTCTTAATTTCTCTTTTTTTTTACCAAAGATTCACCCCAAATATTTCAAGAAGGTTGAAGAACAAGCATGGATCAAGATTTTTATCGATTATTTTGCAATTTCATTGGAGTTTCAAGATGGGTCTTCGTCCTTAGCTTCCAATCTTGGGGTAGGGATACTTTTACCTAAGTATTTCTTTATTTTGAAGAGATTTCATGGCGTTGTTGTGACTTATGAGCTATTTTGAGGATATTGTTGGATTAAACCCATGTTTTACATAAATAAACCATTTTACTTGACTTTTGCTTGAAATTTCTTAACTCCTTTTTCAAAACATGTATATAAATGTTGTTAAAACCCATATCTATGATGAAAGAGAAAAACACCCAAATTTGGTAAAACCCTAAATTCTCAATTTTAGTAGAAAACACTAAATTAAATGGAATTTCCTTTGATTCATGGAATATTGTGAATAATAAAGAGATAAAAGATGTGGACGTTGATATGGTAAAGGAATTGTGGCCTGGATGTTATTTTTCTTTGAATGTTGTGTTGTATTCTATTCTTTTGTAATGCTAGATGCTTGCTGATGGAATAAAATGTGATTGAATTGTTGACTGTGCATAAGTCCAAGTAAGAGTCAGTTTTGGAAATGTGGTGTTGTGTTGGTACCCGCGCGGGGAGTTTAAAAGGTGCCCAAATGCCCTATCTAGGCTTATCACTAGACGAATGTGGGAAAAATATTCTTGGGTGTCCACACAGTCCTGCCAGATTGTAGTTGGCGAAAATGAAAAAACAGATAGTTTTCTTGGGTGCCCACTTCCTGCTGTATAATAGTCGGCAAATGTGGGGATGGTTTTTAAAACAAAAGCAACTGGTGTTGGACTCTTACAAGGACTCATGGTCTATTTTCTATTGATGTAATTGTTTAATTATTTTGTTGCAAGGAAGTGAAAGGTGATTGATATTGTGCAATTGACATGTTATTTACATAATTGATGAAGATTACGAGTATACCTAAAATCCTTAGATTATTTTGTCTCGGTGATGCCATAAGCTTGCTCAAATAATTAAATACTTGGTTAAATGTATTCCTACTGGGCAAGTTGCTTACCCCTATTTTATTTTTCAAGAAATAATGTTGTACAACTACAGTGGTGACTTGAAGTAAGCTGTGTTGGGATTGATAGTTGAGAATATTTTGCTGTGAAGACTTATAGTTTTGTATTAGGACTGTTAAATCTATTTTGTTATTGTCTTGTATACCCAAAGGGTTCTTCTTTTGTAATTGTCATTTTGTTTGTTGAACTTGAAGTTGGGTACAAGGTTTCATGGACATGTAAACATGGAAATTGTAAATTTGAATTTTAGTTCAGTGAACAGGATGGCTTTTGAAGTAAATTGGTATATTGGTTACGATGGATTCATGTATGAAATAGCAGGGTGTTACATTTGAGATGTCCACTTGCCTGATTTGTGTGAGGACGACGAATTTGGGAATGTGTTTGAGGTGCCAACTTGCTCGGTTCACGTGAGGGCGACGAATGTGGAGATATTGTTAGGTATCCACTAGCTGATTTGTGTAAGGATGACGAAAGTGGAATGTTTAAGGTGTCCACTGGCCATTCGTGTGAGGACGGAAAAATATGGAGATTGAATATTAAATTGTGTGTTGTGTAATTGTTGGAATATGGAATGTTGGAATACGGAATATTGTATATTTAATTTAGGAATTTAATTTTAGGGTTTGATTGTGTAATTATTTAATTCATTTTTCATGTATCTTATATTGATTATATATAGACATGGTCTCACTCAAATTAGGGTAAGCCAATATTTTATAACTCTCTTCTTGGTATCAAAGCCAAACCCTAGCCACCCACCCAAACCCTAGCCACCCACCACCCTTGTCTTCTATTGCCGGCAGCCCTAAACCACCTACCCAACCACCTAACAACCCTTCTTCTTCCCTCCTCCCAGCCAAAAGTTTTCCTCTTCCTTCTCAACCCCTCGGCAGTCCCTTTTCCTCACTGTCGCAGCTTCCTTAGGTGCCGACTAGGCCCTTTCTGCCTTGGGTCTAGTGCGGCTTCCCCTCATGGGTGTTATTCTTCTCTCTTTACCCTTCTGGGGTTCTTGTGCTGATGTGGTAAGCACTTTCTAGTTTGATTTTCTATTGTGTTGGGCTGCTGGTGTGTTCGGTAGCATCTCTTTTCTGTGACGCCGCTACTTTTGTTTCGTAGTGTTTCAGCATGTCTAACTTTGTTACACAAACTCAAAGGATTATACCTCATTCAGATGTTTCCTTGGCCTCCCATGTTTCGGTTCATCGGATTACCAGTTTGTTGCTCACTGGTTGTAACTTTGCGGCTTGGAGTCGATCTATACGTCTCTACCTTGGGGGTAGAGGCAAATCTGGATGGCTTTTGGAAACTGAGATACAACCTCTCGCTGATGATCCTAAGCGGGTTCAATGGGATATTGACAATTCCACCTTACTTGGTTAAATGTTCAACTCTATGGAAGAACGCATCTACAACATGTTTATGTACTATGATACAGTTCCTCGGTTGAGGAGTGCTCTTACCCAGATGTATGTACATGCCCATAATGATGCTAGGATTTTTGAGCTCTATCAGGATATTTCTCATGCCTCTCAAGAAGCTTTGGGTTTTACCGTTGCTGAATTTTTTGGGTATCTTCAGTCTCGCTGGGAGGAGTTAGCACAGTATGAGTTATTGAGTGATTTTCCAGCTGTTGCCGCTTCTTTTGTGTCTGCTCGTCTTGCTCGCCAGCACACTTATCAATTTTTGATGGGTTTAAAACTTGCATTTGAGTCTCTTCGTATTCAAATTTTGAGCACATCACTTATGCCATCCTTATATGAGGCTTTTGCTACTATTGACAATGAGGAGTGTCGTCGTTGATTGATTCAATTGGTGGCTCTGCTTCCTTCCTCTGTTCTTCCCTCATCTTCTGTTTCAGATCAGATGGCTCTTGCTGCCAAGTTTAGTTCTCGTGCTTCTAGTAGCAAGGTTAGTTGTCATCATTGTGGTACAGCTGGTCATGTCCAAGCACGGTGCTTCAAGCTTCATCCTGAGTTGAAGCAACGCTTTGTTAGGAAACACCCTTCAGGCTCTCCCCATACTGCTGTTCTTGTAAACATCTCTAGTACTCCTCAGTCGACTCATCCTATTAATCTTCATCAGCTTCAATCTCAGATTGGTTGCCTTCAAGAACAACTTGGTTCATTCACTACCATGTCTCCAAGTGTTCCTTCCATTGCTACACTTGCTACAGGTACTCCTACAGTGTTTAATGTTCGCACTGCACCTACTTGGGTATTGGATTCGGGGCCAATGATCATATGACCAGTGAGTTTTCTTGTTTGTCCTCTCCTGTCTCTACTACTGCTCAGACTGTATGTCTCGCTGATGGGTCTATTTCACATGTCCAACATAAGGGTGATGTGTCCTTGTCGTCTGATATTACACTTACTTCTGTCTTACATATGCCCTGTTTTGCTTATAATCTTCTCTCTGTGAGTCGCCTTGCTAAAAACCTTCATTGTGCTGTTATTTTCTTACCTACTCATTATTTATTACAGGACCCGACTTCGAAGAAGATTTTTGGCAGGGGGTTTGAGCGCGATGGGCTATACTACTTCGGGGACCCACCACCTTCTCATCCTACCACTTCTGGCCTATAAGCAGCTGTGTTACCTAAGTTATCTTCCTATGTGTTTTCTTTTCAAACTTTAGCCTTGTAGCATGCTCGTTTAGGACATGTGAACTTTAATTATTTATGTTCACTTTTTCCGTCACTTAAAAAAAGCTTGCAAGGATCATCAGTTTCATTATGTTGTTTGTAAACTATCTAAACATACTCGTACTTCTTATATTCCTCGCATGTATCGTGCCTCATGTATGTTTGAACTTATTCACTCTGATATTTGGGGTCCTTCTCCTTGTTTGGCTTTTTTTGCCACTATGTCACTTTCATAGATGACCATTCTCGGTGTACTTGGGTTTATTTGCTTAAAAGAAGTCTGACGTGCTCTCACTTTTTAGTCAATTTCTCCAAATGGTCAAAACCCAATTCCACACTGTTGTACGCAATGTTCGTTCTGATAATGGGGGAGAGTACATCTCCGATGCATTTTGCTCCTAACTTAATCAGTAGGGAATTTTGCAGCAACTCACTTGTATTTACACCCCTGAACAAAATGGGATTGCTAAACGTAAAAAACATCATATTATGTTGTTGTCCGTGTCTTCTCTTTGGGATGAATGTCCCTAAGTCCTACTGGCATATGGTTGTGCTTACTACTGTTTACCTCATTAATCGGACACCTAGTCAGATTCTTCATGGGCCAGCCCCTTTTCAATTATTTCGACCAGAGACTGTGTTATTTCCTCTTGTGCCTCGTGTGTTTGGTTGTACTTGTTTTGTTCAGGATCGTAGTCCAATTCGGACCAAGTTAGATAACAAGTCTCTTAAATGTATCTTCTTGGGCTATTCCGCAATCTCTAAAGGCTATAGGTGCTATAATTCGTTGTCTCGTCGTTTTTATCATTTTATGGATGTCACATTTTGCAAACCTTTGTCATTTTTTGGTTCTAACCCTATGTTTCAGGATTCCGCCTCGTGTGCACCGCCTCCTGCTGTGTCACCGAGTGCTTGCGCTGTTCCTATCATTGATTCATTTGCTCATTCCTCATCACCTGTATCTGCACCTGCTAGTCCTTCGCCATTACCGACATACTCTCGTCGTCCTCGTGCTCCGCCACCTCCAGCATCTTCTTCATCCTCCGGCCCAGGTACACCCTCTCATAGTCCCTCTCTACCTCCTTCCCGGTATCCAACCCATGAACACCGTCCCCCTAATCGATTTGGTTGGTTTAGTAGTACTAATCACCCTATTTCCCAATTTTTATGTTATGATGCCCTTTCAGCTTCTCATCGGTCTTTTCTTGGCCAACTTAAGTCAGTCTCTATCCCGCGGTCTGTGTCTGAGGCTCTCCAGAATCCCAATGGGTTGCTACTCTGCAAACTAAAATGGCTACTTTGGAACATAATCACACTTGGGATCTTGTCTCTTTACCTTCTGGTGAGACGACTGCTAGGTACAAGTGGGTTTTTACTATCAAATACTTGGCTGATGGTATCGTGGACCGCTATAAGGCTCGTCTTGTTGCTAAAGGCTTTACATAGGTTCCTGGCAAGGACTTTGGGGCTACGTTTGCACCGGTTACTAAATTGACCACTGCTCGTTTACTTATTTCCTTGGCTGCCTCTTCTTCGTGGCCCTTCATCAACTTGATGTCAAGAATGTTTTTCTTCATGGGGACTTACTTGAGACGATCTACATGGATCCTCCACCCGGGTTTCGGGTTGAGGGGGAGTATACTAGCAAGGTCTGTCGTCTGCGTAAGTCTCTCTATGGCTTGAAGCAATCTCCTCATGCATGGTTCCATCGTTTTAGCTCTGTTATCCTATCCATGGATTTTACTCAGTGTCACTCCGACCATACATGCTTCATTCGTCGTCAGCCCACTGGTCGATGTATTATTTTGTTATTCTATGTGGATGATATCATCCTTACAAGAGATGCCGCCATTGGTATTGCTAAGGTAAAACAGGAGCTTAGTCGAGTTTTTGACATCAAGGACTTAGGTCCTCTCAAATATTTCTTCGGGATTGAAGTAACTCGTTCTCGCAGTGGGATATCATTGTCCCAGCGGAAGTATACTTTGGATCTTCTTCGAGACACCGGTATGATGGGGTGCAAGCCTACCTCTACTCCTATGGATCTGAATTTGAAACTTTCGGCTGAGTCTAGTGAGTTACTTTCTGATCCAACTCGCTACCAGAGATTGGTGGGACGTTTGATCTATTAATACATGACCATATTTGACATTTGCTATAAGTGTGGTTAGTCAGTTTATGCATTCACCTCGTACTGCTCACCTTGATGTTGTTCACCACATCTTGAGATATCTCAAGTCGTGTCCAGGTTTGGGTTTATTCTTCAATGGTGGGATTTAGACAGGATTGTCCTGTTTTACTGATGCAGACTATGCCAGTTCATTGACTGATAGACGTTCCACTTTTGGGGTATGCACCTTCCTTGGTGCCCATCTTCTGTCATGGAAAAGCAAAAAATAGGTGGTTGTTTCTAAATCCTCTACTGAAGCTGAATACCGCGCCATGGCTCATGGGACATGTGAGTTACTATGACTTCGGCCCATTCTTACTGAGTTAGGTTTTGAGGAGAATAATTCCTCCAAGCTATTTTGTGACAATAAGTCTGCCATCTTACTTGCCTCTAACTTTGGGCTTCATGAGTGCACTAAGCATATTGAGGTTGATATTCATTTTATTGGGGAAAAGGTTCGTGTTGGCATTGTATGTCCTTTATTTGTTCCATCTTCTGATCAGACTGCCGACATCTTCACCAAATCTGTAGGACCATCCCTACTTCGATCTTCCATTGGCAAGCTAGGGTTGGTTGACATCTTTGATCCAGCTTGAGGGGGAGTGTTGGAATATGGAAGTGTTGGAATATGGAATGTTGGAATACGAAATATTGTATATTTAATTTAGGAATTTAATTTTAGGGTTTGATTGTGCAATTATTTAATTCCTTTTTCATGTATCTTATATTGATTATATATAGACATGGTCTCACCCAAATTAGGGTAAGCCAATAGTTTATAACTCTCTTCTGTAATAACTTTTAAACCAATGGAAATTCATGGGCATCAATGGAGGTTATGCAAATTTAAACCAAATGTTTATATACTTGGTTAAAGTTATTCTCTACTGGGCAATTGCTCATTCCTAGTTACTAACGTATCAGGAAATGAAGAGCCCCAAAACCATCAATGAAGAAGAAGAAAAAGACTACCTCTTGTCAAAATCTAAACTTTGTGAGCTTGAAGTTGTAATGAAATTGTGGAACTCCTTTTCTACCTTTGTTTTGAGTTTCATATTTTTGTATTAATGTCACAATGTAATTAGTAAACTTAGAAGACAATGTAATTGTTTTGTAATCTTCTCTTGCCAACTGAACTGAGATCCATATTTTGTAATTTTGTAAACAAAATTTGTGGTTCAATGAGAGAGAAATATTTGGATGGAATTGAGTTGTTCAATGGGAATTATATCTATGGGGTGTTACAGTAAATAAGGAAATAGCCCCTATTTGGATTCAAAGAAAAATATAAAAAAAATCAAAATCTAATCAAATCAAAAAGTGGTTCCCCCACTTTTAGTACAAGAATAATTTTTCAACTGAAATGTCTAAGTTTGGCATTGAAGTAAAGTGGTTAATACCTCGTAGAAAAATTCCATAAAATCAAATGACTATTTAATATATAAGGAACAATTACCACCAAAAATTATTTTCTGAATTGCAAGTTTTGAAAAATCCAATTTTTACACTTAGAAAATTTTCAAGCTAAGTCCAATCTTTGACCAAAAAAAAACCTTTTTAATACGACCATCTTTATATTAAAAAAAAATAAGGGTCAGATCTCGACAGGCGCCGTTACATAGAGCAACTTCGATCTAGCCAAGAAGTTATTCGTGAGCAGCAACAAAAAGAGTTAGAAGAGCAATGACTTGTCCTCGAGTAGCAACAAAAAGAGTTAAAGGAGCAGCGACTTGCCTATGAGCAAACCAGGAGAAGATGGAAGAATAGGGACAACATATTGCAAATCTCCAGTTCGTGATGCCACAGTTCTTGAAGTACCGTTGTGGTGGATTGTCTATTTGGCACGTATATTTATATATATATATATATATATATAGAAAATTTAGTTTATAATAAACTAAACATGAAAAAGTACCTAACAATTGATGATTTGGGATGAAAATTATAAAATAGCCACCACAGCTGAAGGAATGGCATATGAGAGCTAATGGTATGTCGATAAAACGTATGCTTAGAGAATTAGAGCAGAAAATGTGACAAATTAACTAAAAGCGGGCTATTTGATGAAAAAAATTATGAAACAACCACAAAATAGCCCAATGAATGGCACAAGCACCTTGCCTATAACTTTGTAAACTTGGGAGAGCTAATGGCATGTTGATAAGACGTATGATTACAGACCTAGCATAGAAAATGTGAAAATGCAACTAAAAACGAGCCATTTTGTGGGAAAATTATATACCAGTCACCAAACAGTCCAAGAAATCGCACGGACACCTCACCTAACTATAATCAAACTTAGGACAGCTGACGGCACGTCTGTAGGATGTACAGATAGAGAATTAGCGCATAAAATGTGAAAATATAATAGAAAACGAGCCATTTGGGAGAATTTTTTTTTAAAGCAGCTATCAAATTTCCTAAGAAATAGCATGGGCACCTCACCTAACTATAATCAAACTTGCAAGAGTAGACGATGCGTCTATAGGATGTACGGATAGAGAATTAGCACAAAAAATGTGAAAATGTTACCGCAAATGAGCCGTTTGGGGGCAAAATTTTAAAACAGACACCAAACAACCAAAGAAACAACATGGACACTTCACCTAACTATAATCAAACTTGTGAGAACTAATGGCGCATCTATAGGATGTACTATTAGAGAATTAGAGCAACAAGTGTGAACAATTAATTGAAAAAGGGCTGTTTAAGGGAAAGAAATATAAAACAACCACCAAACATCCTAATGAACAGCACGGACACCTTACCTAAGTTTAAAAATACTTGGTAAAGCTAATGGCTAGTCGATATGATATTCGACTACATAATTAGCATAATACTTGTAATTTGAAGTGTTAGGTTTTTGTAATTGGCAATCCCATTAGACAAAACTCCTTTTAGTTGTAACTTTATTCGCCTTTTGTTTCAGTAAGGATGTGAGTGTTTAGATGCGAATCTAACCTGAATTGTGCCTACGTAGAGGAGTTTGTGATCTTGAACCTTTCATTTGTGCGCTCGAGCGGTGAATAGGAGCATCCAGTATCTCCGCCTGCAAACTAAACTCCTGGGAAAGATATTTTATTTCTCAAGTGGTGAAATTTGCACTCGAGTGATTAACCTATATGTTTTGCACCACCTTACTCACATCGCTCGAGCGGTGAAGTGTGCGTTCAAGTGGTCCTCGTGATCCTGTTTACTATAAAGTGCGTAGTTTATTGTTTTTAGGGTTGAAGCCATCCAACTCTAGGAGAGCAGAGCTACCAAGGTTTTCTAATTGGAGGGTGGTTTTATAAGTGTTTCCTTGATGATTTGAAAGTGATCGGTGGATTTACGAATTTCATATTGACATCATCAATTGGTTTGTCTTTAATCGTTTATTCACAAAAGAGGGTTCTTTAGTGGATTCTAGGGAACTGGGCCTGAAGCTTTGATGGATTCCGTAGTGGCTTATCATTGTGGATTCGACATCAATGTTGTGGATTTAACTTTGGGCAAGACAATTCCGAGGAGAAGAAGGTAATGGAAGAGGCACATCAGGGTCGGTTCCATTCGGACGTGGATTTACTAGGTAATTAAGGGTACACATGTGTAATTCCTTTTTATTTTCTTAGTGGATTGTTTTTTGGCTTTGGCCCGTAGTTTTTTGTCACAATTGGAGGCACTCCAATTGTGGTTTTTTTCACGTTAAATCAATGTGTCGTTTTGTTATTGATTGTTTGATTGGGATTAACATTCACTATTTAAAACTGAAACATAATCACAAATCAATATTTCACGGATTTTAGTTTTTTTTCATGAATAGTTATATAACTTGTGTTACAATTGTATTTAATAAATACTAATTGTTATTTTATTTTATTTTTACAGATGGATGGTGGAATCACTTCTTGTTGGATTTATTAGTTTTTTATTTGGATATTATGAAGTTTGTGTTACTTTGTCTTTATTTTTTGGTCATTGGTGGATTTTATATTAACTTTTATAAAATGTGGATATGATTAAATATTTTGGATAACAGTATTCTAGTTGAATAGCAACCACTGGGTAGCTCAAGTCTCTGCTTTTGTGACTTCCACTCCTTAGACTTATACATGTAAGAAGCATGGATATGGATACACAGATACAATTTTTTTTAAAAAAAATTTACACGGCACACGTGGGAACGACATTCAAAATATGTACTTGTGCCAACTACGTAAAGTGGTCGATGAGTGTTGTGTTTGTACTTTGTGACAGACCCTCAACAAACAACAATCATAATATCATAATCTAGATAAAGGTATGAAGGAACAAAAAGATTTAATCAAAACAACATAATTCTTATAAGTCAAATAGAATGAGGTAATGTCATTTATTTGGAGTCTCCAAACACTCCTTATACTACTAAAGTAATAAAACATTTCCAAATTTGGGAAAATCCCTAACATCCAAACAAATTGTCTCAAAAGCCACACAAAACAACAACAAAAACAATAATAACATAAACATAAAATTGTTTAGTACTGTAAGTTTTGATTACCAAACTTTCAGCAAATATAATTATTTCTTCCATAAGCTATAACCCACTATAATTCACCTACGACTTTATTCCCTGATGATACAACTTCCAGCATCCATGTCATATTCTTCTATTGTAGCCAAATCATTGAAACGCCAAATCATCAGCGCATACCATTGTTCTCCCTTATCTTCACAGCTTCACGGTTCGGTCATGACTCACTGAAGCAACCATTTCAGTTTGAGAACAGCCTGCCAATGAAGTGACTATGCCATCGTGTGCTTCACCCACTTTCATAGTTTTGTTGCTCTCAGTTGGATTCTAGATGTTAATTGCTTGAAAAAAAAAAAAAAACAAACAAACAAACAAATAATAAGATTAGACAATAAGGCATGACGACTTAAGTGGTAAAAAGACAAAAAGACATAACATGAAATTTATATGAAATTTTTATCTCTCATTTATGTAAAATGGCAAGAAATTTTTATTTACTAGCAAACATGAGCTACTTTTTATAACAATTATATAAAATTAGTAAACACAACGATATAAAGAACACTTCATTACCTTGTAAGAACCGATAAGCATGAGTTGAGAATATCCGGGATGGAATGCGCACAATTCAAACTTATTTCCATTAGAATGAAACAGTTGTACGCATTCTTCACCTAACACAACAGACCAAATCTGTGCACTGTCTTCATTGACCGATGCCACGTACTTCCCGCTTATGTCCCAATAGATTGAACGGACTTCTTCATTATGTCCCTAGAAAATGAAAAGAACACGTACAAAAATTTACTCGGGTTATTATCATACAACGAATTTGATATCACATTGAACTATGAAAGAACAAAATGCATAGAATGTTATACCTTCAAGTAACACTGGAGTCTGTTAGTCTCGACACCAATCAGGTTGATTTTATTTCCAGAAGCAGCAACCAAAAGGTTCCCAATGCGAGGCTGGAATCGAACTTGACTAGTAGCTCCCTGGGGTAATTTTACAGTAAAGTACAGATAAGCATAAAATATGAGCCTAAAATGATGAATGTCTACATACATTTAGAGATAAATGCTTCGATATATTTATGGTTTGTAGAATAAACAGATACCACAATATGAAAATTATAAAGGTCTAAACTTTATAAGCAAAACAAATTCCACAAGAAAAGCACATACATGGCACGACACTAACACATGTAAATTTTCATACACGAGGATAAATAATTATTATATTTTAAAGGAGGCCGATATAAATTTATATTGTTTTTGTTTTGTCATTAAATTCTAAATTATTTTAAAAGCATTACGAGAAGCATTAGACAAAAGACAAACTACATGCCAAAATGAAAGTATGAAAGAATTCATCGGCATGTATATTGACCTTAAAGACATGTGTGCAAGCACATTCCTTGATGTTTCATAGTCGGATCTCATCATTATTATCACAGGAACAGAGGAAATCCAACTTTCTTGGGTGGAAATCCAGTGAAGCCACTTGTCCAACATGCCCGAGAAGCTTAAACTATGATTTGCTTGGCTACATCAAATAGGTAAAAACATGTAAGCAAATATGAGAGCGGGAAAAGAGAGAGACATCTAAAGCAAACATGCAAAAAATATTAGAAATTAATAAAGAGAGGAAAATTTTTTACCTTGTTGCATCCTAGATTTGCACAGTGCTGTCAAAGGAAGATGTGGCGAAAATATACGAGTTTGGCCTAAAATGAACATCTGTGATAAGCTACACATGCGCTTTAGTAGTATGAGTGGAATCAAAACCATTCACATGCCAAAGCAAGACCTAGAGCAGAAAAATGAAATTTAGTCTAGAAAAAAAAAATCTTAAGCTAAACATTGAATATTGCTAGCATCAAACCTTTTTGTCATGACCAGCACTTGCCAACAACTTTCCATCTGATGAAAAATGGCAACAAAGGACTTTGCCTTTACTTGTGTGGATGGAACCAAACTCCTCAAAAGAGAATCCTGCTAAGTCACAAATATATGTGTTGGTGAGTGACATGGAGACAGATAGACACGACACAAAAATACTAACCAATAACTTTTAAAAAAATGCAAGACACGATACGTGAGGGATATGTGTAAAAAAATATAGTTTTACATATTTATTATATATTCTATGTCATCTATATGAATACTTCATTCAAAGACAATTAAAAAAATGCAACATATAACATTGATTTCTAAAAGTTTAAAAGAAAGGGATTACTATGTATAAATCTACAATGTTTTTTTATTTTTATTTTTTATCTTTTATTTTTTTTTTATCTAATATGCTTCATGTGTGCATAAGTGATGGACGTGTATGTGTAGAATGAATCATCTACAGTGTAATCTACAAGTTCAGCAATATTCACAAACCATTCTTGGCTTCAGATGTTATGCCTATAGAGTGTCGTTTTAACTTGATGAAAGATTTATTCTCAATGTCCGCATCATCAATGCAACTGGACAACAAGGACTCAATATCGTCATCTAAGGGTTTCTCCACCACCACATTCTTACCATCATACAGCTCAAATAACAGAAGACATGACAACGGCAGGGAAAACCAACAAAATTGATGTATACACTAAATTAGTATGTTATAAGACCAAAGAAATAATTATACAATTTCTGAAAAATCTCATTAATAAAATAGTCATGCAATAAGCAAAATAAATCACATTTTTCTTTCTTTTGAGACTTATAACCTATCGAAGCATTTTTCTCCTCAGCTTGTGAACTTGATATGCTCTTCCTCTTTTTGTTATTCTGATCCAAAAGAGGAATATAACAAAAAATATGAGCAAATTAGTTTGAGTACCATTGGCAGAATCCACCAAGAGGACAAGTTGGACATTTGGTTTGATTTTTCAAAAACCGTTTTTTAGACTTCTTGTTTTTTTGTATTTTTCTTCCTTTGGTGAACTTTTTTATATTTTAGTCTTTTTTTTATAAAAAAAAAAAAAATTCAAAAGAAGACTAAATTTTGAAAAAAGAAATTCCACAAAGAGAAAAGAATGCACAAAAAATAAAAAAATATATTAAAAACACACGTTTTCATTTTTTTAGTGATTTTTTTTTTAAATTTCTTCACATACGCTTTATTTTTTTAGGAGTATCTAGATTACGTGCATCTGAATTATGAAATTTTGATTAAAATATGAAAAAATTCACTAAAAAAATATAATAATAAAACGTCCAAAGAGCAAGGAGTCATAAATAAAATTTTGAAAACCAAACCAAACCCAACAAAAGAATGGCTTAATTTGGCAATTGAAAATTTCTTCACATACTCTTTATTTTTTTTAGGAGTATCTAGATTACGTGCACCTGAATTATGAAATTTTGACTAAAATATGAAAAAATTCACTAAAAAAATATAATAATAAAACACCCAAAGAGCAAGGAATCATAAATAAAATTTTGAAAACCAAACCAAACCCAACAAAAAAATGGCTTAATTTGGCAATTGAAATGCCCAACCAACCTCATTCACTTGTTGCTGCATCACCTGATCCTTTTGTTTTTTATTTGTAGTTTGTCTCATCGGTGGCACCATCATTATATTCATGCCTGCTATTTGTTTCTCAGGAACTATCATTTGTTGTTCAACAGCTTGTTCCATAGGAATCGTCATTTGTTGCTATGATGTATGCCTTCTAGAAAGCAACCTCTAAGTCACAATCAATCATTTGTTCATTAGTAAAAGCAAAAAGTTAGAAAGACATATGAACAATTTTCAAAAGAAATGAAAAGATAATATCAAAACATCAAATGCAGGCCAGCAAACTTGGAAGTAGAATTACATTTTCTCTTATTTTTGTGAGAGCATAATAATATCAAAACATAGTTGCATAAAAGATTTTCTAAATGTGTGCATATTTGAAGAGTTATAAACATAGTAAAATTATTCATTCCAAGGATTGTTTCCGAGTTTATTCGTAGAAAACAATAGCGTGCACTAGAAAAAATTATTCACACAAATTGATGGATATAAATGTGTGTATACCCCAGTTTCTGTGAAATCTTAAAAGATTATTCATTAGAAGGGGTAAGTGAAGACAATCTGCTCTTTGTGCATGCTGTGAAATTATCAATCCTCTAATTGAATAATTACACCAATTGAAAGTAGAGAAAGGTGGTTGTTTGAACAAACATTTTGAAAGAAGTTGAAGCGTAATATGAGAGTAAGTTTATTTAGGGGAATGCGATTGAATAAATTAACACAGTGAATGAGTATGTACAGAGATTTCAGGAGAGGATGCAAGCATACATAATAAAAGAGTAAGTTTATTTTGGGGAAAACAATTGAAGAAATAGGCATAGCAAGCGAGTAATATATAAAAAGCATAAAAACTTCAAAAGAGTGTGTGAAGAACAACATTGAAGTGATTAGCACGACCAACATTGAGAAATTTCATTACTTGCAATCAACACATTTGAAAACAACTTAAAAATCAGATTAAGAAGCTTGCCACTCTCGTGCTCTCTATTAAATCTGTAGATAAATGTGTTTTAATAGGCGATCAAATTTATTGGAAAAATCATAGAAAAGGCAGATTTGTGCTTTTAAAAAAAACGAAGAAATATAATAACTTTTGTTTCTTAAACTTGAAATCAATCCAAAAATAATAAGTTAATCAAAGTACTAAAAAGGTTAGTGTACCAATACGAGCTAAAACACTAATTTTAGTCATTTTGTATTGTTATAAATAAGACAAATATGCTCAAGTGAAAGGCAAACTTAAAAATATGAACTTTGTTCTTTAAATATAGCCATTAAAAAAGACATATATATATATATATATATATATATATTTCCTTATAGTTTACAAGGAGTGCAAGTACGATATCATTTTATATTTTTTTTTTCCATGGAATGACATTAGAGCATACATGAAAGTTCGAGTTTTTTTTTTCTTCTTTATTAACAAACTAGTATGAAGTGCAACAAGAACATAAGGCAACAAGAACAAAGTCGAGAAAAATATTTGTTTGAACAAACATTTTGGAAGAATTAAATCTATAGCGGCCTGGGTTAAGACTCGATCCTTTTATACTATTTGGTTGTAAGATTTGTATCTATTGTGATTATATGAGCGTCTGTTGGAGTTGAGGATATGGTTTTGAGTTTGTTTTGAATAGTTGGGCATAGTATGTTCTGGGGAGATTTTGTCTTGGGTTCGCTCCAGCGGTGAGTTGGTCGCTTGAGCAGCCTTTCATTTCTT
The DNA here is from genome assembly GCF_055761805.1 of Camellia sinensis. NCBI lineage: Eukaryota > Viridiplantae > Streptophyta > Magnoliopsida > Ericales > Theaceae > Camellia > Camellia sinensis. Next base: position 117,257,822 of record NC_138970.1, read on the forward strand.
CTTGAATCAGTGTCTATATTCTAAATTGCTGAGAGTTTCTATTCTTCACTCGAGTAGTGTTTTGGTCACGCGAGTGATCTGTTCAGTAGGGATAATCTTCCAGCTCACTCAAGTCAAGTTTTGGTCACTTAAGTGATATTTTGTGTCTGACATTCAAGCAATATTTTTGTAACGCCCCGAAATAATTACAATAAGATCAACCCTCAACAGACATTAATTAATAATAGACATCTGAATATAATATTCTCCTATTCATAAGGTCACGTTAACAATTACCCATTTAGACTACTTTCATAATAAGATCTCCCTTTACATTCATATGAGTCAATGGTTACAAAAGGTGACACATGCAACTATACATTCATAAGCCCTAACCCTATATCTATAGCATGTGTTATAACAAAAGATATGAAATAAAGGTTTAACAGATATAATAATGCCCTATTGGCTACAACTTTCCAAGACGATGCTTGGTTATAACAAAAGTGAGTTTAAACTCAATACAAATAAAGCCCTAGGCTTGTACAAAAATAAATACAACAACAACGAAAATTGAAGCTCTTGGCTCCAAGTCCTCCCAAGCTATTGTCTTGACGGAGGCATATCATCAGCACCTGAAAATGATTTTTCACATAGGGTGAGCCAAAGACTAGTAAAGATACTCTAACACAGTATATGAACCTTAACAGAGTTATAAGGTGAATGTATATGCAATGCTTATGCCAAAACATTTTTACATCTTTTCCAAAACCATGCAATGCCAACTTATATCACAATTCATGAATCCATTTACTTTAGAATAGAAAACAGGGCAGTGAATACAACACTGAGAATCTCTATGACGTATCTACAAGTAGGCTACAAGCACTACCAAATTGTCATTTTTACTAGTATTAATCGGAAGGCTCGACACCTAACCGAGCGGGTTTCTGGACTTTCACCAAGGACACACAGGCCAACATAATACCACAACTACATTCCTACTTAAATTCACCAAGGTATTCACCTATTTTTCTCAAAACAATATACATTTTCAATGTGTAATTATGTTACCATGCTCAATGCAAATGGATGAGGAAATAGTTTCAATTCACCTAATTCTCATACAATTTCTACAACAATCGTAGCTATCCTCCACCGATAGTCTAAAACAGATATCTCTAACAGATAGTTCATTTTTAACACAGGTATACTTTCCAAAATCACAAGACGAGAGTGATAATACATATCTAACGCCACCATCATCATCATCATCATCCTTCCAATTCCATAAAACCAACATCAATTTCATTTTTCTCTTTACAAAATCAAATATTCACCATTTAGGGCAAAACACCCTTTCTTTAACAATCGTTTACCAAGTATAAAATCCACCATTCATCACAACCCAACCATTTTTACAAAACCAAAACCATATACAAGAATCTATTTTGAAAACCCCTCTTTTGAATTTTTAAACCAAACCTTAGATTTTGTTTAAAAATTCACAAATCACAACATAGCTTAGAAAATTAAATAACTAAGTTGAAAACCATAAAAGATGTCAAAGTAATCCTTACCTCAAAGAAGAAGACTCAAAGAAAAGATCGGTAGAACTCCACGGAGCTGAAAACATAAATTTCACTGGTTAAAATGAAGCCCCCGACATGCTCTCTCTTTTGAACAAAGGGACTATCGTGTAGAAATTGATGGATCAAGGTGTAGTTGGGCTAAATGTTCAAGAACTAGAGAGAGGGATAAGATTGGAGTTTTAAAGAGAGAGAGAGAGAGAGAGAGAGAGAGAGATGTAAAAAAGTGATCCAAAAAGTGAACTTTACAGATTGATATACTCGTAGACCGCTCGAGCATAGGAATTATCGCTCGAGCGATCAGACACAACAAGTGAGACTGCTCAAGCGAATAAATGACCACTCGAGCGAAGAACACCACCTCCTAGTACTTTTGTAGGCCTGCAAAAGTACTGAGAGTTCTAAAAGATTGCTCGAGTGTAAGAACGATCGCTCAACTCAAGAAATACCACTCGAGTGAAGAAAACACAATCCTAGTACTTCTGTGCAAATATATTGGAAGTCCTCAAAGACCGCTCGAGTGACAAAAGGACTGCTCGAGCGAACCAACCAAAATCTAGGAAACAAAACCTTGAAAAACAAGCTACTAACTTGTTCCAAACACGACAATGACACTCCAATGGCCAAACTCAATGAAGTACAAGATGAATAAAGACGTGAACCATACAAGACAAGAGATCCCGAATCCAAAATAACAAACGGGTCAGGTCTAAACCAAAATCATTATAACCTCCCCCTTAAGGAATTTTGTCCCCGGAATCTTAAAATCAACTTAATATGCATTGTATTTAAATCAACATAACAATGATCCAACCATTCTCATAACAATGACCCATCCACCGATCATTCATTCTCATAACAACAACAAACAAGTTTTTCAACGTTGAATATACAATTCACTTTTTCCAAAACATATGCAATGTTTTACATTTAATCAACATAACAAAAATTCCATTACAAGTTTCAACATCAACAAAAAGGTCCGGATACTTCTCATAGACTTCTGTCTCATGTTCCCATGTCGCCTTCTCAACTCCATGGTATTTCCACAACACCTCTACCAATGGAATTGTCTTATCTCGCAAGACTTGGTCTTGTGTATCTAAGACTTTAACCGGTCTCTCCTCATACGAACCATTGTCATCTACCTCCAACTCGGTCCATTCCAACACATGTGACAGATTCGGCTCATACTTCCAGAGCATACAGATATGAAACATGTCATGGATCCCAGAAAGCTATGACGGCAAGGCCAAATGATAAGCTACCTCCCCAATGCATTCCAAGATCTCAAAAGGCCCAATGAATCCAGGAGACAACTTCCCACTCTTCCCAAACCTCATCAAACCCTGTCTAGGTGATATATTCAAGAAGACATAATCTTATACCTCAAATAATAACGGTCTCCTTCTACAGTTGGCATAACTCTTCTGGCGACTCTAAACTGAAACCAACCTCTTACGGATAAGTGCAACTTTCTATGTCATTTCCCAATGATCTCACTAGTTTACCACCTCATCGTGAAATTGAGTTCTCTATTGAATTAGTGCCTAGCACGGCATTGATTTCCATGGCACCGTATAGATTTGCACTCTGAGCATTTTCATGGAAAATTATACCGGATCCACTAAGGGTAATTAGTATCATTTCTTGTAGTTACCTTTAACTATAGGTCAAAATCTTTAGGAATCAGAGATGTATGGGAGTATGTGGAGTTAAGTTTATTGTGTGGTGTCAGTGTGTTTCATATATTGGAAATAGAGTTTATTTTGTGTTGCTTGTCCTTGATTGTAACAATGTCTTACATCTTGATGTGAAGGCAATGAATCTGGGATGTTGATTCCTCGTTTTGTTAGGTGTGAGTGATATTATAGCTCGTGGTGGTATCTTTTGAATTGGGTATCGGTGAGTTGGACATGGGGATGTCATTCTTGTTAGTTACTCTCGTGACGTGTGCTACATTGAATCAAGGTTTAACTGTAGCACTCCGTACTTCTTGGTATAATGGAATTATATTTAACTCTTTGATTATCATGATTGAGAACCTTTTCAGTTGATATTTGAGCCTTGGTTGAGGTGTTACCATAGTGGTTGGGCGAGATTAGATCAAACACTCCAAATTTGAATTGTTGTTATTGAGTAGTCTTCACTCTTTTATTATTTTCTCCCTTTGACTCTTGATGTGAGGTTAGAACCATTGGAAAGCTTACTTCTGACGCTTCAATTTGGACACAAGAACAACCCTAAACGGTGTTGGATGAGAGAGTTATGCCTGTTTGAAATTTGTGAATCTGTGTTATGTGCATAGTTCGCTTGAGTGCAAGTTTCACCACTCGAGCTGTCACGACCCAAACCCGCCCCCATGGGTTAAGGACGTAACCGGCCAGTAATCCTGAGATTACCTACGGCCTCAAACCAAAATAGACATAAGTCAACAGAGTATAGGGGCCAAACGGAAGCAATAATCAAAAACTTTGTCCATAGAGCCGTGCTTATATGCACTTCAAAACAACCCAAACTTGTATACTTTAATAACCCACGTCAAAAGTACAGTACCATAAATTTCATTACAGAAAAGATCATCCAAGATGAGTCAACCTGTAATAGACTATGTACAGACGTAAACAAAGCCCTTGCCAACAAGACAAAACATAGGTACATGATAAAAGGGCAAGGATGGTCTCATGCGTGAGACACGAGGCTGACTCTCCAAAACTCATGTTGTTCCTGGCAGGCTTCACTGGGGCTGGGTTTGTGCCTCTCTTGGCTCACCTACAAACACATGAATGAGCGTGAGCCATAGCCCAATGAATAATATCAATTACAGAATATACATAACAACGTAGGACAACATGTTCCAAACGGCCTTGGGCCCAGTTCATAATTCTATTTAACAGATATGTATATATATAACTATACAAAATTCCAACTCAAGTGTCTGTAGTTCCAAACATTCTGGTCTCGGGCCCATCTAAATTTCCATTCATGTCAAAACGGCCTTCGGCCCATTCATTTGTGTCGAAACGGCCTTCGGCCCATTCATCCTTGTCAAAACGGCCTTCGGCCCATTTATTCATGTCAAAAACGGCCTCCGGCCCATTTATTCATGTCAAAACGGCCTTCGGCCCGCTCATTCATGTCAAAACGACCTTTGGTCCAGTCATTCATGTCGAAACGGCCTTTGGCCCACTCATTTCTACCAAAACGAAGGCCCGCTCATTCATGTCAAAACGACCTTTGGTCTAGTCATTCATGTCGAAACGGCCTTTGGCCCACTCATTTCTACCAAAACGAAGGCCCGCTCATTCATCTCAAAACGACCTTTGGTCCAGTCATTCATGTCGAAACGGCCTTTAGCCCACTCATTTCTATCAAAATGACCTTTGGTCCATTCATGTCTATCAAAACGACCTTTGGTCCATTCATGTCTATCAAAACGACCTTTGGTCCATTTATGTCTATCAAAACGACCTTTGGTCCATTCATGTTTATCAAAACGACCTTTGGTCCATTCATGTTTGTCAAAACGACCTTTGGTCCATTCATGTTTATTCATATCAGACTCTCGTCCACAATCACGAATAGCAACTCATTAAGCTTATAAGGAAATAAACAATTGGACAATCACAAATATTCGAATATCGGTACTACTCACAGTGATCGGCTTGTGGATTTGCCCTGGAACTTGACCCTACACATTTCACGAGCACAAAAGGGTCACTAACAGTTCAATCCGTTCTTTAATTCACATATCTCTCTTTAGGCTTAATTCACATTTCATTAGCTCATTTACAATGCTTAACATATGCCTAAGAGTGCTTGTAAGTGAAAGAGAACGGGAAAACAGAACACAGAATGCATTTCCAGAATTTCAGAAAACAGGGTCCCCGCTCGAGCGTCGACTTCCCTGCTTGAGCGGACCCTTAAGGCCTGCAAAAGTACTGGTTGCATGAAAAATACGCTCGAGCGTGGAATAGAGCGCTTGAGCGGAAGGCCTGTCTACAAAAACTCCCCGCTCGAGCGCGAGATATCCTGCTCGAGCGGACATCCAACTCTGCAAAAAGTGCTGGGAGCACGATTTATCCGCTCGAGCGGCTCTTCCCCCGCTCGAGCGGAAGTCAAAATTCTGGAAAACCCAGAATGGTGTTCTTGAGCTCGACTTCGACATTTCAACCACATTACTTGCATGCATTGGCTCAAATTACACATTTACACATGTTAACATGCTACCAATACGAAATGACAACCTTAGGAGGCTCAATTTCTTACATCATTTACATGCATACCTCAAATTAATCCAAATTCATCACTAACATATCAAATTCAAACATTCAAGATTTATACTCCCATGATTTGTACATGCATGCCCATTTTGACTTCATATTCATTTCAAATAATGCAATTAGTGCTCATTGCTATAAGACTCAACAAAGACATGCTTGCATGTGGGATTACACTACCAATCTTTCGCAATTTCACAAATTACATGCTAGATTTTGTGATTCCATAGGAGTTCTTTACATGCATGCACATATCAAGCCTCAATTTCAATAAAACCAACTCAAATCATGCTCTTGATCACCACAACCCTTGAACACACAAGATTACACATTAACTCATGAATTCAAGAATCAATGCTTACCTAGAGGCTCAATTCTTCCAATTTATGGTCAAGTCTAGAGTTGTCTTCAAGACTTCCAAAATTCAAGAGCAAAACTTTGATTTCCTCCCCTCTCTCTCTCTAGTTCGGGTCTCTCCTCCTCTAGAGAGTTTAATCAGCCCAGAATGAAATAAAAAGAGGGAGTTGAATACATAAGGGTCCCATATAACCCCACTAAGCCCCATTAATTTAATATCACATATATTCACATAATGGCACATAAAATCATGGTAAACACATAATCATACTCAATTTAAGGACCAATTAGCGTACTACAGAACAGGGGTATCACAGTCTTCTCCCCTTTAGGAAGTTTGGTCCTCCAAACTTAATTTACCTTCGTCGGGAAACAAATGTGGATAGCGCCGTCGCATTTCCTCCTCTTTTTCCCACGTGGCATCTGTACCATAGTGTTCCTTCCATTCAACTTTCACCATTGGAATGGACTTGCTTCTCAATCGTTTCACTTGCCGATCAACAATTTGTTCAGGCCATTCGGCATATTCCATATTTTCATCAATAGCAACCCGGTGATAATCAATCACATGTAACGGGTCTCAGAGGTAACCCCTCAACATCGACACTTGAAACACATTATGGATTTGCTCGAATCCCGATGGCAAAGCAACTCTGTAGGCAACTGGACCATGCCTTTCCAAAATCTGGAACGGCCCAATATAGCGGGGCGACAACTTGCCCTTTTTCCCAAATCTGACTTGGCCTTTCATCGAAGAAACACGGATGAACACATGGTCACCAACCTCATACTCAAGAGGTCTTCTCCTAACGTCTACATAGCTCTTTTGTCGGTCTTGAGCTGTTTTGAGACTTTGCCGAATGGTTTTGATCTTTTCAGAAGTGTCTTGCACAATTTCTGGTCCAAGCAAAGCTCTATCTCCAACCTCTGTCCAACAAATAGGTGATCTACACCTCCTACCATACAAAGCCTCGTATGGTGACATACCGATGCTGGAGTGGAAGCTGTTATTATAAGCGAATTCTGCAAGTGGTAAATAATCTTTCCAACTTCCCTGAAAATCCGAAGCACACATGCGAAGCATATCTTCCAATGTCTGTATCGTTCGTTCTGACTGCCCATCTGTCTATGGGTGGAATGCAGTACTGAACCTTAGTTCTATTCCCATAGCTTCCTGCAAACTCTTCCACAATCTAGATACGAATTTCGGATCTCTATTCGACACAATAGATACCGGAACTCCGTGTAAACGGACAATTTCATCAACATAAATAGTAGCCAATCTATAAGCAGTAAATGTAGTTTTGACAGGCAGAAAATGTGCAGATTTAGTTAGTCTATCAACCACAACCCAAACAGAATCCATACCTCGAGAAGTCCGAGGTAGGCCAACAACGAAATCCATAGTCACATGTTCCCACTTCCATTCAGGAATAGGGAGAGGTTGAAGTAGACCGCCTGGTTTCTGATGTTCAGCCTTAACTTGCTGACACTGAAGGCATTTGGACACATATTCCGCAATCTCTCTCTTCATTTTAGGCCACCAGTAGGTTTGTTTCAAATCCCGATACATTTTGTTGTTACCCGGATGCATAGCAAATACGGATCTGTGGGCTTCATCTAAAATCCTCTTCTTTAGTTCCGGAATGCCTGGGACACACATTCGGTTCTGGAATTTCAACATTTCATTCCCAATACTGAATTCTGCTTTCGGGCTTGCCTCAAATTCGTCAATCACTTTCTTGAGGAACTCATCCTCTTTCTGTTTCTGTTTGATTTCATCAATGATTGCCGGTTCGGCTGTAATAACGGCTATCAATCCGCCCTGTTCACATACCACCACTTCAATTTCAGACTTTTCAAAGTCTTGCAAAATCTCCCTTTGTTCAGTAAGCAAACAAGCCATATTCCTTGTTGATTTTCTGCTCAATGCATCAGCTACCGTGTTGGCTTTCCCGGGGAGGTACTGAATCTCCAGATCATAGTCTTTTATCAGTTCCAACCATCTTCTCTTACGCATATTCAACTCTTTATGTGTGAAGAAGTATTTCAGGCTCTTATGATCCGTGTAAACTTCACATTTCGCTCCATACAGATAATGCCGCCAAATTTTCATGGCAAAAACAACTGCGGCTAATTCTAAGTCATGTGTTGGATAGTTCTTCTCCTGTGGCCTCAACTGCCTGGAGGCATAAGCAATAACTTTTCCGTTCTGCATTAACACACAACCCAAACCTTTATAAGATGCATCACTGAAAATCACAAAATTTTCCGTACCTGAAGGTAGTGTCAAAATTGGTGTCGTGGTCAATCTTGTCTTCAATTCATGAAAGGCTGATTCTCTTTCACTATTCCACTCAAATGGTTGTCCTTTACGTGTCAATTGGGTAAGAGGCACAGCTAATTTCGAAAAGTCCTTCACAAACCTCCTGTAGTACCCAGCCAAACCCATAAAACTGCGAACTTCTGTCACGTTAGTCGGTGTAGGCCAATTCACAATTGCCACTATTTTCTGCGGGTCCACTGAAATTCCTTCCTTGTTGATCACATGCCCTAAGAAAACAACCTCATCCAACCAAAACTCACATTTCTTTAATTTAGCAAATAGTTTTCTTTCCCGAAGTATTTGTAAAACAGTCCTCAAATGATGTTCATGTTCAAGTCTATCTTTAGAGTATATCAAAATATCATCGATGAAGACAACAACAAACTCATCAAGGTAGGTTTTAAAAATTCTATTCATTAAGTCCATAAATGCTGCCGGAGCATTAGTCACTCCAAATGGCATAACTAGAAACTCAAAATGACCATACCTCGTTCTGAATGCGGTTTTCTCAACATCCTCTGCTTTAACCTTCAGCTGATGATACCCGGATCTCAAATCAATCTTAGAAAACACCTGTGATCCCTGCAACTAGTCAAATAAGTCATCAATACGGGGTAAGGGATATTTGTTCTTTATCGTTACCTTGGTCAATTCCCGATAATCGATGCACAGGCGCAGAGTACCATCTTTCTTCTTTACAAACAACACTGGTGCACCCCAAGGTGAAGTGCTAGGCCGTATAAACCCTTTATCAAGGAGGTCCTGCAACTGTTCCTTTAATTCTTTCATTTCGGCAGTAGCCATTCTGTAGGGAGTTTTAGAAATAGGCTGGGTGCCTGGCACAGTCTCAATAGTAAACTCTATCTCCCTGTCTACCAATTCCCCTGGTAATTCATTTGGAAACACATCTGGGAATTCTCTAACAATGGGAATATCATTCAATTCAACATTCACGGATTGTTCAGTCAATACATAACACAAATAACCCTGGCACCCCTTCCTGATCAATTTACATGCTTTCATTGAAGATATCAAATATGGTGGAGGCACTACCCCATTTCCCACAAACACAATCTCTTTCTGTTCTGGGGGTTTAAACACAACCCTCTTTGTCACACAATCTATAGTGGCACAATATTTGGTCAACCAATCCATGCCCAAAATTACATCGAAGTGTCTAAAGTTTAAGGGCAACAAATCTACATATAGGGTAGCATCCTCAATATGCACGTCACAAAATCGATATATATAGTCACATAACACAGATTCCCCCGATGGAGCTGACACGCATAACAAATATGGCAACAATTCTAGGGGTCTTTTCAGTCTAGATGCAAATACATATGTCACAAATGAGTGCGTTGATCCAGAATCAATTAATACAAAGGCATCCTGATTACATATTGAAATAGTACCTGAGACAACGGCATTGGCATTCCGTGTATCGCCCGAAATGAGTGCAAAAACTCTCCCTTGTCTCACTGTATCCCCAGTAGTAGCAAATCTCAAAGTATTTCTCGGCTTTGGGATCGATGCAGTGGAGCTAGCAGCTATCTTCCCGCTATTCTGATTACAATCTCGGGCTATATGTCCTTGTTTCCCACACTTAAAATAGGCTCCCGATGCATGGTAACAGATTCCACGGTGCCTTTTGCTACAAATGTTGCACATGGGAGCTGTGTCTCGGGAAGAACTCGAAGTATTTGAGGAGCCCGTGTTTTGCTTTTTCAGAAATTTCTTCTTCGAAAAGAAGCCTTGTCTTTTGTTGCCTTTCCATTCTGTTGTTGGCTTAGCTTGTTTAGCTATGTTAGCCTCTGATATGATGGCCCGATCAAGCACTCCGATGTAGGTCTCCAACTTCAGGACATTCACTCTCTCTAGGATGTCACTTCGGAGTCCACCTTCAAAATGCCTTGCCTTCTTATAATCAGTGTCAATTACGTGCGGTGCAAACCTGGCCAACTCAGTGAATTTGGCCTCATACTCAGCTATAGTCATACTGTCTTGCTTGAGTTCCATGAACTCTGCCACTTTCCTATCCCGGACACACTGCGGAAAGTACTTGTCATAGAATATTTCTAGGAACTTTACCCAGTCAACATCCTTATGATTCTCTTGCATCAACATCCACCATCTTCTCGCTTCGTCTTCTAGCATAAAAATAGCTAGAAGCACTTTCTGAGTCTCTAAACAGGGGAACACTTCAAATAATTTCTCAATGCCGAGGACCCATGCTTCGGCTTTCAACGGATCTAATCCCCCGTGGAACTGTGGTGGTTTCATTTTCTTGAATTCCTTGGTGAGAGCTATAATCTGGTCATCATTTTGATTATCTGGCACGGGTGGTGCCGGAGGTGGAGGTGGCGGATGCGGCTGCTGCCACTGTTGTTGCCACTCTTGTTGCTGTCTCAAAGCCTCTGCCATTTCTTGAATCAGTCTTTCCATTCTATCCAGTCTGGCAGTAGAAGATTCCTCTATCTTATCACCTCTGGTTCTCACCATCTGATTAAACTCGCATTATATTTCATACAAAAGGTACACAAGTATGCATACACTACGAAGCACATATTTCCAGATAATTTGCAATGCAAGTAGTTCACAACTTACACATATAATTATTCATAACAAAACATTTAAGCATATAATCAATGGTTTCAAACTCGTATCTATCACATGAATGCATCCTAGATCTTATCTAGACGCTTATTGCTCTTTTTGGACAAGTGTGTGAGTTATTAACGCGTGCTCTGATACCACTCTGTCATGACCCAAACCCGCCCCCATGGGTTAAGGACGTAATCGGCCAGTAATCCTGAGATTACCTACGGCCTCAAACCAAAATAGACATAAGTCAACAGAGTATAGGGGCCAAACGGAAGCAATAATCAAAAACTTTGTCCATAGAGCCGTGCTTATATGCACTTCAAAACAACCCAAACTTGTATACGTTAATAACCCACGTCAAAAGTACAGTACCATAAATTTCATTATAGACAAGATCATCCAAGACGAGTCAACCTATAACAGACTATGTACAGACATAAACAAAGCCCTTGCCAACAAGACAAAACATAGGTACATGACAAGAGGGCAAGGATGGTCTCATGCGTGAGACACGAGACTGACTCTCCAAAACTCATGTTGTTCCTGGCAGACTTCACTGGGGCTGGGTTTGTGCCTCTCTTGGCTCACCTACAAACACATGAATGAGCGTGAGCGATAGCCCAGTGAATAATATCAATTACAGAATATACATAACAACGTAGGACAACACGTTCCAAACGGCCTTGGGCCCAGTTCATAATTCTATTTAACAGATATGTATATATAACTATACGAAATTCCAACTCAAGTGTCTGTAGTTCCAAACATTCTGGCCTCGGGCCCATCTCAATTTCCATTCATGTCAAAACGGCCTTCGGCCCATTCATTTGTGTCGAAATGGCCTTCGGCCCATTTATTCATGTCAAAATGGCCTTCGGCCCGCTCATTCATGTCAAAACGACCTTTGGTCCAGTCATTCATGTTGAAACGGCCTTTGGCCCACTCATTGCTACCAAAACGAAGGCCCGCTCATTCATGTCAAAACGACCTTTGGTCCAGTCATTCATGTCGAAACGGCCTTTGGCCCACTTATTTCTACCAAAACGAAGGCCCGCTCATTCATGTCAAAACGACCTTTGGTCCAGTCATTCATGTCGAAACGGCCTTTGGCCCACTCATTTCTATCAAAATGACCTTTGGTCCATTCATGTCTATCAAAACGACCTTTGGTCCATTCATGTCTATCAAAACAACCTTTGGTCCATTCATGTCTATCAAAACGACCTTTGGTCCATTCATGTTTGTCAAAACGACCTTTGGTCCATTCATGTTTATTCATATCAGACTCTCGTCCACAATCCCGAATAGCAACTCATTACGCTTATAAGGAAATAAACAATTGGACAATCACAAATATTCGAATATCGGTACTACTCACAGTGATCGGCTTGTGGATTTGCCCTGGAACTTGACCCTACACATTTCATGAGCACAAAAGGGTCACTAACAGTTCAATCCGTTCTTTAATTCACATATCTCTCTTTAGGCTTAATTCACATTTCATTAGCTCATTTACAATGCTTAACATATGCCTAAGAGTGCTTGTAAGTGAAAGAGAACGGGAAAACAGAACACAGAATGCATTTCCAGAATTTCAGAAAACAGGGTTCCCGTTCGAGCGTCGACTTCCCCACTCGAGCGGACCCTTAAGGCCTGCAAAAGTACTGGTTGCATGAAAAATACGCTCGAGCGTGGAATATAGCGCTTGAGCGGAAGGCCTGTCTACACATATCAAGCCTCAATTTCAATAAAACCAACTCAAATCATGCTCTTGATCACCACAACCCTTGAACACACAAGATTACACATTAACTCATGAATTCAAGAATCAATGCTTACCTAGAGGCTCAATTCTTCCAATTTATGGTCAAGTCTAGAGTTGTCTTCAAGACTTCCAAAATTCAAGAGCAAAACTTTGATTTCCTCCCCTCTCTCTCTCTAGTTCGGGTCTCTCCTCCTCTAGAGAGTTTAATCAGCCCAGAATGAAATAAAAAGAGGGAGTTGAATACATAAGGGTCCCATATAACCCCACTAAGCCCCATTAATTTAATATCACATATATTCACATAATGGCACATAAAATCATGGTAAACACATAATCATACTCAATTTAAGGACCAATTAGCATACTACGGAACAGGGGTATCACACGAGCAGTCCATAGACCCCTCTAGTTTTGTTTTTAAAAATTGTCTAAGATATTGGAAGCCTTGATTCATTGCTCGAGCGCACTTTTGACTGCTCGAGCGGTCTGTCCAGAATCATATCCTTAAAAAGTCACTTTTTGGGTCAAATCTCTTCACTTTTCACTCTCTCTTCTCTCTCTCTTTCCTTCATTTTTGAGTTTTCAGGCTTTTTAACCTTGATTTCATCTATTTCTAAACATCTTTTGTCACACTCCAAATCCGGACATGATCGGCCGTGGCCCCACAAGGACTTAGCCCAAGGCACACGTAAGCCTAAACATGAACCCAAAGCCATAAAGAATAAATGTGATGATAGCCTAGAAATAAATAAATCAAAACCCAATCCAGTGACATGCCACAAGTGCAAAACAAGCCATAACCAACTTCCTAAATATATATATATATATATATATACTAAATGGGACACAAAACGCCCACAAAATAAAATAATTCTAAATAAAACCCAACCACAATGTATGCACAAAATCCGACATAACAACCTAAAACAAAATAAATGAATGTCCTAGAGGTCCATGCAATTGAGTCCCCTCTACGCCATGAGTCCACTCTAAGTCCTTCTAACACCTGGAAATGATAAACAACTAAGTCAGCTAATAGCTTAGTGAGTAGCAACGTGGATAGTAAATACAATTTTGAAAAGATGGTTCAAATCCAAAATATATATATATCACAGAAACTAGATTGACATACAGCTTGATAAAGACAATCTGTTTCAAAAAGAAGGTTCCACAATTCAACAGTTAAAATACTCATGTCTCTCAAGAACATGTTAAATGACATTTTTCACTTAAAATAGATTACAACATGAACACCAATAATTTTCTGGGTACCAAGAATGACAAGTAACATGCCACACAGTTCTCAAGGTAATAAGCTCGTTGGATCCAATACCGAACTAAGAGTCATCCTCAGGGCAGCAACCCGGGCCTTTTCTCTAAGACGATCCGATTGAAGGTCACCTAGCCTAACCTAGGTATTTTTCTTACAATCGTTGAGCACTAGAGTCATCACGGCTCAACCAGATATGTTCCCTAGTGGCCAGAGTCACCACACACAGTGGAATAATTTCCCTGGACTAAAATATGCAAATGGTCCCAATAATCAATACACATCAGTTTCGCAAAACACGGTAGTTCACCATTATAAACATGAGACCAAAACAAATAGTTTACAGTATGCCAAGTTCACACATGTTTTAGAAATAATTTGATTCCATTGATAATATAATAATTTATCAAAACAGTTTAGTCCTGAAACAACAATTTAATTTTCCAACAGTTCAGGGTAGGGGAACATTTATAAAAATATGTAGCATACAACTACTCACCTAGAAATGGAATAATGTAATCCTCGAATAGAGTATGAAAGTCCAACTAGTGCCATGAACCAAGTATGAAAACTACACACCACTACTAATTTAAAAATACTAAAGAGAATAATAAACTAAATACCCCACACTAACACAGCTCAACCCTACTCACCGTTACTCTTAAATAATACCTATGTTCATGTTCTTCAAGGTCTAAAATTACCCAAGACATGGGTTCCGATCGAAAATTAACTAAAAGTAACTTTAAGATAAAACAGAGTTTTAAACAAGTTTTTCCAATCTATTTGCTAGCTTTGAAAATTAAAAACCTACTCCATGTTGTTTGAAAAATTCCAAAACCCTTCAGATATCAACTAATATATCCTCCGTTTCAAACCCAATTGGTTTTACTTGATTTGCTTGTCAAAATAATTATTTACAACTAATTACATCCAAATGGGTTGTTTTCTGCAGCACTTTAAAGAAATAAATGGCTCTCTTAGTACAAAATAGAATGTTTCCAGGCGATGTTTATCCTCTCTTCCCTTCTTTATAATGAAGATGATCAAGAGAGGAGTAGATTCGGTTAACAAACCATCAATTTTTACACGTTTGTTGCGTGATGATCTTAGAACCCATAGGACAAAAGCTCAATAAAAGGAAATGAAAGACCAAAAACACCTCCTTCGTATCATGGAGTTACCTCAAGGAAAGGGATGGACATTGCTTCTTGAATCATTGAACATCACTAAATAGTATGCAAGGAGTCAAGACGCAATAGGTTCAAGATAACGTCCGATTGAACCCAACTCAATTTTTTACCTTTTTTTATTCCAATTTTATTAGCTTCTTTTTATATTACCTTTCCAATTCTTATCTTTCCTTCCTTTTTGTCTAAAAGTGTAGATTACATCCACTAAGCCCAAAAGCAATAAAGAATAGCAAGCATTGACTTAACCCAAGAAATGAGCTTTTCAAGCCCTTTTCTACGCGAGATATTATAAAGGAAGAGTCAAACTCATTTACAAGCGATAATGAATTCTAAGTCAAGCCCAAAATGAGCAATAATGACTAGTCAAACTCAAAGAGAGCGATAATGACTAAGCAAACCCAAAATGAGCGATAATGACTCTAAATCCATACTGGATAATAAGCTATAATGACACTTTCCTTGGAGATTTCCAGGGTCTAACTAGAAAGTTAGTCGCTTAGAAGTAATGCACCAGTGATAAAGAGAGGTATCAAACGAGAGATTGTGCTTAGCATAAGAGAGATGTAATGCCTTGGTAATGAACCTCCGAACAAATTAAACCATTAAGCACAGGAGGTCTCTTTCTTATGTTTGAACAACAATCTTTTGTTAAATATAACTCTTTAATCAAAAGCAACAAAGAATGGATGGAGGTTGCAGAGATGATTATGCAAAGGTAATTACAATAGTATGAACATATATGAAAGCTATAAAAAAAAAGTGCAAGAAAGGCAATCAACTCAAATGGATTGAAAACTATATCCATGACGACTTACAACAACACATCTACAATATTCAAAGCATAATTTGACACACAAAACAACACTGAAACAACACTAAAATAGTGCTAAAAATCAAATTTTTGAGGTGAAAAAAGTGAAGAAAAATAAGCTAAAGCCAAGAGGTTTCAAACAATCAACAAGCCTAAGGAAGGGTGGTTAACCCCTCATCTGTTTTTGTAACTTAAAATCACATTTTTGAGATAAAATACACTCTAAAAAACTGTATGAAAAAGTAAGGAAAAGAGATAGAAAAGATGGTATAAAAGCTCAAAGTATACCTCTTCCAAAGAGAAGATGCTCTTTATTCACAAACCACAAGTTGAACACTCTCAAGGGCTGAAATTTGGGTTCAAGAATATCAGCAAGAGGCCTTAAGTTTAGGCTTAGGAAGTGTATGTATAGTGTATATATATTTCAAGAGAGAGAGGTAGTGTGTTGGGGCAAGTTTTGGCACTTGGAGAATTTTTCTAACCCAAAACCATGAGGCGTGGTCATGTATTTATAGAAAAAAGCCTTTTCACGTTGGAAATATCTGTAATGAGCCAGCTGGTGCAAGACATGCACATTGGAACAAGGTCGGAGGCTACTGGAGAGCCTAGGAGGTACACACCACACTTTCTATTCGTTTCTGTTTATGCATCATACTTTCTGCTTTGCACTTTCTGTCTTTATTTATGTTTCTGCCTATTGACTCACAAACTAATCTTTTCTTGTAACTCTGGGTCTATGCATATTTTCCCACCCTTGCCCCCCATTCTGAGAGATGAGGTAGAGGCTACTGTGCTCTACTCTAGGCAGTACGACGGCAGATGCTATCCCCAGCGCCGTGGTGTTACTGTCTTCACCTATTACCACCGTTTCTTCAGTACGTTGATAGCGCGAGAGGTAGTCTAAAACTCATACTCACTTCTGCTCCATTCCCATTTTCTATTCTATTGCTTCAGCCCATACTTTGACAATTGAGACAACTAACAATAACTGACAGTGGTGAATTCTTTATCTGCAGGTGACCTGGCAATCATGGGTGGCGATGCTGGTTAGGATGAGGGATGAGTACGCCAGGTCTTGGGATACCTCTTGGATGCGGATCTTGCGAGAGGGTCCTTTTTGCCGAATCTAGTACTTACACGAGAGGTTTATGCATCAGACACTAGGTCTACCTGCCTTCGTTGTTCCTACTCCTTACATCGATAAGGACAACTGATGGTCTACCTGTCGAGGCCATTGTACAATTTATGGTGAGGCAAGGTGCTGGCCATTGTACAATTCATCAGAACCCACCTGATGCCACCCTTGACTAGAGCTCGCAAGGGTGGTGGTGCAGATGCACCTGCTGCCAGAGGTGCTGCTTATGCGGCCGAGCCTGACGCTGGAGGGGCTGCCCCTACTGTACATGTTGCAAGTCTGCCTGTGATCCCGACTACGATCACATATTAGCGGCCGAGTGAAACGGCCTACCAGATTCCAATTGAGCACTCAGAGGAGTAGCATGAGTATGTCAAGGACCCCGACGTGCAGCAAGTGTGCACTTTGTCGCGCAGTTTACATTTCACATTCCCTTTTCTGTATACTGATGTTAAAACTTATTTGCAGGTGCCAGTGGGTTATGTGGATGGCCTCTTTCAGTTGGTCAACTCTTTAATCCTCATGGTACGAAGGAGGGAGGCATTACTTACTCTCCATGGTTATTAGGTACTCTTACTCTTCTCATTCATCTGACTGCTCTGATTCTCCTTTTTCCATACTTATACTATTCTGCACTGATACTGTTCTGATACTCTATTTCTTGCTTTCAGCCTCTGCTTGCACCGGTGGCACCTCCTTCAGCTATGGGGATGAGAGGTAGACATGCTATTGTATGTGGTAGGTGCGAGAGTGGAGGTTGGGGCAAAGGTAGGGGTGCCCAAAGTCAAAGCGGAGAGTCCCAGGTGTAGGAGACTTATTCATTCTCAGAGCTAATTTTGAGCAGAGATGATGCCGAGACTAGTGACACTGAGGAGACAATGAGCGGGTGCTCCGAGTCTGGAAGTGAGAAGGATGAGGTTGGTTCTGAGTAAGGAAGCGGAAAGAATGATGCCAGCTCTGAGTCCTACTCCTCTGATGACAACGGTGCCAATGGTGACAGTGCTTGAGTCCCTTCCTCGGAAGAGGACGAAGAGGGCCTCTCGAGCATGATGCGACTGATACTGATTTTTGTATCCTTTTTTCTCTTTTCTTTTGCTTTTTAGTTTAAAACTTTGTATAGCTTCAGATAGGTCTGTTATTTTTTGCTTTGAAACTTGTTTTTTCTCTTTTGTAAAAACTATGATTGGGGTCAAACCCTGCAGTTTTATAAAAGGAGCTTTATTTTTGTACAGCATCTCGAGAATTGCACCACACTTACATAAAATTGGAATTGAATTCGAAACTGAAAATGCTTATATTTGAATGATGTTTGTAACCGTATATTGAGCCTTCAACTGACCAAAATACAAAATATAACTCAATAAAGGAAAAACAAAGTAAAAACAACTTAAACACATCTATTCACACTTACTAGAAACAAAAGACTCAAAACATGACTCAAAAGCAAAAAGGACCAATCATAGCACCGCTGCCCAGCTGCCTGGCCAGCACACTTGGTCGGCCGGCTAAGTGAATGGACGGCCAACTGGGAAAAGTGGTCAGGCGTCCAAAATCCGTGGCTGGACAGCTAGCAACAACTGTCAGCCATTCACACAACCTTATCCTTTATAAATGTCTTCTCTTGCTCCTTCTTCGACAGAATACAATCTTTTATGTAGTTTTCTTTGAAAACAGAGATATTTCTTGTTGAGAGGTTCAAGGATTGGAAGGCCACTTTGAAGGCACGAAAAAGGTAAATTTTAGCGGTTTCGGCATAAACGCTCTTTTTTCGTTGAGTCGCACTCCGTTTTGTTTTCATTCCTTCATGCCACTGTTCGATATTGGAACCTGGTTACTCATGTGTCTAACTTCGGAGCACAAGAGATGTGTCCTACTCTCGAAGAGTTTCAAGAATTAATGAAGTCCCAGCGCGATGAGTAAATTATGCCTCAACCCCATTTTGGCCATGCATGGGCTCTTGAACGGATGTGTGGGTTTACATTACACGAGGCTCGGTCCTTGGCTAATGACGGGGAGTTGGATGTACCCGGCTTGATTTATCGATTTTTCGACATTGGAGATAGAGGTGACCTTCTCTGGCGAGGTTATCGTCAACATGCCCTCTACTTATGTTTACTTGCATACTTCCTACTTGCCCCTAGTTGTAGCGGAGCTAGCATTAGGTTGATCAAAGTGGCAATGTCTCAAGGAGGGTGAAAGTTGCATAGGTTTGGCATTGGCCAAAACTTTGATGGGTTTGGACGCTTTCCATCGATAGGAGACTTCTCAGTTTGCAAAGAGTTCACTACTTCTTCAGGTATTGTTTCCCACCATTTCTTATTTATGATTTCTCACATCACTCTGGCACTCACTCTATATTTTTCTCAAAACCCTTTCCTTACTTTTTCTCACAACATATATCTCTCTATTCTTTAATCTATCTTCTTTTTCATCCTTTCCCAGCTGTGGTTGATGTATAAGTTGAAAGTAGTGGACCGTTGCACCAAATATTCGGCCAGATCCTACTTTTTTCGCCCACGGCTAGTGGATTTTCCCACAGAGGGATTGTGGTGTGATTGGATGTGTAGCAGATCTGCATCTAACGTTGCCTGGCATTGCCCTTGGCTAAATTTGACCGAGATGAGCCACACCATGTCCCACCAGCCGGGTATATAGTTAATCGGCCTTACCTACTGTGCCTTCTACTTCCCTTACTGGCTCAGACGCCAATTTGGATGTGATCAAACTTGTCCAGATGAGGGGGTTGGAATACCCTACTCCATTCCCAATTCGTGCCTCGTACTTGGCTCGATACCTTGTTGCTTGGAGAACGAGAGAGCTTCTAGCCGATGCTACTAGCTTCGGTTATGCCCTTTTTGGTGAGTACTTAGCTTGGCTTGAGGACGAGGCACAGGTTGGGCCATCCTAAGCTGTAGAGACTTCCAAAAGTACGGGCAGGAGGCAGAGGACTGACACCTGACTTATCTGTGCTCCTAGTTTATTGCTTTGACTTTTCTTTTCAAGTTTTTATGATGTAAAAGCAACTTTGATTTACCCTGAGAGTTGGAGGATGTACTTATGTTGAAATTATGGATTTAAAGTTATGAGTACTGAAAATTTTCCTTTTTGGTCCAACGAATAGTTTGTGTTGTAAAGAGTGAAATTTGAGAGAATAAACTTCATTAAAGCTTTCCAAAATAATTTTCGCTAACGGTCATTACTTGACACACATGGAGTCAATCCTCAAGATGTACGGCTCCGAATCAACAAGATCATAACTGCCCACAACTACATTCACCATCACTGCTCTATCTTGCAACTGGCCCTTCTGCCAAAATAGAGGAAACACAACCAAGCTAATAGATAATGGAAAAAGATAGACCAATCAAACAAATAGACAGGATAGTTGAGTTGGAGGTGTTTATGGCCAAACTTCTGGATGAAGTTGCCTACGTATCCCAAAGATGGGAATCAGGGCTTATGTAATTCAGTTCAAGTTCACTCGAGTATTAACTCTTTCCTTCTGCGCTCTAACTTTTGCCAAAGTCACCCTTTCAGATTTTCAACCTTGCGAGCTCTATTTTTCTTTGTTTCTAATTTTTCATGCTCTAACTTTTACCTAGGTCGCCTTTTAGGATTTTTGGCCAAGTGAGCCTCTCAAGGATAGTATTTCTTCAACTTGTCCATGTTGATCGGCTACGAGAACTCCAAGCCATCTAGATCTATGAGGATGATTGCTCCCCCTGACCAAATAGATTTGATAATATAAGAACTAGTCTAATTAGGTCTGAACTTGCCCCTAGGGTCATAGATGGGAGCTCGGTTTTCTTTGAGCATCATGTCTCCTTTGAGGTTTCTGGATTTGACTTTCTTGTTGAAGGCCCTGGCAATTCTACGCTGATATCCTTGGACATGATACAATGCCGTCAACCTCCTCTCATTAAACAATATCAATTCTTCGAATCTGTTCTACTACAAATCCACCTCTATTTTTTGACACTCGGCCATGACTCTTAACGATGTACTTCGATATCAATCGACAAAACAACTTCCATCCCATATACTAGAGAGTAAAGGGTTGCCCCTGTAGATGTTCGAATTGACGTTCTATTACCTTAGAGTGCAAAAGGCAGTTTATCTGGCCAGTCCCTGTAGGTCTCCACCATCTTTAATTCCATAACTTTAATGTTCTTGACATTCTTGTTCGCGGCTTCAACAACTCCGTTAGTCTGTGGTCTATACGTTGATGACTTGTGAAAAGCCATGTTGTATTTTTCAAAAAATCTACCACCTCTTTCTTGAAGTGTGAGCCATTGTCCGATATGATCTCATTTGGCACCCCATATCTACAAATGATTTTGTTCCTGATGAACTTGGCTACATGTGATGCTATCAACACAGAGTACGACTGCGTTTCCACCCACTTAATAAAATAATTGATCGCCACCAAGATGAACTCATGTCCATTCGACCCTTTGGTGAGACCGCTCCGATGATGTCAATTTCCCAAACTGAGAAAGGCTACACCGAAGTCATGTTGTAGAGCTTTGACGATGGGATATCCATGCAATTAGCATGGATTTGACATTTGTGGCATCACTGAACAAAGTTGATACAATCGTCCTCCATGGTTGACCAATAGTAGCCTTGCCTGAGGATTTTCTTGTCCAACATCACACCATTCATGTGTGCTCTACACTCTTCTCTGTGGATGGCCTCCATGAGATGCTTTGACTCTTCCTCTTTGACGCAGAGCTTATGCATTCCCAGAAGCCCCCTTTTGTACAATTTATGTCCACATATGATGAACTAAATGGCCAAACACCTTATTCCATATTTATCTTTGGCATTTGCCCCTTATGGGTACATATCCTTCTCCAGGAAGTTCCAAATGTTATGATACCAGGGGTTCTTGTCCTGAACTTTGTCTATTGTGCTATTGTCTCGTAAGCAGATGCATACTTCTGTTCGATAATGATCGGACGCATCTTAACCTCGAGCGATATGTCTACCATAAAGGATAGAGTTGCTAGCGTATCAGCAAACCGATTGTTCTCTTTTAGCAGATGTGTAAATGTCAGTTTTTTAAACCTTGGGATCAGAATGTCCAAGGCTTAATGATAAATTTTCATTTTCTCTTCCTTGACCTTCCAGTCTCCATTGGCTTGAGAAACAACTAGATTTGGGTCTCCGATGACATCCAACCTTATTGCCCCTAGTTCTAGGGCACCTTCTAATCCAGCGATACACACCTTATATTCTGCTTCATTGTTGGACACTTTGAACTGGAGTTTAAAAGCTAGGGGTATATGGAAATCATCGGGAGCTATAAACAACACACTTATTCCATAACCATATTGGTTAGCCACTCCATCAAAGTACATTGTCCATGCCTCCTTTTCAACCTGCAAAATGTCTTCATTTGGGAATAGGTATTCTACTGCTTCATCTCCTTCCACTGGGTGGTCCACCCGAAATTCTGCTACCGCTCTCCCTTTGACGGACTTGCGAGTGACGTACTTGAGGTCAAACTCGGAGAGAATAAGCAACCAACGAGCTAGCCTACCCATAAGTGCTGGTTTCTCAAAGAGATATTTGATGGGATCTAATCTCAAAACCAAAGTTACGGAGTGAGCTAATAGGTAGTGTCTCAACTTCCTAGTGGTCCAAACCAAAGGTAAGCAAGCCTTCTTCAGAGGAATGTAGCGGGTCTCATAATCCAGCATTTTCTTTCTCAGATAGTAGATGGCCTTCTCCACCTTAGCTTCTGATTCTTGTGCTAGCATGCACCCCATGGTTGAATCTATCACCGATAGGTATAGGATCAGTGGCTTCCCTAGCTCTGGCAGCAACAACACATGCAGGTTCTGAAGGTACTACGTAATTTGTTCAAAAATGAACTGACATCGATCGTCCCATCAGAACTACTTTCCCTTTTTCAAGAGACCAAATAGTGGTTTACAAGTCAACGTTAATTTGGAGATAAACCGTCTTATGAATTGCACTTTGCCTAGAATGTTGTGCACCTCATTTTCAGTCTTTGGTTGTGGCATTTCTAAGATGGCCTTGATCTTGGATAGATCTACTTCAATTCCCCTATGCGTGATCAGAAATCCGAGCATCTTTCCTGCAGTCATCCCCAAAGTGCATTTATGTGGGCTTAACCTTAGTCTGTACTCCCTAGTCCATTCGGAGAATTTTCTAGTGCGGTGTAGTGGCCATCTCGCTCTTTGGATTTTACAATCATGTTATCCACATACACCTCGACTTCCCCATGAATCATGTCATGCAAGATTGTGGTTGCAGCCCTCTGATATGTAGCCCTGGCATTCTTCAACCCAAATGGCATAATGTAGACACCTCATTTTTGACCGCCCTTAAGACTTGGACGCGATTGATGGTTTACATGGTGGAGAAAGGTGTGCAGGGGAAAGGTTCAGTTTCTTCGGCAAGGAGAGAGTCAAATCTCAACTTCATACCCCTTTTTGGACCAAAACAATCTTGATCAAAAGATTTTAGACCTTAAAACCCTCTCTTTCAAAACATTTTTGAAATAAAGTTTTTACGATGTTCCGAGGCACGCATTTTGTCAAATGTTGCGCTTTTCGGTAAACCGAGCAAGGACAAAGTGGAAATGAATGAAAGAGAGATGAAATCTTTGAAAAAAATTTCAAAACGCCTTGTCTATGAGTTTGGAGTTGAAGAAAAGAGGAGAAGAGAGAGGAAAACTAGTTTGGGAGAAGTTCGGCATGAATCCAGGTAGGACCGAAACTGCGCGACTCCACCAAAACGGGCATAACTCTTTGCACAGGGGGAATTTTGATGCAAGGTTGGTGCCATTGGAAAGATAACTTATGGGGCTTCAATGTGGCCACATGGCCGACCATAAAATCTGATGGAAGACCAGAAAAATCAGGTGGTCAAAAGTGGTTCAGCATGAATCTGGGAGGACCAAAACTGCGCGGCTTCACCGAAATGGGTATAACTCTTTCCACAGAAGGAATTTATATGTGAGGCAATTTCCATTGGAAAGGAGACTTCCAGGGCTTCATTTTTCACTCAAAAATCTCCCAAATCCAAGTCCGGGTGGGGGAGATATGGTTGGTTGAAGTCCGGTTGGACCGAATCTACGCGGCTTTACCAAAACAAGCATAACTTTTTGCACAGGAGGAATTTTAATGTAAGGTTTGTGGCATTGGAAAGATAACTTCAAGGGCTTCATGGATGACTAGCTTTAGGCCTTGAACCTTTTGAACCCTGGTCGGCTGACCCGGGCAAGTGGTCGGCAGACCACTTGAACTGGTTGGCTAGCTACCCTCTGTTTTGTCTCTCTGAGTGTGTTCCAGCTGTGCCAGCTGTGAAGCAATTGACCCACTGTCCGAGATTTGAGCCCTTTGTTTCTCTTCTTAAGCGAGCTTTGGTCCCTTTGCTTAGCTTCTAAGAGAAGCTTGACCCTTTTGGTTAGCTTACTTTAGAAGCTTGCACCCTTTACTTGAGGCTTCCTAGAGAAGCCATGGCCCTTTGTCTTCTATAAGACAAGCTCTCAACTCCATTTTCCAAGGTTAGAAAGTTTTGGCTGGAGCATGCATACAACTCCCTCTATCTCTATACTTCAAGCCTCCAAACCCTAATATTCTTGGCCATTTTACACTACACCTCATAGCCTACCACCTCCACCATCCATTCTAGCACCTTGGAGGTCATTTGCAGAGGTTGAGAGCTCACATTCTTGGTCCAGAAGTTGCTGCATTGCTGTGCTACAAGGGTAAGTCTTCATTTACCCCTTTTTTACACTATTTTGCTCTATACTTTAGCTCCATTTGAAAGCATTTTCGAACTTTAGCATGAACTGAAAAGTGTCTTATTTTGAGCCCCTCTTGAACTTTGTTTAAGGACACTTTTCTGTTTGAGGCCATCTACCTCCATGTTTGCTCCATCTCTCTTTTAAGGCTTATTTTGCTTCAAATCTTAGCCCTATTTGTGATCATTTTTGGACTTCGACCTAAACTGAAAAAAGTCTTGTTTTGACCTCCTCTTTAAGTTTAATTAGGTCACTTTTCTGTTTGGAGTCATCTTCTTCCTTGCATGCTTCATTTCCTCATACTTTGAGCCATGCATTTGAGCATTTGCATTGGCCTTGTTTTGGACTCTTAGCCACTAAAATCCAGTGGATTTTCAGTGGCTTTGATGTGTCTTTGAGCTCCAAAATCATAGAGGGGTGACACTCTCACCCCTCATTCTCTTTACTAGCTTTGTTGGCCTTCCAAAGGAGCTCCATTTTTCATGTTGTGAAGTCACATTCCAAGACTTATTTTGTGAGTTTTATGGTCTTCATTAGCTCTTTCCGGAGCCCATTTTTCCATATTTTATATCTATGATGCATGTGTAGAGCAATCCTATTCAAGGCCTTTCAAAGGGACCTTTCATTACATGCTTCCTAGACCAATTCCAGGGCCTATTTGGTGAGTTTTAAGGTTTTCATAACTCATTTCCAGAGGTGGTTTTGACCTTTTATCTGTCCATCATATAGGTGTAGAGTAACCCCTTGCATGGCCTTCCAAAGGAGCTCATCATTTTTGCATGCATTGACTGAGTTTCAGTGGTTATTTGGGCATATTTTGGCATGGAATACATCTTTTTTGGGCTGGTTTAATGAGCTTTCATATGCTTCATATAGTTGTTGAACAACTCACGGTTCACTAGCTTTCTTCGCATGCTTTGTGGGCCCTTGATTTTAGCACTTTTTGGCCATGTCATAAACTGATATTGTGCTTATTTTGGACTTCCCTAGCTTTGTTTTTGGGTCTCTAGCTTTTTTTTTGGGTCTCATGATTGAATGATGTTTGTTTTGCATGCTTGTAGTTCAATACCCATGCTTAACTTTGAGATTTGAGATCCATTGCATACATGTGCTGAGGTGTGTTCATATTTTGAGGCTATTTTACATCACATTTCAGAGCCTATATGAATGCCATATTGCCATGTTTTCATCTCTTTAAGTGTGCTTGAGAGTCGGGCTTGAATGCCTTGTTTACCGACCATTGAATGAGCTTCATTTTCATGCTTGTTGAGCCATCATTTTAGGCCAATTTTCCACTATTTTAGACCTGCCTAGGGTCTGTTTAGGGTTGGTTTTGCCTTTGGTGCGTTGCTTTGGGTACCCCTAGTGTAATGCACTTCAATAGTTTCGGTACCCGGGCCCCCTAACTTGCATTGTGTGCCATATTTGCATGTTTCGGGACCATATTTCATGCTGTTTTAGAGCTGTAACTTATGCTATTCCATGTCATGTTTCATCCTTTCCATGTTTTGGTAGAGTGGCATTCCATGCCTTAGGTTTTGTCCTTGGTATTCGTGCCTGTGTGCACACATTTCGGCTGTCTGGCCACTGATGTGAGTGTGGCTGAGGTCCACTCATGTTAGTGTAAGTCCATTGTGCATTGTGTATGCCATTTCGGTCCGTAGCATTGTGTATGCCATGTTACATCGAGCATTGTGTATGCCATTTCATAACATTGCGTATGCTAGGTTGTATGTTAGTCGCATTGTGTATGCTATCTCATTTGCATTGTGTCTGGGATAGAAGTTAGCCCAAGCACGAGAAACGAGGGACGTTTCGTACTCCGAGTGACGGAACGTGTCTTAATTCCAGGTCGCCGACACTCCAGATTATCCATGATGGAGTTTAGGTCTTGTTCTGTTTTCATGTGCATTCATTTCACATCGAGTCGTGCAATTCGACTCCTCGGCCATCATGCATCGAGATGCGTGATTGGTGACACGAGAATCGAGGACTACACTCCCTGAAGAGTAGTCATGCATACATATGTGAAAATACTTTGCTGTGCCCCTTTCTTGCTCTCTATTGCAGCAAATCAGAAATCAGCAGCTTTCTAAAGCCTTGCACAGCATTCCGGCATTAATTGCAAACAGAGGCGAATCGGGGCATCGCAATGGATTTCCGCGCAAGGCAACTCGAGCATGCATCTTTCATCATTCGGAACAGAGCTGAGGCGGTCCATAGCTTGCATGCTAATTTACTTGCTTTCCAAGTTAAATTGTTAATTAATTAGGGTTTTGTACTTATTCGGACTGTAATTATTATTCGGACTGTATTATTTATTCGAACCCTCCGAGTGAGGGCACAATTGTAATAAGTGTGCGTGTGTGTGATGTATGTCTTCCAACCCCACGTCTTTCTCCCTTTTGTTTACCAGCTTATGATGGTTAGTTTAGGGCATGTTTCAATTAGCATACTTATGCTTGCATGTTTGCATCATTCATCTGTCTTGCATGCACCGGGCTCGACACATCATACTAACTGCATTTGTATTTCAATTCTAAATTGAATACGTGTTAGCTGTAGCATCATCATATGCCATCTTAGAATAGCCAAGCCTATTGTAGTTGCATTCCTGCATGTGTTGCATTAGGCATTTCTGTGTAGTTATTATCATGCATGAATTTCTAACATAGCTTTTGTTTTGGCTTGGAGTACTCGGTGAGTGTTTATGCTTTAGCATCGTTGCATGTGTGTGAGTGACTGCCATGATAGCATGTTTACCATGAGGCTAACTGTTTATGTGATATACCTGCCTGAATGCCTGTGGGTGAAGGTTGGATTATCTAAATTGGAATAATGCATTAAAAGCGAGTTTTAAGCCCACTTAAGAGTGGCAAATCATCTTATTTTCTAAGCCCACCCGAGGGTGGCAAATCTGCATTTTAAGCCTACTGGCGAGTAGCAAACCATTTTCAAAACAAACATGAGATGTTCTGTTCCAATTCAGGCGATCCAGTCTATACTTGTATGCTGTGCGCATCACATAGTAAATCTAGGCTAATAACCGAAATAAGAACGCATAATGTTTTCAAAACTAGATATCATAGTTAGTAGAGGCCGATCTTTGATCGGGCGAGCGGGGGTGCTCACGAAGTGACCTTCCCCAATCGTACCCAAGTTCCCGAGTCGAGGCAACTTTGGTGATGACAGACACGTGGCCTTAGGCAACGAGTCAGGGTTTCGTAAATTTTTCAAAATAAAATATTTAGGTGGCGACTCTGTATTTGGCAAAGCAGTCCATGTTTGGCACTTCTTTCAAAAAATCTGTTTTCAAAAATGATTTGCCGGATTTGGACTCTTTGATGATTCATTGGTCTTGCATTGCACTCCGCGAGATTAGATACAGGACCTTGACACAAATTGAGTCTGAACTATAGTGAGGCCCAAGGGCGCGTCTACACATAACCCTGTAGTAGAAAGTACCCCACGGCGTGGGGAATGCAGTCTTCTCTTTGTCCTCAAGTGCCATCAAAATCTGGTTATACCCAGAAAATCCATCCATAAACGATAGCAACGCATGGCCGACAGTGAAGTCTACCAATTTGTCGATGTACGGCAATAGAAATTCGTCTTTCAGACTAGCCTTATTCAGATCCCTGAAGTCGACACAAACTTTGATTCTACCATTCTTCTTCGGAATCAAAACAGTATTGGCCAACCAAGTCAGATATTCAGGTACCATCAAAAATCCAGCGTCGATCTGCTTGGTGACTTCCTCTTTAATCTTCAGCGCCTAATCGGGACGAATCTTGCTGAGTTTCTGCTTGACTGGTCGGGCCTTGGGGTCAAGAGGGATCCAGTGTTGTACAATCTCAGGCTCGATTCTAGGCATGTCTTTGTAGGACCATGCGAAAACATCTTTGAAATCTTTTAATAAAACGATTAAATGCTCATGTTCCTCCAAAGACAATGTGGACCCGATCTAGACTAAGCGTGAATCCTTCTCAATACCCACATTAATTGCAATGATCTCATATATGCAAGGCTTAGCATACCTCTCCTTCTCTTGGTCAATCAAGTTTTTCAAAGCTCGAGGAATTTCTTCCTCTTCGTTTTCATTAAAATTTTGAAAATCTTGGTCAATGCAATAAATTAACGACACAGAGAAGTAAACAGAATCTACAGCATTCTCATTTAGAAGTTCTGGCTCTTCGGTTACAATAGACTCAAAAGAAAATGAAAAAGATGAACTCGACAGGGCCTTGGCATCAGGGTTACCACCCCCGGAAGTGCCAGACTCAGAATCCTCTAACGGACCTGAATCTGATTTCGACTCAACAGACTCGGTGGAATCAAATTTAGGCTCATCATCTTATTCAGAACTTTTAAGAAAGCCCCTCTCGAGTTACCAAACCAGGCGTAGAGCCTCCGCTGCGTCCACAATGAGACCGGAGTAATCTACCATAGGTTCATCCCTGATCACAGAGATAGTAACACTATCCCCCAAGTTAACGAGCTCAGCCCCGGTGTTGGAGTTCGTCAGTAGGTCAGCCAGTGTCATCCCTAACAGTTCTTCTTCATTGCTATCTAGGCTTGCATTTCTGCCTTACCCTATATTGATGCTTGGGTCGATCCTCTCCTCTTTGTTATCTGACAACTGGTGATTGAAGAAGATCTGAAACCCAGGGTATCTCTTCTTTGTTCCTTGGTTAACCCACGGCTCCGGGAATCCACAGAAAGGGCAGTCTTCTCCTCGGTGGACAAAGCGTTCGTTTAGGGTTCCCCTGATTGGCTTGTGGATTAATTCAAATTGCCTCCCAACTTTCTTTGCTTTAATTCTCTCTTTCAATTCATTCCCCTTTCTCTTCCAATCCTTTGCATTTGGCTTGCACCCCAACCCAAAAGCATGGGGGTTATGGCTTACTTCTCTAGCAACAGTATTTCCTTGCCTCGTACTTTTGCCTAGTCCCGATCCGGGAAGGTTTTCTTGCTTATTCATCATATAGATAGGTTGGGCGCTCACATAGTTCCCCTGATCCTCTGCCATGATCAACTGCACCAACCGGGCCTCTACCAAGGTGAATCCAAAGAGGAACACATCCTCTTCTCTGTACAGTATTTCTAACAAGGGTGCGGTGATTCCCAGGGGAGGATGGATCGAAGAATTGCCATTTCCTCATTTGAAAGGATACTTCACCAGTTAGTGCACCATTAAAGAAACTGCCTTCATTTGATGTACCCAAGGTCTGCCCAAGAGTAGATTGAAGGTTACTAGCATATCCATCACATGGAATTCAACCTCATGTTCGGATGGGCCAATTAGCGTCTGGCTTTTAAAGGTCCCTATGATATCATGGCTGGTATTGTCGTAAGCTTAAATGACTTGCGTCGTAGGTGTGAAGGTAGTTGGCTTCAAGCCTATGGCATAGGCATAAACGGTCCTCGCCAGACATACGTTGATTGCAAAGCCGATGTCCACCAACACTACTGAGATCCACTATTTTTGGCTTTCCAAGGTTACATACAAAGGTTTGTTATGGTTGGCCCCTAGGGCAGCAACTCTTTGTCTGTGAAAGACAGCAATGGAGTAACATCCCTAGATGTGACCAAAGTCAAAGCATAATTTAACACACAAAACAACACTGAAACATCACTAAAACAGTACTGAAAATCATATTTTTTAGGTAAAAAAAGTAAGGAAAAATAAGCTAAAGCCAAGAGGTTTCAAACAATCAACAAGCCTAAGGATGGGTGGTTAACCCCTCATCTTTTTTTGTAACTTAAAATCACATTTTTGAGATAAAACAAACTCTGAAAAATAGTATGAAAAAGCAAGGAAAAGAGATAGAAAAGATGGTATACAAGCTTAAAGTATACCTTTTTCAAAGAGAAGATGCTCTTTAGTTCACAAACCACAAGTTGAACACTCTCAAGGGTTGAAACTTGGGTTCAAGAATCTTAGCAAGAGGCCTCAAGTTTAGACTTAGGAAGTGTATGTATAGTGTATATATATATTGCAAGAGAGAGAAGTAGTGTGTTGGGCAAGTTTTGGCACTTCGAGAATTTGTCCAACCCCAAACCATGATGGGTGGTCATGCATTTATAGAAAAATGTCTTCTCACATCGAAAATATCTATAATGAGCCAGCTGGTGCAAGGCATGCACATGGGGATAGCGGGTAGCCAAAAATATCTATTTGTTGCTGAACATGGTCGGCCGACCATGAAGGTGGACAGTCGGCTAACCAAAAATGGCCTGCCGGCCACTTGTTGGCCAGTAGGTCTCTGAGTGGTCAGGCTAGAGAAAAATAGGTTTTGGTTCAAAAGGGGTGTAAGATTTAGGTTTTAAATCTTGAAATGAAAGCCTTTTGCTAAAGAAATTGAACGATTTATATAGCGTAATAATCATCATTGGGTGTTTAACGTAAGGCGCCCAAGTCTTAATGGCGGTCAAAATGGGGTGTCTACAGGTGTCCATTGGTCCTACCGTATAATAGTCGGAAAAAGTGGAAAAATTGATGATTTTGAATGCCCACATCTTGCCGTATTGTAATCGGTAAATGTGGGGATAGTTTCTATTACATTTGTATATATACGTATGTGTTGGGACTCCTACAAGGGATTCATGAGTTGTTTACTCTCCTATATTGATAAAGGTTTTCTTGCAATGAGCATATTTGTTTTATTTATTTATTTTAAATGTTCAAACTTAAATCCTCAATTATTATTTTTCTGAATTATAATTGTGTCGTGTACGTTTTTAAATGATTAGATACCTTGTTAAATGTATCTCTACTGGCCATATAGCGCAACCCTATCTGACTTTTCAAGAATAGGTGACGTGCCACCACAGTAGTGACTCGGAGTTTACATTTTGTTTTTGGTTGGGAACTGTGGCCCAAGGATAATTAATTGTGAAGACTTAAAGCCTTGTGTCGAGCATTTAGAATTTATTTTGTTGTATACGGTGATGTCTCTAATTTTTGTATGCCTCTATGGCAATGTCTTTTGAATTTTCTTCTAGCTTATCAAACTAGGTTATGGACTTGAATTGTCATTAATGTCTAAACCTTGGGATGATGTGCGTGGTTGTTGTATGTTCATGTATAATAATTTAGGGTGTTATATAAATGTTATTATCATTGAGTGTATTGCTTTATGAGAATAGTGTCTCTATAGGTTTTGTTCTTGGCCATTAGTAGAGGATGATATTGTTTGTTGCTAAATAGATTATGTGTGTTAAATGTCATGTGTCAGATTGTGTAAGCTATAATGATGTGTTTTGTGATGAGTTGGGTAGTGGTTGTGCTATTGTTGAGGGTCTATTTCCTTTCGGAAGAGGTCTGGTATTGCATTAACAAAGGTTCCTCTCCCTTCTGGATTTGTGCCTAGAGAAGTGTGTTGAGGTTCCGCTCTCTTCCATCTGAGGATTGGCAAAGCATAGCGCTTTGAGATAGGTTATGTTCCTTTCTGGATTCGTGCCCAGTTAAGTGTGTTGTTGTAGTTATGGCTTGATGAAACATGGTATTTTTATGTGTTAGTATTATTTTGGTATCTTGTATTTGCATCGTGATGTGAGGGGTGCTCTATTTTCCTTCTATGCCAGTGGCCGGTAAAACATAGGAGTACGTGTTTGAGTTACTGTAGTTTCCATCTTGTGTATCTTATGATGGGTGCTCCATTAGCCCTTGTGCTTTAGACCATAAAACATGGTACGTATCTTTGGGAACGTGGTGGAAATGGTTTTTTATATTTCCAACGTAGTAAATTTCTTAATTACTATGAACAAATGGAGAGATATGAGTTTGATTACTATGTAAGATTTA
This sequence comes from Camellia sinensis, assembly GCF_055761805.1. Lineage (NCBI taxonomy): Eukaryota > Viridiplantae > Streptophyta > Magnoliopsida > Ericales > Theaceae > Camellia > Camellia sinensis. The sequence goes on from NC_138970.1 coordinate 117,290,718, forward strand.
AAGAATAATTTTGAGACTTTTACTGTTGTGGGTATAAAACCATAGAGATTGGTTAATGAAAATGTAGTGAGAATATAGCCGAGTTGGCGTTATAAGATGAAATTTAGGTTTAAAAACCTTTTTGAATTAAAAGTGGTGAGTTAAAAAAATAAGAAAAAATGAGTTTTCCTCCGAATAACGAAGAATGTTCTTTTGAGAAAAGATATATTTAAGTATGTATATTTTGGATTATTAAAAGTCACATTATTTATGTACTATGTTGTGGAGCATTCATGATCCTATATATCCATATGACGTTATTGTTACAGTCATTGGAATCTCTATTGGACCTTTGTGTTCATTCCACATTGTTGATAACTTTTCAGGTACACAGCTTGAGGAGTTATTCTGGACTTAAAGTCATCATTATCTGTAGGCCTCGGGGCCATTATGTGTTTGGTGGAATACCAAAGTTGTGTATTCAGGGTGAATCCCTTTCATTTAACTTCTTCATGTAAGCTTAAGGGCACTATGAATGATTGTAATAATATTTCATCATCATTCATACGAGAGGGAATGTTACTGTTTAATTATTATTTATGTTGCTTCCATATGTATGTATGAGAATGGACTTTGATCAGGTATTTGACAATGTTATTTGGATAATAAAAGTCGGAGCGTTACAGTTTCATGGTTCAAAAATGTCAAATCTCATTTCAATCATCATTTGTCAGGATCCTTAGAGCAAGTTTCTTGCCTTTGACGGGGCATTTAGTGCATGTTGTTATTCTTGGATCCGGAGTAGAGTACATCCAAAACAAGATTTGATTGATGAGCTTCTAAATTAATCTCTTATGTCAAATCCAAGCCCCTTTTTTTTTGGATATTTTTAATAATTGAATACATAAATGTACAATTCCTTATCTTTATGTTTTGGATAATTAATTTCTTATATGAGAGAAATACTATTTTTTCAGGTATGTCACGCAATGTCTATTGGCATTAAGATTTCATACTTTAATTTATTATTTTTACAGATTCAAAATAAATTTATGTTAATTGTATTTACAAGTTTTGGTATGTATTGGAACCTTTAATTCTATAATGTTCCCTTTTAATATTATTATATTATGTTTTTGTTTATGAACTCAAATTAATCTTATTTACTCTCAAATTTTATAAACGCAAGTTTTATTTATGTTTCAAAGCATTTTTGCTCATTTTCAAAATGAATGTATTTGAGATTAGTATGTTAAGATAGATACGTGGTAAGACTATAAAATATCAAATTAAAAATGAATACATTCATGATGGGGTAGGAGTAACATCGATTGAAGTTAAATTGAGAGAGAACATATTTAAGATGATTTGGTTATGTGCAATAAAGATTGGAAGATCCAATGACAAGAAAGAATGATTTGATCAGTCAACAGAGGTTGGTTGAGTTGATAAGAATCAAACTCTTCGCCGTCATGGCTTAGGTTCGATTCTCGCTGCCAATTGTCCTCCTTGGTGGGTGATCTATAAGTCCAATGTAAGTTCTTGCTAAGGTTTGTGACTTGCCCTGCCCCTAGATTGGGGGTAGCCTCCCTTACCTAAACTTATTAATACCAAAAATAAAAAATAAAAAATAAAAATAAGAAAGATTTGATCATTGTAAATGGAGATCCCAAGGGAAGGAGAAGACCTAAATTGACATGGAATACAAGGAACATGAATTTATTTAATTTAATTGACTATATAGCCATTGACAAAGTGGAATGATAGAAATCATTCACTTAGTTAACCCCAATTGATTGGGAAACAAGGCTTGGTTTGGTTCTTCTTTACGGTACATAGCTAAAACATGTTTTTCTCTAGTAATGGGGTAAATTTCATTGCTATTTTGGACATAGAAAATGTTGTGTTTAATGAGCAAAGTAAAGGCTACTCATTCTAATTTTAAAGAATTTTCCTTCGTTAGTATGCCTTCAATATTTTTTCACTAATTGCAACGTTGTAGTTTCCCCTTTTAACATACCGAAGTGTTGAGATTATGTGACCAACAAAAGATGGTGAGCTAGTGAGGGCCAACATAATGGAGGATAGGGCAACGTCAAAGTGAAGCAAAAATATCAATGGAGTGCCAGTAAAGTATTGAAGGATGCTAAGGCACTTAAACCTTGCACTTGGTTGAGCAAGCAGATAGTTCTATTCCACATTCATATCACATCAAATTTTTTATTTTATTTTATTTTTTTTGGGTACTCCTAAAAAGAATATCACTTGGAATTGTTATTGGTGTCAATATGTTTTCTTATTTCAACCAATTTGTATATCATTTTATCTCCAAAATTACCTACATGATGTCTTTTCTTTCTTTCTACTTCTCTGTTTTTCTTTGTTGAACATTTATGAGTTATTGGTTTATTCGTTTGCATAATAATTACCTTTCTGTATGTGTATATATTCAATTAATATCAATAATTAGTGCTATTTTACTAACATTTGAATGAGTTTGTTGACATATTCCTTCATACCACCCAAAAAAAAAAAATGTAATTATTGCTTTTAAAGTTCAAAATATTGCCACACTGGAGGTCTGATAGGTTCAAAAGAAGTTGCAACATAAGGTTGTTTCATATTTCTTCAGTGTTGCTACTTCTTTTGCTTGTGTATAGCCTCTTTTCTTCAAGGATCCTAGATTTAATGCCTTTAATGTCTCTGTATCCTTTATACTTAAGAAAGTGTACTCTCTTCAAGATAGTTAATGCCTAATTAAAGATAGTTAATGCCTAATTGGGGCAAAGATAGGGCTTTAGATAAAAGCAAGCGCCGTGTACTCATTTGCGCCAACCTTCATACTTTCTAAGGTTATGATGAGCACCCTTATCAAGTAACTCCAACTGGTGGAGACAACTTTTCCTAACATCATAATCCAAAAGCTTGAACAACTTCATTCTGTTTGAACTTGATACAATAGTCTCGATGCCGGCTTCTAGTGATGTTCCTTGAGGTTGGCAATGAAGCCTGATGATTTCGGTAGTCGATGATGAACACATGTGTAAAGAGAATTTGACTTTTTATTCAATACAAGATAGAATTACAGAACATGTATTTATAGAGAAACAACTATTTGTTAACTACACCTTCTAACCTCCTAACCTAACCATAACAACAATCTAACTCTAGTTCTAACAAACTAACTACCAAACTAACAACCTGCAACTTGCTATCTTGTATCAACTATAAGCTGGTGCATCTGAGGCAGCTGTTGCAGCTGAGAAGATTTGATGTAGCTAGGCAGCTGTTGCAGCTGAGAAGCTGTGGCTGGTGCAGCTGTTGCAGCTGAAAAGCTGTGGTGCAGCTTTGGTGCAAAGCTTTGGTGCAGCTTTGGTACAGAGTCATCTTGAGCCTCATCCTCAGCATTATGCTTAACAGTCCCCCACAAACTAAGGGAAGTGGGAAACACCTAAAGTTTGCCCTGAAGGTATTGAAATTTGGAAACTGGGAGAGGCTTTGTGAGAATATCTGCAACTTGATCAGTTGAAGCAATATGACAAATAGCAAGTTTCTTGGCAGCAACTCTCTCGCGAACAAAATGATAATCGACTTCAATATACTTAGTTCTAGCATGAAAGACTGGATTGTGAGCCAAGGCAATGGCAGACAAGTTATCACACCATAAAGTATGAACAGCCATAGAGACATGAAGTTCAGTAAGAAGCATGCCAATCCAACTCAACTCAGCACATACTTGAGCTAAAGCATGATATTCTGCCTCAGATGAAGACCTGGAAACTGTTGGTTGCTTTTTAGCACACCAAGAGATGAGATTAAGACCAAGAAACACACAGTAACCTGTGGTGGACCGTCTATCAAGAGCACTACCAGCCCAATCAGAGTCTGAAAAAGCATTGAGAACAAGAGGGCCAGAGGTGAAATGCAAGCCATGACTTAAGGTACCCTTGAGATATCTGAGGAGCCATTTAACAGCAGCAAAATGGCTATTCAAAGGGTTTTGTAAAAATTGGCACAGATAATTAACTGTAAAGCTGAGATCAGGTCTTGTAAGTGTAAGATATTGGAGAGCACCCACTAGGATTCTATAAAGACTATGTTGAGAAAAAGAGGAGTCTGTCTCAAGAAGAACTACCTTAGTAGCCATGGGAGAAGAATATGGTTTACAATAACTCATGCCTGCCTTGACAAGAATTTCAGAAGCATATTTTGATTGAGACAAAATGTAACCTGAAGGAGAAGAAGCAACAGAGATACCAAGAAAATAGTTGAGTAAACCCAACTCTTTCATGGAAAAAGCTGAGTGCATATGTTGAACAAGAGTAGAGATATAGAGAGGATCACTCCCAATAAGGAGGATATCATCTACATAAACAAGTAGAACAGTAATGGAAGTAGAGGTGTGTTTGACAAACAAAGAGAGAGATATAAACCTTTTGGCAAGAATAGACCAGACTTCATTGCTAGTCTGACAATGAATAACAAATGTGTAGAGAGATGAAGACAATGTAGCAGTGATGCAACTCAGCAGATGTGAATCAATAGTGATCCACTATGTATAATCTGGATTCAGAACTTCTTGATTGTTCGAATCAATCACAATAGAAAATGGACATATGGTAGTACCATCAACAAATCCATGAAGCTTTGTAGCTTTCAAGATGTTATGAATCTAACTCTTCCAGACAATATAATTGGTTGAATCAAGCTTCACAGGCACAAAAGCATTCAGGTTTGAAATTAAGAGTGTAAGATTTGCAGGTAAAGAAGAACTTGAAGGTGTAGGGTTTGAAGATGTAGGGTTGGAAGAAGCCATAGCAATATCCCCAAATATCTCCAAGGATCTCTGCTCGCAAGAGCTTAATGCTCTGATACCATAAAGAGATTTGACTTTTTATTCAATACAAGATAGAATTACAGAACATGTATTTATAGAGAAACAACTATTTGTTAACTACACCTTCTAACCTCCTAACCTAACCATAACAACAATCTAACTCTAGTTCTAACAAACTAACTACCAAACTAACAACCCACAACTTGCTATCTTGTATCAACTATAAGCTGGTACATCTGAGGCAGTTGTTGTAGCTGAGAAGCTTTGATGTAGCTGGTGCAGCTATTGCAGCTGAGAAGCTGTGGCTGGTGCAGCTGTTGCAGCTGAAAAGTTATGGTGCAGCTTTGGTGCAGAGCTTTGGTGTAGAGTCATCTTGAGCCTCATCCTCAACATTATGCTTAACAATGCGGATGTTCAATTCAATGGTGAGATGTAAAGTGAGCACTGATGGCTGATCAAGGAAATAAGAGAAAGAGATCGACAACAAAGGAATAAGCTTTGAATGGAATCCCCTAGTAATTGGCAACAAGAATTGTCCGCAATGCTCTAGTGTGGTAAGGTTCCGACAAGACAGAGAGGAATGACGTTTTTCTTTTACCTTAGTAGTTTTTTCTTTTATTTATTTAGGATATTTGTGTGAACCAATCCTAAGGAATGAGGTTCTAATAAAATTCTCAATCTTAAAAATTGAATTGTAGTTGAAGAGCTGAAATGTCACCCTAGTAGAAATTTTTTGTAACTAAGTTTTGTATCAAACAACTGATAATCAGTCAAGGTTCATAGAAGGTTCCTTACCTCAAACCAACTTGATTTCATTATCAAAGAATGTCAACATCATTCAAAGAACCATTCAAAGAAGGTTGATGTTAGTCTCAGAGCAAATCATGAAAGAGCCACTTTGAGGTTGAACGAAATGGAGCCACTACGAACGAGTTCCAAGAGTTAAGGATGCTTTCACCACATGTCGTTCACGGTGAGAATGATACACTACAAGAATTTACATATTTGCTGACCACTTTTGCCGACCAAAAAAATTTTGGTCGCAAAAAAATAACATTTGCCGACCAAAATATTAATTAGTCGCGAATGATCATTATTTTTGGCGACCAAAATGAGTTGGTCGCAGAAGGTCACATTTTGGCGACCAAAAATGAGTTAGTCGTAGAAATTAGTATGCTTTTGGCGACCAACTTCAAATTTGGTCGCGGAAGGTTACATTTTGGCGACCAAAAAAAAGTAGTCGCCAAATTAGTATTTTTAGCGACTAATATTTTAGTCGCCGTTGATTGAGATTTGGCGACTAAAAAAGTTTGTCGACGAAGGTACCTTTTCTGCGGCTAATCTGATCATTTGGTCGCGAAAAGTGTGGGAGGGAAATTTGAAACATGGAGGGGGAAAATGAAAATTTTTTGCGACAAAAAAAGATTTGGTCGCCATTTATAAAACGACGTCGTTTTGTACCCACTCTCAAAATCAAAATTTGGTCGCCATTTATAAAATTTGGTCGCCATTTCTAATCCCCGTCTCTCCTCTCTGTCTCCAGCTTGCTCTTTGTGTCTCTGTATATGTTGATCCGCCCTCTCCCTCTCTCTGTATTCTCTCTCTCAATCGGTGGCCACTCTCTCTAGCTCACCGAAGTCCCTCACCACCGTTAAAGCAAAACAAGCTGAGAGAGAGCTCATAGTGCCGAATAGAGAGAGCGCCAATTTAGTTAGAAACAGAAGCAGAAGAAGAAGGATGACCAATCCACTGTCGTCAGAGACTCTCCGGCCAATCGAAACCTTAGAAATCGAGAACGACCTCTCTCTAGTCCCCCGCATGAAGCTCCTCCTCACTATCCACTGTGCAGACCACTCCGTCAAGCCCCTCGACGAGTGGTAACTCAAGAGCTCCCTCTCTCATCTCTCTTTGAAATAGGTGCGAAACAAGCAAACAACGAACCACTAGCTCGCTCTCTCTCTCGTCTTTGCGTTCGATTCGAACCCTAGGCACATGAATCAATCATTCGGAGTCTCTCTCGAGATTGATCAAGACCATTGTTAGGGTTGTGGAGGCTTGTCATTCTCTTGGGGTAATGCACAGAGATCTCAAGCCTGAGAATTTCTTGTTCGATACTCCTGACGAGGGCACCAAGCTCAAGGCCACTGATTTTGGGCTCTCGATTTTCTATAAACCTGGTTGGTTCTTGGGTTCTTCTCACTTTCTTGCTCTGTTTCATTTGGTTAGACATTGTTGATTTTGATTTGTAAATTTGCAATTTCTTGTGTTCTTGTTTGATTTATAACCTTATTGGCAATGGGTGGTCTTCGTTCCTTTCCTTTTCTTACATTTGGTTAATTTTTCATTGTTTACCATGTATGGGTTTCTATAATTTGACAATTTATTGGGTTATTGACTGTCTGGTTAAATTTTCCATTAAGAGTAGGCTTGAAAAGAGTAGGCTCCGAACTAATGGAGTCTGAGATCAAGGCCCTTATGAATGCAGTAAATAGATTTATCGTGCAGAAGTTTATAGTTTTATTTTTTTTCATTTTCAATTGATTGTCTAGTTAAATTTTCCATTAAATGAGGAACTTTGACAGGCAGATATTGACAACAGTGGAACAATTGACTATGTTGAATTTATTGCTGCTACGTTGCACATAAATAAGATGGAGAGAGAAGAGAATTTGATCGCAGCATTCTCTTTCTTTGACAAGGATGGTAGTGGTTATATAACGATTGATGAGCTTCAACAGGCTTGCAGAGACTTTGGTCTAGGTGATGTTCAATTGGATGATACGGTCACAGAAATTGATCAAGATAATGTGAGTTTCTTTGGTTTTCATAATTCATTTGAGCATATAAAACCTTTGTTTGTTCTTTTGAGCATATAAAACCTTTGTTTCCCCTTAAGTTTTTACATTCAAGTAAAAAAGTTACACTTTTCAAGAAAAATATGATTGGTTTTAACTTTAGTCAGAGAATAAATCTTATCTGTGTACTATTTATTAATTTTGAATAATAAATCGAACTATTTATTAATTTTGGATAAAAAATCGTTAAAGTGCTATAGAGCCTCAATTTTTAGAACTGTTAATTACCTCGTTAGAGTAAGTTCTAGGGTGATCTTGTCATGACCCAGATGTAAATTTTTGGAAATTTGTGTTTCAGAGTTAATTTTGTGGTTATCCATATGATACCAATTCTTGTTGTCTATGCTAGTTAGATTGTTTTGATGTTATTTGGATGTTTCTGTTTTTAGTATTATTACCTTTGTAATTGAGTAACCTTGTGATTATTTTGATTTTTGTTTATTTAACTTATGATCTGGTATGTTGTTGTTGGTAATTTTGAGTAGATTGGGGGTTGGCAGTATATTGTTTTTCCTGGACGGTATATTTACACTCAGAGGTTCAAAGATGCAAATGTCAATGATAAGGTAAAGTAAAGAATTGCCATGATTTTCTGTCTGTCTTTCCTTGTTTTTACCTCTTGTCTAGCATTAATGTGGCTTTCTTTTTCGGTTCTTTCTTGAGGATAATGCATGTAACTTAATACTAGAATGGCCTTAATTTAGTCATTTGGATTGCTGGCCCCCTCTGGTGAAGCTTATTGGGGTTGCTTTTTGTTTTTTTTCCTCTTTACATTGTGAATCTGTTGCAGAGTGTTTGGTTATACAACATGTGAGGCAAAAACAACTTAAATTAGCTGAAAAAACTGACAATTACGAAGCTGAGGAGGAAATGCTTTTAACTTATGGTTTGTAATTGTTAACTTTCTGCTTGAAAAAAACTGCACCAAACAGGTTTGTTGTCTGTTTGGACCGATTGTTATTTTGTTGATTTGAGTAGCATGGGGTTAGAATTTGTCCATAACTTCATTTACTATGTGCTTCCAATATTTTGGTTTTCCAAATGTTTATCATTGATTTTCTTTTGACCTTTGGAGCTGAATCAAATTTAGGAAAGCCATATTCAATCACCAATATTCTATCATTTGTCCAGCCGTTCAAGCAATGAAAACCATTTTTTCCTCTAATGATGAACTAAGGATATCCTAATTATATAATGGGGTGATAGTAGGGACTTTTTGCCTTTACATTCACAGAAATAACAATTTTGATCAGATAATGTGGGGTTTTCGAGAAATGGTTACTCGAAGAGTGGTTTGAGACATGAAGCAATGCCCTTTCTGATAGGATATGTCGTTGTAAGTTTTAGATAAGGGTGACTGAACTTACCTAATGTTGATAAGTTGGACCTCTACTTATTCTGCTATTGACGTAAGAAATTTTGTTTATACTAGCTCCCTTTTTTTGGTTGATTCTCCTCTCTCCTCTCTCCTCTCTTATCTCTCTTTCATTTTGATTTTCATTAAGGTGTTAGGAACTCTCGCAAAATATATGCACTGGCTCAGTTGTTCCTTCTTTTCATGACTGGTCAATAATTAATCAATTCTGTGATATGAATCGATTTGTGCAGTGATATAATAACGTTGTTCTGTGATATGAATTGATTTGTGCAGTGATGGTTGGTGGATCAGATACCTTATCCTGTGCTCAATGTGGCAAACCTGCCCATCTTCAGTATGATATTATATTTATGTATTCTCTTCGATTTTATTCTCAACCATACATTATACATCACATACACACACAAGCACAGTTCAATGTATACTTGGATTGGGATGTTTTTTTATCAATAAACAATTAGGTCATTGATCAACTTCAACAAGCAATTAACGGTGGTATGGATTTGATCATTGATCAACTTCTATGACTTTGTGGTCCTAAAATTATCACTTGCAAATGTAAATCACCTATATTTTACGAACATTGAGAGACATGTTCCACTTTATCAGCATTTAAAGTTTCACCTTTAGTGACAGATGAATAGCAGATGCTGCAGCTAGAAGTCGAAACTATCCCACTCTGAAGCTTAAACTGTGAGTATCTTGATCAGTGAAGTGCCAAACAGGTAATTTGAAAATTTTAATTTCCAAACCACGCAGACAAATTATGTTGCATTTTTATTTGCATCTTTTGATATCTATATATAGTGATTTTATTTTTTATTTTATCTTGTCTCTGTAGTGAATAATTAAGGCTTAATGGGTACTACTGGTTCTAGTCTAAATTTTCTCCATGAATTTTCATTAATAGTTTAACTGTGTGGATCTTTCCTTTGCCCAGTAGCTCTTTTTTCCAATTGTCCAAGGTCATTGAAGTTATTCTCCTACCTTAGTGATTAGCTCTTTCACGTAACTATAAGCTTCTCTTCTTGATTCATAACATGAAAAAAAGAAAAAGGGCAATTCTCAAATTTCACATGGAACACACCTAGAGCTTTATAGGTGAGCTTTAGTATGACTGGTGAGCTAAAAGTGGGCTTTAATTCAAAATTGATGAATAAAGAGCTAAAAGTGAGCTACATTGCCCTGAATTACAACAGCCCAACAGTCAGACCAAACACAATGCCTTGACCTGTAGCGGCCCTTCATCCAAACCAATCCCCAAGATTGTTAAAACCAACACAGCAGCATAACAGATCAAAACAGATAAAATATCAGAGCATCTGTCTGGATGCTTGTTTTTGGAGTATACTGGTGGTCTGCATGATCTGTCTGGCTTCAGTGTGTGCATCAGAACCTTTTAATTTTGATGGGTTGATGACTTTCCAGGTCAGCTTTGTAAATTCGATTGCGACAATTAAGGGTGGGACTCGTGTTGATTATGTTACCAACCAGATTACAAACTATGTAATGAGTATTGTTAATAAAAAGAACAAGAATGCTAATCACATAGATTTTCTGTTTTAGTAACCTTATGATTATGATTCACTGGTGTTGTCATATTTTGTTGAATTGTTTTATTTTTTGAAAGAAAGTAATATTTTATGTTCTTTAATTTCCACCTCTTTAGTGAGTATGGATTTTATGTGCTTGAGTCTGCACCATTTTCTCTGCAATGAGTCTTGACGTTCTTGAGGGAATAATCCTTGATCATAATATTTACTATCAAGAATAAAAATGGGCTCTGTAGTTTCTACAAAGGTACAACATACCTTAAGCACAATGCACCCCTCTATATGCAAATGTTTGTTGGATGGGAAGTGTTTGATTGGGGTGGGGTATATTCAGCTGTATGTGGATGTGTTTAAGAGCAGCAATTGTAATTTACTGTAATGCATTTTTTTTTCCTTTGCCATGAATCATTGGCATTCTAAATGTCATTTTAACTTTTGATTTATGTTATTAACAGGTGGAACCTGCTACACTCGTTCCATTGGCCAATGGATGCAAACAAGTATTTCTGGTAAATATATGATAGTAGTTCTGGGGTAGACCTTCCCCCAAAACTCATTACAGTTTAACATCTGATGATGTAATGTGTGTTTTTTTATTTTTGTCAATATCAAATGGTATTATGGTCTTACAATAACTACAAAGGCAATAAAATAAGCAAAAGCACACAAGCTAATAAGATATGTTAGGTAAATGTTTTCTGAAAGGAGTTGTTGCTGCTTTCAAATAAATGTTTTTCAGATGGCTTTGTCCAAACAGTGCCAAAATTGGCACTTGGAAGCAACTAAATAGGATTAGCAATAGCTTTGTTCTCAATATGGGTGATTTAAACTGTGGGTATGATTCCCATAGAGTGCCCCTGTATACGAAAATTGTTCAGACTCTATCTATGCAAGTTACTATTAAGTTGGTGATTATTAATTGTAGTTGTTGAATTATGCACAAGTGAATATGCATGTGAACTACAGTTTCACCCCCTTTTTTAGAGTTTTTTCGTAGACTTTGCTATGCCTGCTTTATCATTTAGTTGAAAAAGTAATAGAGGAGAATTGGAATGTCTTCACAAGTTGCTGTATTTATGTATAGATAGTATCAGCTATTCTGATTAATGTTCCAATTACAGGAAACTCTGCCTTCCAAGAAACATAGAAATTGTGAATTGTACAGACTAACACCAATGGAAAAATGGAGTTTGTTAACAGAATTTGTTGAGAGAAAAAGTTTAAAAATTCAATAATTCTACAACACTATCGACCACAAAATTAATCACAGAAAATACAATTGGAATGAGTATCAGGGCAGAAGAGGTTTTTATGATAGAAAAATTTTATGCAAGACTCTCTGAGTATCAGGGCTGAATCTTGGCTAAATGAACTACTGCCCGAATAAATTTTTTTCCATCCTGTTATTGTTATTGCTGTTAGTTTTTTTCTCTGTCAAGGCACGAAAAGGACAAATCACAGCTCATTTATATGACAAGGAGTCTTGAATTTTGTTCACAAATAGTATATAATTTTTGATCATCATGCAGGTGGATTCTGTAGTTTACCTTGTTGACGCGTACGACAAAGAGAGATTTGCAGAGGCCAAAAAGGAGCTGGATGCCCTACATAAAAAAGAACAACAATACTCAACCTTGTTAACACTAGATGTTCTTTTTTTTTAAATTGATGCTGATTATGTTTAATTTTTGTTGGAATGAATTGTTTTTTGGTTTTTGGGGTTTAGAATAGGGTTTTGTGAATCGTTCCTTGTTTTTGGAATCAATGTTGCTACTGCTGAGTTATGTGTTGAAACTTGGATATAGAAAATTTTATAATAAGACCTGTTTTGATTATGAATTCGCTAAATATTACAGGTGTATTGTTTTCCTACTTTGGCGACTAATTTATTAGTAGCGGCATATGCAAATAATTTTTTTTCGCAAAAAATGATAATTGCCGACCAAGAGTTTTGGTCGCAAAAAATACATCTATTGCCGACCAAAACAGCTCTTGGTCGTGGAAACTCACTTTTGCCGACCAAAAGTTTTGGTCGCGAAAAGTAACAAATGGCGACCAAATTTTTTGGTCGCGAAATGTGATAAATGGCGACCAAAAAATTTGGTCGCGAAATGTGATAATTGGCGACCAAACTTTTTGGTCGCGAAATGTGACAATTGGCGACTAAGAAATTTAGTCGGGAAAATATCACTTTTCGCGACCAAAGTGTTTTAGCGACAAAATAAATTAGTCACGATAATTAAATATTTAGCGACCAAAAATTTAGTCGGCAAATCCAACTTTTGCCGACCAACGAAAATTTTGGTCGCGAATTACTTTTGCCGACCCTCAATTGGCGACCAAACTAGCGACCAAAAATTTTGGTCGCGGATAACTTTTGCCGACCAAAAATAGACTTTTAGCGACCAATTTTTTTGTTGCTAAAAGTGTTAATTCTTGTAGTGATAATTGAATAATATCAAATCTTGTTGCTCGATAGGTTAGTGGTAGAGTAATCAGTCATAGTTCGGAACCCTAATATTCTTAAATTCAAACAAGATTATAATTTAATCACAAAACCGATCCCCAAGTAAATGGATAATGACTTTGGTACATAGATAGCAACAATTCAAAGCTAGTTCAGATGGTCATGTATCTCACATTAGATAGCTTAACAATCCAATTTATTTGAATTACAAAGAAGCATCCCTTAATAAAGTATGAAAACAAACCAAACATACAATCCATTTATTCAAATTCACGGTATTAATTATAAATGCTAAATGAAAAAGGCTTAACGACAAGGTTGTTGAGCCTTATTTTTCTCTAGCAAAGCACATAAAAGTAGAATACGATACAAACCCACATCACGAGATTCTACTCTTGGCAGTACGGATTTTGGCATAGCAAAGAGAGATGACTCCATGGAGCTAGTTCCTCGGAAAGCAACGCCAAAGCTAGTTCCCCCGAAAGCAACGCCAGAGCTAGTTCCCCCAAAAGCAACACCATAGTTGTTATCCTACAACATTGGCAAAACCATTAATCTTTGAATTTTAAGTTAATATTGAATTTGACTTAGCACTAGAGTTTCTACATATATGTATATATATATCCATACTCTTGTATTCTGTTGTGGAGCCACCCTCTCTGGAATTTGAAGTTGCGAGTGGCTGAAATGCATTGATATAAGTTAATAGAAGGAATTAATATCCGTTTACAACAAAAGTAACAAATGTAAATAACAACAATCATAGATGCATTATTCGTATTTCTCAATCTATTCTATTATATAAAACCCACAACTCAGATTGTCTTTGAAGCTTTCTTACACTGTTGCTTTCTTCCAAGAATGTCCATTTGTGAACTAGTAAATGGTTTTTAAATTTAAGTCATCTTCCTCGTTCATCAAACCATCCAAATATTTAGATGCAATACCCTCATTTTAAATAAAAAAAAAATTAATAGTTTGTTCAGTTGAATCGAATTAAACAAGATGTGACTTTCTTAACTGATATCAAAAAAACTACCATAGTTTGGCTTAGAGGGAGCAAAGGGTTAAATGGGCTAGAAACAACCTGTTTAAATTTGCAAATAGAGGTGTGGCCCAGCTCCTTAAAATTAGAGCGAGAAGACTTAACAGCTTCCTTAACGGCAAGGCTGCTTACAGAAGGCGTGCTCTGACAACCCCGTTCCCCGGCATGGCTGCTAACAGTAGGCGTGCTCTGACATCCCCGTTCCCCATTCACAGAGGGTTGTCTCTCATCTGTTGGAACTCTGGCTTGTGAGATCAATTCCTTTCCGTTTGGAAATTGGGTGCCATGCTGTTCGACGCGTATTGGGTGCACATTGTCCACATCCACTGGGATAGACACATCATCGTCTTCTTTACCAGAGAATTCTCCAGCAGCCTTTGGCGTATGAATGCTCATAATCTGTTCCTCTGTAACACGGATAATATGATCATCATGCTTACAAACCAAGGTGATGGCGTGATTAATGACCTCGAGCTGATTTGTTATAATCAGAACTCTGCCACATTCAAAAGATAGATGCTTCAACGTTGAGTCATCCATCATGATCACTTCACCCCAAACTCTTCCTATGCTCTTGAATGTGTTGGAATTCCAGAGATTCAGTGGAACTCCATAGCAGTTGATCCACACTGTTCTTGAGCTAAGATTGGATAGTTTCCAAAGAGACCATTCTTGTGCATCCTCAAATCTTGAAGTGAACCAATCCTTGTTTTTGTGGATTCTGTTTCTCATATCTTCTTGGGAATCAAAAGTTAGAACATATGATTTACCCCCCATAGCACGCACCTGAATATTCTTGGCATCCTCAGGAGAGAAGGAGCTCAATATGGACTGATCTGCAGTTGGAAGGCTTGCTTTCACCACCACACTCCTATAGAGCCATTCAATACCCGCTTCCATCGCGTGTACTTTGATAGAAGGTTCAGAAGCATGTACCTTATTAGCTTGGTCGCAAGCTAGAGCATTGCTTTTAACAATGTCCGCATAAGAGGGTTTGTTTTGATTTTGCACACTTGGCAAATTCAAGGTGTTGGAATAGCGAGCTTCATGAAGATTGGATCTCAGTTTTTGTTCTGCCTGAAAGTGCTTAGGATATGGTGGCCTCTCAAATCTTGCAGGCTTGACAATAAGATGATAATCACCATACCATGCTCTGTTGAATTTTCTAACTGCCTCCTCTGCCGAAGCTGGCCTCTCGTAACGGATGAAGCCAAATCTTGAGTTGAAACGCTTGGTTCTTCTATTTGGAATTGAAGCGTGGACAACACTTCCAAATCTTTGAAAAATGCCCTTCAGGGAATTCACCTGCATCTGCTCTGGAATGTTGGCTATGAAGATGGTGGGAGATGATCTAGGTTTTCTATGCTTTCTAGAGACGGTTGTCCAGTCATGATCGGTATCTCCATTGTTGTGGCCAGCATCCATCCCGTTTGATCAACTCGAGCTTCCCTGTGGAGCAACTCTAAGCTCAGCGGCAGCAGCGGTAATGGTGCCGGAGGGGATGGAAAAGGGTGTAATGAAAACTGTGGTAGTTTTTTTGATATCAGTTAAGAAAGTCACATCTTGTGTAATTTGTTAAATCGTAATCGCATTATCCTTAACGAAGTCCAGGCAGTGTGGGAAATTGGGAAGCTCCTTGGCCTAAAAAGTAATGAAGAAGATGATGAGGTCGTTAGTAAGCTTAATGAGCTCCATGGCCAACATGAGCTTCAGCATAATGAAACAGAAGGTGAGAGGATTTAACCCTCTACTCACTCGGCCTATCCATGGACTTTTAATTTTGTTTTCCATGAAGATTATCTCTTGGAATATAAGGGGCTTAGGGAAAAGGGAGAAAAGAAGAGGAGTTAAAAATCTTATCTCTCAGCACAAAGTCGATTTTCTGCTCCTTCAAGAAACCAAGGTAGCAACAATCACAAATCAACTCATCCACTCTATTTGGCCCCACAATGACCCGGGTTTTGCAGCAGTGGAGGCCGAGGGATCTTCGGGCGGTATTATTAGCGTCTGGGATAAATCGGTATTTTCAGTTTGTGAATGCATTTAGAGACCGAACTTCATCCTTCTAAAAGGTACGATCTCTCCGGACTTTGATTGTATTTTGATTAATATTTATGCTCCTAATGAAGCCAGGGCAAGGAAAATTCTATGGGATGAATTATTAAGTCTCAGAGTTAGTTATGATTTACCATGGTGTATTGGGGGAGACTTTAATGAAATTATTAGAATTGGGGAAAGAAAAGGCTGTCTTACAATCTCTGCTAGTATGAAACAACTCAGTGACCTAGTGGCCAATCTGGAGCTTAGAGACCTTCCCCTGCAAGGCAGATCTTTCACTTGGTCAAATAATCAAGAGGCTGACAGATGGAGCAGATTAGATAGGTTTCTCATCCACTCACAATGGCTGGACAGATTCGATTTTAAACAATGGGGTCTTCAACGCTTATTATCCGTTCATTGTCCAATTCTCTTCATGGTGGATAATAGAGACTGGGGTCCAAAGCCGTTCAGGTTCCTCAATGCCTGGACCTCCCATCCTAAATTCCTAAATGTTGTCAAAGGCGCATGGAATCAGAGTGTGCACCTTGGCTGGGCTGGGCACAGAATTTTCATGAAGCTCAAGGAAGTGAAATCAGCTCTCAAACAATGGAATATGGAGGAGTTTGGTGATCAAAATGAAAGACTCATTTCCATTGGTAATCAATTACACTCGCTAGATCTCCTTCAAGAGACCCGTTCTTTATCTGAGGAGGAGTCAACAAACAAGAGGAAGCTGAAATTCGAATTCTGGAAAACTTCAAGGCTGATTGAGAGCATTTGGTTGCAAAAATCAAGGCAAGTGTGGTTCAAGAATGGAGATAAAAACACCAAATATTTCCATATGATTGCAAGCACAAGGCAGAGGAAAAATTCAATTGGCAATCTATTCATCAATGGAATATACTTAGAAGATCCGGAGCAAATAAAAAGAGCAGTTAGGTCTCATTTCCAGAATTTTTTCTCCGAAAAGTGGCCCTCAAGACCCACATTTTCAGAACCTTTTCAACGCTCCCTTTCTGATTTGGATGCATCTCTGTTAGAACAACCTTTTTCTGAGACTGAGATTCTGGATGCAATAAATCATTGCGAAGGTAATAAGGCTCCTGGTCCTGATGGCTTCAATATGAAATTCATCAAAAAATGCTGGGCCTTCATAAAAGCAGATCTTTGTCTCTTCTTCAATGAATTCCATCTTAACAGCAGGATTAAGAAAGGCCTGAATTCTACCTTCTTAACCTTGATTCCAAAAATTCCAAACCCATCTTCTTTATCTGACTACAGACCCATCAGTTTGCTAGGCTGTATCTATAAGGTTCTAGCCAAGGTCTTATCAAGTAGATTGAAATCTGTTTTGCCAAATCTGATAGATGAAACTCAATCAGCTTTTGTAAAAGGGAGGCAAATCTTGGATGGTATTCTCATCGCCAATGAAGTTGTTGATTTGTGGAAGCGCAACTCTTCAGGTGGGCTTCTTCTCAAATTGGATTTTCAGAAGGCTTTTGATAGTGTCAATTGGAACTTTCTTTTTCATATTCTTCAAAATTTCGGTTTTGGTGCAAAGTGGATCTCTTGGATTAAGGAATGTGTTTCTTCCCCTCATATTTCTGTTTTGGTGAATGGATCCCCCTCTCAAGAATTTCCTCCTCAGAGAGGCTTAAGGCAAGGTGACCCTCTCTCCCCCTTTCTCTTTAATCTTGTGGTTGAAGGGCTAAATATTCTCATCCAAAGAGCCAAAAATCTCAATCTTATCACGGGAGTGGATATCGGTAGCTCGGGATTAAACCTTTCACATCTGCAATTTGCAGATGACACTCTTATGTTCTGCAATCCAGATTGGGATGAGATTATAAATCTGAAAAGAATTCTCAGTTGCTTCGAATTAATTTCCAGACTAAGATTAATTACCAAAAGTCTGTAATTTGTGGAGTTGGGGTTAACAGGGACTTCACCTCTCAAGTAGCCGAATTCTTCAACTGCAGGGTGAGCTCGTTACCAATCAATTATCTTGGAATGCCTCTAGGGGCCAACCCAAAAAGACTGTCTACTTGGGAGCCTATCATAAACAAAGTGAAGAAAAGACTAGCCTCATGGAAGAAGAGGTATCTTTCTCTTGGAGGGCGAATCACTTTGATTAAATCTGTTCTTTCTTCACTTCCAATCTATTATATGTCCCTTTTCAAAATTCCTACCCAAGTGGCAAACTTAATTGATAAATATCAGAGATCCTTTTTATGGGGGGATAGTGATGTCAAAAGGAAATTACATCTTCTCAACTGGGAGGCATGCTCTGTTAGCAATCACTTTGGAGGTTTGGGCTTCAGAAAGACTAAGGAAGGCAATGATACTCTCCTATGCAAATGGTCGTGGAGATTCGCCACCGAAAAAAGTTCCTTGTGGAGGAAAGTCCTTTGTGCCAAAAACAATGTGAATGAAGATTGTTGGTTACCAAATGGCTCAAGCTTCAGACTTTCATCTGCAGTGTGGAAAAGTATCTCATCTTTGGAAAGGTATGGATCTAGAGCAATTGCATTATTTTTGGAAAATATACAGTTCAAGCTAGGGGATGGTAAAAGAATTAAATTTTGGTTGGATGCATGGGTCTCGTGTACTCCTTTGTCCAACCTTTATCCTAGACTTTTCTCTCTAGCTACAAACAAAGATTCATTCGTCCACCAGTATTTGTATCAGGCTGCGGTTAATCAAACTCATTGGAATATCTCATATAGGAGAACCCTGAGAGCTTGGGAAGATGAGTTGCATCTTGAGCTAATTAGTAAATTGTCACAACCTCTCAGCATTAATAACAATTGTGTGGATCACCTGTTATGGACTCCTTTTCCATCAGGCTCCTTTACAGTTAAATCTCTTTATGAAATTTTTGAAAATTCTCTTCGTTTAACCCCTTTCCCGATTATGAAGATGTGGAAATCAGCAGCCCCTCCCAAAATTAAAGCTTTTGGTTGGCTTGTTTGGTGGAACCGAATCGCCTCTTCGGATCTCCTTGCTCGCAGGCTCATTATCCCCGCTATCAATCACTGCGCATTCTGCGGTATTGATAACGAATCTGCTCTGCATTTGCTCTTGCATTGTAATTTCGCTTGGAAGGTTTGGGCTGAAATTATTTGTTAGTGGGGCTCCCAATGGGTCTCCCCTAGTTCCTTACAAGACTTGCTTTTATGGTGGTATGGTCAAAAATACAAAAATCTGGGTAAACTCATCTGGGAAGTAATTCCATTGGCTGTGGTTTGGAGTTTATGGGTTGCAAGAAACAACATGGTTTTTAACTCTATAGTTCCTGTTTGGGGGAATATTGTGGATAGTATCAAGATCAAAGTGGCCACATGGGTGAAGTTTTCTAGTCATTTGCCTAATTACACAATCCATGATTTCATGTACTGTTTGGTTGGATTGAAGGGCCACAAATTGTAGTCTCCTGCAGGATATAGTCCTCTGTTCTTTTATTTTTCATTCCCAGTTTTGGTTGAGGTCTCATCAACCTTTGTATCGGCCTTGGCTTGCATATGATTGGGCTCAATTATAGGTGCCAACCTAATTAGGATGTATTTTTGAGCTATGATGCAATTCAGTCAAGTCCCTCTTTTCTATCTATTCATCAATAATATTCTTCTTTGCTGATCAAAAAAAAAGAGAATGTTCTAAGATATTGAAAGCAAAGCAAGTTGGTCCATTTTCATTTCTACACTAGCCTTAACAAGACCATTATTCACAATCTTCAATCTATTCTATTATAGTATATAAAACTCATGACTTAGATTATTTTTTGAAGGTTTCTCATACTGTTGTTTCCTTCCAAGAATGCTACTTTCGTTAACTTGTAAACATTTTCTTAATTTATCCCATCTTTCTCATTCATCAAACCATCCAAAAATTTAGATGTGAAATTGCAAAGCTGCAGCTTTGGACTCCCAAAAAAATGAATAAGAAAAAGGATTTCAAATTTTTAAGTTATTATATTAGTCCAAAAAAAAAAACTACGTGAATTTCACAGGCCTTGAAAAAGTTTAGTAAACATTTAAAACTGATTGACAGTTGATATGGTGAATTATTTAAAATTAATCAAAAGTTGTTTCTTAAATAAATGGATTGAATAAATAATACAATTAGTTATGTTAGTCACAATTGTTTGCGCGGAAAAAACTTTTCAAATTTAAAATTAATCAAATATTATATTTGACCAACTATGTTATAAGGAAGATTGAATGAATTAATAATTTTATCTATTGGAAAGGATAAATTTGATAAGTTGAATGAAAGCTTAATTAGCAATTTTGTAATTAAAAATCCAAGAATGATTATATTTAATTAATATTTTATTATAATTTGTTCACCTTGTATCTAATATTTGATCTTGGATTATTATGATCATTTTATTATTGTAAAATTTGCTATATATTTAAATAAAAATTATTAATTTTATATGAAAGTAACATTTTCGTAAGTATTTTCAAATATTAAAAAAAATTAATAAATAATCTTTTGATTACAATTTTTTTTTTTTTTAAATATATGAAACGTCCCATATCGAGAGTTTGCTTTGAGTGCCCAAAATGTCAAAGCCGGCCTCGAAGCTAGTTCTAATGAAAGGGACCAACAAAAGGAACCAAATGAACATTCTATAGATGATGACACAAGCAAATATGTAGGCTCCATTTGGTTTCGATTTCAAAATTACTTTTCTGAAATTTTCTAAAAGAATAAAAATTAGTTTCAAAAAGGTAAATTAAAAAAAAAAATTTGAATTTTTAAAAATTGTTTTTGCCTTCGAAAGATATAAAATGATATAAAAATGATTAGTATTTTTAAATTTTTTTACACTAATTTAGTTCTTAGTTTTTTTTTTTGTTTTGTTTTTTTTTTTTTTTTTAACGCAAGGAATAATTTCTACGGTAAATTACAAAAGACGCCTCAAAGTTTGAATCTTGTAACAAAATAAATATGAATTTTTAATTTTACCAATTTAAACCTTAATTTTTTGAAATGTTAAAAAATTAATCTATTTTTAAGTAAAATTGACCAGAGAAAAATATTTTGATCATTGAACTCAATAAACATGATATTTTAAGCATCTTGCATACACCTACATTAATTTTAATGACTAAAATATCATTTTTTTTATTTTTTCTCATTTTTACTACACAGAACCAAACAAAGCTGTAGTGTATAGATTTGTTATGGAAGTACCTAGCACGGCTTAAGGATGCCTTTGAGAGAGTGAAGTTATCAACGTCAACAAGTCTCATATTGGAGTTCAAGTCTTTAGTAGGAATCTTTGAATGCTCTTCCTCAAAATTTTTTGAAGCTAACACACTTGCTGTAGAAGATTCCGAGAGTCATAAAGAGTGTCGTAGAATTCTGGTAATTCACACTTGTTGCAGATTACCCCATCATGCTGTCAAAACCGGAACTCATAGGCAGTTTTCCGAAATTCTGGTAATTCACACTTGCTTCAAATTGTCCCATCAGGCTATTGTCGAAATTAGGACTCATAGGGAGATTTCTAGAATTTTGGTCCTTTACATTTGTCGCATATTGCCTCATCATGTTGTTATCGAAATCGGGACCCATAGGGAGTGTCCCAAAATTCTGGCGATCCACACTTGTTGCAAATTTCCTCATCATGTTGTCAAAGTCGAGACTCATAGGGAGTTTTCTAAAATTCTGGTAAGTCACACTCGCGGCAGATTGCCCCATCATGTTGTTGTCGAAACCGGGACTCATAGGGAGTTTTCCAGAATTTTGATGATTCACACTTGCTGCAAAAGATCGTCCCATCATATTGTTGTCGAAACTAGGACTCATAAGGAGTTTTCCATAATTCTGGTGATTCACACTTGCTACAAATTGTCCCATCATGTTGTTGTCGAAATCGGGACTCATAGGGAGTTTTATAGAATTATGGTGATTCACACTTGCTGCAAAAGATTGCCCCGTCTTATTGTTGTTGAAACTATGACTCGTAGGGAGTTTCCCAAAATTCTGGTGATTCATAGTTTTTTTTTATCGGTAAAACAATCGTTATTGATGAAATCATACAAGGTATGATAAAATTCATCAATAAAGAGGAGTTTGGAGCTAACACAAAGCTCCAAACACCAGTTTGTAAGGAACCAACAAAAAGGAAAGCAAAAAATGCTGCCACAACAACAGACAGAGAAAAAGAAAACAGAAAACCAGATAGAGGCAGCTGACGCAACTCCAACAGCATAACAGCACATAGACCAGCATACAGCCCAATCAACCACCTAAGACATTGACATTCATCCCATTCAGCCAGCAAACAAACATAACAGCACACAGCCCATTCAAGCATCCAACAGATTGTGGTTGATTCATAGTTGGTGATTCATAGTTGCTGCAGATTGCCCCACCATGTTGTTGTCGAAATCGGGACTAGGGAGTTTCCTAGAATTCTGATGGTTCACATTTGGTTTTGGCACATTAGGGCTCTTATTCAGTTGCTCATTCACCACTCTTTGAGCTGCCTGAGAATTAAAACAAGGAATATTCAACCTCATTGCCTAAAAACCAGAAATATGAGGGTAATTCTATCTTCACACACTAATTCTTTGTAGTTCATAGCTTAGGAAGTTTAATGTAATTTATTCTAAAAAATAAATAAATAATTCAAAGTTGATAGAAATAACACCTGAACAGAAGGTCCACCAGGCATGGCCAAGTGACTTATAGGCATCCTAGCGGAGTGAACATCCCAAAATATCGACCACCATTCACTCAAGAAACCATTTGGCGAATCAAACACTGAAACAAATATATATATATATATATTGTAAATTTCATATTTAAATTAGTCAATATATGATAAAATTCATTCTGCTTCATTGAAGTAAAACAATAATCATTTAGTTAATACTTTGGATGGCGAAAGCGTGATCAATGAACAATGAGACACCTGAGCACAACATTGATATCATATGACTGACAACAACTTATGAAGCACACGTCCGGGGCACTAATTCATATCACTACAAGAAATATAGGTTTTGGCGGCGTTTTTTTAACGACACTTTTTAAAACGTCGCTTTTCGTAATATTTAGCGGCGTTTTAAAAACGTCGCATATTTCTGTAAATAAAACGGTGCCGTTTTGTAATAGAAGGCGTTGAGACACGCCTCCAAATGCGTTAGACCTCACGCGCCTCTTTTGAATCTGCAAATAATTGTTAAAGCCTATCTAAACCCTTATTTTGAATACTCACGGCTTCAAATCTCGCCTCTCTCACAACCCTCTTTCTTCATCTCACGATGTTGCTCCAGAGTGGTGTCTCTCTCTCTCTCTCTCTTTAGATCGATCTCTCGCTGTTAACCCTCTAAGAGATTCATCCTTCATCTTTGAGATTCAGAGATTTAGATCAGTCTCAGTGATTTCATCTCAAAGCAATTTCAATTTCGAAGCTCCAGAGCGGTGTTTCTCTTTCTCTCTCCCTAGATCTCTCTCTATCAACCCTCTCAGAGTTTCATCTCTGAGATTCAGAGATTCAGTCGGTCTCAGTGATTTCATCTCAGAGCGATTTCGATTTCGAAGCGCCAGAGCAGTCTCTCTCTCTCTAGATCTCTCTCTCTGTCAACCCTCTCAGAGATTTGTCTTTGAGATTCAAAGATTCAGATCAGTCTCAGTGATTTCATCTCAAAGCGATTTCGATTTTGAAGTTCTCTCTCTTGATTTCGAAGCTCCATCGAGGTATCGATTTCTCTCTCTCTCAAGCTCTTCCTTCTCGTCTCTCTCGATTTGGTATTTATTTTCTTGGAAAACCTATTCAATTTCTTCTTTTGTTTGCTTTGTCATTCTTCCTTAATATGTTGTGTTTTTGTTTTGAGAAAATGCCAAATGTGCTTGTGATTATGACATTTGTTGGATTTGAGATCATTTGTTGGATTTGTTGGATTTGAGATCATTTTTGGACTTAGTTGACTATTTAGTTTTCTCAGATGGTGATCACAATGGCGGACGTTCTACTCATTCTGCTCATCTTGTTGAGGAAAAGTTGTCTGGCTCTTTCTCTATGAAGTATGGATTATTTCCCTCTCCGTAGTTATTTTATAATTTGGTTTCTTAATTTGTTCGAGTTTTCCTTGTGTAAATTAAGTTGCTAAAAGTACCTTGGAATGGCAGATAAACAAGCTAGTGGATATTGCTCGATTTGTAGCCAATGTAAACACTAACGACTACAGTGCCTTGGAGTATTTGCTTGACCGTCTAGAAAACCTAAAAAAAAAAAAAGGTCCTTCTCTCTGCTTTTATTTTCAGATTTTGTGGTTTACCATCCTGTCATCCTGTAATAGTTTTGAGTGCAAAGTATTTGTTAAGATTGCATTTTGTACCTCATCATATCTTCTGCGTTGGTTTTATACTATTGAAACTAACAACGAGATTTTTTGGGATGTAATATGCAGTAATTTAGTTGCCAATAACTTCACAATAGAAAGTTCGAACAACAGGTGATTCTCTCGTTGCTGTATCTTTTTGACCTTGTTCAGTAGCCTTTGAACACTCAATGTTGCTAAAGGAAATTTCAGTCATTTTCCATTATATTGTTTAGTGTTTAACACCATAAGCTGGTAACCAGCACCTTTATCAGTAGTCAAACATGCATGTGCTTGATGCTGCTTAGATTCACCAGATATAACACATTTATAATCAATTTGCATTCTTTGTCTGCTTTTAGTGTTCTGCCTTCAGGATTGAGCTGTCTTCAAAGGAACTTTCCCTGCCATTGTAGTGTTCCTGTCTGTAAGTGCCTTCATGACCCTTCTTTTGTGTGTGTGTGTGTGCGTGCGCGTGAGAGAGAGAGAGAGAGAGAGAGAGAGAGAGAGAGAGAGAGAGAATCAGTAGGAATATGGGAGTCGAACTCAAACCTCACCAATGGATATAGTAATACTATTAATTAGATGTCGTTCTGTTGAACGGCTATCAGCATTTTTAGCGAGGTAATGTATAATTGAACCCATTAAAATGCGTTGAACCCATATAATGCATATGAATAAGGAGTTATGCATGGATGATTTTGATTTTTGTTAATTGAAAGCACATTTCCAAGCCCAAATCTGACGAATTCCTCTTTCCCATTGGCTTACAGATTCCAACTTTGCAGTCAAGTGTGGTGTTCTAGTAATCAGATTATATATGAGAGGGATAATGAGACTCTGGGTCCGGCTACATATTATGTGACTAACTAGATGAAATCATTTAATTAAAGTGCTTCATGGAATTAACATACATATGCATGATATTTTTGTTCGAGGGGCTTCATGGAATTAACATACATATGCATGATATTTTTAGGTGAAGTAGACACATTTAATTAACATGAGTCTGTCATAAAATTAGAAATCTATCTCATTGTGCATGTGCTAACTAGATGAAATCATTATGCATGTATTAGTCATACTGATGTGATAGTGAAAGAATTATGGTTTGAGTTAAATTTGAAAATAGATTTCATAAAATTTATTAATTTATTAATTTTGAGTAAAAATTTAATAACAGGGGTAATTTGATATCGTTTATTTCAACGTTGAATTAGAATTTTTATCAGATTTTTTTATATTCTATTGTCTAATAAGACGGCCAAGCAGACGTCATGGAGGTCGTCCGGAGATGAACAATAAAGACTATGGACATCTATGTTCGTATCCATTGGCTAACTATATGTATAAAAATTACCTATAATTTCCTTGTGATGATGTTTGACGGGCAGCATGAATTTTAATGCCTAATTGTTTGGTTTTGCAGGCTGAAACACTGCTAAGGTATTTGAGAGAACAAAGACAAGAAGCTTCTACTTTGAGTCCTGAGAGTTAGAGGGGTATTCACATGAGATTAGGTTTTATAATTATACTAGAGTGTTTTATAATCATTGATAACTTCTATTACTGTTATTATTATCTTGGGTGGTACTTAGTACTTATTTTTCTTGGCAGGTCATGGGATCATCATGACATTTTATCTGTTCTGCCTGAATTCAATTCAAGTGGTCACTGCTCAACTAGTGCCCGGTTGTGGTCAATTGCTTCATACAGTGGTCGAAAGGAGACTGCTGTTTATGCCACTGATGTACATACTGGGATGGTAATTCGGTGCAAAGTTTACATTGACAACTTCTCCAGGATGCAGATATTTCACAACTCCATCAAACTTGACTTAGATGGGCTTGCTACTCTCCATGTTCGTGCCTTTGATGGTGAAGGTAATGATGAGATGCTGAAGTTTATATTTTTAGCTTGAGAACGTTGAAATTGTTATTTCTTTGTTAATTTATTTTTTCCTGTAAGAAAATGGTTTACCTTTTGCCTGTGAGAAAGTGGTTTACTAATTGTTTAACTTTCTTGTAAGTTTTCCAATTATCTCCTATTATTATTATTATTTTTTTCTTGTTTTCATTCTCTCCAGATGCTTATGCTGTATGCTTGTGGAAAACTATATTCACATTCATTCTGTTGTTTATTCTTTGTGACTCTGTATGTCTGTTCATAAATTTTAATTTTCTTGGACTGTGTTGCAGAAACTGCATTTTCATCATTAGTGGGCTTACAGTTTATGTGTCATCTTATGCCTGAAGCTAATGGATTGCCTCATCACCTTGTTCATATTCCTCTACAGGACTCTCCTCTGAGGTTAAATGTGGTGTTCATTTATATTTCTCTCTCTCTCTCTCTCTCTCTCTCTCTCTCTCTCTCTCAATACCTTTCATGTTTTTAGTACAAAGTCCAGTTCAATTTTGTTTAGATCAGAGATTAGTTCATTTTTATTTTGTCAAATATAGAATGCCCTAGATAGTCAATGTCCCTTTTTAAGAATGAGGCATGCTTTGCAAGATGAGTGAAAAAGAGGGGGGGAGAGAAATGAGGGAAGGCAATCCTTATCAGAGGCAAATTTAAACTCAATAGGGTGCAAAGACAATGGCAAACTAGTTCAACAGGGTATAAAGATGGCCAATAGAAGGATTATAAGGTGTTCACCAACCTTGTGGTTGAGGAATCATCCCTTTGTTAGCTAGATTGTGGACCCAGCTCTTATCTCCTTCTCAAAAGAAGTAGATTGACAGAGATATAAAAACTTCACATCTGAATTGCCATAATGGCAAGCATGTGGAGAATTGGATTTCAACCATTCACATGAACAGTGCTCGAGCACCTGACAGAATGTTGGGTGAGGTGAGAGGACATAGCTGAAGGTGAGATATGCTTATGGAACTTTTTTCAGATTCTCACATTTGAATTCTGCTTTGGCATAACTTTTTTCAGTGCAAGTTTACAGAGAAAATAATAATATTATTACATTAACCCTGACAGCTCACCCACAGAGTTAGATTACACAATTGAATCTATGAAGGAAAACTGCTAATAGAAGCAATTGAATGTTTTGCTTGAGTATGTTGCTAATATTACGTTTCTGTTATAATTACCTTTTGTGTTTACAAAGGTTGAAATTCTGTTATGTTTCAAAGTAAGCAAAATTGAGTTCAATATACTACTATTACTACATAATCAACAAATATTGAAGGAAAACTGCTCTTTTGATTTTGATTGTTCAATCAATTTGATAGAGTGGTCTTTTTCACTGCATATCCTTGATAGGATTAGCTAATATAAACAACAGGAGTTTACTTGGATTAAGAGATTCTGAGGTATCAACTTAAACTTTTGGATCCTTTTGAATTAATGTTTTCTATTCTTTGACCAGCTGTTTTAAATTGCAGAACCGGATACAGTATGATTTATCTCGTAGTTGATTGCATAATGGAAGTTTGAAAATTTTGCATCTATGGATTCTTTTTGTTCATTTTTTTTTCCAAAAAAAAAATAAATAAATAAAATTGTGAAGTGAGCCATTGATGCTCTTTGCAATCAGAAGAGTGGTGGAATAATCTGATCTACAGATTATAAGATTAGATAGACTTTTGTGATAACTTTCTTATTTTTGAGTTCTTTTGTTGCGTCTACATTACATGAGTATTACCTTTTTTTGGTTCAAGCGAGAACAACTTTCACAGATGGATTGATAAGTCACAATTTCTCAATAATACAAGTTGTTGAACAATTCAAATTTTTTTTACCCCTTTAAAATGTACAAATTAATAACTAAAGTAGTAGATACAACTCTTTACTTTCAGATTGCTGTTCTTAACACACGGAATTTTGTTGTTATTGCTGACTTCTTGAATTGTTTCTCCGTTTAGTCACAACCAATCATATTACTAGCAACTCCAACTTCTTCTTGACAAACTACACATCTATTATGATATGCCCTTCCATTTTAATGTACAAATCTCCACCACTTTTTTGTAGTAGTTCTCTTAGTTGTTAACAAAAATGCTGTTGATTCAGATTGGTGTACTTATTGAAGACAAAGAATTTGTGGATTCATGTATGAGAGGAAAGCCTTGGAAGGCAGGAAAATTTTATTCGAGTCTTCACGTTACGCTATGGTCTGAACACCTTCGTCTTCCAGGTGGAGAGGTTTGTACATCTATCAAAACATTTTTTTTTTTTTTGTCATAATGACTATCGTGACTTGTGGAGCACGAAGTCCTCGTCACGGATACTCCATCAACATTAACACTGCTACTACATCAAGACATTGGGACTCGTTGGAAAAAGATGTAAGCTTTTGATGTCTTCCTTTCATGAATTTTTAGATGCAGGCTTACATGAATTTGTGTTGTATCCTTTCCTATTTGGTCCCTTGGAGCTCCATACTTGAAGTTTTGGCTGGATCTATTTTTGAAAATATTTGATACAATATGGTTTTATGTATACAGAGTGGGTATAATGGCTGTGAATCATATTGTGAAGCAATCTATATAGATTGACTGGCTCCACATAACATTAATGGATATGATATGATCTTCTCAAAATCTCTTGAACTTTCTTGTCATCGATGACAAAACACTGAGCTTGTTGAGCACATTATCATAGACTGAGTTTTGCCTACGGCATTAATCTGCAGTTACACATCAGTTTCATGTTTTGATAATCTCCATGTATCAACTTTCTTTCACAAATGATGTATTGATTTGCAGATTGAGCAGCTGCAATTACGTTTTCAGCAAGAGAAATCTATGCGGATGATGCTTGAAAGGGCAATGGGTCGTGCTTCTAGTACTTTATCTCCTGGACACAGGCATTTTGCTACACAGGTAACTGGAGTTAGAGACCTCAAATTTTTTAGATCTTCTGGAAAAACGAATCTAGAGCAACCATTCTGCTATTTGAAATATCAAATATTAATTAAAACCATGCAAAAAATGCTGAAATTTTTTATTAGCATCCAGATGCTGTGAACCAGGAATTAAGGTCGCTTTGGTCACCTTTACAAAATATTCAGCACTATTGAGTGGTGTGAATCCTGACCATTATGCATACTCAACACATATATAATGCCTATATATCTAATGCCATTGATATTTCCAATTTAAGGATTAGTTTTCCTGTCTGGCAACCCGGTGAAGATCAGATCACATATGAATCAATATCCATAATAAATCTTCTAGCTATGTTATTACCATCTTTATGATTAGTTTAAGGATATTGAGATATGAAGATCAGATCAGATCACATATGACGATCAGATCAGATCACAAAAGAATATCACATATGAAGATCAGATCACATATGAATCAATTTAAGGATTAGTTTTCCTTTACAATTTCTCAACACTAGAGCTGGAATTGAAGTCCCTCTCCTCTTCTCCTCTGAGTGGTTCCAGCATTTCCATTTTCTTTTGATGACTGTAACAGCTTCAGCCTTCTATATGTTGTTCTTGTTGTTAACAACTCCATGCTATTAGATTAATTTGTCATTGAATGTTGTGGGCAAACAAATCAGAATGAATTTCCTTAAGTGTCAAAATACTAGTGACTTCTTGTTTTTCTATCTGTAATCTCAATTATTTGCATTAGGTTCAAGAAATGCTTCCAACTATGAACAAAACTTCAGTGCTGCGAACCCTGAAAGATCATCTCCACCAGTGCCCAAGCAAGTTGTCTGAGGAAATGGTTAGGTGTATGGCTGCTGTCTACTGCTGGCTTGGTAGTTCAGTCTCTGCAAATCCAACAACATTAAAACGAAGTGGTATCAGTGAGGATAGGGACTGGTCTTGCAAATCCATGGTTGAAATATCTTCAATATCAACTGATAAGAACCACTTCTCTCGTGCATCTTATGCCATTAACAACTACAGGTACCCTTCCTTATTAAAAAGTGGTGCAAAAAGGTGGGGAACAAAAAAAGGAATTCAACAGTGTTGATTTTCTCTTTCCCCATGTGTGGAGGAATTTAAAATGTCCAATAGGGTGTGAATTGAATCAAGGTTCACTTGAAACCTGTTGAATAGCTTGATATGCATTGTTGGGCCCATTTGCTAATTGCTTAATTGGTGATTGAACATGGTATTAGAGCCTAGGTTGGGGGGAGGTCTTGGGTTCAAGTCTCTCCATTTGCATTTGGTCCCGTTTGGCATTCTTTCTTCTGTTTGGTGACTTAACAAAACCCTCCCGTTTTCCTCATGTTTAAACTATAAATACCATTTGAGTCCAAATCCAGGCTTCGAACGGTCCATTCCCAAACAAATTCCTGCAGCTCTGGAAGTAAAAAGAAGAATCTTTAGATTGCCTAGGGTTTTGAACTTGTAAGTTCTTAGGGTTCAAATCAGATCTGATCCAATCCGTGGGAGGTTTCATGCTAATCCTGGTTCCAGTTCAGGTCAGATGATTTTATTATAGGAACACAGATTGAATTTATTGAAAAATGAACATAGTTTGCAGTTCAGGTCAGATGAACATAGGTTGAATTTATTGAAAGATCAAGAGGAAGGCCAAAAGAACTTAGGTTGAGGCTATGAAAAAGGATATGATTTGGATTTAATTATGTAAATGGATTTACATAGAGCATGGGGACAAAGATGATCCCTTGTAGTTGATATTAAGAGGTTGTGATCAAAGCTTTTTGAGTTGAGTAGACCAGTCCAGATGGTTCTAAACCCCAACTTCCTCCCTACCGGACCCCAAAAGAGAGACTCTTATGATTATGGCATACTGTTTGGATGCAAAGGTTGTTAATATTTATTTCTTCTTTTCTATATCAGAGTTCTTGTGGAACAACTGGAAAAGGTGAATGTGGCACAGATGGAAACCAATGCCAAGATTGCATTTTGGGTCAACACTTACAATTCTCTCGTCATGCATGTAAAGATCGATAACTGGTAAATAGTTTGCTTTTTCTATTTATACTTGATAGGGGGACTTGAGTCTCTGTAACATGACTAGTGTATATAACATCACTTCAGATTTGGTGATATTTTAATTAATTTTACTGTGTGCTTCTTGGCTTATCAGGTATGGTCTGCTCCAAATTATTGTTATCGCTGTGGTAATGTAGCTTCAATATTGTGCTTCAATGAGAATATGGTACTGCCACTAAACTTTTCACTCTTTTAACTTGGTTGTGGCTTTTTGGCTCATTTATATTGATTTGATTAATTGAATTTTTTATGGGTGATGTGTTTTACCCCTTTGTCTGTTAGGAGAGAGAGGTGAAGTTAATTTTCTATGGGTGATGTGTTTAACTTGGTTGTGGCTTCTTGGCTTTTTGGCTCATTTATATAGATTTGATTAATTGAATTTATCTATATTACAGGACCGACGTTCACAAGATAATGTCAGCATCATCATTGTTGATTTGGGGTATGCACTTGTATGCATTAAGTTAATTTAATCTAATGTTTTTCATTCTAATCTAATGTGTCAATCTATTGTACTGATATTAACCTTTCTAATTTGGTCCTGGCTGTGACTTTTTGCAGGAGGACAGATTGGCAAAGTTTGCCTCGTTCAGAAAGAAATTTTTGTTTAGCTTTTGCTACTATCAGTATTGTGTCATTAGGAGTATGGTTGTCTTCTCTGCTTTCTGCACGAGTTCTCAAGCCTGACTTTGTAAATAAATCCTCACGGATTTCTAATATATTTTGTGTCTAGATATATTCTGTAATTGTACATGTATCACATCTTATTGCATTGTTTTTTATTTTTAATTTTGTTTTCAAATTTAGTTTATTTATTATTTTGATAAACATCAATTATTAGTTCTTAATAATTGTTTATGACAGGTATTTTTTTCATCCATATAAAATTAGCACAATTTTTATAATAAAAAAAATAAAAATAAAGGCTATGGCGGCGTTTTTAAACGTCACTATATACCTACCCCAACGGATAGATTTTTAAAATGTATAAATGCTTTTAACGGCGTTTCCAAAACGTCGTTAAATGTCATAGTGACGTCACAGTATAAATAGGGCAGGACATTTGGCATATAACGACGTTTTTCAAACGCCATAAAGCTATAGCGACGGCCGCGTCCTCGGCGTTTGGTACTAAACGTCACAAAAAGAATTAGCGACGCTTTGACTACCTATAGCGGCGTTTTTAAAATGCCGCTAAAAGTTCATTTTCTAGCAGTGTATATAGTATATGTTGGACAATCTTCACTGTATTTAAATAAATTAAATTCTGTTGTGTACAAAACAACAACAAGAATATAAATAAATAAAAAAAAGGAGAGAATTTATTTAATTACAAAAATCAAACTCGAAATAAAAATAAATAAATAAAAACAGATTTTATTTTGTTACAAAAACAAAATTAAAATCTGATTAAGTAAGCAAAATTAAAATCGGAATAAAAATTAAACAACTTACTTGGTTAATTTCTTTTGAATAACTATCTGATCAAGTCCAGTGTTTAACACTGTGTCCTTAAGATAGATTCGTCCTCTCCACGGTGCTTTCAGAATTTGGACGTCTATCTCTCAGGATGAAATGATCTACCACAAACAATAGCAGCACTACAAATTGTTTGTCTTACGAACACACTAAGTGTTTACACTCTTTCTTTCAGAAATAAAATGCAACAAAATGAAAAATAGAATAAGCAGAGGTGAAATACGAAATTTCTGAATTAATAACATCAAATGAGAGTGGTCCTATTTATAGATGTAAAGGTGACTCTTGGTTTTAAATTGAACAGGTATGATACCTGTTGGTTTTGAATTCAAATAGATTTGAATCTGTTAATAATTCAAACAGATAGCAAAAAATGGGAAGGGCCTTGTTTGGGTGTGCACTAATTCCAAACTAGTTTATTTCTGTTTGAAAACGGGAAGGGCCCTGCTTGGATGTACAGAAAATTCAAATCAGTTTAATTTGAATTCTGGATTTTATTTTACCAAAAATAAAATTAAATTCAAATATTTTTGGCCCAAAAAGATTAGTATTGGGCTGAACAAGCCCAACCCAACCACACACCACGCATCCGCAATTGACCGAACGGCGGCGGCGCGCGTGTGTGGTGATTTTTGGGTCCAATGGGTCTAGCCCATTTTGCCCATAACCTCTCCCTCTAAAACACTTGGGTACCCCTTGGGGCACACCCCAAGTACCAAACTCATGCCTTATAAACCCTTTCAAAACTTCCCACCAAATCAATGTGGGACAAGCCAATTTACAACCTTAAAGAATTTTCACCAAAACTCCATTTTCATAGAGCACACTTTGGCTTCAATTTCTCATTCACTCGGTAATGGTTTTGAGCAACCAAATATACCACGTGAATCACAACGCGGCATAGAACGCGTTACCACTTTGACCCGAGTAAATTGACGCTCGGGGCCCACCTAAAAAATAGATCAAACTTGAGAAAAAATTATGGTTTTACCTAGAATTTTTCTATCATTTCCAACAGTATATACAATAAAATTTCAAATAAAACAACATAAAAGGTAAAGTGGAATATAAGTCAGTATATTCGTATATATATGCATATATATATATATATTAATTTGGAGTAATGTAAAAACTAGTTAAATGATTTAGTTAATTAAAATTCACATTTTAATGAGAGAAATAAGGTATAATTAAAATTAAATATTATTACAATAAAAAATTTGTAAGGAACCAAAGCTAAATTTTAAAAAAGGAAATTACTGCTTAGTCGATTTTTTAACAATTAATTACTGATTAATGAAAAATTTTATCACTTTATACTTCATTACATGCAAAGTTTATCATTAATCTGTAAATATTTTATACTAGATACTTTTGGGATGCTTTTTTTATTAAAAAAATAAAAATTACTTATTTCATGTACCTAGTGCGCATATAAAAAGTCATGTACCAGTACACATTGCGTACTTGGTACTAATAGGACTTATTTTTTGAAGCCCCTAGGCTTCTCTCTAGTCCAAATCAATTTAAAATTATTGTTCATTTTGTAAAATTTTTTGTGTATATCATTTATAAAAAAAAATAAAAAAAATAAATTAGATCAATCTAATAATAAATTATATTTTTATTTTGTGAGAACCCAAATGTAAAAATTAAGTAAATAATTAAATAATAATATTACAATCTCAAATATTTTGGTGGTGAATCCTAAAGTGCAAATGAAATATTTGGAAGGTCTTTTAATTAATTTTTAAACATAAAATAAATTTATGGTAAAAGTCTTTAATTTAGAAGTAAGATTTATTATTTAAAAATAAATAAATAAATAAATTTAAGTGCCAAATTAGTAAGCATATTTTGATCTAATAATATTTATATTTTAATGGAGATAGAAATTAAAATAATATAAAGAGATAATAATTTAGAGCCTTTTGTTTAGATATATAAAGTAACCCTAAGTTGCCTAATACAATATACGGCAGTGCTACGTAGTTCGAAATTTTTTGGCTCGAATTTGGCTCGACACCAAAACGACGTCGTTTTGGTGTTTTTTTGTTTTTTTTTTTTTTCTTTTTCCTGTGTTTTTGTTCAATCAGAAACGAAGAGGGAAGAAGAAGAAGAGGGGAGGAGAAGAAGAAGAAGAAGAAGAAGAAGGGAAGAGAGAAGGGAGAAGGGAGAAGGGAGAACTGGACAGGAGGGGGCCTCAACCAGTGGCGGAGGAGCGGCGGAGGCGGTGGTGCTGCGACGAGCTGTGATCGGCGAGGCGGTGGTGCTGCAACTGCGACGATCGGCGAGAAGGTGGTGCTGCGACGATCGGCGGCGGTTGTGCTGCCTCCTCCTCTTTCTCTTCTCCTCTCTTCTTCCTCTCTTCTCTCCCTCTTTCTCCTCTCCTCTTCCCTCTGTTTGTGCAGAGCTCCTTTGCTTGAAAAGGAAAAAAAAATTCGAGCCGTTTCGAGCCTCTCAATTTCGAGCTCTGATTCATTTTCCTACAATATATAACAACCCTAGGGTTCCTAATCTACACTATAGCAACAGCAAACACAGCAGCCACGGGAGAGAAGGGTTGAGAGAAAATAAGAAGAAGAAAAAGAAAGGGTTGCAAACAAAGAAGGATTTTTGGGTGTATGGTAGGTCTTTATCTCTCTTCTTCCTTTTGTTTTTGTTCTTTATCCTTACTCTATTATTATTTAGTTCATTGATGGAGAGGTTGTAGGTTTATGTATTTTGTATTATATATATATATATATATGTACTGTTAAGAAATCTGAGGAGTTAAATTCATGCATAAAGAATTGTGTAATTTTTAGTCCAAAAATTCTACACAGAATCACAAACTTTAAAAATTAAGAAACCATATTAAACGAATGAATTTTGAACTGAAATTTTTACAATAGATTAATTACATATTGAATTGCACATCTGAATTTTTTCATAATTTTTGGGAGTCAAAATCCATATAAATTGAGGTATTCAAATCTGTCCAGGAAACCGGTCCAAAACAGTAAATTCGAGAGTGTTGTTCTCTTTAGGTATAAATCTAAAAATTATCAAATTAGTGTCATTAGAACCGGTTACGAGTCTAGTTTCGTACGTTTTTTGCCTTGCATTGATTGCTCGTGTATAGTAAGAAAACCGTCAATTTCTTTAAAGTGCTGCAGAAAACAACCTGTTTGGATATAATTAATTGTAAATAATTATTTTGATAAGCAAATCAAGTGAAACCAATTGGGTTTGAAACTTAGGATATATTAGTTGATATCTGGAGGTTTTTGGAATTTTTCGAATAGCGTGGAGTGGGTTTTGTAATTTTCAAAGTTAGCGAATAGATTGAGAAAACTTGTTTAAAACGCTGTTTTTTCTTAAAGTTATTTTTAATTAAGTTTTGATTTGAACCCATGTCTTGGGTGATTTTAGACCTTGAAGAACATGAACGTAGGTAATATTCAAGAGTAACGGTGAGTTGGGTTGAGCTGTGTTAGTGCGCTATAAGTTTGAGATTACTTAGTTTATTATTCCTATTAGTTTGTTTGAATCAGTGGTGACGTGTAGTTTTAATACTTTGTTCAGGGCACTAGTTGAACTTTTATACTCTATTCGAGGATTATATTATTTCGGTTTCAGGTGAGTAGTTTCATGCTACGTATTTTTATAAATGTTCCCCTACCCTGAACTGTTGGAAAATTAAATTGTTGTTTTAAGACTAAACTGTTTTGATAAATTATTATATTATCAATGGAATCAAATTATTTCTGAAACATGTGTGAACTTGGCATACTGTAAACTATTTGTTTTGGTCTCATGTTTATAATGATGAACTACCATTTGCGAAACTGATGTGTTTTGATTATTAGGACCATGTGTGTATTTAGTCCAGGGAAATTATTCCACTGTGTGTGGTGACTCTGGCCACTAAGGAACAGATCCGGGTTGGACCGTGATGACTCTAGTGCTCAACGATTGTAAGGAAAAGACCTTTAAAAAAATGTAGGTGACCTTCAATCGGATCGCCTTTGAGAAAAGGCCCAGGTGCCACCTTGAGGATGACTTTTAGTTCGGTATTGGATCCAACGAGGCTTGTAGCCTTGAGAACTGTGTGGCATATTATTTGTTTTTCTTGGTACCCAGAAAATTATTGGTGTTCATGTTATAATCTGTTTTAAGTGAAAAATGTCGTTTATCATGTTCTTGCGAGACATGAGTATTTTAAGTGTTGAACTGTGGAACCTTCTTTTTTAAACAAACTGTATGCCAATCTAGTTTCTGTGATATATATATCTTATTTTGGAATTGAACCCTGTTTTCAAAACTGTATTTACTATCCATGTTGCTACTCACTGAGTTATCAGCTGACTTAGTTGTTACCATTTCCAAGTGTTAGAAGGACTTAGAGTGGACTCATGACATAGAGAGGACTCAATTGCATGGACTTCTAAGGCATTTATTTAATTTGTTTTAGGTTGCTTTGTCGAGTTTTGTGCATACATTGTGGTTGGGTTTTATTTAGAATTATTTTATTTTGTGGGCGGTTTTTGTCCCATTTAGTATATATATATATATATATATAGGAAGTTGGTTATGACTTGTTTTTCACTTGTGATATGTCACTAGATTGAGTGTTGATTTATTTATTTCTGGGTTATCATCACATTTATTTTTTATGATTTTGGGTTCATGTTTAGGCTTACGTATGCCTTGGGCTAAGTCTCTGTAGGCCACGGCCGGTCATTCCCGAATTTGGGGTGTGACATATTTTATCACATTTGTCTCCAACTCGTGGTCGACCCCACTGGCCCTAACAAAAGATATATTTTTTAGAAAGACGCTCGATAAAATGAAAAAGGCTACTATTATTAGATCAACTAACTTTTGTATATATACACGCAGAGATGTAGAAAATGAACAACTTATATTATCGAAATGATACCTATGAGTAGAAAATGAACAACTTATATTATCGAAATGATACCTATGAGCTCAGATAACACCTTTCAATCTAGACGTGGATTGACGAGAAGATCAACCCTTTTCATAATAACCATGTTTCATACAACACAACCCACATATATCATAAAATTCATCATGCAGCACAAAACTGAAACCAAAAATCCCAACAAAAAAAAAAATCAAAAATAATTAAAGCCATACATGCCCTAATTACATACTATCCAAGCAGCACTCAATCAATTGATTTAATTTATTGCCTCTTATTACATAAAACAAATTGGTATCTAATCAAAGAACACCACCATTAAAATTAAGGAATAAAACCTAGGGATAATTAAAACACATTAATTAGCCAAAACACACACACACACACACACACACAAAGAAAAAAGAAAAAAAAAAACTCAAAAATGAAAAATTAAAATATAATAAAATTAAACAAATAAAAAAAAAGGTGGGTGAGAACACATACCAAGAGGACTGATACTAATATTAGCCTCTCGGGCGAAAATCGCAGCAACCTCATGCATGTTCCTTTTCATTAGATAATCATATATGTAGACGTCGAGCCTATATATCAAGCCCGAAAATCAAAATAAACTTTCAAAATTATCAGAGAAAAAAGATTGAATAAAAAACAAAGAAAATGAACCTTTTTTTCTCAAAAAAAAAAAAAAAAAAAAACATTGAAGCATATCATAAACTCACATCTTCTGAGATTCATAGTCACCACCATTACCAAGCGTCATGATCGCAATCCAAGACAAGGACACCTGTACTTCACCAAAAACATACAAAGTGGGTTTTCAACACTGATTTTTAGATCACAAAAACAAAAACAGAAAACAAACCAAATGAGAATAATCAGTAGAACTGATCAAAACCCAAAACCCATTTCACAACAGAGATTTGAAGAGAGAGAGAGAGAGAGAGAGAGATGTTTTAGTTGCTAAGAAGGAAGAAGTACAGTGCCATGCAAAAAGAGAGGAGAAGAAAAGAGAGAAAATGAACCTAAGCCTTTTTTATGAGCAAATGTAGAGAGAGAGAGAGAGAGAGAGAGAGAGAGAGAGTTGGGTTTGGGTTTATATATTCTGACGAATGGACCCAAAGACATGGCTCCTCTAATGAAGCCAACTAACACTACAAGAAAAAACGTTTTTGGCGGTTAAAATTTTATTTTTCGTCGCTGAAAGTAATAGAATTGGCGACTAAAATGAAATTAGTCGTCAAAATTGAACACTTTTGCCGACTAAAAGAGTTTAGTCGCCGCATATAGGGGTTTTAGCGACTAAAGGTTGTTTAGTAACCAAAAGTGACGGTTTTTGGCGACTAAAATAATTTAGTAGCCAAAAGTGATGGTTTTGGCGACTAAAAAATATTTTCGTCGCCGATTATAGGTGTTTTGCTGACTAAAAACAGATTGGTCGCTGAAAATGAGGTTTTCTGGCTACAAAAAATAAATTAGTAGCTAAAAACAGTCAATTGCCGACTAAAATTCAGTTTAGTAGCCAAAAGGGGACGTTTTTGGAGACTAAAAACAGATTTAGTCGCCAAAACTGTTTATTTTTAATTTGAACTTATTTTTTTAGCGACAAAAAATTAATTAGTAGCCCAAAATAATAGAATTGGCGACTAAATAATGGATTTAGTCGCCAAAAGTGGCCTAATTTTTTTTTAATAAATAATTTATTTTTTACATAAATTATATTGAATAAAAATAATTATATTTATATATATAGTTTTGTATTAATACCGGTCAATATACTATATAAATAATATATATTGCACATATATTCATGTGATGTTGAAGTGGCATAGTGGAGGGAGCGTGTTGCTAAAGGTGTTGGCGGTTCGAATGTTGGAGAGGTTGGTGGTTCGAATCTCAAAAAAAGCAAATAAATTGGTTTTTTTTTTTTTTTTCACGGAAGGACCTTTGGCGACGAAAATTTTAGTCGCCAAAAGTATTTATTTTGGGCGACTAAACCCTTTAGTCGGCGATTCATAGACTATTGGCGACTAAAAGATTAGTCGCCAAATGTGTGATTTTAAAAAGTGTAAATCACTATTGACGACTAAAAAGTTGGTCGCTAAAGAGTTATTTTTTGCCGACTAAAAAAATTTTAGTCGCCAATACCTCCAGCGATCATATATACGCGACAAAAGGAGCAACTAAAAAATTAGTCGCTGAAAGTAAAAACTCAACTTTCGACAACTAAAAACAAATTTTTAACGACTAAAAATTTAATCATCAAAAATACTTTTTCTTGCCGTGTAAGCATGTTGCGTTTCTGTCCTATAGAACTATCATATCATTTTATGCCACGTCAAAGCCAAAGGGTAATTCTAACTTTTCAGTGGAATCTCAATTTTGGCTGTGGGGTTGGTGAGCCCAACTGTTCATGTTTAATTTGAATTTTTCCTGAAAAAAAAAATTCTTTTGCCCGATTGATTTGTAAAAGAAAATTTGTTTGGTATTTGGACAAATTTACATATTTAATTAATGAAATTTATAAATAATATGAGAGTTACTTTTTTTATTTTTTATTTTTTCTCTTAATAAGCATATTAATATATATATATACACATATTTTTTTAACTCGAGCTCGACTTATCTATAGAATTTTATTATTTTGTTCAATCAGTAACCATTGATTAAAGTAACATTGAAAGGTTGAATTTTATTATTTTAAATATATATATATATGAAAAATGCTTGAGAGCACTAGGAAATGAGCTCTAAACTATGCACTAATGACATGAAATTGTATGGGGCCCAACTTGATGTGATGTTTTAGCTTGATTTTTTTTTTTTTTTTTTTTTTGAGGCATGCCAGCTCAGTAGAGCTATTTTTAGAGCTCTACTTTTAGAACTCTATAGCATTGTTGTATATATATTTGGTAATGGAAGTATCCCAACTAATTCGGGTACAAGTGTTTTTTGTTTCATACATATTGGGTAATTATGTAACACATACCCTAGAAGCAACTTCGATAGTATTGACCACTTTACATATTCAAACTCTTCGTTTCATTAGACGCTTATTAACATTTAACTGTACACTCGACTTAATCTCCACCATATTTTAAATTAGGAGTGAAACCTCTTGAAAATACAAAAATTAAGATAAGTTTGAAAGATAAGAAGGGGGATTATTCAAAAAAAAATTTAATTTCATCAATCTTTATTTATACTTTTTTTTTTCTAGGAAAATTAATAATAAAATTTATTCTTTTTAAAATTAATCATTAAAAGAAAATTTCGTGTTTACTTCCATTTCTAACAATTTTATATTTCAAATGAAAATTAAAAAAAAAAAATTGAAATTCGCGATAGAAGAGAGATGAGAGTACAAATTTTTTTGAATTTTGCACAAAAATAATTTAGTGGTATAAAACAAATAATAATAATTACGCCAACTAACAACAATTAAGTAGTGAGTTGGATTGATTATGGGATAAGAGAGAGAATTTCCAACTCGTGAACTCATTAAATGGCTGGAGGATTTACAAAATCTCCTCTACTGTGATTGTGGACCCAAATTTTGAAAATGTTAGGTTGTGTTTGGTAGAGTTTTGTAAATATAATTTGAGAGTATGCGTTATATTTTGAGTTTGTGAGTTGTAAAATTATGATTTGAGCGTAGAAAATTTGTTTGGTTATGATTTTTGAATAGAGTGCTGAATTGAGTTTTAAATTGAGTGTGAAATTGAGTTTTAAAAAATTGATTTGACATATGAAGTAAGAAAATTTGTTTGGTTATGAGTTTTGAAAAGAGTTTTCAAAACTTAATTCAAATTGTTATAACTCATAACAAAACACACTATTTTGCGCACTATTAAAAATTCTGATCAACACTCATAATCAAACTCTTTTTAAAATTCAATTAAAAAAATTTATTATTAACAGAAAATAACAATAATCAATTTTTAATTAAAAATACTACAAAGGAAATAATTTTTTTTCAAAATAAATATTCAAAAAATTTAAATCATAAATATTTAAATAATTTAAATAATCTAAAAAATTTAATAAGTAAAAAATTAAAATAAATATTCAAAAAATTTAAATCGTAAAAATTTAAATAATTTAAGTATTCAAAAAATTTAAATAATTTAAAATGTTAATATTTTAAATTTAAAAATAACTTTACACTCAAATCGTAACTAAACACATAAAACAGAATTCAATTAAGAAATTATTTTTAAAACTCATAACCAAACACATAACTTGAAACTCCATGCTACTTTCACAACTCTACACACAAATCGTAACCAAATACATAACAACAAAATTAAAATATTTAAAAATATTTTTATAAAATAGAGTTTGAATTTATTTTTATAAAATATTTTAAATTTTAAAAAATTAAAATCGTAATATTTTGAAATTAAAATATTTAAAAATATTCAAAAAATTAAAAAAATTAAAAAAATTCTAACATATTTAAATATTAAAATATTTAAAATATTTAAAAAATTAAAATATTGATTTGAATTGAGTTTTGAAAAGAGTTTTGAATTATGTGCTTGGTTATGAGTTTTGAAAAGTAATGATTATGTTTGGAATTGAGTTTTGAAAAATGGGTGTAAAATTATGATTTGAAACCTCAAAACAAACAACACACCTAAATCAATGGATAGAACTATAATTTAAAACTCTTACCAAACGGAGCCTTATTTATTGATTTTAATTTTCTGTTGTGAAATATAAATGAGAGTCTGTAATCTAATGTCTTATCTGCATAATTTGAGGTCAGATTATGGGTCAGTGACATCATTACACTATCCTATACAAAACGGGAAAAAAAAAAAAATAGTAATTATTCAAAAACTTTATAGTGATGGTGTTGGTTTTTTTGATTTTCGAAAGTTATTTTAGTAATTATGAGCGTGTCAGTAAGGATCAATCAGTCTTTACAGAAAATTAATTGCCAACCAATTATCAGATGATTGTGTTTTAGTTCTTTCAGTCTCAATGAAAAGGACTTTTACTGGTGGCTTGATTTAGGAGAATTAAGCAAGATATCAATTAAATGAAGAACAATTAAAGCATTTTATTGAAATGAAAAACTTACAATGATCCAAACTCAGCCTCGTAGAGGTTTACAGTAATAATCTACTACTTGAAACTACTCCTATGAACGAAGTGCAGTGCAGGAATTTAAAGTACAGTAATGTAAAGAACAGGAAATGTAAGACTGGAAATGTAAAACTGGGAAGGAAAATAAGTAGAATAAGACTAGTTTTTTGGATCTGAGTCTGGGGGCTTTTTCTGAGGCCTTCTCTGCTTTTTGTACTTGTCAATGATGACCATCAAACTACATTTCAAACCGTCGAACTGCTCCTCCATGATCGTTGATCATGTTGCCTTATAATTAGCTACACCACGCCATCACTTGCAATTAGGCTTCCCTCATAAATTTGAATTTAAATGTGGGTAACCGTTTGAAGCCACATCACCTTGCATCTCTTTGTTGATCCACTGCTACTCAGATCTCGTAATAACCAATACTAACTGCCACGTGTGCGATCAGGATCGAAGACTTGAATAGTCTTCTTGTATTACCCTTATTCTGCCACGCGTCGAATTGTAATTGGCTTGTACAAAATATGTAGCCAACATTACTCCCCGCACTAATATACCCAATACTTGGTGATATTAGTGGATCAAGGTCTTTTATCCACATCTTAGAACGTGCATGGGCTTTGCATTCTTCCAGAAATGCAACTATCATTCATCATCTGCATTAAACTCTCCTTCAATCTCTTGAATACCCCCACCACCTTAGTATTCGAACAGACTGATACGTTTTTTATGACCGAATCAATTTTCTCCTCCATTGATCGAGCACATGAAGAGTCATCTGATGATGCTGTTCCTCCTCGAAAGAACCTCCATGCATTAATTAGCCACCTTAACCCACCTTTCTATATTCAGGTCATGGATGCCTTTGCAAATCATCAACCCATGGACTCCGAACACATTGCTCTTAATCCTCTGATTTAGAAACTTACAAATATGGACATGGGAAGTTTTTCTTCTGACTCACCCTTGGACTTCGAACAAACTACTCTCAATCATTTGATTCAGAAAGTCACAAATATAGACATGGGAAGTTTTTCTTCATCACCCTCTGTATGGGATGAGGCTACAGCTTCTTTCTCTAGGGCTTTTGACTGGACAAGCTGGTCAAAACCTGAGGCCTGTGATTTAAGGGAGCGAATCAACCATCACTTTGTTGAGTTCACTAACTCTTTAGAGTTCCCTTCCTATGCGCGAAGTTCGGTGGTCTACCCTTACGTGCCCATCGACCTTCGACACAGTTTGGAGGAGAATCTGCTTGTAGCATGGTACACATCCTCCATGCCTACAAAGATAGTGCACGATGCCCGACGCCTAGAAAAGGCACAAGGATACAATCCATCATTCTTAGCCCAGAAGGCGAAACTTTGCTCTTCTGGCTGACTCGTTTATATTAATGCCCTTGTTCCTTCTGCCTTTGCTCCATCTCCTGAAATAGAAGCATCCACACCTTCTCCTCTGCTAAATCCTTGCTGGACAGAGAGACTGAAGCTTGCCCTCTCCGCAGATAAGGTCTTTCTACCTTACAAGCCTCCACCTTCCTCTATTCCAGTTGAGCAGAAGCAAGCCCAACTTCTACTCATGGCCTTCTCTCACTTGCCCTTCAATGTTCTTGAGGACGAAGTCCCTCTCAAGAACCTTCGATGGGCTTGTGATATTCTGACTCGGGGTCATGTCCTCAATCCCCTCGCCCAAGCAGAGCTTCACATGTTTTTGGACCAACTTCCATTGCTTCTCCACTGGCATCGGACTTCTATGGCCACCACTCAATCTTTGGACCAACTCTCGTCCCTTCGAGTTCATTCCCAGTACGAAGCAGAGAACTTCATCGAAGAATTCGGTGACTTCAAGAATAAAGATTCTACGTACTGGGATGACTTGGATATAGGCAAGTTG
The DNA here is from genome assembly GCF_055761805.1 of Camellia sinensis. Taxonomy (NCBI): domain Eukaryota; kingdom Viridiplantae; phylum Streptophyta; class Magnoliopsida; order Ericales; family Theaceae; genus Camellia; species Camellia sinensis. The sequence goes on from NC_138970.1 coordinate 117,335,553, forward strand.
GAACAAGGATTGAGAGAAACAACATTCGAAATAAAGGCTGAAGAGCTCTTTTATGAAGTGAGAGCACATCAACTTATGCAGCCAATCCTCGAAGAAATAGAGGATAGAATAAAGAAAGAACAGAAATTCATTGATCAGAGTTGGACTAAATTTCATGATCTTGTTATTTATTCCATTCCCTATTTTTATGAGCTTGAGTTTGTACCTAAAGAGGGCCATTCGATGTAATTGCTTTTGCTTAAATACAACTAAGACTTTTTCCTTTGTTTGGCATTGTTTGATCTTGTCTCCGTTTGTCTTTAAAAGCAAATTCAGGGCTTCGAACTGAACAATCTTATCCTTCGAATCTGAACTCAATCGTTTTAAATGAAGCACTAAAAAGAACCAACATGAACTTTTTCAATTTATGGAATATAGTTGACAGTTCTCGTTGATTTTTATTCAGAATCAGTGTTTCGAATTTAACAATCTTACCCCTTAAAGCTTGTTTTAATCATAACCAACATATGGTCATGTTTAGTATGATCAATCAGTTTTAAATTGACAATTTTTGCCTTAAACAACAGTTCATACTTCCAAAAATATGGAAGCTCCTTTTGGGGCTGCACTGTTTTAGTCTAAAAAGACGATCATTTCTGTATATATATGAACCAATTATTGGTTTGATGTTTCGAACACTAATTCCTATCCTTAAGGGGTCCCAAGTTTTGCTTCGAAGGACATTTCTTTCATTAAGAAACCTAAAACAGGTCTTTAATCCCTTTGAAGCGAACAAATACTTGAGCATCCTTACATCTTTAGGTATGGAAAGTGCTTCGAAGCCAGCTTCTCTGTCTTGAAGCCGTTGTTATTTTACTTTTGGCGTCAAAATTTGGTTTCGGGGCCCAATATCTTACTTCGAAGCTGGCATCAACATCTGGGATGTGTTTTTCCCTCCAAAAGTATCAACATTGAAAGAAACTCTTCGTATTTGTACTTTTAGTATTTTAACGACTTACGCGATAAATCTTCCAGACACAAAGGCTTTTGAAACCCTTTTATTTCGTGCTCTGAAATCACTTGCTCGCTCAACACACAAACCCTTTATCTTTACCAGTCTGCCACTTCTCTCTACTCCTTTTCCCAACTTCGTTTTCTGAGAAAGCATTCTATCAATGGCTTCTTCTTCATTGAAAGTGCCAGTCGTAGACGTACGAGCCCGTCTATAGCCCTGAAAAGGATCATTGATGAAGAATGTGAAAAGTACAAGGCTGGGGAAAAAAGCGCCATTGACGAACGCATCTTTATCCCTCGTTGCCATGTGCAACAAGACTATGTGCTTGGGCCTATATTCAAGGAGATTCTTACTGAACTTCCAGCTCTATATCCACATTTGGAAGACTATTGTCTCATTTACGAAGGTGGCCTTGACTGGAGGAACTGAGGACGAACCGCCCCCACTAATGCTGGCCCACGGTGAGACCGGAGTGGCAAGAATGGTATGATCGGGTTGTCCCTGATAGGACTCTGGACCTTCAAGAACTCTGCCTTCTCGATGCCCTCTAATTATCCAGGTTAACTATCTCAGAGGACCCTTTCTTGATTCCTGCTGCCCTGTGCTTTTGGAATTCTATTTCTAATTTTTTTCAATTTAGATGTGGAATGATGACCCCTACTGTTCTTGACATTTACCATCTATTAGGGTTATCCCCCATTGGAACCCCCCTTGGACCAGATTATCCTGACCTAGCAGTCCCTTTTTCCATCCCCTCTCTTAACTCATCCTATAGTGACTTCGTCAAGGCTGAGAATAGAAGGGAGGGTCCCGTGACTGATAGGGAATTCTTTTCTTTCTTACTATATTGGCTGTGCAAGTTCCTTTTCTGCACCTCCTCTCAAAAAATCATGCATGAATTTGCCCCTCTTGCAAAAGCCCATGTTTTACAGAAGAAGGTGGCTTTAGCTCCATACGTTCTAGGTCACGTATATGTTCTCTTTTCTGTGAGAAACCCTTAGATGCCAATCAAGGAGGGCCATTTTGGATTCTTCAACTCTAGCTTTTTGCTTATTGCACTGAGTTACAATCCAAATGTCTTAAATTTTTTGAGCCAAACCCTCCTACTCATGGCATGAGAGTAGCCAATGCTTCACTTTATCTTTCCACCTTTGCTTTTTACTTCTCTTTCTTTCACCAACTTCCAGCTTCTCTTCCTGCTTACAGCTTTCATCCCTTCGAACCCATTACCATTGGCCCATCTTGGTTGAAGAATTTCCTAAGTGATAGGCTCTGCGCTTCACCTGCTCATAAAGATATATGGGCTTCTATTCTGATCCCTAGAGAACTATTCATTGGGACCATGAACCCCAGAGCTTACAAATGCATTGCTGAGCCCTATTATCCTGCTCAATTTGCCAGACAATTTGGCTACTCCCAAGGGGTCCCAATACCTCTCTGCAGTAACACCAATCTAAGTCTTACTAGCAAGGATTCGAAAGTTCAAAGGTCCAGACTAGAAGAGACAACTTCTAAGTTTATACAGGACTTGACCGATTTTGAGTATAGCCTTTTCCTTCCTCAAGGTAACCTGTTGAAGAGGTACCAAAACTGGTGGGTGGCCAATATGGAAGTATACTTGGCCATTTCCCCTCAAGACCTGCTAATGGTGTTGGATGTGCCCAAGCCCAAAGGAGCTGGAGTTGTTACTTCTTCTGCTGTTCTTACTACTTCAATTCTTGTGCCTGCCACCACACAATCTGCTCCTGCTGTCTCAACTCCTCCTAGAATTACTCGGGTTGCCTCGAAGAAAGGTATATACCCTTGTTTCTTCTCCTTTTTCCTTCTTTATAATGCTTTTAGCCTTATCTTTAGTTCTACTTTTGTGAAGGTGGTGCGGGCGCCTCACAGGGAGATTCTCCTTACAAGACTCAAACTCTAAATCTTCTCAAAAGCAAACAGCAACAAAAGAAAAAGAGACTTTTACTTGAGCCTGAAAAGGAAGCACTTGAGGTTCAAGCAGAAGAAGAAGAAGAAGAAGAAGAAGAAGAAGAAGCAAATCAAGAGCAAGAGACACCCTTGAAAAGAAGGAAAAGAGAGACCGTCCCTTCTTCTAACTTGGTTCAAGACCTCACTCATGAGACAACTGCCAGAGTGGTAGAAGAGGAACTTACTTCTGAAGAATCCGAATCCCAGATTGGAGAGAGAGAAATTGAGAAGGAGCAAACATTACCAGTACAGAGAAAAAAGAGAAGGAAGATGACTGTCTCTCCTTCTGATTTGGTCGAAGTCCCTATTCATGATGCAGCTGCCAAAGCAGTAGAACAGGAACATTCCAAGGCCATATTTGTTTTTGAGAGAGCTGAGAAGAGACGGCAGCAGCAATTATTAAGAGATGAAGCTGCTGCTGCTGATGCAATCCAAAGGGAGACTGCAAGAAGGCAACATATTGCTGAGCACTATTCCCTTCATAGCTCTCCTATTGATGCTATCACTTCTGAAACAAGTAACTTCTTTCAAGCCTCTACTGTTTTATTCTCTTGTCAAAATTCTTGGTATCGAGACTTGACATTATTTTGTATTTCTTCTTTTGCAGCAACAACTATTGAACCTATTCTTTCAATGAGGACTCCCTTAGTTTCAGTTGAAGTTGATCAATTGCAACATGTAAAATCTATTCAGATAAGACTCCCACTTCCTAGGCCTACATTCTCTGTACCCTCCTTAAGGTCAAGTATTCCTGCATTTCTTTCTTTTTGCTCAAACCCATATCTCCCATACTTGTCTTTCGATCTATCTCAATTTAGTTCTCCTTCGAGCCTTACTCTTCCTCCTCTTCCTAAGGAAATTCCAGCTATTACCTTCTCCTCGATGGTAGCTTATTCCCCTATAGACGATGCTGGCAGCTCTCCAACTCGTAGTCCATTACCTTTGCCTAGTTCCAGCCCTTCTTCCCTTGATTTATTGGTGGCTAGAACCATAAAGACTGCTGACGATGCTCCACCCATTTCTCCTATCCCTATGCAGTCCTTTGTGTCTTCCACCAATGCCCTTTTTGCCCCCTTCATGTCTACGGATGAGGTAGACATCTTTGAGGCAAGACTAGCTAGTCTCTTTGACCTGCCTTCTACCTCCCCAATGGCTAGTGATGAGACTGAGCCATTAGTTTTGGCTGATTCCTTGCTAGAAATTTTTTAGAGTTCTTCCGCCAGTAGTAAGCCTTCTTTACCTCTGATAGACCTGGACAACTGCCTAGAACTATTGACACATTTTTCGAGGATCCCTTTTGAGGCTTTACAGAGGCCTATAATAAGAAATGGTTTCCTTCAGTGCTGCAAAGTTGCTGAGCAATCCGGCATGACTGTCTCAAGTCATTTATCTCAAGCAGCAGCCACTATTGACTTTTATATCAACATTTGTCATGCTGCCAGGGCTGCAGAGGAAAAATTGGTTAGAGACCAGAGTTTTGTCTCCACCGTACATACTGAAGTGTCAGAGCTAAAGGAGCAACATTCCTCTGTCTCCCAATTTTGAACTCAACTGCTAGAGAAGAAAGCTCAACTTGAGGAGGAGCTGTCTGCAGTGAACTAGGCCTTAATTCGAACTAACACCAAGCTGCAGATTACCAACCAAGGATTGGCCAATCGCAAGCAGGAAATGACCACAGCCATTCAGTTGTTCTCATCATTTAAGAATAGAACATCTATTGTAAAAGAACAACTGAGACATTGTAATGATTTCTGGGCCAATTTATGGCAGAATGTATTCAACTCTTTATGAAGAACAAATTCTTATTTATCATTTGAGTATTCTTGTGTTCTTGTACTTAACATTTATCTTATTCCTTGTGTTTCCCAAATGATTGGAAAGTAAGGCTTCAAATATCTGCCATTAATCTTTTTGGGACATACATATCCATTCAAATTTCTCAAATGGTATGCTCCAAAGGGCAAGATTCTATGAACTTGATATGGTCCTTTCCAATTAGGTGACCATTTGCCAAACTTATGACTTTTAATCCCTATTGGAAGTATTGTCTTCCATACCAAATCACCTTCATCAAAGCCAATGTGTTTTGACTTTTTTATTATAGTTTTTGGCTGCTTTCTTCTTTTGAAAGAGAATGCTATTTAATGCTAGAATTCTAGCTTCATCTATGCTTTCCAACTCCAAGCACATACTCTGATGGTATTGCTCAGGATCTAACTGGTCTTGGCATCTTACCCTCAAGGACTTAACATTAATTTCCACAGGTAATACTGCATCATGCCCATATACTAAGGCATAAGGAGTGACTCTTGTGCTTGACCTTGGAGAAGTTCTATAAGCCCACAAAACATCCAACAATAAGTTATGCCAATCCCTAGGATTGTCTTCCACAGCTTTTTGTATTCCTTTTTTCAAGGACTTATTGGATGATTCCGCTTGACCATTGGCTTGTGCATAATAGGGGGTGGAATTAACAAGGCTAATTCCAAACTCTGCCACAAAAGACTTAACCATTTTCCCATCGAACACAGTCCCATTATCAACAGTTATAGTCTGTGGGATACCAAATCTATGGATTAAATCCTTAATGAATCCAATGACCTCAGTCTAGTCTACAGCTTTGTATGGCTTGGCTTCGACCCATTTAGTGAAGTAATCAGTGGCCACTAAAATGAAACAATGATGCTTCGAAGAAGGTGAGTGTATTTTCCCCATCATATCCATGGACCATCCTCTAAATGGCCAAGGCTTCACTACTGCATGTAGGTCAGTTATGGGCACATGCCTTATTGTGCCATGCCTTTGACATGCCTAGCAACCTTTTGCATATTCTATGCAGTCTTTAAGGATAGTTGGCCAATAGTAAGAATGCCTTCGAAGCAACCATCTCATCTTCACACCAGGCTGATGAGCACCACAGATGCCTTCATGAACCTCAGCCATAGCTGTTAATGCTTCTTTTGGGCCTAAACACTCCAGCAATAAACCATCCCCCCCTCTTTTGTAGAGAGCATTACCATATATCATGTATTGTATAGATTGTAATTTAATTTTTCTGCTGGCCTTCGAAGATGGGCCAGCCAAGTACTGCATTATTGGATGCCTCCAATCTTGTTCTTGTAAGTCATTATGGTTGACTTCCAGGACCACATTCCTTTTATTCAAGGGTGGTATTAATTTCTGATATGTTGTTTGACTTATGCCCCTTTGAGCATTATCCCTTCTCTTGAAATTCGAAAATTTCTGAGCCACATCATTAGCTCTATTATTCAAGAATCTTGGGACATAAGTTACATTTGCTATTTGAAATTGAGAAAGCAGATGTAATGTAACAACATAATATGGCAACATGCTTATACTTTGACATTTGAAAATCCCTTTCACTTGGTTAACCACCAATTGAGAATCTCCAAATATATCAACTGCATGAACTTGTAATCCAATAAGAATTTCCAGTCCTACTATTAAGGCTTCATATTCAGCTTGATTATTAGAACAAGTAATTTCATCCACTCTGAAACCATGTGTGGTTTCTACTCCTTGTGGTGACTTAATCACTATACCAATTCCAGCTAGGCCATTGGCTTTTGATCCATCGAACCACATTTGCCATGGCTCAATATTAGCCATGCCAAGTTCCATTATCTCTTGGCTTTCTGTTTGAGATGGATGATCTGCCAAAAAATTAGCTAAAACTTGTCCTTTTACTGCCTTCTGGGGAACATATTCTAAATGAAATTTTGATAAGACTAGTATCCATTTGCCAATTCTTCCCCTCAACATAAGTCTAGATAACATATACTTAACCAAATCTGTGGTTGCAATTACCAAGACAGTTGTGAACAGAAGATAGTATCTTAATTTCATTGCAGCAAAATACAACGCAAGGCACAACTTTTCTACAGCTGAGTATTTACATTCACAAGAATTTAAAAACCTACTAAGATAATAAACAGCTTGCTCCTTGCCTTCTTAATTGTCTTGGGCTAAAAAAGCTCCCAATGAATCTTCTGCTGCAGCTATGTACAACTTCAAGGGCTTATCATCCTTTGGTGGCATCAGCACTGGAGGGTTGTCTAAGTAGACTTTGATTCCTTCAAAAGCAATTTAATGCTCTGCTGTTCAGACAAATTCCTCTTCATCTTTCACCCTTAATGTGGAAGAAAATACTTTAGTTTTCCCTGCAGTGTTAGAAATGAATCTTCGAAGAAAGTTGACTTGTCCAAGGAACCTTTGTAATTCTTTCTTACTTGATGGAGGTCTGGCTCCAATGATGGCTTTAGCTTTATTCTGGTCAATCTGCATTCCTTTCTTGTGTACTACATAGCCTAGAAAGTTTCTAGATGATACGCCAAAAGCACACTTGATAGGATTGAGTTTCAACTTGAACCTTTTCATTCTTTCAAAAGTTGTTTCTAAGTGAAATAGATGCTCCTCCATGGATTGGGATTTCACTACGATATCATCGATATAACACTCTAAATACCCTCCAATGAGGTCATGAAAGATAGAGTTCATAGCCCTCTGATATGTAGCCATAGCATTCTTCAGGCCAAATGGCATTTTAACCCATTCGAAGGTGCCAGTATTCCAGGACACCTGAATGTTGTCTTGTGGACATCTTCCTCTACAATACAGATTTGGTTATAACCAGAGTGCCCATCCATCATTGATAAAACTTGATGCCCTGCTGAACTATCTACCAACAAATCCACTATAGGCATAGGATACTTATCTTTTGGAGTTGTCAGATTTAAATTTCTGAAATTAATGCATACCCTCATTTTATCATTCTTCTTAACTACAGACACAATATTGGATAGCCATTCAACATACCTGGCTATCCTAATAAAGCCTGCCTTGAGTAGTCTAAGAATTTCCTCTTTGACTTTCTGAATCACTTCTGGACTCATTCTTCTTGGTTTCTGTTTGTATGGCTTGAAATTAGGCTTTATAGGGAGTCTATGTTCTACTAATGACCTATCCAATCCTGGTAGTTCATTATAAGACCATGCAAAACAATCTTTATATTTTTTCAGAATAACCAACAACTGATTCCTGTCAAGAGCATTCAACTAAGCACTTATATAGATGAGCTGTTGTATAGAACCTTCCCCTAAATTTACTTCTTCTAAGGGGTCTTGTATTTGAGAACTTACTAAAGTTCCTTCCTTGATTCCTTCTGCCTTCAAAGCAATCTCCTTGTTTTGTTCTGCTCCCAGGTTCTTTGGTCCAACATCTTTACCCTCCTCCTTATAGACAAAGTCCGTCCATAAGGTTTTTTCTTCCTGTATCTCCTGGACTTTTGTTTCAATATCCAATGCATAGTATTTATCAAGGGCCAAAACTCTAGCCTGTTACTGCTCCTGCTTGCAGCCAATTATCATGGCCTCTTTCTCTTGCTCTTGGACTTTCTGGACTATTGATTTCACATCCAATATTGAGAACTTAATCAGAGCCAAAGACTTGGCTTCTTGAACTTCATCTCTTTGCCTACAACCAGGCATCATTGTCATCTTTAACGACAACCTCTTCATCAGCACTCTCTTGGACTAAGTGCTTTAGGTGTGTCACTTCCTCATTAGCCATCACTTCGGCTGAGCCATCAGATTTCCTCAGTATACTGAGTGGTGTCACTCCCTCAATATACAATTTGACCTCTGCGAAGTCTGAACAGGCTATGAAGGGTTGAGGGTCTGCATCAATCTCCTCTGTCTCTCCATTGCCCAAGGCCATCATTATTTTCTGATGTAAAGAGGAAGGCACACACTTGTTCGTGTGAATCCAATCTCTACCAAGTAAAACATTGTACTTAGCATTGCTGTCAATAACGAAGAATGCCGTCATGCAGTTCCTAGTTCCTACACTCAGGTTGATGGGCAGAATTCCCTGAGCCATCTGTTTGTCTCTAGCGAAGCCAGTGATAGTTGTGCTAGTTGGGATTAACCTGGGGTTCCTTTTCCCTAGTTTCTTCAAGGAAGATTTTGGTAGTAAGTTCACCGCAGCCCCATTATCCACCAAGACTCAATTCAATTGTATCCCATCAAAAAAGCCTTGATGTACAAAAGCTTGACATGTTGTGTCATGGAGTTCGAGGGATACTCAAAAGGATATGAGAGGTTAATACTTACCTCTTCTTCACACTCATATTTAGTTTCCATTAGGGTAGCCATTCCGGATTCATCTTGTACCATACTCACTTGTGAGTCTTCACTAGAGATTGGAATTGGGTCAATTTCTTGCCCCTCTTGGTTCCTATCCCCAGCTTGGAATTCATGCAGTAGTATGTGTACCATAATCACTGATACTGGAGGAAACGAGCCAAATTGGATGGCTGGTTGTGCCTGTTTCTCCTCTTAGCCACCTTGTTCAGTTACCTCAGAAGCATCTTCCATGCTACATTCTGGTACTTCATTACTAATCAACCCCTTCGAATGGTCTTTTTCGACTGTCTTTTCAACCACAAATGTTTGTTCAGCCATGAAGGCTTCGAACATTTCTTCTTAAACCATTTCTTTCTTTTGGCCTATGCCAACTTCTTTCTCTGTCTCGCTATCACTCTCCATCAACGCCTTCTCTAACCCTGCTAAACTGGACTTCTCTCTGGCTTTTAGTTCAAAGTGGACTTTAGCCAACTGTTCTCTACTGCAACCCATTTCGCCTTGCAGAGTTGGTTTTGGAGTATGGTCCGACTTCAGATTCTTCTTTCCTTCTGTCTAGACCAATGAAGAGCTCTCTTCACTTTCATTCAGGTCTTTTTGGTACTGAGTGTACCTACGCTGAACCTTTCTCCTTTGTGATTTAGAAATTACGGGGACCATAACTGGTTCCTTTGTTTTTGGGTGTTTTAGCATTACCCAATTGTTCGGAGCCACCAAAGGAGGCTTAACCATTCTACCTTGGTTTCCAACAACATTTCTTTGGGTAGACACTTCCCTACGTTTGTTCTGCATCACAAACCAATCTGGAACTCCAGGCACCCACGAACTTACTGACCCAGCTGTTAAACTGCTCATTTCTTCCTTCGAAGCCATCTTCAAAGCTGGCTGTGAAGGCCATTACTTGGACTTGACTTCATGTTTTGGGCCTAACTCGGGCCTTTGATGAAGGTAGCCACTTTCTGTTCTGCGTGAGGCTGGTCTAGGGGGCCAATTTCTGGCTTTGATCCCATAACTTGAGCCTATTTCAGTCCTTCTTTCAAGATGAGTGCCCTCTACTCTATAATAGTTGGTAGGCCTAGACTCATGTAGAGGCCTCTTACCCTTAGATTGCACTCTAGTAGCTGCTGATTCGGCCATGAATAGCTGATGCCTGGGAGCAGTTGGATATGGCCTTTTGTTATAAGCACTGGTCGGTTTAGGACATCTTTGCACATCCTTGTAGTATTGCTTCCCATCAATTGGAAGCCCTTTCAACCACTTGTAGCTTAGTCTGCACCTGGGACACATCTTTTGCATTACAGCTGCTTCTAAGGAATCGTCATCCAGTGTTTCTTCATCAAAGTCTTCCCTCTGGTGTGAGAAACCTTGTCCAATAGCTGGTAGATTTGTAGTGTCTTTCTTGATAGTTGTCTGTTGGAAACATGTATCTGCACATTGACCTCTTCGAATTCTTGCAAAGATAAATTCTAGAAGTTTGGTACCACAACATTAGCTGCACTTTCTCCAACTTCTGGAAATGGATTACTTTCGATCCTCATGGCCTTTTCTGCTTTAGCTGGGAATTTCAAATTTCCTTTCCGAATTTGTTCTTGGATCCTGTCTCGAAAAACAATATAGTTTTTAGTCGAGTGAGACCAAGAATTATGCCATTTACAATATACTTTTCCTTTAAGTTCATTTGGAGATGGAATTTTGACTCCTTTTGGTAACTTAAGGAAGTTGGCCGCAAGCAAATGATCAAAAATGTCATCTGCCTTAGTTAAATTGAAAGAGTATTTCCTATGAAGGTCTTTCTTTTTAAAGTGTTGGTCAGTTGTTGTATCCTTATGAATTAATGCTTTACAGATCACAGGTTCTTTCCCCACAATCTCTGCTGCATCGATCTCATAATTAGGATCTCTATAATATGTCTTGTACGATGCATTATTTCGATCTTGTTCCTCCTCTAGTAATGTTTCATATCTAGACACCTCATAGGTTAGTTCCACCAAGTCTCTAAACTCAGTTGAGTCAAACTTCTTTCGAAGCCTAAATTCTAAGCCATTTTGAGCCAATCTTACGAATTTTGGCTCTAGAAGGATGACTCTACATTTGTTTTGTGCTCTTTTAAATCTGACAATAAACTGAGTAGTCTTTTCTTCAGGCCTTTGACTCAATCTCGCCAAGTCTGCCATGGAAACCTTTGGCTCCGACTAGAAGAATTGGGCACAAAATGCCTCTTCCATTTCTTCAGGCCTTCTTCAGGTAATGTTTCTATGAAAATATTTGCACATCAAATGATTGTAAAATTGGACAAAAAAAATAAAAAATTCCATGGAAAGTAAATGTAACATGAGCAAGAAAGTAAAGGTAGAAATTTCATTTAATTTGGTGTTACACCAAAACAGGGAAAAAAATGTCCAAGCAAACTTTAGTTAATAATAAATTAATAATCATGGTCACCCTATCCTGTTTTAGGAAGTGGCCATAATCAGGGTTTGTAATCTATTACTCGAGTATCACCTACAAGAATTTAGTTGTTACGGGGGAGGGGTGACACTAACATGGCATATGAGAGGGATTTGTGCAGTTGGGGGTTTGAATCTTATATCTATCAAAAAATTTAATAAATATTTTTTCAAACATATGAACAAAGCAAACATATTAAAAAAAAATGTTCTTTTAAAGTAAATAAAGGATCATTACAACTTTGAATTTAGACCGGCAAAACATGTAATAGATCATCAAGAAGGTATCTGACAGTGGACCATCAATTATCCCAAAGTTTAAGTACAAACCAAAAAACAGCTTCAAGCCTTATTGTATGCGAACACTGATTTTAGAACCCATGTATTGAGGCTGTTACTAGCATTCGTACTAGTAATTTAGGTTTAAGGACATACCTCCACTACAGAAGTTCGTTTTGCCTCCAAAGTTAAGCAATGAACAACAACATTCCATTTTCTAGAACAGTTATCAGGGACACAAAGCCGCCTATAATACTACTACATCTGATGGAGAGGAGCTGAGAAAACATGAATGCCATTAGTTTGACAATCCAAAAAACAAAAAAACAAGCATAGAATTACTTGAAACATAAATAATAAGTAAAAAAAAACATTAATTCTGCTGCTGCTGCTCACATTAAGGACACAATAAATTAATATATGAGAGGAGACTTTTAATGCAACATTCCAAGGGATGAGTGCAACTTCCTTCACAAATATATATATATATATATATATGTGTGTGTGTGTGTGTGTGTGTGTGTGTGTGTGTGTGTGCGCTGCAATGTAGCTCAATGTGTATTGTTATATATATAGAGAGAGAGACGAATCATTTTGAACCATCAAAGAGGCGATCCGAGTTAAAATGAATGGAAAAACAGAGAGAGGGAAGAAGATTGAAGAGCAAAGACCTACCCATAAAAAGCAATCAGTGATTCACTGAAGATTTCAAGAAGATTGGGACTGATATCCGATGACCCAATTCTATGCTGACATTGACCCCAAGTTTGATAAGGAGCCAACCTCAACAAGTAAAACCAGAGAAATAATATAAATATCGGCATAAATCACCAAGAAGCGCATAAAAAAATATATATATATAAAAGGAAACAAACAACGAAACAATCATCATTACTCATGAGAAAATCATTAAGGCCAGTTAGACAACAATGTCAGCTCCACTAATGCACTATCAGCAAATACCTGAATTAACCCAAACACATTTGAACATTTCCACACTTGGGTGTAGTTCAGTGTTTTTGCTTTTTGGCTTATTTTGTTAAAAAAAAAAAAAAAAAAAAAAACAGCTTTTTAAGCCCAACCAAACGGGGACTCCTATTTTGTTGAGATCATGAAATGTGGCAGCATATTGGAAATATTTATTTATTTGGGGTGTTCTCAAGCTCTGCAATAGAGTGATTTATGATTTTTTATATTCATTATGATCATCAAATAATTATTAAAATAATTAGTACAGCCACATGAAGAAGCGACCAATAATTGCATTGAACATGTAAATTAACTAGTAGAAATTAATTACGGTAGATAGCATGGATAACAGAGGCTATCTCAACAGTATCCTAAACAACATATGCAAGCATAACACAAAGAGATGGAGGTTAGTTTACACTATGAGAAAGCAATCTGATTTCAAGGTGATGTATAAAGTGGTGGATATCCTTGGAAAGGCAAAGAGCTAATACCAATATCCATCCAACAAAAATCAACCAAAACAATTACCAGATTTATTAGCATTTATCAATAAACCTATTTAACATATTTCAGTTTTAACTCCATCCATGTACAGTGCATGTGGTGGATATTTTGAAGGGCAATCTTGACTCCAAAAGGCAAGCTTGGAGTTAAGAAACTTAATGTAATAATAGAACATGCCAGAGAAACTTATGGACCTGTACTAAAGTAACTCAACCATGGACCTGTGGTAATAGGCATTGAGAAATTTAACCAAACAATTGGTAGCCATGTCTTCAAACATGGACTTGTGGTAAAGTAACTCAAAGATGCAACATAAATAAAAATCTTAGGATAGTTTGACATGATAATAGGTATTGAGAGATTTACCAAACAATTTGTGGCCATGTCCTCAAACATAGACCTGTGGTAAAGTAACTCAAAGATGCAACATAAATAAAAAACTTTCACCTCAAAATCTGCACTATTCATGCATAATATATGATTTGAAATAAGCTCATAAACTAAAATCATATAATGCATCAGCTAAATCATAGAACTAATTATAATACTTGTGTACAACTGTTACTACATAAACAAGAAAATTACCAATTGTATCACATTCATGCACTAAGCAATTGAAATTTAAAGATCAAAACAATAACAATCATTGTTTTTATCTACAGTTCTCCATAACTGTACAAACCTGTTAGACATGTCAGATCAAAACAAGATCAGATCTTTTTCTTCTTTTTCTTCTCTTTTTTTTTTTTTTTTTTTTGAGAAAGTTATAAAGCAGTTGCAAAAGACATTTCAGATCTAAATATCACTCCATTTTTTTTTATGACCCTTGATTTTCATTTATGGGAAAAAAAGGGGTAGTAATTTTGAACTGGAATCAAATGCAACAATACTGCAAATATAGGAACTAGTACTTTCAGCAGAGCATTGCAAATCACTATAAAATTTTAAAGCAAGTTTAAGTTGGAGTATTGAACATCAGTTTCATGGATCCATTCACAATCAACACACAATTAGTCAGCACAAACAAATGACATTCAAAGCCCACCTCCTCTAGGTGAAGATAATGACTGGTTAGCCTGAAAGATGTTTAGGACTCATCTATCTGGTCCTGCACAAAGATCACAGAATCCAAAAAACATTAAACTATAAAATATAAAGATCCCTACTTACAGGATTGAAAACAAGGTGACTTCCACTAGAAAACACATTGTCCTCCTGTTGCCATGCCAATGCTATGTCTGTATCAATCTGTTGATAGGTAAATAATTATTTAGAAAAATAAAAGAAAAAAAGAAAGGGTAATAAAGCATCTAGCCACAAGTTAATACAAAATAAAAAATAGAAGTAGAGCGAAGGAACAAACTTCGCCATCTCTAACTCCCAGTGCCTCATTATATAATTGTTCTTGGAGCTCACGAGCTAACATCTTATCTGCTTCAACTTGTCTAGCGCTAGCATCTGAGTCATTATCACTACCACTACCTATATTGTGGGACCCAATGTGTCTCATTTCAAGAGAGAATTCATCAATTTCAATAACGGGGTCCAAAATGCTCGGACCATGAACAAGGGAACATTTATTTTCTTTGTGCGGTTACGTGTGTCTCATTGGACACAATGTGTCTCATTGGACAAGGGAACATTTATTTTCTTTGTGCGGTTACATGTGCTTCTCTACCCACTTATTCCTTCAAAACATCTGATTGCATCTCCATTGGAATTACTAGTTCCACTAGCCTCCTCATTGTGAGCTAATGAACTCCTGTGAGTATATATAATAAGATGAAATGATGCTTTGAGAGAGAGAGAGAGAGAGAATTCATGTACCAAGACCTCTAACAATAAAAAATAGGAAGAGGTCTAATAGTTTGAAATTTGGAAGTGTCAATTACAAGCCACAGTTTCCATCAAGTTACTGCACTAGATGTCAAACAATGTTTTCAAGGTTTCTTTTCACCCTTTTCTAGTCCAATTGGAATGAGAAATTATATCAATCATAAAAGTTAATGTGAAAATCTAATTTATTGCTTACCATGGGGAAAAGAAACTATCAAATTAGAAGAGGCACACTGTTTATGAAAATTTGAGAGAAGAACCGCTTCCATTTGTTGCACACAAAAACATAAAAACTATGAATAGAATCACCCAGTCAACAACCATTCAAGGAGATCTCAATCCCTTATTCAACAACAAGTTCTAATACACAGAAGTCAGGTTCAATAAAATCCCATGATATTGAACAAGAATACAAGAGAATCAAATGACAAATGGAAGCATTTTAGCTAGGAATGACGAAGAACGTCAAATTATATTCTTAATATTCTTTTGCTGATTAAATCTGAAAAATCAGATTATATTCTTAATACTCTGTTTCAATAAAAGCCGATCAAGACCCTTTAAGAAATTACTGGGCAAGTTCAAAACTGGTTAGCCGAAATAGCAGAACTCCAAATGGTTTAGCCATTCTCAATTACTACCTTAACCATCCTAAAAGATCTCCCCTAACAATTCCACCCACTGGCCCTCTTTGGAACGATGTAGAAGCCAAGGTGAATCAAAGCGTAAAGATCAAGGCCCGATAAGGTTACATCATACCTCCTCCCCAAACACCAGGCAGAGTAATTGTGATGCTCAACACTAACAATACCATCAATGGACACAAACGCTGGTCCATCAACAATGTCTCTTTCAACTTTCCCCATACCCCATATCAAATTGCCCCCAAGCAAAATTTAAAGCACGCATCCAACCAAAATTCTCCTTCGGATGGTTACAACTTTGCCATCATCCACACAGAACAAACAATAATATATAAACATACCTCTTTCTGCAACCAACTCATTTTTTGGTCACCAAAATATGACCTTTTGTGACCAGCTCATATTTGGTTGCCAAAAATAATGATCATTCGCGACTAATTAATATTTGGTCGCCAAAAGGTAACTTTTAACTACCAACTTTTATATTGGTCGCGGAAAGTAGTCGCTAAAAGTGCAGATTCTTGTAGTGCCTCGACGACAACCTAAGCCATTGCCCAAGGTCAACTGTGCATAAACATAGTGACCCAACAATTAGATAGAATTAAACACAAGTAGGTGTAAATGACTTGCCATAATTAATGTATATATATATATATATATATAGCCTCATACTACAATAATTTAAAATTTTAGAGATAAAAATTTAAGATAAAATTATTTTTATAGATGAAATTTGGCATTTGACAATAAATTACTATCATTTTGGGATCAAAATTTCCGTTTAAAAAAGGCACACTTTTTTGCATGTAGTTGTTTTCTCTCTAAAAGTACAACTACTAGCCACATTTTAAAAGTTTTGTTGTTGTTATTTTATTATTATTTAATGTAACACCGCAAAATAAAAACAATAGATACACTCATAACTCTCAACAGGTGCCTTTGTTATACTTAACAGAAGTGTAGAAGCTAATAGGATTCAATCATTCAATAGAAGATTCATTATCCTAATTGCCATCCATTCATTGATTACTTTAATGTGTTCCAAAAGATGGTGTCACATGCATTAATACATTCATTGACCCTAAGATATGAATTT
Source organism: Camellia sinensis (assembly GCF_055761805.1). Classification (NCBI taxonomy): domain Eukaryota; kingdom Viridiplantae; phylum Streptophyta; class Magnoliopsida; order Ericales; family Theaceae; genus Camellia; species Camellia sinensis. The sequence goes on from NC_138970.1 coordinate 117,352,454, forward strand.
ATAGCATGTGACATATGTACATAAAAATGAAAAGAAATGAAGACAAGTTTATGCCCTAATAGCTACATACTTCCAAGATGATACTTAGTTACAACAAAAGTGAGTCAAACCCAATACAAATAAAAAACCCTAAGCTTGTTCAGCAGACATTAACAAAATACAAATAAAAAGCCCTAGGCTTGCTCAACAAACATTAACAGAACAAAAATAAATGAGTCTTCATGTCATGACCCGAACCCGCCCCTATGGATTAGGATCTTAACCGCATATAATCATAAGATTACCTAATGCCTCAGACAGAAATCAAGTCATAGTTAATAATAAGGGGGCCAAAATGCAGAAGCAGAATTTGCAAAAATTGTCTTATGAACTGTGCATACATGGCTTAACAAAAAATTTTCTTATATATGTAATAACTCACACCATACAAACGTCCAGAGTATATACATATATAAGTTCAGGATCATTCCAAGTCAGTCTTAACAAAAATCAAGGTAATATATAAACTTGGTCACATGTGACAACAAAAGAAAACAAAAGGAAAACAAATCAAAAGTAAGGCCTCTTACATGAGGCGACCTTGGTTGACTTCTCAAAACTTGGTTTTCTTACACATCATTGGGGCTGGGACTAGACATCCCGCTGCTTACCTACATACATATAAATAAAGAGTAAGCTAATACCCAATGAATAACATCAGAGTAAAGGGGTTCATGAATGAGATTCACTAAATCAAAATCCATAAACTATACTTATTGATCAATTATCAAAACAAAATGACCTCAAGTCCAATATATCATATCCATATACAAAACGACCTTGGGTCCATTATGTGCAAAACGACCTTGGGTCCAATTCATATATAAAACGACCTTTGGTCCATTATGTGCAAAATGACCTTGGGTTCAACATTTCATATTCACATTCGTGCGCAATTCAGATCCATGATCATGGTCACATTCGCCTTCGTAGTCAAAACGACCTTAGGTCTCATCAATTTCTTATTCAAAATGACCTTTGGTACATTTAACATTCACACAAAACGGCCTTAGGCCCAATTTGTATCCTTGTCAAATATACCGAACGACCTTGGGCCCATTTCATATTCATACATCAATCACTTCACACATTACATTACGAATCATACAGATAGAATACTCATTCGTAGTACCATTTCAGAGGTTTAGAAAATAATACATACACAAAAATATCTTTACTAAGATATCACTCACAGTGTTCAGATGCTTGATTTGTCCTTGCAATTGACCCTACATAATTCACAACACATCGGGTCATAAAACAATTCAATCTGTCCTTTAGTTTGCTTAATTTTCTTAGGCTTTTTTCATGTTCTTTAATTCATTTAGAATGCTCATTGTGTGCCTAAGAATAAGCAGAAATGAAAGAGAACGGAAATTGAAGCACAAAACAATTTTTCAAAATTTCCTGAGACATGGCCCTTCACTCGAGCATAACTTTGGTTACTCAAGCAATCTGCAAAAAGTACTGGTTTCTTGATTTTTAGGCTCGAGCGCAAGACCTAGTCGCTCGAGTCAAAGTAGTTCAAAACAGGGTTCGCTGACCGCAACTTTTGCCGCTCGAGTCCCTATGTAATTGTCTGTAAAACTTCTGGGAGCTAAATTTTTACACTCGAGCGCCAGTTACTGCGCTCGAGCGAACTGGTCGAATTCTGGAATTTCTAGAACGGTGTTTGAAGTTTAAAACATGTTTCCAAAGGCTCATAGCTTGCAAGTTGATACCAAAAACATTATACAACATGAAAACATAGGTAATTTGAAACCAATTGTCCAAAATCATGGTCCATTTTCCAAATCATTTCCAATTCTCCTTGTCAATTTCAAAACTCATGCAATCAAGTCCCATAACTTATGGATTGTGCATGCATGTGCAATATAGTCTCTAATTCCAGTTCGAATGGTACAAATGATGTTCCAAATCATGAGGCTCAACAAAATTATGCATGCATGTGTGATTTAGCACCCAAGTCTTCATGTTAAGTTTGTATCCTACATTAATTTATCAATTCTTCTTGAATACACATAATTATGTACTTCAACTCATGAATTAGAGTCCAAATACTCACTTGGAGCCTTCAATCCTTCCAACTCTAGCAAATTCTTGAGCCTAGCTTCCTGAATCCTCAATCTCTAAGTCAATTCTTCAAGAATTTGGTCTTTCTCTCTCTCTCTCTCTCTCTCTCTAAATCAAGTGTTCTCTCTCTCTAAAGCTCTCTTGGCAAATTTTTGAGCTCAAAGATATGAGCTAAGGCCCTTAATTAGCATATATATAGGCCCCATTAATCTTATTGGCTAATCAAAGCTTAGGCTTAATCAAATAGGCTTATGTAAATCAAATTAATCTAATTATTTTGATCCGAATAAATTTTTAATTAAATTTCACAATAGGTTCTAAAAATTATGCTAATCACAATGGTATATTCAATTTTGGTTTCTGTCACCTCTACGACCTTCAATTTCAATTTATTACAACATACAGAATAGATTTTTCTACAGCAGACAGATATGAATTCAAAACTACACATAATCACATAATTAGCATCCAAAATTCACATCAAGCACATAATCACAAGTATAATTAACAATTAACAATATATCACAGAATGGGGTTATCACACTTCAGCTCCAAGATCCTCTCAAACTAAGTCCTTGGCAGAGATATATCATCAGTGCCTGATAGTTGGTTTCCACATAGGGTGATGGAAAGCCTTGTAGATATTAATTTAATATCCTGTATGATGGTTGACAATGTCATATAGTGAATGCACATGAATGCTATTTACCAAAATGATACATTTTCTCTTTCAAATAATGCAATGCCATGTGTATAATTTAATTCATAAACCATTACTTCGAAATACACACACTGGAATCTCTAAGTACGTGTCTACCAGTACGCTATACAAGCACTACCAAAGCCATTTTACAGGTACTAACTGGAAAGATTGATACCTAACCACGTGGGTTTCTGGATTTTCACCATGGACACACAGGCCAATATAATATAAACGACAACCACAAATCCTAACTAGATCTCCAAAGCATTCACCCATTCCTCTCAAAAGTTATACATTTTCAATGTATATGTAACGCCGAGGAAAACACCTCTTAAATCCTGTTCCCCTATCTCAATCGCATGGATACAACCAGTAGATAAATAAATAATAATACAATTCCGTAACACTTCTACCCCATTGAACTATTCCAAAAAAAACTTCAATACAGTCTACTTACATCCAGAGTTAAAAGAAACAGTTCCATAGATATGAAGTTATACCAAAGAGAGAAATAAAAAAAACAAAAAAAAAAAACAACACTCTATCAAAAGTGTCCATGATTTAAAAATAAAAATTCTTCACATTTACATAAAATAGCCCCAAGGCTTCAACATGAAACATCAAACGAGTGAGCATTCATGCTTCATCCAAATTGCTTTCCATAGTAAATCATTTAAATGGCTTGTCAACTTTATTTCCCGAAAATGGTTAGTTTTTGGGGTGAGTGAATGCTCAGTAGGAATTATATTTAACAAATTATATAATTAATTGAAATACACATGATCATGCAATGCAAATATTTGGTAAATTTTGTTATGTATGCGTATGAATACCTTTATGCATAAGAATGTAATGAGCAATGTTAAGATTAAATTAGCATTTCGTGATTTTACAGGAGCGGTAAATATACTATGACATTCCAAGCAAGAGCAGTAATTTAAAATACATACAAAGATATAGAATTTGTATACTGAAAATAGTTCCACATTTGCCGGCTCCAAAAAGGGCAGGGTGACGGGCACCCAAAAACATTTTTCCCTTCTTCATTTCCCGACTCCAAAAACGGTGGGGACACGGATACCCAAAGTTATTCTCCAAAAACTATGTTTTTCCACATTTGTCGACTCTTGAAACGGCGAGGCCGTGGACACCCAAAAATCATTTTTCCACATTTGCTGGCTCCTAAAACGACGGGATCGTGGACATCCAAAAACCATTTTTCCACATTTGCTGGCTCCTAAAACGAAGGGATCGTGGACACCCAAAAACCATTTTTCCACATTTGTCGGCTCCTGAAATGGTGGGATCGTGGACACCCAAAAACATTTTCCTACATTTGTTCGACGATATGCACAGATAGGGCAATTGGGCACCTTGACTCCCTGCGCAAGTACCAAATACAAGATACAACTCAAAACCACCCGACTCACTACCTCGGACTCAAAGGCTATTTACCCCTTTGAACTTTCCATCGTTCAAATCATCATTGTATTATAAAATAAATTTAATAATGCATATGATGCATGAATTTGTAATTTGCATTTCCCCCTCAAATGATTTCAATGCAGAACAATTCAATAGTTCGCATGTCAACAATGAGAAGATTCTTTAATTCATAACAATCATCATCTCCAGTTTTTGTGTAAAAGTCTCAAAGTCTAACTTTTCAACATCAAAGTCAAGTAAATACACTTAATGTTAGGTTCTAGTGGCCAATTGGGCAAAACCCCGTTTTTACTCTTCCAACCATTCACACACATTAGTATTACAACCATCAAATAATTCATATTTCAACCTCAAAGTCGAATAAGCATGCTCGATTTCATATTTTTAAAATCAATTGAGCAAAATCCTTCTTTATTAAACAAGTTTCAAAACTAGGGTTTGTAAAAAGTTAGGGGTTTTCTCTCTTTCATAAATTAGAGACTAATTTCCATTATCAACAACACTAATCTTCAATAATAGACATACTTCCATCCATGATCAGCAATTATTGCCCATATCCTTCCAAATCATTTATTAGCAAACACAATCCATACATATATACATACATACACACATATATATATATATATATATATCTACAAAGGTGTGACACCTGAGTTTTTTTGCTTTGCTCAAGCGAAGCTTTTCTCGCTTGAGAGTAGATCTGTAGCTCCCAGTAATTGGCAATTTTACAGGCAGACCGCTCGAGCGAAAAAGTTGTTGCTCAAGCGTAAATTGCAAGCTCCCAGTAGTTTTACTATAGCTCTGCAAAACTTATGGGACATATTCTTTTCCGCTCGAGCGAAGGGAGTTGCGCTCGAGCAAGATCACTTAGTTGTGCCTTACGCTTGAGCGACAGAACTTGCGCTCGAGCGACCTGTAAAGGACAGTAGATTTTAAAAAGCTATTCCAAGTCACTTTCTTTACACTTTTCCATCCTCTCTCTCTCTCTAACTCTAATTTTTCTCAAACCCTAGCTCACAAAACCATAGATTTCTCCAACCTTAACTCAAGATCCACCCAAGATCCCTTAAGATTAGTTGAAAGAAGAGCTAGATCGACATTTTCACTAATTGTTTCACTAGATCATCGAAGTACGAGCGCGTATTACAACCCTAGCATACCAACTCGAGGTAGGGGTGTCTTTAACACTTTATATCTTCCATTTGAGTAGCTTATGTGGTGATTTCATTAGCTATATATATATATATGTATTGGTTTGAGCTTGTTAATTAAAGATTGAAAACTATGAGGGTAACATTTTGTGATTGTTCAAGAAATTACACTTATTATGATAAAATATCATTGTTTATGATTGATGATTGCCTCAATTTCATAAAGGAGAGAGAAAAAAAACCCCAATTTTTCTCATTTTTCTCAAACACTAATTTTCAGACTTAATTTATAAAAAGGGGTTTTACTCAACGAACTCCTAAAATATGAAATTAAGTGTAATTACTTGGTTTTGGGTTTGAAATGCAAGTTTGGAGGTTCCATTTTGATGTTGAACTTGAGATGAGATGATGAATAATGATGGGAATGCCTTAACTTATGAAATAGGAAGAGTTGCACTATTGTGAATTGATATCTTCTTAGGAAAATATGCATTTTTTAGAAGTTCATGCATCACATGCATTGTTCATTTCTTTTGGTCTTACCTTGGTGCCAATGTGTAGACACCCCATTTTTTACCGTCCTTAAGACTTGGATGTTCTTGCGCATACATCCGATAATGACTTTCATTGCTCGTCGAGCGCTCGAAGTCCGCGACGGAATGCCACAGGTTTGAATTTTCCAAACCCTGCATCAATTCTGTCTCATCTTTGGACCATGTGTAGGTCCTTACAACATGATGTTGTTGATGGCCTGCCGGCCATCAATGAGCCCCTGTCAGCCATCACTGATGGCCGCCGGGCCACCAGTGCATCAGTAGATATTTTCTGATATTTTGTACCAGCTGTTTGTATAGATTGAAGCATTTTCCAACACATGTGTGGCTAGGTCTTTATGAGGGGATTTTGCATTCTCTATATATAGAAGCCCTCTCTTGCATGTAGGGGGGGGGGTTAGAAAATTTTGGAAAACAAAAAAATTCTCTCTCTTTCTCTCTCTAGAATTCTCTCTCTCTCTCTTGATATTTTGTGCCTTATAGCCTAAATTATCTATACTTTTGCATATGAACCCTTGATCAAAGTTGATCACCATTGAGTTGAGGCTACTTGAGGCCCTCTTTGAGCTTTATAAGAGGATATTGGCTTGGTTTAGCTTGATTTTGGTGCCTACATTGCATCTTGTCTTCAAGAGGTATAACACTTGTGTTTTAAGCTTAATTTAAATACTTGTTTTGCCATCTTTACATACTGTTTTGAGGTTGGTTTTGGCCTTTGAAAATCTCTATTTTCATGGTCTAAAATGGTGGTTTGAGGTTTGATTGTACTTAGAGGTAGTCCACCCTTTCTTGTTGCTTGATTATTAAGTTATTGTGCCATCTTTCAAAGTTTTTAAATCAACATTTTTGGCCCTTTTAACCACTGAATTTCAGAGGATTTTTAGTGGTTAAAATCATGTTTTGAAGTCCAAAACGGGAGGGGTTGGCCTCCCCTCCTTGTGTCTTGTTTCCATGCCTAGGTTGCTTCACATGTTAGCATGATTTTCTAGTTTAGCCTAGCTTAATTCAAGCATATTTTAGGATTTATTTTGGCATGTTTCAACTCTGTTTTTGGCTGCTTGGAGCACTTGAGGCTTGCTTTGTATGCTTGTAGTGCAATTGTGCTTAATAGTTTAACTTGTGCTATGTTTTGGCCTCTTATTCTAGCTATTTTTAGCTTACTTCAAACATGTTTTAGGACTTCTTTTAGATTGTTTTAGGACTATTTTGAAGTGTTTGTACCTTTGGAGCATTGTATTGCATGCCTATAGTGTATTGATCTTCGCTAGTTTGGTGTTTTCGGCTTTCAAACATGATTTGCATGAGTTGGTTGCATGTTGTAGTGTCATTTTGCATGCAATTTCAGCACATATAATATCTGCAACCTTCCTCATTTCTTCACTTTTTTTCATTTGCTTTGAGGGTGGTTAACCTTAGGGTTGTGTTTAAGCTCGAGATTGAGATTTGTGCTTAATGGTTTTAATCATCTTTTGAGGGTTTCTACTAACCAAAGGCATGATCTCTCTCTTGACTTAAGTCATCCCTTGGTTGACACCTCTCTCATTAAAGGACACTCACCTTGGACTAAATCAACTAAAGAATGAGTTGGTAACTTAAAATGAGTAAACAAAAGTGACAAGTAAAAGAGGAAAGATAAAGCATCTTTCGTGTTGCATTGCATGTGTTCAATCGGACGTTATATTGAACACAAGGAAGATTGGAGCATTTCATACTCAAAGTGATGAAATGAGTCAATCTCCTTTGTCTCTATTGCCTTTGATCACTCATGATAAGGTAATGGTCTTGAGTCATGTTTTTGCATACAATGAAATTGTACTCCTTGGTTCTTTGGCCATCATGCATAAAAAAATGCTTGATTGGTAGTTTTGGATCCAAGAGTGCCACTCCTTGGAGGTTTTGAGATGATAAGGAGGGGCACAGTACAAATAAACGCCTGGAAAACCCTTCATTTTCCTCTGTTTGTGCTCTGTTGCAGTGTGGTCACTCAGAGCACCATTGGCTGGCAGTGGCTTACTGATGGCCGACAGTGCTTCACTCTTGGCTGGCAAGGCACATTTTTGGCCGGCAGGGGGCCGGCAGCAACCACCCATGGCCAACAGGCCACTGGTGTAATCCTTAGCATTGATTTGGTAAGTTGGAGCAGAAAGTTTTTGAAGTGTACTCAACCCTGCAAATAGAGCCTCTTAAGAGCAAAACGGTGGCTTTTCGGGGCAAAAACCGAGCGCATGCATCTTCCACTTCTCGAGGCAGAGCTGTGGCAGTGTAGTTTTAGTGCTTTGTGTGATTAGTTAGTGTATATTTGCTTTAATTAACTAGTTTGCTAATTAGTTAAGTATTATAATAATTAGTGATTAGTTTGCTAGTTATTCAATTGATTTGTAATAATTAGTCTAATTAGTTTAATTAGATTAGTTAGCTTAGCTTAGCTTAGATTAGCTTAGCTTAGCTTATTCGGACCCTTTTTTGTGAGGGCACAATGTTGTAATAAGTGGGCGTGAGTGTGTGTATGTCTTTTAACCCCACGTCTTTCTCTCTTTTATTTAATCGCTTTTGATGGTTAGATTAGGGACATGTTTTGATTAGCATACCTTATACTTGCATGTTTGTATAAGTTTTGGGGGTGTCCATGTGTTTATAAAACAACGTATCATGCTTAGTAGAGGCCGATCCTTTGATCGGGCGAGCGAGGGTGCTCATTTCAGGACCTTCTCCTCTCGTACCCAAGTTCTCGAGCCGAGGCAACTTTGGTGATGACGGACACGTGGCCTTTGGCATGAGTCAGGGTTTCCTAAATTCCCCCAAAACAAAATATTTAGGTGGCGACTTTGTAATCTGGCAAAGTAGTCCAGTTTTGGCATTATTTGATTTAAAATCAATTTTCCAAAATGATTTGCCAGATTGGACTCTTTGGTGATTATCAGTTTCACATTGCACTTGTGAGACTAGATTCAGAACCGCAGGTAGAGTCCGAACTGTGAAGGCCTTTCTTGTCAAACCCTTTTTCGAAAGGCGGGGGTGCGGAAAAAGACGAGGCCACACAATGGTTGAAACTTAAAAATGATAGTAATTAGCTTATGAGTCCGGGTAGTGAGTCGGGTTAGATTTGAGTTGCGTATTGTAATTGGTACCCACGCGAGGAGTCAAGGTGCCCAATTGCCCTTTCTGCACATATCGCCGGACGAATGTGGAAAAAAGTTTTGGGGGTGTCCATGAGCCTGCCGTTTATGGAGCCGGCAAATGTGGAAAAATGAATGGTTTTGGGTGTCCACATCCCTGCCGTTTATGGAGCCGGAAAATGTGGAAGGTTGTGATGTTTTTGGTGCCCATTGCCCTGCCGTTTATGGCGTTAGCAAATGTGAGATTATTTTCGATAGGTGACTATAATTGTCTAGGTATTTTTTGATTTTTGGACTCTTACCTATGGATGTTAAGGCCGAGTACCGCCGAATGAGAAGATGGGAAAGATGAAATATGTTCAATGCATTGCATCCTATCAATAGCATACTTAGGCATGGTTTTACTTTCTTTTCATAGATTCCCATGAATTGCATTGTGTAGACTCAACTTCTTCGCGCCCCATTTTGGAGAGCTCGAATTGGTCTCTTACAGTTCGGACTCCTGTCACGGTTCTGAATCTAATCTCACAAAGTGCAATGTAAGACTGATAAACACCAAAGAGTCCAATCCGGCAATTCATTTTGGAAAATCAATTTTGAATCAAATAAAACCAAAACTAGACTACTTTGCCAGATTACAGAGTCGCCACCTAAATATTTTATTTTTGAGAAATTTAGGAAATCCTGACTCGTGCAAAAGGCCACGTGTCCGTCATCACCATAGTTGCCTCGGCTCGGGAACTTGGGTACGAGAGGGAAAGGTCCTGAAATGAGCACCCCCGCTCGCCCGATCAAAGGATCGGCCTCTACTAAGCATGATACGTTGTTTTATAAACACATGTATTTCTTATTCCAGTTATTAGCTAACTTATTATGTGATGCGCATAGCATTCAAGTATAGACTAAGTCGCAAGACTTGGAACAAATCAACTCATGTTTGTTTTCGAAAATGGTTTGAAAGTGCCACCTTCAAGTGGGCTAAAGCGCGGATTTGCCACCCTCAAGTGGGCTTAAAACATGATGATTTTCCATTTCGCAAAGTGGGCTTAAAACTCACATTTGATGAATTGTCTCAATTCAAGCAATGAAGCCTTCATCCACAGGCATTCATGTAGTTAATCATATAAGCAAATAGCCTCATGGAAAGCATGCTATCATGGCAACACTCACACTCATGCAAGCATGCTAAAGCGTAAACACTTACAGTATACTCCAAGCCAAAACAGAAAACTAGTTAGAAATCATGCATGATCCTAACTATACAAAGTGCCTAATACAACACATGCAAAATGTAATTAAATAGGCTCGGCTATCTAAGATGGCATATGAATGCCACACTTGATAACATGCTTTGAAACACGTATTCAAACAAGTATTGAAATGACAATGCAGTTTGAATGATGCGCCGAGCCCTGTGCATGTAAGACAAATGAATGGATGCAAACATGTAAACATAATGTATGCTAATCAAAACGTGCCCTATTCTAACCACTGAAAGCAGATAAATAAAAGGGAGAAAGACGTGGGGTTGGAAGACATGCACATACGAACTCACACTTATTATAACATTGTGCCCTCACGAAGGAGGGTCCGAATAAATAAGCTAAGCTAATCTAAGCTAAGCTAAGCTAATTATTACAAACTAACTAATCAACTATGCTAGCTAATTAATTACAACACAATTGAAATTGAATAACTAGCTAATCTAAGCTAATTAATTACAAACCAAATCAATTAATTAAACACTTAACTTATTAATTACAAAACGACTAAGCTAATGAACTAATTAGCTAAGCAATTCAAATGAAACGGCCTCGGGAAGCGAGGGGGATATGCATGCTCGGTTGGCTTGCCCCTAAAATCCACCACCTTGCCTCTAGATCCCTCTGTTTGCACATCTCTGGACCTCTGAAAATTATGCCAACTTCCAGACTGCTTCTGTTTGGTCTCAAGAATACACTGATGGCTGATCGGCTAGAAATGATGGCCATCGGCTACTACTGATGGCCGGTCGGCTGGCTTTGGTGGCCAGTCGGCTAGTACATGTGGCCAGTCAGCCACTGATTTCCTAAACTTCCTCCTTTTGCTGCAACAGAGAGCAAACAGAGGCATGACAGTGTATTTACAAGGAAATGTATGCACTGCCACCCTCCTTATCATGTCTCAAGCTCAAAGGAGTGTGGCACTTGGCTTTTAAGCCACCGACCAAGCATTTTCAATGCATGGTGGCCAAAGAATCAAGCTTGTACAAGGTTAATGAATGCACACATAAGACTCGAAAGGCCTCCACCCTATCATGCACAATCAAGGGGGACAACGACCAAGAAACGTGACACGTTTCATCACTTTAAGTATGAAACGTCTCACATTTCTTGTGTATGGATTAATGTCCGATCCAAACACATGCAATGCAAACAACATGTTTATCTTAGTCATGTTTTACTTGGCTCATTTTTGTTTACACATTTTAGCTTACTAATTAATCCCTTAACCGGTTAAGTCCAATGTGATAGTCCTCTAATGAGAGGGGTCAACCAAAAGGGTGGTTTAGGACATGAGAGGGATTATGCCTTTGACTAGGAGGAACCCTCAAAAGAGGGTTAAAGCCATTTGAGCACAAACCCTACCTCATGCTTAAACACAAACTTAAGGCCAAACAACCCTCAAAACAAAAGGAAAAATGAAGTATGGAGGGAGGTTGCAGAATTTCAGTACTGAAATAGCATGCAAAATAAGACTATAACATGCAAACAACTCATGTACAACATGTTAAGAGCCAAAAACATTGAAACTAGTGAAGGATACAACACTAGAGGCATGCAATACAATGCTCAAATGATCAAACCAGCTCTGAACAGAGCTTAAACATGCCAAAACAATGGCCAAATCATGCTAGAATTGGAGCACAAAAAGCTATAAATCATGCGCATATGTTGGCTCGCAAGCAAGACACAAAGCACAACTCTTAGAAGCAACGAAAGAGTGATATATGTGAGAGTGTGACAGTGATATATGCATTGAAATTACATGCTAAATGATACTATGGCATGCAAACATCACAAGCAAAGCATGTTAGGAATCTTGAATCACAAAACTAGTGAAGGCCAACTACACTACAACTATACAAAGAAAAGCACATATGTCCAAGAGCACTCAAAATAGAGCTTAATCATGCTAAATCAGTAGCAAAAATATGCTAGAGTTAAGCTAACACAAGCTAGAATTATAGGCTAAATCATCAAACATGTTAGGCTACTAAGCAAAATTACACTACAAGTGCATGATGCAAGCAACCAGTGACTAAACCAGCCAAAAATAGAGTTTAAACGTGTTAAAATATAGCCAAAAACATGCTTAAACTAAGCTAATATAAGCTATAAAAAGATGCTACTTTGTAGTGCTAACAAGGCATGGCATAGAGAGACAAGGAGAGGAGGCCATCCCCTCCCAATTTGGACCTCAAAACAAACTTTCTTCCACTGAAATTCCTCTGGAATTCAATGGTTTTAAGGCCAAAAAAGATAGACTCAAAATCTCTTAAGAGAAGGCTCAAAAGGCTTTACAAGCCAAAGAGCAAATGGAGGTTGAATTCAATGGTTTTAAGGCCAAAAAAGATAGACTCAAAATCTCTTAAGAGATGGCTCAAAAGGCTTTACAAGCCAAAGAGCAAATGGAGGAAACCACCCCCTAACCAAACAAAGCTTAAACCACCATTTTAGAACCTTAAAATCAGAGTTTTTTATGGTTAAAAAAAACAAGTCAAAATAGCCTAAAGAGATGGCTAAGCACTTAATTAAAACAAGGCTTAAAAAGAGGTAAATCCTAACCTTTGAAGCACAGCAGCAAAACAAGTCTTCTTCTTAGCCAAAAATAGCTTTAGGAGCTCCAAACAAGCCTTAAGGATCCTCAGCTCCAAGATAGGAGTGTTTGATCAAGGGGTTGTATGCAAAATTCTAGAGAAAACTCATTTTCAAGCACAATATATATATATATATATATATGTAGAGAGAGAGAGAGAGAGAGAGAGAGAGAGAGAATTCTAGAAAGAGAGAGAAATTTCAGCTCTGAAATTTTGTCACCCCCAAAAAGGGGAGGGACCTCCCCTTATATAGAAAATGCAAGCATAAAGCTTGTTTCCATCCTTAAGTGACCAACAACTGGCACAACCGGCACATAAAATATCTGAAAAAGGAAAAAAATGGCCGATCGACCACCACTAATGGCCGACCGACCACCACTAATGGCCGATGGGAATAAACCTTGGCCGATGGATTGTAAGGATGGCCGGCAGGCCACCCTCTCCTTCAGAAGCAAAGAAGCAAGCATTTGGTCCATAACCAAGCACAAAACAGATAGGTTTCAAAGGCTCAAAGGCAAGGCACTCCACCAAGAACTTCGGGCGTTCAAAACGAACACAAACATGGATAATCATCGAGTATTCAAGCGATGACGTCCAAGTCTTGAGGACGGTTAAAATGGGGTGTCTATACATTACATGAGCGTAAGTCTTTTAAATGGTTATATAATTTGTTAAATGCATAACCTACTGAGCTTATGCTCACCTCACAAACTAACCAATTTCCAGGAATTAGAAACGAGATACCTCTCAAGCGATGATACCAATTGAGCTAGCATGCTTTGTGGAAGTTTCTTAGGGCGTGATGATGATAATTGTATTTTAGAAGCTGATTTTTGTGTCTTAGTGTTGTGAAGAACATTGTTTTAAGGAAGATGCCTGGTGGATTAAATTGTTGACTACTTACTTCTTTTTTTTTGAACTATTTTAATGTTTTGGGAAATGTAATGGAACACCTATGTAACTTTCGTTTTGGGAATAGTTCAAAGGGAAAGAAAGGCATGAGAGAGTGGCTGTATTATTTTATTTTGTTCGAATCTTATATGTTAAAAATGCTTAATGCTTGGATGAACAAGCTTATAGAACGGGTCTTTTAAGGCGTTACAAAGGGTGAATATCTAATGAAATTATCACATGTGAGTCTCAAATTAAAGATATAATAAGTTAATGATACCCCTACCTCAAGAATGGAAGCTTGAGATGAGAACTCAACTTGAAACTTCAACAAAATTACAAAACAATCGGTAGAACGCTTGATCTAAGCTTTCCTTTCAACCTCCTTGAATGATCTAGGGTGGATCTAAGGTAAAAATTTGAGAAATCAAGTGTTTAGAGCTCTAGAGTTTCGAATAGGATGAGAGGGAGAGAAGAGAGGAAAAAAGAATAAAGAATAAAGATTTTGGGCCAAAAAGTGACTTGAAAGTGCCAGATTTTGATCAAGCCGCTCGAGCAATCAAAGCTTGGCTCGAGCGGTGAAAAGAAGTTCCTAGAATCTCTAAAATTCGCACAGAATGCTCGAGCAATCAAAAGTTTGCTCAAGCGAACTTACTTCCAACTTGGGCACTCAAATTTCAAATAGGCATAACTCTCTCGTCCAAACGCCGTTTTAGGTCATTCTTTGTCCAAATTGAAGCCCCAGAAACAAGATTTCCAATGGTTCTAGCCACATATCCAAATTCAAAGTGTGGAAATAGAAATGGGCAAAAGAGTGAAGACTACTCCCGGGACAATTATCCAAATCAATGTTTTTGGTTCAATCTTACTTTACCATAATGATACCACCTCAATCAATATCCTAAAATGAACCAAAGAGACTCCAAGTACAATAATAATAATGTCAAGAGCAATCTCACTAGTCTAATAAGTACAAAGTGTTACAATCTCCCCATCTTAGGAAATTTCGTCCTCAAAATTAAACAGTTCAAGATCTAAAGTTTAGACAATTCCAAATGAAACAGAGATTTAACTAACACTTCCACCAACTAATCATAAATGACTTCTACTCAACAAGAAGTTTCTAGAAGGTTCTCGTTACATAAAAGATTTCATGTGATGAACAAGAAACGACTCCCATGAAAAGAGATAAGTCAACCCAATGATATAAAG